>NC_140579.1:1031858181-1032494181 GCF_964204655.1 Triturus cristatus | reverse complement strand
AGACATGGCTTGGAAGTTCGGGATATAATGTTACCATGAGGCACAGGGTCAGACTGATTTGCATATGGCCATGTCTGAACTGGGCGTGGCGGAGTGAGCTAAAAAATGATGATGGATTAAACCCAGATCAGTTGACTGGGGGTGTATGCTTGCAATGTTCAACACTCCTTCCATCATCCCCTTTGATTTTGCTTTGTTCGCCCTAAGTTGGCAGGGTATGCCCAGACGTGGGTCCCTTGCTCACTTTGCAACTGGACTCATGTTAACCTGGCTGATGACGGCTGATTAGCCAGAAAACGGTCCCAGGATGCTTGTTTCCGGTCCAGGGAAGAAATGGCTTGGCAGTTCGGGCTGGATTGTTCCCATGAGTTACAGGGTCAGACTGATTTGCATATGGCCATTTCTGAACTGGGGTGGGGGAGTGAGCTTAAGCATGATGATGGATTAAACCCAGATCAGTTGACTGGGGGTGAGTGCTTGCAATGTTCAACACTCCGTCCATTATCCCCTTTGGTTTTGCTTTGTTCGCCCTTAGTTTTCAGGGTATGCCCAGACTTGGGTTCCTTGCTCACTTTGCCACTGGATTCAAGTCCATGTCTAAACTGGGGTGGCAGAGTGAGCTAAAGAATAATGATGGATTAAAATCAGATCAGTTGACTTTGCGTGAGTACTTGCAATGTTCAACACTCCGTCCATTATCCCCTTTGGTTTTGCCTTGTTCGCTCTAATTTGGCAGGGTATGCCCAGATGTGGGTCCCTTGCTCACTTTGCCACAGGATTCAAGCTAGCCTGGCTGATGATGGCTGATGAGCCAGAAACTGGTCCCAGGATGCTTGTCTCCAGTCCAGGGAAGACATGGCTTGGCAGGTCGGGCTGGACTGTTCCCATGGGGCACAGGGTCAGACTGATTTGCAAAAGGCCATGTCTGAACTGGGGTGGGGGAGTGAGCTTAAGCATGATGATGGATTAAACCCAGATCAGTTGACTGGGGGTGAGTGCTTGCAATATTCAACACTCCGTCCATTATCCCCTTTGGTTTTGCTTTGTTCACCCTAAGTTGGCAGGGTATGCCCAGACTTGGGTTCCTTGCTCACTTTGCCACTGGATTCAAGATAGCCTGTCTGGTGACGGCTGATTAGCCAGAAACCGGTCCCAGGATGCTTGTTTCTTGTCCAGGGAAGACATGGCTTGGCAGTTCGTGCTGGACTGTTCCCATGAGGCATAGGGTCAGACTGATTTGCATATGGCCATGTCTGAACTGGGGTGGCGGAGTGAGCTAAAGAATGATGATGGATTAAACCCAGATCAGTTGACTGGGGGTGAGTGCTTGCAATGTTCAACACTACGTCCATCATCCCCTTTGGTTTTGCCTTGTTTGCCCTAAATTGGCAGTGTATGCCCAGACGCGGGTCTCTTGCTCACTTTGCCACTGGATTCAAGCTAGCCTGGCTGATCAGGGCTGATTAGCCAGAAAGTGGTCCCAGGATGATTGTTTCGGGTCCCGGGAAGACATGGCTTAACAGTTCGGGCTGGACTGTTCCCATGAGGCAAAGGGTCAGACTGATTTGCATATGGCCATATCTGAACTGGGGTGGTAGAGTGAGCTAAAGAATGATGATGCATTAAACACATTTCATTTGACTGGGGGTGAATGCTTGCAATGTTGCACACTTCGTCTATCATCCCCTTTGATTTTGCTTTCTTCACCCTAAGTTTGCAGGATATGCCCAGACGTGGGTCCTTTGCTGACTTTGCAACTGGATTCAAGCTAGCCTAGCTGATGATGGCCGATTAGCCAGAAACCGGTCCTAGGTTGCTTGTTTCCAGTCCTGGGAAGACATGGCTTGGCATTTCGGGCTGGAGTGTTCCCATGAGGCACAGGGTCAGACTGATTTGCATATGGCCATGTCTGAACTGGCCATGTCTGAACTGGGGTGGCGGAGTGAGCGAAAGAATGATGATGGATTAAACCCAGATCAGTTGACTGGGGGTGAGTGCTTGCAATGTTCAAAACTAGGTCCATCATCCCCTTTGGGTTTGCTTTGTTCGCCCTATGTTGGCAGTGTATGCCCAGAAGTGTGTCCTTTGCTCACTTTGCCACTAGATTCAGGCTAGCCTTGGTGATGACAGCTGATTAGCCAGAAACTAGTCCCAGGATGCTTGTTTCCGGTCCAGGGAAGACATGGCTTGGAAGTTCGGGCTGGAATGTTCCCATGAGGCACAGGGTCAGACTGATTTTCATCTGGCCATGTCTGAACTGGGCGTGGCGGAGTGAGCTAAAAAATAATGATGGATTAAACCCAGATCAGTTGACTGGGGGTGAGTGCTTGCAATGTTCAACACTCCGTCCATCATCCCCTGTGGTTTTGCTTTGTTCGCCCTAAGTTGGCAGGGTATGCCCAGACGTGGGTCCCTTGCTCACTTTCCCACTGGATTCATGTTAACCTGGCTGATGATGACTGATGAGCCAGAATCTTGTCCCAGGATGCTTGTTTCTGGTCCAGGGTAGACATGGCTTGGCAGTTCGGGCTGGACTGTTCCCATGAGGCACAGGGTCAGACTGATTTGCATATGGCCATGTCTGAACTGGGGTGGGGGAGTGAGCTTAAGCATGATGATGGATTAAACCCAGATCAGTTGACTGGGGGTGAGTGCTTGCAATGTTCAACACTCCGTCCATTATCCCCTTTGGTTTTGCTTTGTTTGCCCTTAGTTGGCAGGGTATGCCCAGACTTGGGTTCCTTGCTCACTTTGCCACTGGATTCAAGCTAGCCTGGCTGGTGACGGCTGATTAGCCAGAAACCGGTCCCAGGAGACTTGTTTCCGGTCAAGGGAAAGCATGGCTTGGCAGTTCGGGCTGGACTGTTCCCATGAGGCACAGGGTCAAACTGATTTTCATATGGCCATGTCTAAACTGGGGTGGCGGAGTGAGCTAAAGAATAATGATGGATTAAAATTAGGGGTGGGTGGAATTTGCGAAATCCACTTTTGCAAATTATCGCGAAAATGTTAAAAATTATCGCAAACACGTGGAAATATGGCGAAGATGAGGAAGTGTTTTTTCCCACATGTTCGCGAGATTTTCTGCATGGTTGCGGCTCGCCAACTTACCCGTGTGGTTGCTCGCGGGCGCGGCCATCTTGTTTTCAGTTGTCTCACGGTGCATGATCGCGAGAAGAAAGACTTGATCGCGCAACGCATGACGTCACTGCGGGCGCGAACTGTCGCGAGACAGCGCAAATGGCTAAAAACAATACAACATCTCATGGAGAACGCGACCAGATCAAGAAAACTTGTCGGCGACCGCAGGGATTCAGGTAAGGTGATCGCGCGCGCGCAAGAATGTATTATTTTACAGCGTGAGAAAGAAACAAATTATCGCCAAGCTGCGGAATGCGGAAATTTTGACATTTTCGCGCTTTCCGCGGAACGCGAAAATGTCAAATTATCGCAATTTCCGCGAACGGAACAAAATTTTCGCCCAGGCCTAATTAAAATCAGATCAGTTGACTTCGCGTGAGTACTTGCAATGTTCAACACTCCGTCCATCATCCCCTTTGGTTTTGCCTTGTTCGCCCTAATTTGGCAGGGTATGCCCAAACGTGGGTCCCTTGCTCACTTTGCCACTGGATTCAAGCTAGCCAGGCTGATGATGGCAGATGAGCCAGAAACTGGTCCTAGGAAGCTTGTTTCCAGTCCAGGGAAGACATGGCTTGGCAGTTCGGGCTGGACTGTTCCCATGGGGCACAGGGTCAGACTGATTTGCATATGGCCATGTCTGAACTGGGGTGGGGGAGTGAGCTTAAGAATGATGATGGATTAAACCCAGATCAGTTGACTGGGGTTGAGTGCTTGCAATGTTCAACACTCCGTCCTTTATCCCCTTTGGTTTTGCTTTGTTCGCCCTTAGTTGGCAGGGTATGCCCAGACTTGGGTTCCTTGCTCACTTTGGCACTGGATTCAAGCTAGCCTGGCTGGTGACGGCTGATTAGCCAGAAACCGGTCCCAGGAGACTTGTTTCCGGTCGAGGGAAAGCATGGCTTGGCAGTTCGGGCTGGACTGTTACCATGAGGCACAAGGTCAGGCTGATTTGCATGTGTCCATGTCTAAACTGGGGTGGCGGAGTGAGCTAAAGAATAATGATGGATTAAAATTAGGGGTGGGCGGAGTATGCGAAATCCACTTTCGCAAATTATCGCGAAAATGTTAAAAATTATCGCAAACACGTGGAAATATCACGAAGATGCGGAAGTGTTTTTTCCCGCATGTTCGCGAGATTTTCTGAATGGTTGCGGCTCACCAACTTACCCGTGTGGTTGCTCGCGGGCGCGGCCATCTTGTTTTCAGTTGTCTCGCGGTGCTTGATCGCGAGAAGAAAGACGTGATCGCGCAACGCATGACGTCACTGCGGGCGCGAACTGTCGCGAGACAGCGCAAATGGCTAAAAACAATACAACATCTCATGGAGAACGAGACCGGATCAAGAAAACTTGTCGGCGACCGCAGGGAATTCGGTAAGGTGATCGCGCGCGCGTGAGAATGTATTATTTTACAGCGCGAGAAAGAAACAAATTATCGCCAAGCTGCGGAATGCGGAAATTTTTAAATTTTCACGCTTTCCGCGGAACGCGAAAATGTCAAATTATCGCAATTTCCGCGAACGGAACAAAATTTTCGCCCAGGCCTAATTAAAATTAGATCAGTTGACTTCGCGTGAGTACTTGCAATGTTCAACACTCCGTCCATCATCCCCTTTGGTTTTGCCTTGTTCGCCCTAATTTGGCAGGGTATGCCCAGACGTGGGTCCCTTGCTCACTTTGCCACTGGATTCAAGCTAGCCTGGCTGATGATGGCTGATGAGCCAGAAACTGGTCCCAGGATGCTTGTTTCCAGTCCAGGGAAGACATGGCTTGGCAGTTCGGGCTGGACTGTTCCCATGGGGCACAGGGTCAGACTGATTTGCATATGGCCATGTCTGAACTGGGGTGGGGGAGTGAGCTTAAGAATGATGATGGATTAAATCCAGATCAGTTGACTGGGGGTGAGTGCTTGCAATGTTCAACACTCCGTCCATTATCCCCTTTGGTTTTGCTTTGTTCGCCCTAAGTTGGCAGGGTATGCCCAGACGTGGGTCCCTTGCTCACTTTCCCACTGGATTCATGTTAACCTGGCTGATGACGACTGATGAGCCAGAATCTGGTCCCAGGATGCTTGTTTCTGGTCCAGGGTAGACATGGCTTGGCAGTTCGGGCTGGACTGTTCCCATGAGGCACAGGGTCAGACTGATTTGCATATGGCCATGTCTGAACTGGGGTGGGGGAGTGAGCTTAAGAATGATGATGGATTAAACCGAGATCAGTTGACTGGGGGTGAGTGCTTGCAATGTTCAACACTCCGTCCTTTATCCCCTTTGGTTTTGCTTTGTTCGCCCTTAGTTGGCAGGGTATGCCCAGACTTGGGTTCCTTGCTCACTTTGCCACTGGATTCAAGCTAGCCTGGCTGGTGACGGCTGATTAGCCAGAAACCGGTCCCAGGAGACTTGTTTCCAGTCGAGGGAAAGCATGGCTTGGCAGTTCGGGCTGGACTGTTACCATGAGGCACAAGGTCAGGCTGATTTGCATGTGTCCATGTCTAAACTGGGGTGGCGGAGTGAGCTAAAGAATAATGATGGATTAAAATTAGGGGTGGGCGGAGTTTGCGAAATCCACTTTCGCAAATTATCGCGAAAATTAAAAAAATTATTGCAAACACGTGGAAATATCGCGAAGATGCCGAAGTGTTTTTTCCCGCATGTTCGCGAGATTTTCTGCATGGTTGCGGCTCACCAACTTACCCGTGTGGTTGCTCGCGGGCGCGGCCATCTTGTTTTCAGTTGTCTCGCGGTGCTTGATCGCGAGAAGAAAGACGTGATCGCGCAACGCATGACGTCACTGCGGGCGCGAACTGTCGCGAGACAGCGCAAATGGCTAAAAACAATACAACATCTCATGGAGAACGCGACCGGATCAAGAAAACTTGTCGGCGACCGCAGGGATTCAGGTAAGGTGATCGCGCACGCGTGAGAATGTATTATTTTACAGCGCGAGAAAGAAACAAATTATCGCCAAGCTGCTGAATGCGGAAATTTTTAAATTTTCACGCTTTCCGCGGAACGCGAAAATGTCAAATTATCGCAATTTCCGCGAACGGAACAAAATTTTCGCCCAGGCCTAATTAAAATTAGATCAGTTGACTTCGCGTGAGTACTTGCAATGTTCAACACTCCGTCCATCATCCCCTTTGGTTTTGCCTTGTTCGCCCTAATTTGGCTGGGTATGTCGAGACGTGGGTCCCTTGCTCACTTTGCCACTGGATTCAAGCTAGCCTGGCTGATGATGGCTGATGAGCCAGAAACTGGTCCCAGGATGCTTGTTTCCAGTCCAGGGACGACATGGCTTGGCAGTTCGGGCTGGACTGTTCCCATGGGGCACAGGGTCAGACTGATTTGCATATGGCCATGTCTGAACTGGGGTGGGGGAGTGAGCTTAAGAATGATGATGGATTAAATCCAGATCAGTTGACTGGGGGTGAGTGCTTGCAATGTTCAACACTCCGTCCATTATCCCCTTTGGTTTTGCTTTGTTCGCCCTAAGTTGGCAGGGTATGCCCAGACGTGGGTCCCTTGCTCACTTTCCCACTGGATTCATGTTAACCTGGCTGATGACGACTGATGAGCCAGAATCTGGTCCCAGGATGCTTGTTTCTGGTCCAGGGTAGACATGGCTTGGCAGTTCGGGCTGGACTGTTCCCATGAGGCACAGGGTCAGACTGATTTGCATATGGCCATGTCTGAACTGGGGTGGTGGAGTGAGCTTAAGTATGATGATGGATTAAACCGAGATCAGTTGACTGGGGGTGAGTGCTTGCAATGTTCAACACTCCGTCCTTTATCCCCTTTGGTTTTGCTTTGTTCGCCCTTAGTTGGCAGGGTATGCCCAGACTTGGGTTCCTTGCTCACTTTGCCACTGGATTCAAGCTAGCCTGGCTGGTGACGGCTGATTAGCCAGAAACCGGTCCCAGGAGACTTGTTTCCAGTCGAGGGAAAGCATGGCTTGGCAGTTCGGGCTGGACTGTTACCATGAGGCACAAGGTCAGGCTGATTTGCATGTGTCCATGTCTAAACTGGGGTGGCGGAGTGAGCTAAAGAATAATGATGGATTAAAATTAGGGGTGGGTGGAATTTGCGAAATCCACTTTTGCAAATTATCGCAAAAATGTTAAAAATTATCGCAAACACGTGGAAATATGGCGAGGATGAGGAAGTGTTTTTTCCCACATGTTCGCGAGATTTTCTGCATGGTTGCGGCTCGCCAACTTACCCGTGTGGTTGCTCGCGGGCGCGGCCATCTTGTTTTCAGTTGTCTCGCGGTGCATGATCGCGAGAAGAAAGACTTGATCGCGCAACGCATGACGTCACTGCGGGCGCGAACTGTCGCGAGACAGCGCAAATGGCTAAAAACAATACAACATCTCATGGAGAACGCGACCAGATCAAGAAAACTTGTCGGCGACCGCAGGGATTCAGGTAAAGTGATCGCGCGCACGCAAGAATGTATTATTTTACAGCGTGAGAAAGAAACAAATTATCGCCAAGCTGCGGAATGTGGAAATTTTGACATTTTCGCGCTTTCCGCGGAACGCGAAAATGTCAAATTATCGCAATTTCCGCGAACGGAACAAAATTTTCGCCCAGGCCTAATTAAAATCAGATCAGTTGACTTCGCGTGAGTGCTTGCAATGTTCAACACTCCGTCCATTATCCCCTTTGGTTTTGCTTTGTTTGCCCTTAGTTGGCAGGGTATGCCCAGACTTGGGTTCCTTGCTCACTTTGCCACTGGATTCAAGCTAGCCTGGCTGGTGACGGCTGATTAGCCAGAAACCGGTCCCAGGAGACTTGTTTCCGGTCAAGGGAAAGCATGGCTTGGCAGTTCGGGCTGGACTGTTCCCATGAGGCACAGGGTCAAACTGATTTTCATATGGCCATGTCTAAACTGGGGTGGCGGAGTGAGCTAAAGAATAATGATGGATTAAAATTAGGGGTGGGTGGAATTTGCGAAATCCACTTTTGCAAATTATCGCGAAAATGTTAAAAATTATCGCAAACACGTGGAAATATGGCGAAGATGAGGAAGTGTTTTTTCCCACATGTTCGCGAGATTTTCTGCATGGTTGCGGCTCGCCAACTTACCCGTGTGGTTGCTCGCGGGCGCGGCCATCTTGTTTTCAGTTGTCTCGCGGTGCATGATCGCGAGAAGAAAGACTTGATCGCGCAACGCATGAGGTCACTGCGGGCGCGAACTGTCGCGAGACAGCGCAAATGGCTAAAAACAATACAACATCTCATGGAGAACGCGACCAGATCAAGAAAACTTGTCGGCGACTGCAGGGATTCAGGTAAGGTGATCGCGCGCGCGCAAGAATGTATTATTTTACAGCGTGAGAAAGAAACAAATTATCGCCAAGCTGCGGAATGCGGAAATTTTGACATTTTCGCGCTTTCCGCGGAACGCGAAAATGTCAAATTATCGCAATTTCCGCGAACGGAACAAAATTTTCGCCCAGGCCTAATTAAAATCAGATCAGTTGACTTCGCGTGAGTACTTGCAATGTTCAACACTCCGTCCATCATCCCCTTTGGTTTTGCCTTGTTCGCCCTAATTTGGCAGGGTATGCCCAAACGTGGGTCCCTTGCTCACTTTGCCACTGGATTCAAGCTAGCCAGGCTGATGATGGCAGATGAGCCAGAAACTGGTCCCAGGATGCTTGTTTCCAGTCCAGGGAAGACATGGCTTGGCAGTTCGGGCTGGACTGTTCCCATGGGGCACAGGGTCAGACTGATTTGCATATGGCCATGTCTGAACTGGGGTGGGGGAGTGAGCTTAAGAATGATGATGGATTAAACCCAGATCAGTTGACTGGGGGTGAGTGCTTGCAATGTTCAACACTCCATCCTTTATCCCCTTTGGTTTTGCTTTGTTCGCCCTTAGTTGGCAGGGTATGCCCAGACTTGGGTTCCTTGCTCACTTTGGCACTGGATTCAAGCTAGCCTGGCTGGTGACGGCTGATTAGCCAGAAACCGGTCCCAGGAGACTTGTTTCCGGTCGAGGGAAAGCATGGCTTGGCAGTTCGGGCTGGACTGTTACCATGAGGCACAAGGTCAGGCTGATTTGCATGTGTCCATGTCTAAACTGGGGTGGCGGAGTGAGCTAAAGAATAATGATGGATTAAAATTAGGGGTGGGCGGAGTATGCGAAATCCACTTTCGCAAATTATCGCGAAAATGTTAAAAATTATCGCAAACACGTGGAAATATCACGAAGATGCGGAAGTGTTTTTTCCCGCATGTTCGCAAGATTTTCTGAATGGTTGCGGCTCACCAACTTACCCGTGTGGTTGCTCGCGGGCGCGGCCATCTTGTTTTCAGTTGTCTCGCGGTGCTTGATCGCGAGAAGAAAGATGTGATCGCGCAACGCATGACGTCACTGCGGGCGCGAACTGTCGCGAGACAGCGCAAATGGCTAAAAACAATACAACATCTCATGGAGAACGCGACCGGATCAAGAAAACTTGTCGGCGACCGCAGGGATTCAGGTAAGGTGATCGCGCGCGCGTGAGAATGTATTATTTTACAGCGCGAGAAAGAAACAAATTATCGCCAAGCTGCGGAATGCGGAAATTTTTAAATTTTCACGCTTTCCGCGGAACGCGAAAATGTCAAATTATCGCAATTTCCGCGAACGGAACAAAATTTTCGCCCAGGCCTAATTAAAATTAGATCAGTTGACTTCGCGTGAGTACTTGCAATGTTCAACACTCCGTCCATCATCCCCTTTGGTTTTGCCTTGTTCGCCCTAATTTGGCAGGGTATGCCCAGACGTGGGTCCCTTGCTCACTTTGCCACTGGATTCAAGCTAGCCTGGCTGATGATGGCTGATGAGCCAGAAACTGGTCCCAGGATGCTTGTTTCCAGTCCAGGGAAGACATGGTTTGGCAGTTCGGGCTGGACTGTTCCCATGGGGCACAGGGTCAGACTGATTTGCATATGGCCATGTCTGAACTGGGGTGGGGGAGTGAGCTTAAGAATGATGATGGATTAAATCCAGATCAGTTGACTGGGGGTGAGTGCTTGCAATGTTCAACACTCCGTCCATTATCCCCTTTGGTTTTGCTTTGTTCGCCCTAAGTTGGCAGGGTATGCCCAGACGTGGGTCCCTTGCTCACTTTCCCACTGGATTCATGTTAACCTGGCTGATGACGACTGATGAGCCAGAATCTGGTCCCAGGATGCTTGTTTCTGGTCCAGGGTAGACATGGCTTGGCAGTTCGGGCTGGACTGTTCCCATGAGGCACAGGGTCAGACTGATTTGCATATGGCCATGTCTGAACTGGGGTGGGGGAGTGAGCTTAAGAATGATGATGGATTAAACCGAGATCAGTTGACTGGGGGTGAGTGCTTGCAATGTTCAACACTCCGTCCTTTATCCCCTTTGGTTTTGCTTTGTTCGCCCTTAGTTGGCAGGGTATGCCCAGACTTGGGTTCCTTGCTCACTTTGCCACTGGATTCAAGCTAGCCTGGCTGGTGACGGCTGATTAGCCAGAAACCGGTCCCAGGAGACTTGTTTCCAGTCGAGGGAAAGCATGGCTTGGCAGTTCGGGCTGGACTGTTACCATGAGGCACAAGGTCAGGCTGATTTGCATGTGTCCATGTCTAAACTGGGGTGGCGGAGTGAGCTAAAGAATAATGATGGATTAAAATTAGGGGTGGGCGGAGTTTGCGAAATCCACTTTCGCAAATTATCGCGAAAATTAAAAAAATTATCGCAAACACGTGGAAATATCGCGAAGATGCCGAAGTGTTTTTTCCCGCATGTTCGCGAGATTTTCTGCATGGTTGCGGCTCACCAACTTACCCGTGTGGTTGCTCGCGGGCGCGGCCATCTTGTTTTCAGTTGTCTCGCGGTGCTTGATCGCGAGAAGAAAGACGTGATCGCGCAACGCATGACGTCACTGCGGGCGCGAACTGTCGCGAGACAGCGCAAATGGCTAAAAACAATACAACATCTCATGGAGAACGCGACCGGATCAAGAAAACTTGTCGGCGACCGCAGGGATTCAGGTAAGGTGATCGCGCGCGCGTGAGAATGTATTATTTTACAGCGCGAGAAAGAAACAAATTATCGCCAAGCTGCTGAATGCGGAAATTTTTAAATTTTCATGCTTTCCGCGGAACGCGAAAATGTCAAATTATCGCAATTTCCGCGAACGGAACAAAATTTTCGCCCAGGCCTAATTAAAATTAGATCAGTTGACTTCGCGTGAGTACTTGCAATGTTCAACACTCCGTCCATCATCCCCTTTGGTTTTGCCTTGTTCGCCCTAATTTGGCAGGGTATGCCCAGACGTGGGTCCCTTGCTCACTTTGCCACTGGATTCAAGCTAGCCTGGCTGATGATGGCTGATGAGCCAGAAACTGGTCCCAGGATGCTTGTTTCCAGTCCAGGGAAGACATGGCTTGGCAGTTCGGGCTGGACTGTTCCCATGGGGCACAGGGTCAGACTGATTTGCATATGGCCATGTCTGAACTGGGGTGGGGGAGTGAGCTTAAGAATGATGATGGATTAAATCCAGATCAGTTGACTGGGGGTGAGTGCTTGCAATGTTCAACACTCCGTCCATTATCCCCTTTGGTTTTGCTTTGTTCGCCCTAAGTTGGCAGGGTATGCCCAGACGTGGGTCCCTTGCTCACTTTCCCACTGGATTCATGTTAACCTGGCTGATGACGACTGATGAGCCAGAATCTGGTCCCAGGATGCTTGTTTCTGGTCCAGGGTAGACATGGCTTGGCAGTTCGGGCTGGACTGTTCCCATGAGGCACAGGGTCAGACTGATTTGCATATGGCCATGTCTGAACTGGGGTGGGGGAGTGAGCTTAAGAATGATGATGGATTAAACCGAGATCAGTTGACTGGGGGTGAGTGCTTGCAATGTTCAACACTCCGTCCTTTATCCCCTTTGGTTTTGCTTTGTTCGCCCTTAGTTGGCAGGGTATGCCCAGACTTGGGTTCCTTGCTCACTTTGCCACTGGATTCAAGCTAGCCTGGCTGGTGACGGCTGATTAGCCAGAAACCGGTCCCAGGAGACTTGTTTCCAGTCGAGGGAAAGCATGGCTTGGCAGTTCGGGCTGGACTGTTACCATGAGGCACAAGGTCAGGCTGATTTGCATGTGTCCATGTCTAAACTGGGGTGGCGGAGTGAGCTAAAGAATAATGATGGATTAAAATTAGGGGTGGGCGGAGTTTGCGAAATCCACTTTCGCAAATTATCGCGAAAATTAAAAAAATTATCGCAAACACGTGGAAATATCGCGAAGATGCCGAAGTGTTTTTTCCCGCATGTTCGCGAGATTTTCTGCATGGTTGCGGCTCACCAACTTACCTGTGTGGTTGCTCGCGGGCGCGGCCATCTTGTTTTCAGTTGTCTCGCGGTGCTTGATCGCGAGAAGAAAGACGTGATCGCGCAACGCATGACGTCACTGCGGGCGCGAACTGTCGCGAGACAGCGCAAATGGCTAAAAACAATACAACATCTCATGGAGAACGCGACCGGATCAAGAAAACTTGTCGGCGACCGCAGGGATTCAGGTAAGGTGATCGCGCGCGCGTGAGAATATATTATTTTACAGCGCGAGAAAGAAACAAATTATCGCCAAGCTGCGGAATGCGGAAATTTTGACATTTTCACGCTTTCCGCGGAACGCGAAAATGTCAAATTATCGCAATTTCCGCGAACGGAACGAAATTTTCGCCCAGGCCTAATTAAAATCAGTTGACTTCGCGTGAGTACTTGCAATGTTCAACACTCCGTCCATCATCCCCTTTGGTTTTGCCTTGTTCGCCCTAATTTGGCAGGGTATGCCCAGACGTGGGTCCCTTGCTCACTTTGCCACTGGATTCAAGCTAGCCTGGCTGATGATGGCTGATGAGCCAGAAACTGGTCCCAGGATGCTTGTTTCCAGTCCAGGGAAGACATGGCTTGGCAGTTCGGGCTGGACTGTTCCCATGGGGCACAGGGTCAGACTGATTTGCATATGGCCATGTCTGAACTTGGGTGGGGGAGTGAGTTTAAGAATGATGATGGATTAAATCCAGATCAGTTGACTGGGGTTGAGTGCTTGCAATGTTCAACACTCCGTCCATCATCCCCTTTGGTTTTGCCTTGTTTGCCCTAAATTGGCAGGGTATGCCCAGACGTGGGTCCCTTGCTCACTTTGCCACTGGATTCAAGCTAGCCTGTCTGGTGACGGCTGATTAGCCAGAAACCGGTCCCAGGAAGCTTGTTTCTGGTCCAGGGAAGACATGGCTTGGCAGTGCGTGCTGGACTGTTCCCATAAGGCACAGGGTCAGACTGATTTGCATATGGCCATGTCTGAACTGGGGTGGCGGAGTGAGCTAAAGAATGATGATGGATTAAACCCAGATCAGTTGACTGGGGTTGAGTGCTTGTAATGTTCAACACTCCGTCCATCATCCCCTTTGGTTTTGCCTTGTTTGCCCTAAATTGGCAGGGTATGCCCAGACGTGGGTCCCTTGCTCACTTTGCCACTGGATTCAAGCTAGCCTGGCTGATGACGGCTGATGAGCCAGAAACCGGTCACAGGGTGCTTGTTTCTGGTCCGGGGAAGACATGGCTTGGCAGTTCGGGCTGGAGTGTTCCCATGTGGCACAGGGTCAGACTGATTTGCATATGGCCATGTCTGAACTGGGGTGGCGGAGTGAGCTAAAGAATGATGATGGATTAAACCCATATCAGTTGACTGGGGGTGAGTGCTTGCAACATTCAACACTCCGTCCATCCTCCCCTTTGGTATTGCTTTGTTCGCCCTAAGTTGGCAGGGTATGCTCAGACGTGGGTCCCTTGCTCACTTTGCCACTGGATTCAAGCTAGCCTGGCTGATCACGGCTGATTAGCCAGAAACTGGTCCCATGATGCTTGTTTCCGGTCCTGGGAAGACATGGCTTAACAGTTCGGGCTGGACTGTTCCCAGGAGGCACAGGGTCAGACTGATTTGCATATGGCCATATCTGAACTGGGGTGGTAGAGTGAGCTAAAGAATGATGATGCATTAAACCCAGTTCAGTTGACTGGGGGTGAATGCTTGCAATGTTGCACACTTCGTCTATCATCCCCTTTGATTTTGCTTTCTTCACCGTAAAATGGCAGGGTATGCCCAGACGTGGGTGCTTTGCTGACTTTGCAACTGGATTCAAGCTAGCCTAGCTGATGATGGCCGATTAGCCAGAAACCGGTCCCAGGTTGCTTGTTTCCAGTCCAGGGAAGACATGGCTTGGCATTTCGGGCTGGAGTGTTCCCATGAGGCACAGGGTCAGACTGATTTGCATATGGCCATGTCTGAACTGGGCGTGGCGGATTCAGCTAAAAAATGATAATGGATTAAACCCAGATCAGTTGACTTGGCGTGAGTACTTGCAATGTTCAAAATTTCATCCATCATCCTCGTTGATTTTGCTTTGTTCGCTCTAAGTTGGCAGAGCATGCCCAGACGTGGGTCCCTTGCTCACTTTGCCACTGGATTTAAGCTAGCCTGGCTGATGACGGCTGATGAGCCAGAAACCAGTCCCAGGATGCTTGTTTCTGGTCCAGGAAAGACATGGCTTGGCAGTTCGGTCTGGAGTTTTCCCATGTGGCACAGGGTCAGACTGATTTGCATATGGCCATGTCTGAACTGGGGTGGCGGAGTGAGCTAAAGAATGATGATGGATTAAACCCATATCAGTTGACTGGGGGTGAGTGCTTGCAACATTCAACACTCCGTCCATCCTCCCTTTTGGTATTGCTTTGTTCGCCCTAAGTTGGCAGGGTATGCCCAGACGTGGGTCCCTTGCTCACTTTGCCACTGGATTCAAGCTAGCCTGGCTGATCACGGCTGATTAGCCAGAAAGTGGTCCCAGGATGCTTGTTTCCAGTCCAGGGAAGACATGGCTTGGCAGTTCGGGCTGGATTGTTCCCATGAGTTACAGGGTCAGATTGATTTGCATATGGCCCTGTCTGAACTCTGCGTGGCGGATTGAGCTAAAAAATGATAATGGATTAAACCCAGATCAGTTGACTTGGCGTGAGTACTTGCAATGTTCAAAATTTCATCCATCATCCCCTTTGATTTTGCTTTGTTCGCTCTAAGTTGGCAGAGTATGCCCAGACGTGGGTCTCTTGCTCACTTTCCCACTGGATTCATGTTAACCTGGCTGATGACGACTGATGAGCCAGAATTTGGTCCCAGGATGCTTGTTTCTGGTCCAGGGTAGACATGGCTTGGCAGTTCGGGCTGGACTGTTCCTATGAGGCACAGGGTCAGACTGATTTGCATATGGCCATGTCTGAACTGGGGTGGGGGAGTGAGCTTAAGCATGATGATGGATTAAACCCAGATCAGTTGACTGGGGGTGAGTGCTTGCAATGTTCAACACTCCGTCCATTATCCCCTTTGGTTTTGCTTTGTTCGCCCTTAGTTGGCAGGGTATGCCCAGACTTGGGTTCCTTGCTCACTTTGCCACTGGATTCAAGCTAGCCTGGCTGGTGACGGCTGATTAGCCAGAAACCGGTCCCAGGAGACTTGTTTCCGGTCAAGGGAAAGCATGGCTTGGCAGTTCGGGCTGGACTGTTACCATGAGGCACAAGGTCAGGCTGATTTGCATGTGTCCATGTCTAAACTGGGCTGGCGGAGTGAGCTAAAGAATAATGATGGATTAAAATTAGGGGTGGGTGGAATTTGCGAAATCCACTTTTGCAAATTATCACGAAAATGTTAAAAATTATCGCAAACACGTGGAAATATCGCGAAGATGCGGAAGTGTTTTTTCCCGCATGTTCGCGAGATTTTCTGCATGGTTGCGGCTCGCCAACTTACCCGTGTGGTTGCTCGCGGGCGCGGCCATCTTGTTTTCAGTTGTCTCACGGTGCATGATCGCGAGAAGAAAGACTTGATCGCGCAACGCATGACGTCACTGCGGGCGCGAACTGTCGCGAGACAGCGCAAATGGCAAAAAACAATACAACATCTCATGGAGAACGCGACCGGATCAAGAAAACTTGTCGGCGACCGCAGGGATTCAGGTAAGGTGATCGCGCGCGCGCGAGAATATATTATTTTACAGCGCGAGGAAGAAACAAATTATCGCGAAGCTGCGGAATGCGGAAATTTTGACA
Source organism: Triturus cristatus (assembly GCF_964204655.1). Classification (NCBI taxonomy): domain Eukaryota; kingdom Metazoa; phylum Chordata; class Amphibia; order Caudata; family Salamandridae; genus Triturus; species Triturus cristatus. The sequence continues at coordinate 1,032,477,918 of NC_140579.1, read as the reverse complement.
TTTTCGCGCTTTCCGCGGAGCGCGAAAATGTCAAATTATCGCAATTTCCGCAAACGGAACGAAATTTTCGCCCAGGCCTAATTAAAATCAGATCAGTTGACTTCGCGTGAGTACTTGCAATGTTCAACACTCCGTCCATCATCCCCTTTGGTTTTGCTTTGTTCGCCCTAAGTTGGCAGGGTATGCCCAGACGTGGGTCCCTTGCTCACTTTACCACTGGATTCATGTTAACCTGGCTGATGACGACTGATTAGCCAGAAAACGGTCCCAGGATGCTTGTTTCCAGTCCAGGGAAGACATGGCTTGGCAGTTCGGGCTGGATTGTTCCCATGAGTTACAGGGTCAGACTGATTTGCATATGGCCATGTCTGAACTGAGCGTGGCGGATTCAGCTACAAAATGATAATGGATTAAACCCAGATCAGTTGACTTGGCGTGAGTACTTGCAATGTTCAAAATTTCATCCATCATCCTCGTTGATTTTGCTTTGTTCGCTCTAAGTTGGCAGAGCATGCCCAGACGTGGGTCCCTTGCTCACTTTGCCACTGGATTTAAGCTAGCCTGGCTGATGACGGCTGATGAGCCAGAAACCAGTCCCAGGATGCTTGTTTCTGGTCCAGGAAAAACATGGCTTGGCAGTTCGGTCTGGAGTGTTCCCATGTGGCACAGGGTCAGACTGATTTGCATATGGCCATGTCTGAACTGGGGTGGCGGAGTGAGCTAAAGAATGATGATGGATTAAACCCATATCAGTTGACTGGGGGTGAGTGCTTGCAACATTCAACACTCCATCCATCCTCCCTTTTGGTATTGCTTTGTTCGCCCTAAGTTGGCAGGGTATGCCCAGACGCGGGTCCCTTGCTCACTTTGCCACTGGATTCAAGCTAGCCTGGCTGATCACGGCTGATTAGCCAGAAAGTGGTCCCAGGATGCTTGTTTCCAGTCCAAGGAAGACATGGCTTGGCAGTTCGGGCTGGATTGTTCCCATGAGTTACAGGGTCAGACTGATTTGCATATGGCCATGTCTGAACTGGGCGTGGCGGATTGAGCTAAAAAATGATAATGGATTAAACCCAGATCAGTTGACTTGACGTGAGTACTTGCAATATTCAAAATTTCATCCATCATCCCCTTTGATTTTGCTTTGTTCGCTCTAAGTTGGCAGAGTATGCCCAGACGTGGGTCTCTTGCTCACTTTGCCACTGGATTCAAGCTAGCCTGGCTGGTGACGGATGATTAGCCAGAAACCGGTTCCAGGATGCTTGTTTCCGGTCCAGGGAAGATATGGCTTGGCAGTTCGGGCTGGACTGTACCCATGAGGCACAGGGTCAGACTGATTTGCATATGGCCATGTCTGAAATGGGGTGGGGGAGTGACCTTAAGAATGATGATGGAATAAACCCAGATCAGTTGACTGGGGGTGAGTGCTTGCAATGTTCAACACTCCGTCTATTATACCCTTTGGTTGTGCTTTGTTCGCCCTTAGTAGGCAGGGTATGCCCAGACTTGGGTTCCTTGCTCACTTTGCCACTGGATTCAAGCTAGCCTGGCTGGTGACGGCTGATTAGCCAGAAACCGGTCCCAGGATGCTTGTTTCCGGTCCAGGGAAGACATGGCTTTGCAGTTCGGGCTGGACTGTTCCCATGAGGCACACGGTCAGACTGATTTGCATATGGCCATGTCTGAAATGGGGTGGGGGAGTGACCTTAAGAATGATGATGGATTAAACCCAGATCAGTTGACTGGGGGTGTGTGCTTGCAATGTTCAACACTACGTCCATTATCCCCTTTGGTTTTGCTTCGTTTGCCCTAAGTTGGCAGGGTATGCCCAGACTTGGGTTCCTTGTTCACTTTGCCACTGGATTAAAGCTAGCCTGGCTGGTGACGACTGATTAGCCAGAAACCGGTCCCAGGATGCTTGTTTCCGGTCCAGGGAAGACATGGCTTGGCAGTTCGGGCTGGACTGTTCCCATGAGGCACAGGGTCAGACTGATTTGCATATGGCCATGTCTGAACTGGGGTGGGAAGTGAGTTTAAAATGATGATGGATTAAACCCAGATCAGTTGACTGGGGGTGAGTGCTTGCAATGTTCAACACTCAGTCCATTATCCCCTTTGGTTTTGCTTTGTTCGCCCTAAGTTGGCAGGGTATGCCCAGACGTGGTTCCCTTTGCTCATTTTGCCACTGGATTCAAGCTAGCCTGGCTGATGACGGCTGATTAGCCAGAAACCAGTCCCAGGATGCTTGTTTCCGGTCAAGGGAAAGCATGGCTTGGCAGTTCGGGCTGGACTGTTACCATGAGGCACAATGTCAGACTGATTTGCATGTGTCCAAGTCGGAACTGGGGTGGCGGAGTGAGCTAAAGAATGATGATGGATTAAACCCAGATCAGTTGACTAGGGGAGAGTGCTTGCAATATTTAACACTCCGTCCATCCTCCCCTTTGGTTTTGCTTTGTTTGCCCTAAATTGGCAGGGTATGCCCAGATGTGGGTCCTTTGCTAACTTTGCAACTGGATTCAAGCTAGCCTGGCTGATGACGGCTGATTAGCCAGAAACCAGTCCCAGGATGCTTGTTTCCAGTCAAGGGAAAGCATGGCTTGGCAGTTCGGGCTGGACTGTTGCCATGAGGCAGAAGGTCAGACTGATTTGCATGTGTCCATGTCTGAACTGGGGTGGCAGAGTAAGTTAAAGAATGATGATGGATTAATCCCAGATCAGTTGACTGGGGTGAGTGCTTGCAATGTTCAACACTCCGTCCATCATCCCCTTTGGTTTTGACTTGTTCGCTCTAAGTTGGCAGGGTATGCCCAGACGTGGGTCCCTTGCTCATTTTGCCACTGGATTCAAGCTAGCCTGGCTGAATGATGGCTGATTAGCCAGAAACCGGTCCCAGGATGCTTGTTTCCGGTCCCGGGAAGACATGGCTTCTGAGTTCGGGCTGGACTGTTCCCATGAGGCACAGGGTCAGACTGATTTGCATATGGCCATGTCTGAACTGGGGTGGCAGAGTGAGCTAAAGAATGATGATGCATTAAACCCAGATCAGTTGACTCGGGTGAGTGCTTGCAATATTCAACACTAGGTACATCATCCCCTTTGGTTTTGCTTTGTTCGCCCTATGTTGGCGGTGTATGCCCAGAAGTGGGTCCCTTGCTCACTTTGCCACTGGATTCAGGCTAGCCTGGCTGATGACGGCTGATTAGCCAGAAGCCGGTCCCAGGATGCTTGTTTCCGGTCCATGGAAGACATGGCTTGGCAGTTCGGGCTGGAGTGTTCCCATGACGCACAGGGTCACACTGATTTGCATATGGCCATGTCTGATCTGGGGTGGCGGATTGAGCTAAAGAATGATGATGGATGAAACCCAGATCAGATGACTGGGGGTGAGGGCTTGCAAAGTTCAAAACTCCGTTCATCATCCCCTTTTGTTTTGCTTTGTTTGCCCTAAGTTGGCAGGGTATGCCGAGACGTGGGTCCCTTGCTCACTTTGCCACTGAATTCAAGCAAGCTTGGCTGATGATGGCCGATTAGCCAGAAGCCGGTCCCAGGATGCTTGTTTCCGGTCCATGGAAAACATGGCTTGGCAGTTCGAGCTGGAGTGTTCCCATGATGCACAGGGTCAGACTGATTTGCATATGGCCATGTCTGAACTGGGGTGGCAGTGAGCTAAAGAATGATGATGCATTAAACCCAGATCAGTTGACTGGGGTGAGTGCTTGCAATATTCAACACTAGGTACATCATCCCCTTTGGTTTTGCTTTGTTCGCCCTATGTTGGCAGTGTACGCCCAGAAGTGGGTCCCTTGCTCACTTTGCCAGTGGATTCAGGCTAGCCTGGCTGATGATGGCCGATTAGCCAGAATCCGGTCCCAGGATGCTTGTTTCCGGTCCACGGAAGACATGGCTTGGCAGTTCGGGCTGGAGTGTTCCCATGAGGCACAGGGTCACACTGATTTGCATATGGCCATGTCTGAACTGGGGTGGCGAATTGAGGTAAAGAATGATGATGGATGAAACCCAGATCAGTTGACTGGGGGTGAATGCTTACAATGTTCAACACTCCTTCCGTCATCCCCTTTGATTTTGCTTTGTTCGCCCTAAGTTGGCAAGGTATGCCCAGACGTTGGTCCCTTGCTCACTTTGCCACTGGATTCATGATAACCTGGCTGATGATGGCTGATTAGCCAGGAAACGGTCCCAGGATGCTTGTTTCCGGTCCCGGGAAGACATGGCTTGGAAGTTCTGGCTGGAATGTTCCATGAGGCACAGGGTCAGACTGATTTGCATATGGCCATGTCTGAACTGGGGTGGCAGAGTGAGCTAAAGAATGATGATGCATTAAACCCAGATCAGTTGACTGGGGTGAGGGCTTGCAAAGTTCAAAACTCCGTCCATCTTCCCCTTTGGTTTTGCCTTGTTCGCCCTAAGTTGTCAGGGTATGCCCATTCGTGGATCCCTTGTTCACTTTGCCACTGGATTCAAGCTAGCCTGGCTGATGACGGCTGATTAGCCATGAACCGGTCCCATGATGCTTGTTTCCGGTCCAGGGAAGACATGGCTTGGCAGTTAGGGCTGGACTGTTACCATGAGGCACAGGGTCAGACTGATTTGCATATGGCCATGTCTGAACATTGGTGGCGGAGTGAGTGAAAGACTGATGATGGATTGAACCCAGATAAGTTGACTGGGGGTGAGTGCTTGCAATGTTCAACACTCCATCCATCACCCCATTTGGTTTTGCCTTGTTCGCCCTAAGTTGGCAGGGTATGCCCAGACGTGGGTCCCATGCTCACTTTGCCACTGGATTCAAGCTTGCCTGGCTGGTGACGGCTCATGAGCCAGAAACCGGTCCCAAGATGCTTGTTTCCGGTCCAGGGTAGACATGGCTTGGCAGTCCAGGCTGGAGTGTTCCCATGAGGCACAGGGTCAAACTGATTTGCATATGGCCATGTCTGAAATGGATTGGCGGAATGAGCTAAAGAATGATGATGGATTATACACAGATCAGTTGACTGGGGGTGAGTGCCTGCAATGTTCAACACTCCGTCCATTATCCCCTTTGGTTTTGCTTTGTTTGCCCTAAGTTGGCAGGGTATGCCCAGACTTGGGTTCCTTGCTCACTTTGCCACTGGATTAAAGCTAGCCTGGCTGGTGACGGCTGATTAGCCAGAAAACGGTCCCAGGATGCTTGTTTCCGGTCCAGGGAAGACATGGCTTGGCAGTTCAGGCTGGACTGTTCCCATGAGGCACAGAGGCAGACTAATTTGCATATGGCCATGTCTGAACTGGGGTGGGGGAGTGAGCTTAAGAATGATAATGGATTAAACCCAGATCAATTTACTGGGGGTGAGTGCTTGCAATGTTCAACACTCCATCCATTATCCCCTTTGGTTTTGCTTTGTTCGCCCTAAGTTGGCAGGGTATGCCCAGACGTGGTTCCCTTGCTCACTTTGCCACTGGATTCAAGCTAGCCTGGCTGATGACGGCTGATTAGCCAGAAACCAGTCCCAGGATGCTTGTTTCCGGTCCCGGGAAGACATGGCTTGTGAGTTCGGGCTGGACTGTTCCCATGAGGCACAGGGTCAGACTGATTTGCATATGGCCATGTCTGAACTGGGGAGGCAGAGTGAGCTAAAGAATGATGATGCCTTAAACCCAGATCAGTTGACTGGGGTGAGTGCTTGCAATATTCAACACTAGGTACATCATCCCCTTTGGTTTTGCTTTGTTCACCCTATGTTGGCAGTGTATGCCCAGAAGTGGGTCCCTTGCTCACTTTGCCACGGGATTCAGGGTAGCCTGGCTGATGACGGCTGATTAGCCAGAATCCGGTCCCAGGATGCTTGTTTCCGGGCCAGGGAATACATGGCTTGGAAGTTTGGGCTGGACTGTTCCCATGAGGCACAGGGTCAGACTAATTTGCATATGGCCATGTCTGAACTGGGGTGGTGGAGTGAGCTAAAGCATGATGATGAATTAAACCCAGATCAGTTGACTGGGGGTGAGGGCTTGCAAAGTTCAAAACTCCGTTCATCATCCCCTTTGGTTTTGCCTTGTTCGCCCTAAGTTGGCAGGGTATGCCGAGACGTGGGTCCCTTGCTCACTTTGCCACTGAATTCAAGCAAGCTTGGCTGATGATGGCCGATTAGCCAGAAGCCGGTCCCAGGACGCTTGTTTCCGGTCCATGGAAAACATGGCTTGGCAGTTCGAGCTGGAGTGTTCCCATGAGGCACAGGGTCAGACTGATTTGCATATGGCCATGTCTGAACTGGGGTGGCGGAGTGAGCTAAAGAACGACGATGGATGAAACCCAGATCAGTTGACTGGGGGTGAATGCTTACAATGTTCAACACTCCTTCCGTCATCCCCTTTGATTTTGCTTTGTTCGCCCTAAGTTATCAAGGTATGCCCAGACGTGGATCCCTTGCTCACTTTGCTACTGGATTCATGATAACCTGGCTGATGACGGCTGATTAGCCAGGAAACGGTCCCAGGATGCTTGTTTCCGGTCCAGGACAGACATGGCTTGGAAGTTCGGGCTGGAATGTTCCATAAGGCACAGGGTCAGACTGATTTTCATATGGCCATGTCTGAAATGGATTGGCGGAATGAGCTAAAGAATGATGATGGATTATACACAGATCAGTTGACTGGGGGTGAGTGCCTGCAATGTTCAACACTCCGTCCATTATCCCCTTTGGTTTTGCTTTGTTTGCCCTAAGTTGGCAGGGTATGCCCAGACTTGGGTTCCTTGCTCACTTTGCCACTGGATTAAAGCTAGCCTGGCTGGTGACGGCTGATTAGCCAGAAAACGGTCCCAGGATGCTTGTTTCCGGTCCAGGGAAGACATGGCTTGGCAGTTCAGGCTGGACTGTTCCCATGAGGCACAGAGGCAGACTAATTTGCATATGGCCATGTCTGAACTGGGGTGGGGGAGTGAGCTTAAGAATGATAATGGATTAAACCCAGATCAATTTACTGGGGGTGAGTGCTTGCAATGTTCAACACTCCGTCCATTATCCCCTTTGGTTTTGCTTTGTTCGCCCTAAGTTGTCAGGGTATGCCTAGACGTGGATCCCTTGTTCACTTTGCCACTGGATTCAAGCTAGCCTGGCTGATGACGGCTAATTAGCCAGAAACCAGTCCCAGGATGCTTGGTTCCGGTCCAGGGAAGACATGGCTTGGCAGTTCGGGCTGGACTGTTTCCATGAGGCACAGGGTCAGACTGATTTGCATATGGCCATGTCTGAACTGGGTTAGCGGAGTGAGCTAAAGCATGATGATGGATTAAACCCAGATCAGTTGACTGGGGGTGAGGGCTTGCAAAGTTCAAAACTCCGTCCATCATCCCCTTTTGTTTTGCCTTGTTCACCCTAAGTTGGCAGGGTATGCCTAGACGCGGGTCCCTTGCTCACTTTGCCACTGGATTCAAGCTAGCCTGGCTGATGACGGCTGATTAGCCATAAACCGGTCCCATGATGCTTGTTTCCGGTCCAGGGAAGACATGGCTTGGCAGTTAGGGCTGGACTGTTACCATGAGGCACAGGGTCAGACTGATTTGCATATGGCCATGTCTGAACTGGGGTGGCAGAGTGAGCTAAAGAATGATGATGCATTAAACCCAGATCAGTTGACTGGGGTGAGTGCTTGCAATATTCAACACTAGGTACATCATCCCCTTTGGTTTTGCTTTGTTCGCCCTATGTTGGCAGTGTATGCCCAGAAGTGGGTCCCTTGCTCACTTTGCCACTGGATTCAGGCTAGCCTGGCTGATGACGGCTGATTAGCCAGAATCTGGTCCCAGGATGCTTGTTTCCGGGCCAGGGAATACATGGCTTGGAAGTTCGGGCTGGACTGTTCCCATGAGGCACAGGGTCAGATTAATTTGCATATGGCCATGTCTGAACTGGGGTGGTGGAGTGAGCTAAAGCATGATGATGAATTAAACCCAGATCAGTTGACTGGGGTGAGTGTTGCAATATTCAACACTAGGTACATCATCCCCTTTGGTTTTGCTTTGTTCGCCCTATGTTGGCAGTGTATGCTCAGAAGTGGGTCCCTTGCTCACTTTGCCACTGAATTCAAGCAAGCTTGGCTGATGATGGCCGATTAGCCAGAAGCCGGTCCCAGGATGCTTGTTTCCGGTCCATGGAAAACATGGCTTGGCAGTTCGAGCTGGAGTGTTCCCATGAGGCACAGGGTCAGACTGATTTGCATATGGCCATGTCTGAACTGTGGTGGCGGAGTAAGCTAAAGAACGACGATGGATGAAACCCAGATCAGTTGACTGGGGGTGAATGCCTGCAATGTTCAACACTCCTTCCATCATCCCCTTTGATTTTGCTTTGTTCGGCCTAAGTTGGCAGGGTATGCCCAGACATGGGTCCCTTGCTCACTTTGCCACTGGATTCAAGCTAGCTTGGCTGATGACGGCCGATTAGCCAGAAACTGGTCCTAAGTTGCTTGTTTACAGTCCAGGAAAGACATGGGTTGGCAGTTCGGGCTGGACTGTTCCCATGAGGTACAGGGTTAGACTGATTTGCATAGGGCCATGTCTGAACTGGGGTGGCGGAGTGAGCTAAAGAATGATGATGGATTAAACCCAGATCAGTTGACTGGGGGTGAATGCTTGCAATGTTCAACACTCCGTCCATCATCCCCTTGATTTTGCTTTGTTCGCCCTAAGTTGGCAAGGTATGCCCAGACGTGGGTCCCTTGCTCACTTTGCCACTGGATTCATGATAACCTGGCTGATGACGGCTGATTAGCCAGGAAACGGTCCCAGGATGCTTGTTTCCGGTCCAGGGAAGACATGGCTTGGAAGTTCGGGCTGGAATGTTCCATGAGGCACAGGGTCAGACTGATTTGCATATGGCCATGTCTGAACTGGGGTGGCAGAGTGAGCTAAAGGATGATGATGGATTAAACCCAGATCAGTTGACTGGGGTGAGGGCTTGCAAAGTTCAAAACTCCGTCCATCATCCCCTTTGGTTTTGCCTTGTTCGCCCTAAGTTGTCAGGGTATGCCCAGACGTGGATCCCTTGTTCACTTTGCCACTGGATTCAAGCTAGCCTGGCTGATGACGGCTTATTAGCCAGAAACCAGTCCCAGGATGCTTGGTTCCGGTCCAGGGAAGACATGGCTTGGCAGTTCGGGCTGGACTGTTTCCATTAGGCACAGGGTCAGACTGATTTGCATATTGCCATGTCTGAACTGGGTTAGCGGAGTGAGCTAAAGCATGATGATGGATTAAACCCAGATCAGTTGACTGGGGGTGAGGGCTTGCAAAGTTCAAAACTCCGTCCATCATCCCCTTTTGTTTTGCCTTGTTCACCCTAAGTTGGCAGGGTATGCCTAGACGTGGGTCCCTTGCTCACTTTGCCACTGGATTCAAGCTAGCCTGGCTGATGACAGCTGATTAGCCATAAACCGGTCCCATGATGCTTGTTTCCGGTCGAGGTAAGACATGGCTTGGCAGTTAGGGCTGGACTGTTACCATGAGGCACAGGGTCAGACTGTTTTGCATTTGGCCATGTCTGAACATTGGTGGCGGAGTGAGTGAAGGAATGATGATGGATTGAACCCAGATCAATTGACGGGGGGTGAGTGCTTGCAATATTCAACACTCCGTCCATCATCCCCTTTGGTTTTGCCTTGTTCGCCCTAAGTTGGCAGGGTATGCCCAGACGTGGGTCCCTTGCTCACTTTGCCACTGGATTCAAGCTAGCCTGGCTGGTGACGGCTCATGAGCCAGAAACCGGTCCCAAGATGCTTGTTTCCGGTCCAGGGAAGACATGGCTTGGCAGTTCGGGCTGGAGTGTTCCCATGAGGCACAGGGTCAGACTGATTTGCATATGGCCATGTCTGAAATGGATTGGCGGAATGAGCTAAAGAATGATGATGGATTAAACACAGATCAGTTGACTGGGGGTGAGTGCCTGCAATGTTCAACACTCCGTCCATTATCCCCTTTGGTTTTGCTTTGTTTGCCCTAAAATGGCAGGGTATGCCCAGACCTGGGATCCTTGCTCACTTTGCCACTGGATTAAAGCTAGCCTGGCTGGTGACGGCTGATTAGCCGGAAACCGGTCCCAGAATGCTTGTTTACGGTCCAGGGAAGACATGGCTTGGCAGTTCAGGCTGGACTGTTCCCATGAGGCACAGGGGCAAACTGATTTGCATATGGCCATGTCTGAACTGGGGTGGGGGAGTGAGCTTAAGAATGATAATGGATTAAACCCAGATCAATTTACTGGGGGTGAGTGCTTGCAATGTTCAACACTCCGTCCATTATCCCCTTTGGTTTTGCTTTGTTCGCCCTAAGTTGGCAGGGTATGCCCAGACGTGGTTCCCTTGCTCACTTTGCCACTGGATTCAAGCTAGCCTGGCTGATGACGGCTGCTTGGCCAGAAACCAGTCCCAGGATGCTTGTTTCTGGTCCCAGGAAGACATGGCTTGTGAGTTCGGGCTGGACTATTCCCATGAGGCACAGGGTCAGACTGATTTGCATATGGCCATGTCTGAACTGGGGTGGCAGAGTGAGCTAAAGAATGATGATGCATTAAACCCAGATCAGTTGACTGGGGTGAGTGCTTGCAATATTCAACACTAGGTACATCATCCCCTTTGGTTTTGCTTTGTTCGCCCTATGTTGGCAGTGTACGCCCAGAAGTGGGTCCCTTGCTCACTTTGCCACTGGATTCAGGCTAGCCTGGCTGATGACGGCTGATTAGCCAGAATCCGGTCCCAGGATGCTTGTTTCCGGGCCAGGGAATACATGGCTTGGAAGTTCGTGGTGGACTGTTCCCATGAGGCACAGGGTCAGACTAATTTGCATATGGCCATGTCTGAACTGGGGTGGTGGAGTGAGCTAAAGCATGATGATGAATTAAACCCATATCAGTTGACTGGGGGTGAGGGCTTGCAAAGTTCAAAACTCCGTTCATCATCCCCTTTGGTTTTGCCTTGTTTGCCCTAAGTTGGCAGGGTATGCCGAGACGTGGGTCCCTTGCTCACTTTGCCACTGAATTCAAGCAAGCTTGGCTGATGATGGCTGATTAGCCAGAAGCCGGTCCCAGGATGCTTGTTTCCGGTCCATGGAAAACATGGCTTGGCAGTTCGAGCTGGAGTGTTCCCATGAGGCACAGGGTCAGACTGATTTGCATATGGCCATGTCTGAACTGGGGTGGCGGAGTGAGCTAAAGAACGACGATGGATGAAACCCAGATCAGTTGACTGGGGGTGAATGCCTGCAATGTTCAACACTCCTTCCATCATCCCCTTTGATTTTGCTTTGTTCGCCCTAAGTTGGCAGGGTATGCCCAGACATGGGTCCCTTGCTCACTTTGCCACTGGATTCAAGCTAGCCTGGCTGATGATGGCCGATTAGCCAGAAACTGGTCCCAGGTTGCTTGTTTCCAGTCTAGGAAAGACATGGGTTGGCAGTTCGGGCTGGACTGTTCCCATGAGGTATAGGGTTAGACTGATTTGCATAGGGCCATGTCTGAACTGGGGTGGCGGAGTGAGCTAAAGAATGATGATGGATTAAACCCAGATCAGTTGACTGGGGTGAGTGCTTGCAATGTTCAACACTCCGTCCATTATCCCCTTTGGTTTTGCTTTGTTTGCCCTAAGTTGGCAGGGTTTGCCCAGACTTGGGTTCCTTGCTCACTTTGCCACTGGATTAAAGCTAGCCTGGCTGGTGACGGCTGATTAGCCAGAAACCGGTCCCAGGATGCTTGTTTCCGGTCCAGGGAAGACATGGCTTGGCAGTTCAGACTGGACTGTTCCCATGAGGCACAGGGGCAGACTGATTTGCATATGGCCATGTCTTAACTGGGGTGGCAGAGTAAGTGAAAGACTGATGATGGATTGAACCCAGATAAGTTGACTGGGGGTGAGTGCTTGCAATGTTCAACACTCCGTCCATCATCCCCTTTGGTTTTGCCTTGTTTGCTCTAAGTTGGCAGGGTATGCCCAGACGTGGGTCCCTTGCTCATTTTGCCACTGGATTCAAGCTAGCCTGGCTGAATGATGGCTGATTAGCCAGAAACCGGTCCCAGGATGCTTGTTTCCGGTCCCGGGAAGACATGGCTTGTAAGTTCGGGCTGGACTGTTCCCATGAGGCACAGGGTCAGACTGATTTGCATATGGCCATGTGTGAACTGGGGTGGCAGAGTGAGCTAAAGAATGATGATGCATTAAACCCAGATCAGTTGACTGGGGTGAGTGCTTGCAATATTCAACACTAGGTACATCATCCCCTTTGGTTTTGCTTTGTTCGCCCTATGTTGGCAGTGTATGCCCAGAAGTGGGTCCCTTGCTCACTTTGCCACTGGATTCAGGCTAGCCTGGCTGATGACGGCTGATTAGCCAGAATCCGTTCCCAGGATGCTTGTTTCCGGGCCAGGGAATACATGGCTTGGAAGTTCGGGCTGGACTGTTCCCATGAGGCACAGGGTCTGACTAATTTGCATATGGCCATGTCTGAATTGGGGTGGTAGAGTGAGCTAAAGCATGATGATGAATTAAACCCAGCTCAGTTGACTGGGGGTGAGGGCTTGCAAAGTTCAAAACTCCGTTCATCATCCCCTTTGGTTTTGCCTTGTTTGCCCTATGTTGGCAGGGTATGCTGAGACGTGGGTCCCTTGCTCACTTTGCCACTGAATTCAAGCAAGCTTGGCTGATGATGGCCGATTAGCCAGAAGCCGGTCCCAGGATGCTTGTTTCCGGTCCATGGAAAACATGGCTTGGCAGTTCGAGCTGGAGTGTTCCCATGAGGCACAGGGTCAGACTGATTTGCATATGGCTGTTAGAAATGGGGGTCTCTAGTTGGCAATGGCTCGCCACTGTCCAAGTAGGGACCCTTCTTCCTAAGTCAGAGTAAGCAGCCTACACCCTTTGACAACCCCTGCTCAACCCTGTTGTAACGTAGCACGAGCAGCTAGGCTTATCTCAGAGGCAGTGTGTGAAGCATTTATGACCATACACAGTAATATAATGAGGAACACTACAAATGGACACCACTCAAGTAGTTATGAAAAATAGGTATTTTTATACAGACTTAATCACAAGACCAATAACAGTAAAAATCCACAATATTATAAAAAATATAATTACTTTAGAAATGCTGCAAGGAAAAATAGTTCAGGATGCACAAAATGATGTTTAGTTCAAGGCAGGGGTCTCTGCGACCCTTTTACTCACAAAGTATCTGGTTCCTGGAGCAAAGCAACAAAAATGTCGCTAAGGCGTTGTAGCGATAAATTTCCTCACGCTAACCAGCGATGCGTTGAATCCTTACCACAAGGGAGGATGATGCGCTGGGTTGCGGGCAGGACAAAGCGACAAACTTCCTCACGCTAAGCCGGTGATGCGATGAAATCCTTGCCGCGAAGGGAGGATGATGCACCGAGCCTGTTGCGTGTGCGATCTTGCTGCTTTGACAAAGATGGCGCTCCGCGAGGAAGCGACGATCCGGATTCGATGCGGGGAAAATGGCGAACGCTCGGCGTCCGCGCTGCGATGATCCTGTTGCGATGATTTCCAGATAGCGGGCGTTTTCAGGCCCGCAGACAGGTGCTGCGACGATCTTCGGGGTTAGCAAGCACTCGGCGACAGCAGAGCGGCGATTTTTCTCACGCTCACCAGCTGCAGCGGCTCGCTAACGGAGGTTAGCTACGATTTTCAGCGCTCTCTTCTCAGCAGTAGAACTAGAGGCCCTGGAACACACAGGAGCCTCACCTGCAGATAGTAATCCTCGCTGGGAGGAAACAGGGGGCTGATGGTGGAGTCTGATGTGCCTGAGACTCCAGCAGGAGGCTAGCTCTCTCCTAGCCCTTGGGTGATTGCTGTAGCACAAAAATACAAAGTCCAATCAAAGTTCTTTTCCTCTTCTTGAAGTCCAGTAGTAACAGCTGCAGGCCAGTCCCAGAAACAGCACACAAGCACAAGGACAGTCCTTCTCCTGCCGATTCTTGTAGCCACACGGACAGAGGTTCTTCTTGTTATCGAGGAGCAATACAAATTGTAGGGGTTTGTGCACAAATATTTATACCCCCAAAGTCTTTGTTCTTAGGGGTCCCAAGTCTCTGAACCCAGCCAGAACCAGTTCTGCCCAGCCCTGGAGCACTTTGTTGATCAGGCTGCATCCTTCCTTTCAGAAAGAGGGGGTCTGCCTCAGACGCACCGTGGGAGGTGGAGCCAGCATTCACCTTGCTAGGCACAGTCCTATTCAAGTGCAGGAGCTACCCCTCCCCTCACACCAAGGCAGGTCGCTCTATTCAACCCAGGTCTGACTCAGCCTGCCCTGTCCCTCCAAAACCAGACAGCCAATACACATCATAGCAGAGCAAACTGGAAGGCTTAGGCAAGAAAGTACCTATACTCTAAAAGTGGTAGTTTCAAACACAGAATATAAAAATAACCTTTACTAAAAGATGTATTTTAATATTCTGAGCTCAGGCATACTAGATTCGTTTTTCTACCATGTTCTGTGGGTCAGTTAGGACTATAGAATGTAATAGCCCAGACCTCCCATTCTGGCCTATGGAGAACAGGTAGCCTTACAGTAGTGAAAAACGAAATGGGGTGTAATTCACTACTAGGACATGCTACATACATCAGGGCATGTCCTACCTTACACATACAATGCGCCCTATCATAAGGGGGACTTACAGGAGGCCAAGGGAAGGTTTAGGGGCTGGGAAGTGGGTGCACTTCACAGCCAAGATGGCAGTTCTGGACTGCACGCAGACACTGCAGTGGCAGGTCTGAGACATACTTTACAAGCTGCTTCTGTGGGTGGCACAAACCAGTGCTGCAGTCCCACCAGCAGCATTCGGTTTACCAGCCCTGGGCACACACAGGCCACGCTACTAGGGACTAACAGGTAAACCAAATAAGCCAATCATGGATGTACCAATTCATATGTCATCTTTACAAAGGGAGCATTCGCGCTGTGGCACTGAATGGCAGTGGCACAGTGCCCAGAGCATCTATAACCAGCAAAAACAGAGGCGACACAGTGAAAAAATGGAAGGGAGACTCACGCCAATGGTGCCAGGTCTAACACACGTCCCCTCCAGCTGAAATGTGGGGAGAACTACCCATCCCCTGGGAGGTTCTCATCACTAAGGCGGAAAAATCTGGACAGACCATCAGCATTGGCGTGTTCTGTACCAGGGCGGTGTTCCACCGTAAAGTCCATACCCTGTAGGGAAATGGACCACCTTAACAACTTGGGATTCTCACCCCTCATCTGCATTAACCACCTGAGGGGCCTGTGGTCGGTCTGAACCCGGAAGTGAGTCCCAAACAGGTATGGTCTCAGCTTCTTCAGCGCCCAGACCACAGCAAATGCCTCTCGCTCGATCGCACTCCACCTCTGTTCCCGTGGAAGTAACCTCCTACTGATGAAGGCTACAGGTTGGTCTAGTCCCTCCTCATTCATCTGTGACAGAACAGCCCCCACCCCATGCTCTGAAGCGTCTGTCTGGACAATAAATTCCTTAGCAAAGTTGGGCGCCTGGAGTACGGGTGCTGTACACATGGCAGTCTTGAGAGCATCAAAAGCTTTCTGACAGGTGTCAGTCCAGTTCACAATCTTGGGCTGCTTCTTGGAAGTCAGCTCAGTCAAGGGGGCAACAATGCTGCCATACCCCTTGACAAACCTCCTGTAATAACCCGTGAGTCCTAAGAAGGCCCTCACCTGGGTCTGAGTCTTTGGGGGCTCCCAAGCCAGGATGGTCTCAATCTTGGGCTGTAGAGGGCCCACCTGGCCACTCCCTACCTGGTGTCCTAAGTACACCACCGAACCCTGCCCAATCTGGCACTTACTGGCCTTGATTGTGAGGCCTGCTCTGCGCAGCGCCATCAACACTTCCCAGAGGTGGCGTAAGTGGTCCTCCCATGAGGAACTAAATACGGCAATGTCGTCCAGGTAGGCGGCACTGAAATCCTCCAGCCCAGCCAACACCTGGTTGACCAACCTCTGAAAGGTGGCAGGGGCATTCTTCATCCCAAAGGGCATCACACGGAACTGGTAGTGCCCATCTGGGGTGGAGAATGCGGACCTCTCCTTTGCCCCATCAGTTAAGGTGATCTGCCAGTACCCAGACGTTAGATCAAACGTGCTGAGGTACCGGGCAGCCCCCAACCGATCTATGAGCTCATCAGCTCTGGGGATGGGGTGCGCGTCGGTCCTCGTGACCGAATTGAGACCTCGGTAGTCCACACAGAACCTAAGTTCTGGAGTGTCACCAGGCGCTGCAGCCTTTGGTACCAAGACCACGGGGCTGGACCAAGGGCTGCTAGAGGACTCAATCACCCCCAGGGCAAACATTTTGGAGACCTCCTCCTTAATGCAGGCCCGTACCCTGTCGGTCACCCTGTAAGCCTTGTGCTTGTCAGGAGGACTGTCCCCGGTGTCTACCTCATGGACGCACCAGTCAGTGACACCAGGTACCAGGGAAAATAAATCTGGGAATTGCCCCAACAGCTGGTGGCAATCTCTCTGCTGTTCTGGGGTCAGTGTGGTGGAGAGGACCACACCCTCCACTGACCCATCCTTCTCTCCGGCACACAGGAGGTCAGGAAGAGGCTCACTCTCCTCCTCCATCCCTGCATCTGTGGCAAGAAGCATGCCCACTTCAGACCTCGCAAAGTGGGGCTTTGGGCGATTCACATGCAGGACCCGCAGGGGGTTCCTGGGAGATTTAAAGTCCACCAAATAGGTAACTTGACTTTTTCGCTCCACCACCTCAAATGGACCGGTCCACTTATCTTGGAGCGCACAGGGCTCCACTGGGGCCAGTACCCAAACCTTTTGACCAGGTTGAAACTCGACCAGAGTGGCATTCTGGTCGTGCCAACGTTTCATCTCCTCCTGGCTGGCTTCCAGATTTGCCTCAGCAATGTTTCTGAAACGCCGGGTTTGGTTCCTGAAGGCCAGGATGTAGCTAAACACATCCTGGGGAGGTTTCCTGGGAGATTGCTCCCAGCCTTCCTTGACCAAACTCAGAGGCCCTCTTACCGGATGGCCATAGAGCAGTTCAAAGGGGCTGAACCCTAAGGACTTCTGTGGCACTTCATGGTATGCAAACAACAGGCATGGCAAGAGGACGTCCCACTTACGCCTCAGGGGCTCCTCTAGGCCCATGATCATACCCTTCAAGGTCCGGTTGAATCTCTCAACCAGACCGTTACCCTGGGGGTGGTAAGGAGTGGTGAACTTGTAAGTCACCCCACACTCCTTCCACAGAGACTTCATATACTGGGAGATGAAGGTGGTCCCCCTGTCGCTCACCACCTCTCTGGGGAACCCCACACGGGAGAAGATCCCCATCAGTGCACGTCCCACCACGGGGGCCATCACTGTCCTGAGCGGGATGGCTTCAGGGTACCGGGTGGCATGGTCCACCAAGACCAGGATGTACCTGTTGCCCATGGCTGTCTTGGGGTCCAGAGGCCCCACAATGTCAATGCCCACTCGCTCGAATGGGGTGCTAACAACTGGGAAGGGTTGGAGTGGGGCTTTGATCTTCCCCCCACTCTTCCCACTTGCCTGGCAAGTCTCACAGGTCCTACAATACGTATCTGAACTCTTGCGCATCTGGGGCCAATAAAAGTGGGTGACCAGCCTTTCAAAGGTCTTGGTCTGCCCCAGATGTCCTGCCAATGGAATGTCATGAGCCAACCCCAGTAGGAAGGTTCTGAAGCACTCGGGTACCACCAGCACACGGGCTGACCCCGGCTCAGCAACCTTAGGCTCGCTATACAGGAGACTGTTCTCCCAATAAATCAGATGTGAACCGGACATATCACCTGCTGCCTGGGCTGCAGCCTGTTGCCGCATACCCTCAAGAGAGGGGCAAGTTCTCTGCTGTTCACAAAACTCCTCCCTGGTGGGCCCCCCTTCCTGCTGCCACTGGGTCAGCTCAGGCAGGTCCCCCAGGTCGGTACTCTGCTCCCCGGTAGGCTCCAGGGCATCCCCCTCAGGGTCTGCTCCCTCCTGGGCCGTGGGAACCAAGGGGGCCGGTTTCCCGTGCCCCCTGCCCCCTCCCTCTAAGGCAGGGACTTGGGCCATATTCTCAGGCTCCAGGTCTTTCTCAACACTCTCTCTGGCTGCCATGGACCGAGTGGTAGCACATGCCCACTCAGGCAGTCCCAACATTTGCAAGTGAGCTCTCCTCTCCACTGTAGCCCACGGTGAGTTCTCTAAATCATTGCCCAACAGACAGTCCACAGGCATGGCGGGCCTCACAGCCACCTGATGAGTTCCTGAGACCCCCCCCACTCAAAGGGAACCTGAGCCACCTCACATTGGCTCTCTGTGTTGTCTGCAGACACTACTGGGTAGAATGCATGGGGCACAACCTGCTCTTTGGACACCAACCGGGAGCTGACAGCAGTTACACTGGCTCCTGTGTCCCTCAGAGCCTGCACTCTATGGCCATTGATGGTTACCCACTGCCTGTATTTTTTAGTGTTATCAGGCAGTACAGGCTTAGGAACCATTTCAAAGTCTCCTAGTGAGACAAGGGTCAACTCTACGGGGTCCCACCCACCTGGGGCACCCATCTCCTCCTCCCCCAGGGCTACACTAGCAAGCTGGCGGGGCGGTGCACGGGGTGGTGCAGGAGTATCCTTTTGGGGACACTGGGGGTCAAAGTATCTGTGGCCCACCTGGCCACACTTAAAACAAGTAGGGGGCCTCCTTGGAACAGGATTACCTGTTGGAGGCACTGGCTTCTTATCTGGGGGAGGCTGGGATACCACTGCCTGGTTCCCTTGGGAATTATCTTGGGGCCATCGGTGGAACTCTCTTGGTTTACCCCTGTCCCCCCCACCTCTCTGCTGGGGACCCTGCCCACCTTTGGCAAAGTCTCCCACTGGACCCTTGCGAACCCGGGTGCTCACCCAGCGGTCCGCCTCCTCAGCAAGCTTCCTAGGGTTAGTCAGCTTGCAATCTATCAGATGCTGGCGTAGCTCAGGAAAACAGTTACTAGAAAAATGCTCCCATGCAATCAAGTCATACAGTTGCTCAAAAGTTTCTACTTTGCTGCCTTTTACCCAGCGTTCCATTGCTCTGCCAAAAAAAGACACATATTCAACCCACGTGGTACCCTCTATCTTCTTGCAGGTTCTAAATCTCTGCCTGTACATTTCAGGGGTCAAACCATAGCGGGTAATCAAAGCTTCCTTCATGTGGGCATAAATCATCCTACTTTCGGGGGGTAGGTCCAACAAGGTATCCCTCCCCTCACTCACAAAGCGTCCCCACAACCCCGCTCCCCAATCCTTCTCAGGGACCCGGTGGGACACCATAGCTAATTCATAAGCGGCAAACCATTGCCCAATATCCTCACTTTTATGAAAATCCTTAATAACCTCTTTAGGTATATACACTCTACTCTCAGTATGCACTACTGGTATGCTGCCACCAGAGGGGGAGATCTCAATACTCTTGGCCTTAATCTCCAACTCCCTCAAAATTCTCTCATGTTCAAATTTCATCTTCATTATCTCAACTTCTAACTTCTTATTCTCTAGGTCTCTCTGACCATCCAATTTGAGCTTAGCCATCTCCATATTATGCCGCCTATCTCTCTCCCTGTCCTCCATCTCTTCTGGAGACAGACCCCTTGAGGACACACTAGTGCCCGGGCTGGAAACTGCTTTATCCCCTACCAAATCTACAATTTCTTCCTGCTGCTCTACTGCATTCTCTCCCCCCTCCACAGGCCCTTCCTCATTCCTAGGGGCATCCCTGGCTTCTAGCCAGGCCTTCAATGCCTTGTAATACTCTTCCCTTTTAGTGAGACCTGTGATAGGGACTGTGAAGCGTTTGCAAAAATATTTGAGCTGCTTGGCATTGTAGGTGTCTAATTTCTCTTCTTCCCAGGAGAGATCCTCAGAGGGATTGGATCTGGGCTTGCCCATTGTAGCAATAACTGGCAATAACGATCAAAAATAGAATCAGAAAATCTCCAAAAACGTACGTGGTTATGTTATGGTCTGCACTCACTAGTAGTGTACACTATAATTACTGTATGCAATCATAAATGCAAGTCCAGATCCTCACCGCTGACCACCAATGTTAGAAATGGGGGTCTCTAGCTGGCAATGGCTGGCCACTGTCCAAGTAGGGACCCTTCTTCCTAAGTCAGAGTAAGCAGCCTACACCCTTTGACAACCCCTGCTCAACCCTGTGGTAACGTAGCACGAGCAGCTAGGCTTATCTCAGAGGCAGTGTGTGAAGCATTTATGACCATACACAGTAATATAATGAGGAACACTACAAATGGACACCACTCAAGTAGTTATGAAAAATAGGTATTTTTATATAGACTTAATCACAAGACCAATAACAGTAAAAATCCACAATACTATAAAAAATATAATTACTTTAGAAATGCTGCAAGGAAAAATAGTTCAGGATGCACAAAATGATGTTTAGTTCAAGGCAGGGGTCTCTGCGACCCTTTTACTCACAAAGTATCTGGTTCCTGGAGCAAAGCAACAAAAATGTCGCTAAGGCGTTGTAGCGATAAATTTCCTCACGCTAACCAGCGATGCGTTGAATCCTTACCGCAAGGGAGGATGATGCGCTGGGTTGCGGGCAGGACAAAGCGACAAACTTCCTCACGCTAAGCCGGTGATGCGATGAAATCCTTGCAGCGAAGGGAGGATGATGCACCGAGCCTGTTGCGTGTGCGATCTTGCTGCTTTGACAAAGATGGCGCTCCGCGAGGAAGCGACGATCCGGATTCGATGCGGGGAAAATGGCGAACGCTCGGCGTCCGCGCTGCGATGATCCTGTTGCGATGATTTCCAGATAGCGGGCATGTTCAGGCCCGCAGACAGGTGCTGCGACGATCTTCGGGGTTAGTGAGCACTCGGCGACAGCGGAGCGGCGATTTTTCTCACGCTCACCAGCTGCAGCGGCTCGCTAACGGAGGTTAGCTACGATTTTCAGCGCTCTCTTCTAAGCAGTAGAACTAGAGGCCCTGGAACACACAGGAGCCTCACCTGCAGATAGTAATCCTCGCTGGGAGGAAACAGGAGGCTGATGGTGGAGTCTGATGTGCCTGAGACTCCAGCAGGAGGCTAGCTCTCTCCTAGCCCTTGGGTGATTGCTGTAGCACAAAAATACAAAGTCCAATCAAAGTTCTTTTCCTCTTCTTGAAGTCCAGTAGTAACAGCTGCAGGCCAGTCCCAGAAACAGCACACAAGCACAAGGACAGTCCTTCTCCTGCAGATTCTTGTAGCCACACGGACAGAGGTTCTTCTTGTTATCCAGGAGCAATACAAATTGTAGGGGTTTGTGCACAAATATTTATACCCCCAAAGTCTTTGTTCTTAGGGGTCCCAAGTCTCTGAACCCAGCCAGAACCAGTTCTGCCCAGCCCTGGAGCACTTTGTTGATCAGGCTGCATCCTTCCTTTCAGAAAGAGGGGGTCTGCCTCAGACGCACAGTGGGAGGTGGAGCCAGCATTCACCTTGCCAGGCACAGTCCTATTCAAGTGCAGGAGCTACCCCTCCCCTCACACCAAGGCAGGTCGCTCTGTTCAACCCAGGTCTGACTCAGCCTGCCCTGTCCCTCCAAAACCAGAAAGCCAATACACATCATAGCAGAGCAAACTGGAAGGCTTAGGCAAGAAAGTACCTATACTCTAAAAGTGGTAGTTTCAAACACAGAATATAAAAATAACCTTTACTAAAAGATGTATTTTAATATTCTGAGCTCAGGCATACTAGATTCGTTTTTCTACCATGTTCTGTGGGTCAGTTAGGACTATAGAATGTAATAGCCCAGACCTCCCATTCTGGCCTATGGAGAACAGGTAGCCTTACAGTAGTGAAAAACGAAATGGGGTGTAATTCACTACTAGGACATGCTAAATACATCAGGGCATGTCCTACCTTACACATACAATGCGCCCTATCATAAGGGGGACTTACAGGATGCCAAGGGAAGGTTTAGGGGCTGGGAAGTGGGTGCACTTCACAGCCAAGATGGCAGTTCTGGACTGCACGCAGACACTGCAGTGGCAGGTCTGAGACATACTTTACAAGCTGCTTCTGTGGGTGGCACAAACCAGTGCGCCAGGCCCACCAGCAGCATTCGGTTTACCAGCCCTGGGCACACACAGGCCACGCTACTAGGGACTAACAGGTAAACCAAATAAGCCAATCATGGATGTACCAATTCATATGTCATCTTTACAAAGGGAGCATTCGCGCTGTGGCACTGAATGGCAGTGGCACAGCGCCCAGAGCATCTATAACAAGCAAAAACAGAGGAGACACAGCGAAAAAATGGAAGGGAGACGCATGCCAATGGTGCCAGGTCTAACAATGGCCATGTCTGAACTGGGGTGGCGGAGTGAGCTAAAGAACGACGATGGATGAAACCCAGATCAGTTGACTGGGGGTGAATGCCTGCAATGTTCAACACTCCTTCCATCATCCCCTTTGATTTTGCTTTGTTTGCCCTAAGTTGGCAGGGTACGCCCAGATGTGGGTCCCTTACTCACTTTGCCGCTAAATTCAAGCTAGCCTGGCTGATGATGGCCGATTAGCCAGAAGCCGGTCCCAGGATGCTTGTTTCCGGTCCATGGAAGACATGGCTTGGCAGTTCGGGCTGGAGTGTTCCCATGAGGCACAGGGTCACACTGATTTGCATATGGCCATGTCTGATCTGGGGTGGCGGATTGAGCTAAAGAATGATGATGGATGAAACCCAGATCAGTTGACTGGGGCTGAATGCTTACAATGTTCAACACTCCTTCCATCATCCCCTTTGATTTTGCTTTGTTCGCCCTAAGTTGGCAAGGTATGCCCAGACGTGGGTCCCTTGCTCACTTTGCCACTGGATTCATGATAACCTGGCTGATGACGGCTGATTAGCCAGAAAATGGTCCCAGGATGCTTGTTTCCGGTCCAGCGAAGACATGGCTTGGAAGTTCGGGCTGGACTGTTTCCATAAGGCACAGGGTCAGAGTGATTTGCATATGGCCATGTCTGAACTGGGTTAGAGGAGTGAGCTAAAGCATGATGATGAATTAAACCCAGATCAGTTGACTGGGGGTGAGGGCTTGCAAAGTTCAAAACTCCGTCCATCATCCCCTTTTGTTTTGCCTTGTTCACCCTAAGTTGGCAGGGTATGCCTAGACGTGGGTCCCTTGCTCACTTTGCCACTGGATTCAAGCTAGCCTGGCTGATGACGGCTGATTAGCCATAAACCGGTCCCATGATGCTTGTTTCAGGTACAGGGAAGACATGGCTTGGCAGTTAGGGCTGGACTGTTACCATGAGGCACAGGGTCAGACTGATTTGCCTATGGCCATGTCTGGACTTTGGTGGCAGAGTGAGTGAAAGAATGATGATGGATTAAACACAGATCAGTTGACTGGGGGTGAGTGCCAGCAATGTTCAACACTCCGTCCATTATCCCCTTTGGTTTTGCTTTGTTTGCCCTAAGTTGGCAGGGTATGCCCAGACTTGGGTTCCTTGCTCACTTTGCCACTGGATTAAAGCTAGCCTGGCTGGTGACAGCTGATTAGCCAGAAACCGGTCCCAGGATGCTTGTTTCCGGTCCAGGGAAGACATGGCTTGGCAGTTCAGGCTGGACTGTTTCCATGAGGCACAGGGTCAGACTGATTTGCATATGGCCATGTCTGAACTGGGGTGGTGGAGTGAGCTAAAGCATGATGATGAATTAAACCCAGATCAGTTGACTGGGGGTGAGGGCTTGCAAGGTTCAAAACTCCGTTCATCATCCCCTTTGGTTTTGCCTTGTTCGCCCTATGTTGGCAGGGTATGCCGAGACGTGGGTCCCTTGCTCACTTTGCCACTGGATTCAGGCTAGCCTGGCTGATGACGGCTGATTAGACAGAATCCGGTCCCAGGATGCTTGTTTCCGGTCCATGGAAAACATGGCTTGGCAGTTCGAGCTGGAGAGTTCCCATGAGGTACAGGGTCAGACTGATTTGCATATGGCCATGTCTGAACTGGGGTGGCGGAGTGAGCTAAAGAACGACGATGGATGAAACCCAGATCAGTTGACTGGGGGTGAATGCCTGCAATGTTCAACACTCCTTCCATCATCCCCTTTGATTTTGCTTTGTTTGCCCTAAGTTGGCAGGGTACGCCCAGATGTGGGTCCCTTACTCACTTTGCCGCTAAATTCAAGCTAGCCTGGCTGATGATGGCCGATTAGCCAGAAGCTGGTCCCAGTATGCTTGTTTCCGGTCCATGGAAGACATGGCTTGGCAGTTCGGGCTGGAGTGTTCCCATGAGGCACAGGGTCACACTGATTTGCATATGGCCATGTCTGAACTGGGGTGGCGGATTGAGCTAAAGAATGATGATGGATGAAACCCAGATCAGTTGACTGGGGGTGAGGGCTTGCAAAGTTCAAAACTCCGTCCATCATCCCCTTTGGTTTTGCCTTGTTCGCCCTAAGTTATCAGGGTATGCCCAGACGTGGATCCCTTGTTCACTTTGCCACTGGATTCAAGCTAGCCTGGCTGATGACGGCTGATTAGCCAGAAACCAGTCCCAGGATGCTTGGTTCCGGTCCAGGGAAGACATGGCTTGGCAGTTCGGGCTGGACTGTTTCCATGAGGCACAGGGTCAGACTGATTTGCATATGGCCATGTCTGGACATTGGTGGCAGAGTGAGTGAAAGAATGATGATGGATTAAACACAGATCAGTTGACTGGGGGTGAGTGCCTGCAATGTTCAACACTCCATCCATTATCCCCTTTGGTTTTGCTTTGTTTGCCCTAAGTTGGCAGGGTATGCCCAGACTTGGGTTCCTTGCTCACTTTGCCACTGGATTAAAGCTAGCCTGGCTGGTGACGGCTGATTAGCCAGAAACCGGTCCCAGGATGCTTGTTTCCGGTCCAGGGAAGACATGGCTTGGCAGTTCAGGCTGGACTGTTCCCATGAGGCACAGGGGCAGACTGATTTGCATATGGCCATGTCTGAACTGGGGTGGGGGAGTGAGCTTAAGAATGATAATGGATTAAACCTAGATCAATTGACTGGGGGTGAGTGCTTGCAATGTTCAACACTCCGTCCATTATCCCCTTTGGTTTTGCTTTGTTCGCCCTATGTTGGCAGTGTATGCCCAAAAGTGGGTCCCTTACTCACTTTGCCACTGGATTCAGGCTAGCCTGGCTGATGACGGCCGATGAGCCAGAAACCGGTCCCAGGATGCTTGTTTCCGGTCAAGGGAAGACATGGCTTGGAAGTTCGGGCTGGAATGTTCCCATGAGGCACAGGGTCAGACTGATTTGCATATGGCCATGTCTAAACTGGGCGTGGCGGAGTGAGCTAAAGAATGATGATGGATTGAACCCAGATCAGTTGACTGGGGGTGAGTGCTTGCAATGTTTAACACTCCGTCCATCATCCCCTTTGGTTTTGCCTTGTTTGCCCTAAGTTGGCAGGGTATGCCCACACATGGGTCCCTTGCTCACTTTGCCACTGGATTCAAGCTTGCCTGGCTGATGATGGCCGATTAGCCAGAAGCCGGTCCCAGGATGCTTGTTTCCAGTCCATGGAAGACATGGCTTGGCAGTTCGGGCTGGAGTGTTCCCATGAGGCACAGGGTCACACTGATTTGCATATGGCCATGTCTGAACTGGGGTGGCGGATTGAGCTAAAGAATGATGATGGATGAAACCCAGATCAGTTGACTGGGGGTGAATGCTTTCAATGTTCAACACTCCTTCCATCATCCCCTTTGATTTTGCTTTGTTCGCCCTAAGTTGGCAAGGTATGCCCAGACGTGGGTCCCTTGCTCACTTTGCCACTGGATTCATGATAACCTGGCTGATGACGGCTGATTAGCCAGAAAACTGTCCCAGGATGCTTGTTTCTGGTTCAGGGAAGACATGGCTTGGAAGTTCGGGCTAGAATGTTCCATGAGGCACAGGGTCAGAATGATTTTCATATGGCCATGTCTGAACTGGGGGGGGCCGGTACCATCCCTTGGCTTGCATATATTAAAAAGTCCTTAGGTGAAATTGGAAGGGAAGACCTTTGGTCCAACCCAGAGGAGACTTGCGCTGCCCTACCAAAAAAATCCCTGGACAAAGCGATAGAGGAACACAAATTGTCACAAATATTACATCTAGAGTCTAGTACTAATTTGACTTCTGTATTCCTCGAAACGAAAATAAGTTATAGCTTTGAGCCAGCATTGGATTTGATTCAATCATCGCTTGCCAAGAAACTTTACATACAGTTCAGACATGGATCCCTTCCCCTATTTTGTAGGACGAATAAATGGGAAGGCTCTATAACTCGACCCTGTCCAGGGTGTAGCTTGTATGAAGAATCAGAGGTCCATGTATTATTCTTTTGCAAGGCCTACACAAACCCACGCAGAAAATGGATTATCCAACTAGCTAAAAATCTTGGTGTAAGTAATTATAGAGACCTATACAGGGTAATGAAATATGATACTTCCCCCTTGTTCGTCTCAGTAACTGCTAAATACTTATTTACAATGTGGGTAATAAGAAAACATTTAGTACTGTAAAGCTTTTTTCTTTTTTGCAAGCTATGTCCTTTTTTTATTGTATTTTTACGACATATACCAGCTACTTTTTTATGAATATATATTGTCTCAAATTACTGTTTTATGAGAGGTTTTAAGATTATTGTATACATGTGTAGATCTTTTTTAAATGTGATGTCTGTACTTTTATGGCATTTTTGCCGAAATAAAGTTTTCTGACCTGACCTGGGTGGCGGAGTGAGCTAAAGGATGATGATGGATTAAACCCAGATCAGTTGACTGGGGGTGAGGGCTTGCAAAGTTCAAAACTCCGTCCATCATCCCCTTTGGTTTTGCCTTGTTCGCCCTAAGTTGTCAGGGTATGCCCAGACGTGGATCCCTTGTTCACTTTGCCACTGGATTCAAGCTAGCCTGGCTGATGACTGCTGATTAGCCAGAAACCAGTCCCAGGATGCTTGGTTCCGGTCCAGGGAAGACATGGCTTGGCAGTTCGGGCTGGACTGTTTCCATGAGGCACAGGGTCAGACTGATTTGCATATGGCCATGTCTGAACTGGAGTGGCGGAGTGAGCTAAAGAATGATGATGGATTAAACTCAGATCAGTTGACTGGGGGTGAGTGCTTGCAATGTTCAACACTCTGTCCATCATCCCCTTTGGTTTTGCTTTATTTGCCCTAAGTTGGCAGGTTATGCCCAGACGTGGGTCCCTTGCTCACTTTGCCACTGAATTCAAGCTAGCCTGTCTGATGACGGCTCATGAGCCAGAAACCGGTCCCAGGATGCTTGTTTCAGGTCCAGGGAAGACATGGCTTGGCAGTTCGGTCTGGAGTGTTCCCACGTGGCACAGGGTCAGACTGATTTGTATATGGACATGTCTGAACTGGGGTGGCGGAGTGAGCTAAAGAATGATGATGATTAAACCCAGATCAGTTGACTGGGGGTGAGGGCTTGCAAAGTTAAACACTCTGTCCATCATCCCCTTTGGTTTTGCCTTGTTAGCCCTAAATTGGCAGGGTATGCCCAGACGTGGGTCTCTTGCTCACTTTGCCACTGGATTCAAGCTAGCCTGGCTGGTGACGGCCGATTAGCCAGAATCCGGTCCCAGGTTGCTTGTTTCCAGTCCAGGGAAGACATGGCTTGGCAGTTCGGGCTGGACTGTTCCCATGAGGCACAGGGTCAGACTGGTTTGCATATGGCCATTTCTGAACTGAGGTGGCAGAGTGAGCTAAAGAATGATGATGATTAAACCCAGATCAGTTGACTGGGGTGAGTGCTTGCAATGTTCAACACTCCGTTCATCATCCCCTTTGGTTTTGCTTTATTTGCCCTAAGTTGGCAGGCTATTGCCAGACGTGGGTCCCTTGCTCACTTTGCCACTGAATTCAAGCTAGCCTGTCTGATGACGGCTCATGAGCCAGAAACCGGTCCCAGGATGCTTGTTTCAGGTCCAGGGAAGACATGGCTTGGCAGTTCGGTCTGGAGTGTTCCCATGTGGCACAGGGTCAGACTGATTTGTATATGGACATGTCTGAACTGGGGTGGCGGAGTGAGCTAAAGAATGATGATGATTAAACCCAGATCAGTTGACTGGGGGTGAGGGCTTGCAAAGTTAAACACTCTGTCCATCATCCCCTTTGGTTTTGCCTTGTTAGCCCTAAATTGGCAGGGTATGCCCAGACGTGGGTCTCTTGCTCACTTTGCCACTGGATTCAAGCTAGCCTGGCTGGTGACGGCCGATTAGCCAGAATCCGGTCCCAGGTTGCTTGTTTCCAGTCCAGGGAAGACATGGCTTGGCAGTTCGGGCTGGACTGTTCCCATGAGGCACAGGGTCAGACTGGTTTGCATATGGCCATGTCTGGACATTGGTGGCAGAGTGAGTGAAAGAATGATGATGGATTAAACACAGATCAGTTGACTGGGGGTGAGTGCCAGCAATGTTCAACACTCCGTCCATTATCCCCTTTGGTTTTGCTTTGTTTGCCCTAAGTTGGCAGGGTATGCCCAGACTTGGGTTCCTTGCTCACTTTGCCACTGGATTAAAGCTAGCCTGGCTGGTGACAGCTGATTAGCCAGAAACCGGTCCCAGGATGCTTGTTTCCGGTCCAGGGAAGACATGGCTTGGCAGTTCAGGCTGGACTGTTTCCATGAGGCACAGGGTCAGACTGATTTGCATATGGCCATGTCTGAACTGGGGTGGTGGAGTGAGCTAAAGCATGATGATGAATTAAACCCAGATCAGTTGACTGGGGGTGAGGGCTTGCAAAGTTCAAAACTCCGTTCATCATCCCCTTTGGTTTTGCCTTGTTCGCCCTATGTTGGCAGGGTATGCCGAGACGTGGGTCCCTTGCTCACTTTGCCACTGGATTCAGGCTAGCCTGGCTGATGACGGCTGATTAGACAGAATCCGGTCCCAGGATGCTTGTTTCCGGGCCAGGGAATACATTGCTTGGAAGTTCGGGCTGGACTGTTCCCATGAGGCACAGGGTCAGACTAATTTGCATATGTCCATGTCTGAACTGGGGTGGTCGAGTGAGCTAAAGCATGATGATGAATTAAACCCAGATCAGTTGACTGGGGGTGAGGGCTTGCAAAGTTCAAAACTCCGTTCATCATCCCCTTTGGTTTTGCCTTGTTTGCCCTATGTTGGCAGGGTATGCCGAGACGTGGCTCCCTTGCTCACTTTGCCACTGAATTCAAGCAAGCTTGGCTGATGATGGCCGATTAGCCAGAAGCCGGTCCCAGGATGCTTGTTTCCGGTCCATGGAAAACATGGCTTGGCAGTTCGAGCTGGAGTGTTCCCATGAGGTACAGGGTCAGACTGATTTGCATATGGCCATGTCTGAACTGGGGTGGCGGAGTGAGCTAAAGAACGACGATGGATGAAACCCAGATCAGTTGACTGGGGGTGAATGCCTGCAATGTTCAACACTCCTTCCATCATCCCCTTTGATTTTGCTTTGTTTGCCCTAAGTTGGCAGGGTTCGCCCAGATGTGGGTCCCTTACTCACTTTGCCGCTAAATTCAAGCTAGCCTGGCTGATGATGGCCGATTAGCCAGAAGCCGGTCCCAGGATGCTTGTTTCCAGTCCATGGAAGACATGGCTTGGCAGTTCGGGCTGGAGTGTTCCCATGAGGCACAGGGTCACACTGATTTGCATATGGCCATGTCTGAACTGGGGTTGCGGATTGAGCTAAAGAATGATGATGGATGAAACCCAGATCAGTTGACTGGGGGTGAGGGCTTGCAAAGTTCAAAACTCCGTCCATCATCCCCTTTGGTTTTGCCTTGTTCGCCCTAAGTTATCAGGGTTCGCCCAGACGTGGATCCCTTGTTCACTTTGCCACTGGATTCAAGCTAGCCTGGCTGATGATGGCTGATTAGCCAGAAACCAGTCCCAGGATGCTTGGTTCCGGTCCAGGGAAGACATGGCTTGGCAGTTCGGGCTGGACTGTTTCCATGAGGCACAGGGTCAGACTGATTTGCATATGGCCATGTCTGGACATTGGTGGCAGAGTGAGTGAAAGAATGATGATGGATTAAACACAGATCAGTTGACTGGGGGTGAGTGCCTGCAATGTTCAACACTCCGTCCATTATCCCCTTTGGTTTTGCTTTGTTTGCCCTAAGTTGGCAGGGTATGCCCAGACTTGGGTTCCTTGCTCACTTTGCCACTGGATTAAAGCTAGCCTGGCTGGTGACGGCTGATTAGCCAGAAACCGGTCCCAGGGTGCTTGTTTCCGGTCCAGGGAAGACATGGCTTGGCAGTTCAGGCTGGACTGTTCCCATGAGGCACAGGGGCAGACTGATTTGCATATGGCCATGTCTGAACTGGGGTGGGGGAGTGAGCTTAAGAATGATAATGGATTAAACCTAGATCAATTGACTGGGGGTGAGTGCTTGCAATGTTCAACACTCCGTCCATTATCCCCTTTGGTTTTGCTTTGTTCGCCCTATGTTGGCAGTGTATGCCCAGTAGTGGGTCCCTTACTCACTTTGCCACTGGATTCAGGCTAGCCTGGCTGATGACGGCCAATGAGCCAGAAACCGGTCCCAGGATGCTTGTTTCCGGTCAAGGGAAGACATGGCTTGGAAGTTCGGGCTGGAATGTTCCCATGAGGCACAGGGTCAGACTGATTTGCATATGGCCATGTCTAAACTGGGCGTGGCGGAGTGAGCTAAAGAATGATGATGGATTGAACCCAGATAAGTTGACTGGGGGTGAGTGCTTGCAATGTTTAACACTCCGTCCATCATCCCCTTTGGTTTTGCCTTGTTTGCCCTAAGTTGGCAGGGTATGCCCACACATGGGTCCCTTGCTCACTTTGCCACTGGATTCAAGCTTGCCTGGCTGATGATGGCCGATTAGCCAGAAGCCGGTCCCAGGATGCTTGTTTCCAGTCCATGGAAGACATGGCTTGGCAGTTCGGGCTGGAGTGTTCCCATGAGGCACAGGGTCACACTGATTTGCATATGGCCATGTCTGAACTGGGGTGGCGGATTGAGCTAAAGAATGATGATGGATGAAACCCAGATCAGTTGACTGGGGGTGAATGCTTTCAATGTTCAACACTCCTTCCATCATCCCCTTTGATTTTGCTTTGTTCGCCCTAAGTTGGCAAGGTATGCCCAGACGTGGGTCCCTTGCTCACTTTGCCACTGGATTCATGATAACCTGGCTGATGACGGCTGATTAGCCAGAAAACTGTCCCAGGATGCTTGTTTCTGGTCCAGGGAAGACATGGCTTGGAAGTTCGGGCTAGAATGTTCCATGAGGCACAGGGTCAGAATGATTTTCATATGGCCATGTCTGAACTGGGGGGGGCCGGTACCATCCCGTGGCTTGCATATATTAAAAATTCCTTAGGTGAAAATGGAAGGGAAGACCTTTGGTCCAACCCAGAGGAGACTTGCGCTGCCCTACCAAAAAAATCCCTGGACAAAGCGATAGAGGAACACAAATTGTCACAAATATTACGTCTAGAGTCTAGTACTAATTTGACTTCTGTATTCCTCGAAACGAAAATAAGTTATAGCTTTGAGCCAGCATTGGATTTGATTCAATCATCGCTTGCCAAGAAACTTTACATACAGTTCAGACATGGATCCCTTCCCCTAACTTGTAGGACGAATAAATGGGAAGGCTCTATAACTCGACCCTGTCCAGGGTGTAGCTTGTATGAAGAATCAGAGGTCCATGTATTATTCTTTTGCAAGGCCTACACAAACCCACGCAGAAAATGGATTATCCAACTAGCTAAAAATCTTGGTGTAAGTAATTATAGACACCTATACAGGGCAATGAAATATGATACTTCCCCCTTGTTCGTCTCAGTAACTGCTAAATACTTATTTACAATGTGGGTAATAAGAAAACATTTAGTACTGTAAAGCTTTTTTCTTTTTTGCAAGCTATGTCCTTTTTTTATTGTATTTTTACGACATATACCAGCTACTTTTTTATGAATATATATTGTCTCAAATTACTGTTTTATGAGAGGTTTTAAGATTATTGTATACATGTGTAGATCTTTTTTAAATGTGATGTCTGTACTTTTATGGCATTTTTGCCGAAATAAAGTTTTCTGACCTGACCTGGGTGGCGGAGTGAGCTAAAGGATGATGATGGATTAAACCCAGATCAGTTGACTGGGGGTGAGGGCTTGCAAAGTTCAAAACTCCGTCCATCATCCCCTTTGGTTTTGCCTTGTTCGACCTAAGTTGTCAGGGTATGCCCAGACGTGGATCCCTTGTTCACTTTGCCACTGGATTCAAGCTAGCCTGGCTGATGACTGCTGATTAGCCAGAAACCAGTCCCAGGATGCTTGGTTCCGGTCCAGGGAAGACATGGCTTGGCAGTTCGGGCTGGACTGTTTCCATGAGGCACAGGGTCAGACTGATTTGCATATGGCCATGTCTGAACTGGAGTGGCGGAGTGAGCTAAAGAATGATGATGGATTAAACTCAGATCAGTTGACTGGGGGTGAGTGCTTGCACTGTTCAACCCTCTGTCCATCATCCCCTTTGGTTTTGCTTTATTTGCCCTAAGTTGGCAGGCTATGCCCAGACGTGGGTCCCTTGCTCACTTTGCCACTGAATTCAAGCTAGCCTGTCTGATGACGGCTCATGAGCCAGAAACCGGTCCCAGGATGCTTGTTTCAGGTCCAGGGAAGACATGGCATGGCAGTTCGGTCTGGAGTGTTCCCACGTGGCACAGGGTCAGACTGATTTGTATATGGACATGTCTGAACTGGGGTGGCGGAGTGAGCTAAAGAATGATGATGATTAAACCCAGATCAGTTGACTGGGGGTGAGGGCTTGCAAAGTTAAACACTCTGTCTATCATCCCCTTTGGTTTTGCCTTGTTAGCCCTAAATTGGCAGGGTATGCCCAGACGTGGGTCTCTTGCTCACTTTGCCACTGGATTCAAGCTAGCCTGGCTGGTGACGGCCGATTAGCCAGAATCCGGTCCCAGGTTGCTTGTTTCCAGTCCAGGGAAGACATGGCTTGGCAGTTCGGGCTGGACTGTTCCCATGAGGCACAGGGTCAGACTGGTTTGCATATGGCCATTTCTGAACTGAGGTGGCAGAGTGAGCTAAAGAATGATGATGGATTAAACCCAGATCAGTTGACTGGGGTGAGTGCTTGCAATGTTCAACACTCCGTCCATCATCCCCTTTGGTTTTGCTTTATTTGCCCTAAGTTGGCAGTCTATGCCCAGACGTGGGTCCCTTGCTCACTTTGCCACTGAATTCAAGCTAGCCTGTCTGATGACGGCTCATGAGCCAGAAACCGGTCCCAGGATGCTTGTTTCAGGTCCAGGGAAGACATGGCTTGGCAGTTCGGTCTGGAGTGTTCCCACGTGGCACAGGGTCAGACTGATTTGTATATGGACATGTCTGAACTGGGGTGGCGGAGTGAGCTAAAGAATGATGATGATTAAACCCAGATCAGTTGACTGGGGGTGAGGGCTTGCAAAGTTAAACACTCTGTCCATCATCCCCTTTGGTTTTGCCTTGTTAGCCCTAAATTGGCCGGGTATGCCCAGTTCGGGCTGGACTGTTTCCATGAGGCACAGGGTCAGACTGATTTGCATATGGCCATGTCTGAACTGGAGTGGCGGAGTGAGCTAAAGAATGATGATGGATTAAACTCAGATCAGTTGACTGGGGGTGAGTGCTTGCAATGTTCAACACTCTGTCCATCATCCCCTTTGGTTTTGCTTTATTTGCCCTAAGTTGGCAGGCTATGCCCAGACGTGGGTCCCTTGCTCACTTTGCCACTGAATTCAAGCTAGCCTGTCTGATGACGGCTCATGAGCCAGAAACCGGTCCCAGGATGCTTGTTTCAGGTCCAGGGAAGACATGGCTTGGCAGTTCGGTCTGGAGTGTTCCCACGTGGCACAGGGTCAGACTGATTTGTATATGGACATGTCTGAACTGGGGTGGCGGAGTGAGCTAAAGAATGATGATGATTAAACCCAGATCAGTTGACTGGGGGTGAGGGCTTGCAAAGTTAAACACTCTGTCCATCATCCCCTTTGGTTTTGCCTTGTTAGCCCTAAATTGGCAGGGTATGCCCAGACGTGGGTCTCTTGCTCACTTTGCCACTGGATTCAAGCTAGCCTGGCTGGTGACGGCCGATTAGCCAGAATCCGGTCCCAGGTTGCTTGTTTCCAGTCCAGGGAAGACATGGCTTGGCAGTTCGGGCTGGACTGTTCCCATGAGGCACAGGGTCAGACTGGTTTGCATATGGCCATTTCTGAACTGAGGTGGCAGAGTGAGCTAAAGAATGATGATGGATTAAACCCAGATCAG
Organism: Triturus cristatus; assembly: GCF_964204655.1. NCBI lineage: Eukaryota > Metazoa > Chordata > Amphibia > Caudata > Salamandridae > Triturus > Triturus cristatus. The sequence goes on along the minus strand of NC_140579.1, from coordinate 1,032,443,564 downwards.
TTGACTGGGGTGAGTGCTTGCAATGTTCAACACTCCGTTCATCATCCCCTTTGGTTTTGCTTTATTTGCCCTAAGTTGGCAGGCTATTGCCAGACGTGGGTCCCTTGCTCACTTTGCCACTGAATTCAAGCTAGCCTGTCTGATGACGGCTCATGAGCCAGAAACCGGTCCCAGGATGCTTGTTTCAGGTCCAGGGAAGACATGGCTTGGCAGTTCGGTCTGGAGTGTTCCCACGTGGCACAGGGTCAGACTGATTTGTATATGGACATGTCTGAACTGGGGTGGCGGAGTGAGCTAAAGAATGATGATGATTAAACCCAGATCAGTTGACTGGGGGTGAGGGCTTGCAAAGTTAAACACTCTGTCCATCATCCCCTTTGGTTTTGCCTTGTTAGCCCTAAATTGGCAGGGTATGCCCAGACGTGGGTCTCTTGCTCACTTTGCCACTGGATTCAAGCTAGCCTGGCTGGTGACGGCCGATTAGCCAGAATCCGGTCCCAGGTTGCTTGTTTCCAGTCCAGGGAAGACATGGCTTGGCAGTTCGGGCTGGACTGTTCCCATGAGGCACAGGGTCAGACTGGTTTGCATATGGCCATGTCTGGACATTGGTGGCAGAGTGAGTGAAAGAATGATGATGGATTAAACACAGATCAGTTGACTGGGGGTGAGTGCCAGCAATGTTCAACACTCCGTCCATTATCCCCTTTGGTTTTGCTTTGTTTGCCCTAAGTTGGCAGGGTATGCCCAGACTTGGGTTCCTTGCTCACTTTGCCACTGGATTAAAGCTAGCCTGGCTGGTGACAGCTGATTAGCCAGAAACCGGTCCCAGGATGCTTGTTTCCGGTCCAGGAAAGACATGGCTTGGCAGTTCAGGCTGGACTGTTTCCATGAGGCACAGGGTCAGACTGATTTGCATATGGCCATGTCTGAACTGGGGTGGTGGAGTGAGCTAAAGCATGATGATGAATTAAACCCAGATCAGTTGACTGTTGGTGAGGGCTTGCAAAGTTCAAAACTCCGTTCATCATCCCCTTTGGTTTTGCCTTGTTCGCCCTATGTTGGCAGGGTATGCCGAGACGTGGGTCCCTTGCTCACTTTGCCACTGGATTCAGGCTAGCCTGGCTGATGACGGCTGATTAGACAGAATCCGGTCCCAGGATGCTTGTTTCCGGGCCAGGGAATACATTGCTTGGAAGTTCGGTCTGGACTGTTCCCATGAGGCACAGGGTCAGACTAATTTGCATATGTCCATGTCTGAACTGGGGTGGTCGAGTGAGCTAAAGCATGATGATGAATTAAACCCAGATCAGTTGACTGGGGGTGAGGGCTTGCAAAGTTCAAAACTCCGTTCATCATCCCCTTTGGTTTTGCCTTGTTTGCCCTATGTTGGCAGGGTATGCCGAGACGTGGCTCCCTTGCTCACTTTGCCACTGAATTCAAGCAAGCTTGGCTGATGATGGCCGATTAGCCAGAAGCCGGTCCCAGGATGCTTGTTTCCGGTCCATGGAAAACATGGCTTGGCAGTTCGAGCTGGAGTGTTCCCATGAGGTACAGGGTCAGACTGATTTGCATATGGCCATGTCTGAACTGGGGTGGCGGAGTGAGCTAAAGAACGACGATGGATGAAACCCAGATCAGTTGACTGGGGGTGAATGCCTGCAATGTTCAACACTCCTTCCATCATCCCCTTTGATTTTGCTTTGTTTGCCCTAAGTTGGCAGGGTTCGCCCAGATGTGGGTCCCTTACTCACTTTGCCGCTAAATTCAAGCTAGCCTGGCTGATGATGGCCGATTAGCCAGAAGCCGGTCCCAGGATGCATGTTTCCGGTCCATGGAAGACATGGCTTGGCAGTTCGGGCTGGAGTGTTCCCATGAGGCACAGGGTCACACTGATTTGCATATGGCCATGTCTGAACTGGGGTTGCGGATTGAGCTAAAGAATGATGATGGATGAAACCCAGATCAGTTGACTGGGGGTGAGGGCTTGCAAAGTTCAAAACTCCGTCCATCATCCCCTTTGGTTTTGCCTTGTTCGCCCTAAGTTATCAGGGTATGCCCAGACGTGGATCCCTTGTTCACTTTGCCACTGGATTCAAGCTAGCCTGGCTGATGATGGCTGATTAGCCAGAAACCAGTCCCAGGATGCTTGGTTCCGGTCCAGGGAAGACATGGCTTGGCAGTTCGGGCTGGACTGTTTCCATGAGGCACAGGGTCAGACTGATTTGCATATGGCCATGTCTGGACATTGGTGGCAGAGTGAGTGAAAGAATGATGATGGATTAAACACAGATCAGTTGACTGGGGGTGAGTGCCTGCAATGTTCAACACTCCGTCCATTATCCCCTTTGGTTTTGCTTTGTTTGCCCTAAGTTGGCAGGGTATGCCCAGACTTGGGTTCCTTGCTCGCTTTGCCACTGGATTAAAGCTAGCCTGGCTGGTGACGGCTGATTAGCCAGAAACCGGTCCCAGGATGCTTGTTTCCGGTCCAGGGAAGACATGGCTTGGCAGTTCAGGCTGGACTGTTCCCATGAGGCACAGGGGCAGACTGATTTGCATATGGCCATGTCTGATCTGGGGTGGGGGAGTGAGCTTAAGAATGATAATGGATTAAACCCAGATCAATTGACTGGGGGTGAGTGCTTGCAATGTTCAACACTCCGTCCATTATCCCCTTTGGTTTTGCTTTGTTCGCCCTATGTTGGCAGTGTATGCCCAGTAGTGGGTCCCTTACTCACTTTGCCACTGGATTCAGGCTAGCCTGGCTGATGACGGCCGGTGAGCCAGAAACCGGTCCCAGGATGCTTGTTTCCGGTCAAGGGAAGACATGGCTTGGAAGTTCGGGCTGGAATGTTCCCATGAGGCACAGGGTCAGACTGATTTGCATATGGCCATGTCTAAACTGGGCGTGGCGGAGTGAGCTAAAGAATGATGATGGATTGAACCCAGATCAGTTGACTGGGGGTGAGTGCTTGCAATGTTTAACACTCCGTCCATCATCCCCTTTGGTTTTGCCTTGTTTGCCCTAAGTTGGCAGGGTATGCCCACACATGGGTCCCTTGCTCACTTTGCCACTGGATTCAAGCTTGCCTGGCTGATGATGGCCGATTAGCCAGAAGCCGGTCCCAGGATGCTTGTTTCCAGTCCATGGAAGACATGGCTTGGCAGTTCGGGCTGGAGTGTTCCCATGAGGCACAGGGTCACACTGATTTGCATATGGCCATGTCTGAACTGGGGTGGCGGATTGAGCTAAAGAATGATGATGGATGAAACCCAGATCAGTTGACTGGGGGTGAATGCTTTCAATGTTCAACACTCCTTCCATCATCCCCTTTGATTTTGCTTTGTTCGCCCTAAGTTGGCAAGGTATGCCCAGACGTGGGTCCCTTGCTCACTTTGCCACTGGATTCATGATAACCTGGCTGATGACGGCTGATTAGCCAGAAAACTGTCCCAGGATGCTTGTTTCTGGTCCAGGGAAGACATGGCTTGGAAGTTCGGGCTAGAATGTTCCATGAGGCACAGGGTCAGAATGATTTTCATATGGCCATGTCTGAACTGGGGGGGGCCGGTACCATCCCGTGGCTTGCATATATTAAAAAGTCCTTAGGTGAAAATGGAAGGGAAGACCTTTGGTCCAACCCAGAGGAGACTTGCGCTGCCCTACCAAAAAAATCCCTGGACAAAGCGATAGAGGAACACAAATTGTCACAAATATTACGTCTAGAGTCTAGTACTAATTTGACTTCTGTATTCCTCGAAACGAAAATAAGTTATAGCTTTGAGCCAGCATTGGATTTGATTCAATCATCGCTTGCCAAGAAACTTTACATACAGTTCAGACATGGATCCCTTCCCCTAACTTGTAGGACGAATAAATGGGAAGGCTCTATAACTCGACCCTGTCCAGGGTGTAGTTTGTATGAAGAATCAGAGGTCCATGTATTATTCTTTTGCAAGGCCTACACAAACCCACGCAGAAAATGGATTATCCAACTAGCTAAAAATCTTGGTGTAAGTAATTATAGAGACCTATACAGGGCAATGAAATATGATACTTCCCCCTTGTTCGTCTCAGTAACTGCTAAATACTTATTTACAATGTGGGTAATAAGAAAACATTTAGTACTGTAAAGCTTTTTTCTTTTTTGCAAGCTATGTCCTTTTTTTTATTGTATTTTTACGACATATACCAGCTACTTTTTTATGAATATATATTGTCTCAAATTACTGTTTTATGAGAGGTTTTAAGATTATTGTATACATGTGTAGATCTTTTTTAAATGTGATGTCTGTACTTTTATGGCATTTTTGCCGAAATAAAGTTTTCTGACCTGACCTGGGTGGCGGAGTGAGCTAAAGGATGATGATGGATTAAACCCAGATCAGTTGACTGGGGGTGAGGGCTTGCAAAGTTCAAAACTCCGTCCATCATCCCCTTTGGTTTTGCCTTGTTCGACCTAAGTTGTCAGGGTATGCCCAGACGTGGATCCCTTGTTCACTTTGCCACTGGATTCAAGCTAGCCTGGCTGATGACTGCTGATTAGCCAGAAACCAGTCCCAGGATGCTTGGTTCCGGTCCAGGGAAGACATGGCTTGGCAGTTCGGGCTGGACTGTTTCCATGAGGCACAGGGTCAGACTGATTTGCATATGGCCATGTCTGAACTGGAGTGGCGGAGTGAGCTAAAGAATGATGATGGATTAAACTCAGATCAGTTGACTGGGGGTGAGTGCTTGCACTGTTCAACACTCTGTCCATCATCCCCTTTGATTTTGCTTTATTTGCCCTAAGTTGGCAGGCTATGCCCAGACGTGGGTCCCTTGCTCACTTTGCCACTGAATTCAAGCTAGCCTGTCTGATGACGGCTCATGAGCCAGAAACCGGTCCCAGGATGCTTGTTTCAGGTCCAGGGAAGACATGGCATGGCAGTTCGGTCTGGAGTGTTCCCACGTGGCACAGGGTCAGACTGATTTGTATATGGACATGTCTGAACTGGGGTGGCGGAGTGAGCTAAAGAATGATGATGCATTAAACCCAGATCAGTTGACTGGGGTGAGTGCTTGCAATGTTCAACACTCCGTCCATCATCCCCTTTGGTTTTGCTTTCTTCGCCCTAAGATGGCAGGGTATGCCCAGACGTGCGTCCCTTGCTAACTTTGCAACTGGATTCAAGGTAGTCTGGCTGATGACATCTGATTAACTAGAATCCGGTCCCAGGTGGCTTGTTTCCAGTCCAGGGAAGACATGGCTTGGCAGTTCGGGCTGGACTGTTCCATGAGGCACAGGGGCAGACTGATTTGCATATGGCCATGTCTGAACTGGGGTGGCGGAGTGAGCTAAAAAATGATGATGGATTAAACCCCGATCAGTTGACTGGGGTGAGTGCTTGCAATGTTCAACACTCCGTCCATCATCCCCTTTGGTTTTGCTTTGTTCGCCCTAAGTTGGCAGGGTATGCCCAGACGTGGGTCCCTTGCTCACTTTGCCACTGGATTCAGGCTAGCCTGGCTGATGGTGGCCGATTAGCCAGAAACCGGTCCCAGGATGCTTGTTTCAGGTCCAGGGAAGACATGGCTTGGCAGTTCGGGCTGGACTGTTCCCATGAGGCACAGGGTCAAACTGATTTTCATATGGCCATTTCTGAACTGGGGTGGCGGAGTGAGCTAAAGAATGATGATGATTAAACCCAGATCAGTTGATTGGGGGTGAGGGCTTGCAAAGTTCAACACTCTGTCCATCATCCCCTTTGGTTGTGCTTTGTTCGCCCTAAGTTGGCAGGGTATGCCCAGACGTGGGTCCCTTGCTAACTTTGCAACTGGATTCAAGCTAGCCTAGCTGATGATGGCTGATTAGCCAGAAACCGGTCCCAGGATGCTTGTTCCCAGTCCAGTGAAGACATGGCTTGGCATTTCGGGCTGGAGTGTTCCCATGATGCACATGGTCAGACTGATTTGCATATGGCCATGTTTGAACTGGGATGCCGAAGTGAGCTAAAGAATGATGATGGATTAAACCAAGATCAGTTGACTGGGGGTGAGTGCTCGCAATGTTCAACACTAGGTCCATCATCCCCATTGGTTTTGCATTGTTCACCATATGTTGGCAGGGTATGCCCAGACGTGGGTCCCTTGCTCACTTTGCCACTGGATTCAGGCTAGCCTGGCTGATGACGGCTGATTATCCAGAAACTGGTCCCAGGAAGCTTGTTTCCGGTCCAGGGAAGACATGGCTTGGAAGTTCGGGCTGGAATGTTCCCATGAGGCAGAGGGTCAGACTGATTTGCATATGGCCATGTCTGAAATGGGGTGGCGGAGTGAGCTAAAGAATGATGATGGATTAAACCCAGATCAGTTGACTGGGGGTGAGTGCTTGCAATGTTCAACACTATTTCCATCATCCCCTTTGGTATTGCTTTGTTTGCCCTATGTTGGCAGTGTATGCCCAGAACTGGGTCCCTTGCTCACTTTGCCACTCGATTCAGGCTAGCCTGGCTGATGACAGCTGATTAGCCAGAAACCGGTCCCAGGATGCTTGTTTCCGGTCCAGGGAAGACATGGCTTGGAAGTTCGGGCTGGAATGTTCCCATGAGGCACAGGGTCAGACTGATTTGCATATGGGCATGTCTGAAGCGGGCGTGGCGGATTGAGCTAAAAAATGATGATGGATTAAACCCATATCAGTTGACTGGGGGTGAGTGCTTGCAATGTTCAACACTCCGTCCATCATCCCCTTTGGTTTTGCTTTGTTCGCCCTAAGTTGGCAGGGTATGCCCAGACGTGGGTCCCTTGCTCACTTTGCCACTGGATTCAGGCTAGTCTGGCTGATGGCGGCCGATTAGCCAGAAACCGGTCCCAGGATGCTTGTTTCCAGTCCAGGGAAGACATGTTTTTTCAGTTCGGGCTGGACTGTTCCCATGAGGCAAAGGGTCAGGCTGATTTGCATATGGCCATGTCTGAAATGGGGTGGCTGAGTGAGCTAAAGAATGATGATGGATTGAACCCAGATCAGTTGACTGGGGGTGAGTGCTTGCAAAGTTTAAAACTCCGTCCATCATCCCCTTTGGTTTTGCCTTGTTCGCCCTAAGTTGTCAGGGTATGCCCAGACGTGGATCCCTTGTTCACTTTGCCACTGGATTCAAGCTAGCCTGGCTGATGACTGCTGATTAGCCAGAAACCAGTCCCAGGATGCTTGGTTCCGGTCCAGGGAAGACATGGCTTGGCAGTTCGGGCTGGACTGTTTCCATGAGGCACAGGGTCAGACTGATTTGCATATGGCCATGTCTGAACTGGAGTGGCGGAGTGAGCTAAAGAATGATGATGGATTAAACTCAGATCAGTTGACTGGGGGTGAGTGCTTGCAATGTTCAACACTCTGTCCATCATCCCCTTTGGTTTTGCTTTATTTGCCCTAAGTTGGCAGGCTATGCCCAGACGTGGGTCCCTTGCTCACTTTGCCACTGAATTCAAGCTAGCCTGTCTGATGACGGCTCATGAGCCAGAAACCGGTCCCAGGATGCTTGTTTCAGGTCCAGGGAAGACATGGCTTGGCAGTTCGGTCTGGAGTGTTCCCACGTGGCACAGGGTCAGACTGATTTGTATATGGACATGTCTGAACTGGGGCGGCGGAGTGAGCTAAAGAATGATGATGATTAAACCCAGATCAGTTGACTGGGGGTGAGGGCTTGCAAAGTTAAACACTCTGTCCATCATCCCCTTTGGTTTTGCCTTGTTAGCCCTAAATTGGCAGGGTATGCCCAGACGTGGGTCTCTTGCTCACTTTGCCACTGGATTCAAGCTAGCCTGGCTGGTGACGGCCGATTAGCCAGAATCCGGTCCAAGGTTGCTTGTTTCCAGTCCAGGGAAGACATGGCTTGGCAGTTCGGGCTGGACTGTTCCCATGAGGCACAGGGTCAGACTGGTTTGCATATGGCCATTTCTGAACTGAGGTGGTAGAGTGAGCTAAAGAATGATGATGGATTAAACCCAGATCAGTTGACTGGGGTGAGTGCTTGCAATGTTCAACACTCCGTCCATCATCCCCTTTGGTTTTGCCTTGTTCGCCCTAAGTTGTCAGGGTATGCCCAGACGTGGATCCCTTGTTCACTTTGCCACTGGATTCAAGCTAGCCTGGCTGATGACTGCTGATTAGCCAGAAACCAGTCCCAGGATGCTTGGTTCCGGTCCAGGGAAGACATGGCTTGGCAGTTCGGGCTGGACTGTTTCCATGAGGCACAGGGTCAGACTGATTTGCATATGGCCATGTCTGAACTGGAGTGGCGGAGTGAGCTAAAGAATGATGATGGATTAAACTCAGATCAGTTGACTGGGGGTGAGTGCTTGCAATGTTCAACACTCTGTACATCATCCCCTTTGGTTTTGCTTTATTTGCCCTAAGTTGGCAGGCTATGCCCAGACGTGGGTCCCTTGCTCACTTTGCCACTGAATTCAAGCTAGCCTGTCTGATGACGGCTCATGAGCCAGAAACCGGTCCCAGGATGCTTGTTTCAGGTCCAGGGAAGACATGGCTTGGCAGTTCGGTCTGGAGTGTTCCCACGTGGCACAGGGTCAGACTGATTTGTATATGGACATGTCTGAACTGGGGTGGCGGAGTGAGCTAAAGAATGATGATGATTAAACCCAGATCAGTTGACTGGGGGTGAGGGCTTGCAAAGTTAAACACTCTGTCCATCATCCCCTTTGGTTTTGCCTTGTTAGCCCTAAATTGGCAGGGTATGCCCAGACGTGGGTCTCTTGCTCACTTTGCCACTGGATTCAAGCTAGCCTGGCTGGAGACGGCCGATTAGCCAGAATCCGGTCCCAGGTTGCTTGTTTCCAGTCCAGGGAAGACATGGCTTGGCAGTTCGGGCTGGACTGTTCCCATGAGGCACAGGGTCAGACTGGTTTGCATATGGCCATTTCTGAACTGAGGTGGCAGAGTGAGCTAAAGAATGATGATGGATTAAACCCAGATCAGTTGACTGGGGTGAGTGCTTGCAATGTTCAACACTCCGTCCATCATCCCCTTCGGTTTTGCTTTGCTCGCCCTAAGTTGGCAGGGTATGCCCAGACGTGGGTCCCTTGCTCACTTCACCACTGGATTGAAGCTAGCCTGGCTGATGACGGCTGATTAGCCAGAAACTGGTCCCGGGATGCTTGTTTCCGGTCCAGTGAAGACATGGCTTGGCATTACGGGCTGCAGTGTTCCCATGAGGCACAGGGTCAGACTGATTTGCATATGGCCATGTCTGAACTGGGGTGGCGGAGTGAGCTAAAGAACGATGATGGATTAAACCCAGATCATTTCACTGGGGGTGAGTGCTTGCAATGTTCAACACTAGGTCCATCATCCCCTTTGGGTTTACTTTGTTTGCCTTATGTTGGAAGGGTATGTCCAGACTTGGGTCCCTTGCTCACTTTGCCACTGGATTCAGGCTAGCCTGGCTGATGACGGCTGATTAGCCAGAAACCGGTCCCAGGATGCTTGTTTCCGGTCCAGGGAAGACATGGCTTGGAACTTCGGTCTGGACTGTTACCGTGAAGCACAGGGTCAGACTGATTTGCATATGGCCATGTCTGAACAGGGGTGGCGGAGTGAGCTAAAGAATGATGATGGATTAAACCCTGGTCAGTTGAATGGGGGTGAGTGCTTGCATTGTTCAACACTCCATCCATCATCACCTTTTGTTTTGCCTTGTTCACCCTAAGTTGGCAGGGTATGCCCAGACGTGGGTCCCGTGCTCAGTTTGCCACTGGATTCAAGCTAGCCAGGCTGATGATGGCTGATTAGCCAGAAACCGGTCCCAGGATGCTTGTTTCTGGTCCAGGGAAGACATAGCTTGGCAGTTCAGGCTGGAGTGTTCACATGAGGCACAGGGTCAGACTGATTTGCATATGGCCATGTCTGAACTGGGGTGGCGGAGTGAGCTAAAGAATGATGATGGATTGAACCCAGATCAGTTGACTGGGGGTGAGTGCTTGCAATGTTCAACACTCCGTCCATCATCCCCTTTGGTTTTGCTTTGTTCGCAATAAGTTGGCAGGGTATGCCCAGACGTGGGTCCCTTGCTCACTTTGCCACTGGATTCATGCTAGCCTGGCTGATGATGGCTGATTAGCCAGAAACCGGTCCCAGGATGATTGTTTCCGGTCCAGTGAAGACATGGCTTGGCAGTTCGGGCTGGACTGTTCCCATGAGGCACACGGTCAGACTGATCTGCATATGGCCATGTCTGAACTGGGGTGGCGGAGTGAGCTAAAGAATGATAATGGATTAAACCCAAATCAGTTGACTGGGGGTGAGTGCTTGCAATGTTCAACACTAGGTCCATCATCCCCTTTGGTTTTGCTTTGTTCGCCCTATGTTGGCAGTGTATGCCCAGAAGTGGGTCCCGTGCTCAGTTTGCCACTGGATTCAAGCTAGCCAGGCTGATGACGGCTGATGAGCCAGAAACCGGTCCCAGGATGCTTGTTTCAGGTCCAGGGAAGACATGGCTTGGCAGTTCAGGCTGGACTGTTCCCATGAGGCACAGGGTCAAACTGATTTTCATATGGCCATTTCTGAACTGGGGTGGCGGAGTGAGCTAAAGAATGATGATGATTAAACCCAGATCAGTTGACTGGGGGTGAGGGCTTGCAAAGTTCAACACTCTGTCCATCATCCCCTTTGGTTTTGCCTTGTTCACCCTAAGTTTGCAGGGTATGCCCAGACGTTGGTCCCTTGCTCACTTTGCCACTGGATTCAAGCTAGCCTGGCTGATGTCAGGTGATTAGCCAGAAACCAGTCCCAGGATGCTTGTTTACAGTCAAGGGAAAGCATGGCTTGACAGTTCGGGCTGGACTGTTACGATGAGGCACAGGGTCAGACTGATTTCCATATGGCCATGTCTGAACTGGGTTGGCGGAGTGAGCTGAAGAATGATGATGGATTAAACCCAGATCAGTTGACTGGGGGTGAGTTCTTGAAATGTTTATCACTCCGTCCATCGTCCCCTTTGGTTTTGCCTTGTTCGCTCTAAGTTGTCAGGGTGTGCCCAGACGTAGGTCCCTTGCTCACTTTGCCACTGGATTCAAGCTAGCCTGGCTAATGACGGCTGATGAGACAGAAACCGGTCCCAGGATGCTTGTTTCCTGTCCAGGAAAGACATGGCTTGGCAGTTCGGGCTGGAGTGTTCCCATGAGGCACAGGGTCAGACTGATTTGCATATGGCCATGTCTGAACTGGGGTGGCAGAGTGAGCTAAAGAATGATGATGGATTAAACCCAGATCAGTTGACTGGGGGTGAGTGCTTGCAATGTTCAACACTCCGTCCATCATCCCCTTTGGTTTTGCTTTGTTCGCAATAAGTTGGCAGGGTATGCCCAGACGTGGGTCCCTTGCTCACTTTCCTACTGGATTCAGGCTAGCCTGGCTGATGACGGCTGATTAGCCAGAAACTGGTCCCAGGAAGCTTGTTTCCGGTCCAGGGAAGACATGGCTTGGAAGTTCGGGCTGGAATGTTCCCATGAGGCAGAGGGTCAGACTGATTTGCATATGGCCATGTCTGAAATGGGGTGGCGGAGTGAGCTAAAGAATGATGATGGATTAAACCCAGATCAGTTGACTGGGGGTGAGTGCTTGCAATGTTCAACACTATTTCCATCATCCCCTTTGGTATTGCTTTGTTTGCCCTATGTTGGCAGTGTATGCCCAGAACTGGGTCCCTTGCTCACTTTGCCACTCGATTCAGGCTAGCCTGGCTGATGACAGCTGATTAGCCAGAAACCGGTCCCAGGATGCTTGTTTCCGGTCCAGGGAAGACATGGCTTGGAAGTTCGGGCTGGAATGTTCCCATGAGGCACAGGGTCAGACTGATTTGCATATGGGCATGTCTGAACCGGGCGTGGCGGAGTGAGCTAAAAAATGATGATGGATTAAAACCAGATCAGTTGACTGGGGGTGAGTGCTTGCAATGTTCAACACTCCGTCCATCATCCCCTTTGGTTTTGCCTTGTTCACCCTAAGTTGGCAGGGTATGCCCAGACGTGGGTCCCTTGCTCACTTTGCCACTGGATTCAAGCTAGCCTGGCTGATGATGGCTGATTAGCCAGAAACCAGTCCCAGGAAGCTTGTTTACAGTCAAGGGAAAGCATGGCTTGACAGTTCGGGCTGGACTGTTACGATGAGGCACAGGGTCAGACTGATTTCCATATGGCCATGTCTGAACTGGGGTGGCGGAGTGAGCTGAAGAATGATGATGGATTAAACCCAGATCAGTTGACTGGGGGTGAGTTCTTGAAATGTTCAACACTAGGTCCATCATCCCCTTTGGTTTTGCTTTGTTCGCCCTATGTTGGCAGTGTATGCCCAGAAGTGGGTCCCTTGCTCCCTTTGCCACTGGATTCAAGCTAGCCTGGCTGATGACGGCTGATTAGCCAGAAACCGGTCCCAGGATGCTTGTTTCAGGTCCAGGGAAGACATGGCTTGGCAGTTCGGGCTGGACTGTTCCCATGAGGCACAGGGTCAAACTGATTTTCATATGGCCATTTCTGAACTGGTGTGGCGGAGTGAGCTAAAGAATGATGATGATTAAACCCAGATCAGTTGACTGGGGGTGAGGGCTTGCAAAGTTCAACACTCTGTCCATCATCCCCTTTGGTTTTGCCTTGTTCACCCTAAGTTGGCAGGGTATGCCCAGACGTGGGTCCCTTGCTCACTTTGCCACTGGATTCAAGCTAGCCTGGCTGATGATGGCTGATTAGCCAGAAACCAGTCCCAGGATGCTTGTTTACAGTCAAGGGAAAGCATGGCTTCACAGTTCGGGCTGGACTGTCACGATGAGGCACAGGGTCAGACTGATTTCCATACGGCCATGTCTGAACTGGGGTGGCGGCGTGAGCTGAAGAATGATGATGGATTAAACCCAGATCAGTTGACTGGGGGTGAGTTCTTGAAATGTTCATCACTCCGTCCATCATCCCCTTTGGTTTTGCCTTGTTCGCTCTAAGTTGTCAGGGTGTGCCCAGACGTAGGTCCCTTGCTCACTTTGCCACTGGATTCAAGCTAGCCTGGCTAATGACGGCTGATGAGACAGAAACCTGTCCCAGGATGCTTGTTTCAGGTCCAGGGAAGACATGGCTTGGCAGTTCGGTCTGGAGTGTTCCCACGTGGCACAGGGTGAGACTGATTTGTATATGGACATGTCTGAACTGGGGTGGCGGAGTGAGCTAAAGAATGATGATGATTAAACCCAGATCAGTTGACTGGGGGTGAGGGCTTGCAAAGGTAAACACTCTGTCCATCATCCCCTTTGGTTTTGCCTTGTTAGCCCTAAATTGGCAGGGTATGCCCAGACGTGGGTCTCTTGCTCACTTTGCGACTGGATTCAAGCTAGCCTGGCTGGTGACGGCCGATTAGCCAGAATCCGGTCCCAGGTTGCTTGTTTCCAGTCCAGGGAAGACATGGCTTGGCAGTTCGGGCTGGACTGTTCCCATGAGGCACAGGGTCAGACTGGTTTGCATATGGCCATTTCTGAACTGAGGTGGTAGAGTGAGCTAAAGAATGATGATGGATTAAACCCAGATCAGTTGACTGGGGTGAGTGCTTGCAATGTTCAACACTCCGTCCATCATCCCCTTTGGTTTTGCCTTGTTCGCCCTAAGTTGTCAGGGTATGCCCAGACGTGGATCCCTTGTTCACTTTGCCACTGGATTCAAGCTAGCCTGGCTGATGACTGCTGATTAGCCAGAAACCAGTCCCAGTATGCTTGGTTCCGGTCCAGGGAAGACATGGCTTGGCAGTTCGGGCTGGACTGTTTCCATGAGGCACAGGGTCAGACTGATTTGCATATGGCCATGTCTGAACTGGAGTGGCGGAGTGAGCTAAAGAATGATGATGGATTAAACTCAGATCAGTTGACTGGGGGTGAGTGCTTGCAATGTTCAACACTCTGTCCATCATCCCCTTTGGTTTTGCTTTATTTGCCCTAAGTTGGCAGGCTATGCCCAGACGTGGGTCCCTTGCTCACTTTGCCACTGAATTCAAGCTAGCCTGTCTGATGACGGCTCATGAGCCAGAAACCGGTCCCAGGATGCTTGTTTCAGGTCCAGGGAAGACATGGCTTGGCAGTTCGGTCTGGAGTGTTCCCACGTGGCACAGGGTCAGACTGATTTGTATATGGACATGTCTGAACTGGGGTGGCGGAGTGAGCTAAAGAATGATGATGATTAAACCCATATCAGTTGACTGGGGGTGAGGGCTTGCAAAGTTAAACACTCTGTCCATCATCCCCTTTGGTTTTGCCTTGTTAGCCCTAAATTGGCAGGGTATGCCCAGACGTGGGACTCTTGCTCACTTTGCCACTGGATTCAAGCTAGCCTGGCTGGTGACGGCCGATTAGCCAGAATCCGGTCCCAGGTTGCTTGTTTCCAGTCCAGGGAAGACATGGCTTGGCAGTTCGGGCTGGACTGTTCCCATGAGGCACAGGGTCAGACTGGTTTGCATATGGCCATTTCTGAACTGAGGTGGCAGAGTGAGCTAAAGAATGATGATGGATTAAACCCAGATCAGTTGACTGGGGTGAGTGCTTGCAATGTTCAACACTCCGTCCATCATCCCCTTCGGTTTTGCTTTGCTCGCCCTAAGTTGGCAGGGTATGCCCAGACGTGGGTCCCTTGCTCACTTCACCACTGGATTGAAGCTAGCCTGGCTGATGACGGCTGATTAGCCAGAAACTGGTCCCGGGATGCTTGTTTCCGGTCCAGTGAAGACATGGCTTGGCATTACGGGCTGCAGTGTTCCCATGAGGCACAGGGTCAGACTGATTTGCATATGGCCATGTCTGAACTGGGGTGGCGGAGTGAGCTAAAGAACGATGATGGATTAAACCCAGATCATTTCACTGGGGGTGAGTGCTTGCAATGTTCAACACTAGGTCCATCATCCCCTTTGGGTTTACTTTGTTTGCCTTATGTTGGAAGGGTATGTCCAGACTTGGGTCCCTTGCTCACTTTGCCACTGGATTCAGGCTAGCCTGGCTGATGACGGCTGATTAGCCAGAAACCGATCCTAGGATGCTTGTTTCTGGTCCAGGGAAGACATGGCTTGGAACTTCGATCTGGACTGTTACCGTGAAGCACAGGGTCAGACTGATTTGCATATGGCCATGTCTGAACAGGGGTGGCGGAGTGAGCTAAAGAATGATGATGGATTAAACCCTGGTCAGTTGAATGGGGGTGAGTGCTTGCATTGTTCAACACTCCATCCATCATCACCTTTTGTTTTGCCTTGTTCACCCTAAGTTGGCAGGGTATGCCCAGACGTGGGTCCCGTGCTCAGTTTGCCACTGGATTCAAGCTAGCCAGGCTGATGACGGCTGATGAGCCAGAAACCGGTCCCAGGATGCTTGTTTCTGGTCCAGGGAAGACATAGCTTGGCAGTTCAGGCTGGAGTGTTCACATGAGGCACAGGGTCAGACTGATTTGCATATGGCCATGTCTGAACTGGGGTGGCGGAGTGAGCTAAAGAATGATGATGGATTGAACCCAGATCAGTTGACTGGGGGTGAGTGCTTGCAATGTTCAACACTCCGTCCATCATCCCCTTTGGTTTTGCTTTGTTCGCAATAAGTTGGCAGGGTATGCCCAGACGTGGGTCCCTTGCTCACTTTGCCACTGGATTCATGCTAGCCTGGCTGATGATGGCTGATTAGCCAGAAACCGGTCCCAGGATGATTGTTTCCGGTCCAGTGAAGACATGGCTTGGCAGTTCGGGCTGGACTGTTCCCATGAGGCACACGGTCAGACTGATCTGCATATGGCCATGTCTGAACTGGGGTGGCGGAGTGAGCTAAAGAATGATAATGGATTAAACCCAAATCAGTTGACTGGGGGTGAGTGCTTGCAATGTTCAACACTAGGTCCATCATCCCCTTTGGTTTTGCTTTGTTCGCCCTATGTTGGCAGTGTATGCCCAGAAGTGGGTCCCGTGCTCAGTTTGCCACTGGATTCAAGCTAGCCAGGCTGATGACGGCTGATGAGCCAGAAACCGGTCCCAGGATGCTTGTTTCCGGTCCAGGGAAGACATGGCTTGGAAGTTCGGGCTGGAATGTTCCCATGAGGCACAGGGTCAGACTGATTTGCATATGGGCATGTCTGAACCGGGCGTGGCGGAGTGAGCTAAAAAATGATGATGGATTAAAACCAGATCAGTTGACTGGGGGTGAGTGCTTGCAATGTTCAACACTCCGTCCATCATCCCCTTTGGTTTTGCCTTGTTCACCCTAAGTTTGCAGGGTATGCCCAGACGTTGGTCCCTTGCTCACTTTGCCACTGGATTCAAGCTAGCCTGGCTGATGTCAGCTGATTAGCCAGAAACCAGTCCCAGGATGCTTGTTTACAGTCAAGGGAAAGCATGGCTTGACAGTTCGGGCTGGACTGTTACGATGAGGCACAGGGTCAGACTGATTTCCATATGGCCATGTCTGAACTGGGTTGGCGGAGTGAGCTGAA
This sequence comes from Triturus cristatus, assembly GCF_964204655.1. Classification (NCBI taxonomy): domain Eukaryota; kingdom Metazoa; phylum Chordata; class Amphibia; order Caudata; family Salamandridae; genus Triturus; species Triturus cristatus. The sequence goes on along the minus strand of NC_140579.1, from coordinate 1,032,427,081 downwards.
GAATGATGATGGATTAAACCCAGATCAGTTGACTGGGGGTGAGTTCTTGAAATGTTCATCACTCCGTCCGTGGTCCCCTTTGGTTTTGCCTTGTTCGCTCTAAGTTGTCAGGGTGTGCCCAGACGTAGGTCCCTTGCTCACTTTGCCACTGGATTCAAGCTAGCCTGGCTAATGACGGCTGATGAGACAGAAACCGGTCCCAGGATGCTTGTTTCCTGTCCAGGAAAGACATGGCTTGGCAGTTCGGGCTGGAGTGTTCCCATGAGGCACAGGGTCAGACTGATTTGCATATGGCCATGTCTGAACTGGGGTGGCAGAGTGAGCTAAAGAATGATGATGGATTAAACCCAGATCAGTTGACTGGGGGTGAGTGCTTGCAATGTTCAACACTCCGTCCATCATCCCCTTTGGTTTTGCTTTGTTCGCAATAAGTTGGCAGGGTATGCCCAGACGTGGGTCCCTTGCTCACTTTCCTACTGGATTCAGGCTAGCCTGGCTGATGACGGCTGATTAGCCAGAAACTGGTCCCAGGAAGCTTGTTTCCGGTCCAGGGAAGACATGGCTTGGAAGTTCGGGCTGGAATGTTCCCATGAGGCAGAGGGTCAGACTGATTTGCATATGGCCATGTCTGAAATGGGGTGGCGGAGTGAGCTAAAGAATGATGATGGATTAAACCCAGATCAGTTGACTTGGGGTGAGTGCTTGCAATGTTCAACACTATTTCCATCATCCCCTTTGGTATTGCTTTGTTCGCCCTATGTTGGCAGTGTATGCCCAGAACTGGGTCCCTTGCTCACTTTGCCACTCGATTCAGGCTAGCCTGGCTGATGACAGCTGATTAGCCAGAAACCGGTCCCAGGATGCTTGTTTCCGGTCCAGGGAAGACATGGCTTGGAAGTTCGGGCTGGAATGTTCCCATGAGGCACAGGGTCAGACTGATTTGCATATGGGCATGTCTGAACCGGGCGTGGCGGAGTGAGCTAAAAAATGATGATGGATTAAAACCAGATCAGTTGACTGGGGGTGAGTGCTTGCAATGTTCAACACTCCGTCCATCATCCCCTTTGGTTTTGCTTTGTTCGCCCTAAGTTGGCAGGGTATGCCCAGACGTGGGTCCCTTGCTCACTTTGCCACTGGATTCAGGCTAGCCTGGCTGATGGTGGCCGATTAGCCAGAAACCGGTCCCAGGATGCTTGTTTCCGTTCCAGGGAAGACATGTTTTTTCAGTTCGGGCTGGACTGTTCCCATGAGGCACAGGGTCAGACTGATTTGCATATGGCCATGTCTGAACTGGGGTGGCGGAGTGAGCTAAGGAATGATGATGGATTAAACCCAGATCAGTTGACTGGGGGTGAGGGCTGCAAAGTTCAAAACTCCGTCCATCATCCCCTTTGGTTTTGCCTTGTTCGCCCTAACTTGGAAGGGTATGCCCAGACGTGGGTCCCTTGCTCACTTTGCCACTGGATTCAAGCTAGCCTGGCTGATGACGGCTGATTAGCCAGAAACCGGTCCCAGGATGCTTGTTTCAGGTCCAGGGAAGACATGGCTTGGCAGTTCGGGCTGGACTGTTCCCATGAGGCACAGGGTCAAACTGATTTTCATATGGCCATTTCTGAACTGGGGTGGCGGAGTGAGCTAAAGAATGATGATGATTAAACCCAGATCAGTTGACTGGGGGTGAGGGCTTGCAAAGTTCAACACTCTGTCCATCATCCCCTTTGGTTTTGCCTTGTTCACCCTAAGTTGGCAGGGTATGCCCAGACGTGGGTCCCTTGCTCACTTTGCCACTGGATTCAAGCTAGCCTGGCTGATGATGGCTGATTAGCCAGAAACCAGTCCCAGGATGCTTGTTTACAGTCAAGGGAAAGCATGGCTTGACAGTTCGGGCTGGACTGTTACGATGAGGCACAGGGTCTGACTGATTTCCATATGGCCATGTCTGAACTGGGGTGGCGGAGTGAGCTGAAGAATGATGATGGATTAAACCCAGATCAGTTGACTGGGGGTGAGTTCTTGAAATGTTCAACACTAGGTCCATCATCCCCTTTGGTTTTGCTTTGTTCGCCCTATGTTGGCAGTGTATGCCCAGAAGTGGGTCCCTTGCTCCCTTTGCCACTGGATTCAAGCTAGCCTGGCTGATGACGGCTGATTAGCCAGAAACCGGTCCCAGGATGCTTGTTTCAGGTCCAGGGAAGACATGGCTTGGCAGTTCGGGCTGGACTGTTCCCATGAGGCACAGGGTCAAACTGATTTTCATATGGCCATTTCTGAACTGGGGTGGCGGAGTGAGCTAAAGAATGATGATGATTAAACCCAGATCAGTTGACTGGGGGTGAGGGCTTGCAAAGTTCAACACTCTGTCCATCATCCCCTTTGGTTTTGCCTTGTTCACCCTAAGTTGGCAGGGTATGCCCAGACGTGGGTCCCTTGCTCACTTTGCCACTGGATTCAAGCTAGCCTGGCTGATGATGGCTGATTAGCCAGAAACCAGTCCCAGGATGCTTGTTTACAGTCAAGGGAAAGCATGGCTTCACAGTTCGGGCTGGACTGTCACGATGAGGCACAGGGTCAGACTGATTTCCATACGGCCATGTCTGAACTGGGGTGGCGGAGTGAGCTGAAGAATGATGATGGATTAAACCCAGATCAGTTGACTGGGGGTGAGTTCTTGAAATGTTCAATACTCCGGCCATCATCCCCTTTGGTTTTGCCTTGTTCGCTCTAAGTTGTCAGGGTGTGCCCAGACGTAGGTCCCTTGCTCACTTTGCCACTGGATTCAAGCTAGCCTGGCTAATGACGGCTGATGAGACAGAAACTGGTCCCAGGATGCTTGTTTCCTGTCCAGGGAAGACATGGCTTGGCAGTTCGGGCTGGAGTGTTCCCATGAGGCACAGGGTCAGACTGATTTCCATATGGCCATGTCTGAACTGGGGTGGCAGAGTGAGCTAAAGAATGATGATGGATTGAACCCAGATCAGTTGACTGGGGGTGAGTGCTTGCAATGTTCAACACTCCGTCCATCATCCCCTTTGGTTTTGCTTTGTTCGCAATAAGTTGGCAGGGTATACCCAGACGTGGGTCCCTTGCTCACTTTACCACTGGATTCATGCTAGCCTGGCTGATGATGGCTGATTAGCCAGAAACCGGTCCCAGGATGATTGTTTCTGGTCCAGTGAAGACATCGCTTAGCAGTTCGGGCTGGACTGTTCCCATGAGGCACACGGTCAGACTGATCTGCATATGGCCATGTCTGAACTGGGGTGGCGGAGTGAGCTAAAGAATGATAATGGATTAAACCCAAATCAGTTGACTGGGCGTGATTGCTTGCAATGTTCAACACTAGGTCCATCATCCCCTTTGGTTTTGCTTTGTTCGCCCTATGTTGGCAGTGTATGCCCAGAAGTGGGTCCCTTGCTCCCTTTGCCACTGGATTCAAGCTAGCCTGGCTGATTACGGCTGATTAGCCAGAAACCGGTCCCAGGATGCTTGTTTCAGGTCCAGGGAAGACATGGCTTGGCAGTTCGGGCTGGACTGTTCCCATGAGGCACAGGGTCAAACTGATTTTCATATGGCCATTTCTGAACTGGGGTGGCGGAGTGAGCTAAAGAATGATGATGATTAAACCCAGATCAGTTGACTGGGGGTGAGGGCTTGTAAAGTTCAACAGTCTGTCCATCATCCCCTTTGGTTTTGCCTTGTTCGCCCTAAGTTGGCAGGGTATGCCCAGACGTGGGTCCCTTGCTCACTTTGCCACTGGATTCAAGCTAGCCTGGCTGATGACGGCTGATTAGCCAGAAACCAGTCCCAGGAAGCTTGTTTCCGGTCAAGGGAAAGCATGGCTTGACAGTTCGGGCTGGACTGCTACCATGAGGCACAGGTTCAGACTGATTTGCATATGGCCATGTCTGAACTGGGGTGGCGGAGTGAGGTAAAGAATGATGATGGATTAAACCCAGATCAGTTGACTGGGGGTGAGTGCTTGAAATGTTCAACACTCCGTCCATCATCCCCTTTGGTTTTGCCTTGTTCGCTCTAAGTTGGCAGGGTGTGCCCAGACGTGGGTCCCTTGCTCACTTTACCACTGGATTCAAGCTAGCCTGGCTAATGACGGCTGATGAGACAGAAACCGGTCTCAGGATGCTTGTTTCCTGTCCAGGGAAGACATGGCTTGGCAGTTCGGGCTGGAGTGTTCCCATGAGGCACAGGATCAGACTGATTTGCATATGGCTATGTCTGAACTAGGGTGGCGGAGTGAGCTAAAGAATGATGATGGATTAAACCCAGATCAGTTGACTGGGGGTGAGTGCTTGCAATATTCAACACTCAGTCCATCATCCCCTTGGGTTTTGCTTTGTTCGCCCTAAGTTGGCAGGGTATTCCCAGACGTGGGTCCCTTGCTCACTCTGCCACTGGATTCAAGCTAGCCTGGCTGATGATGACTGATTAGCCAGAAAACGGTCCCAGGATGCTTGTTTCCGGTCCCGGGAAGACAATGCTTGGCAGTTCGGGCTGAACTGTTCCCATGAGGCACAGGGTCAGACTGATTTGCATATCGCCAAATCTGAACTGGGGTGGTGGAGTGAGCTAAAGAATGATGATGCATTAAACCCAGATCAGTTGACTGGGGTGAGTGCTTGCAATGTTCAACACTCCGTCCATCATCCCCTTTGGTTTTGCTTTCTTCGCCCTAAGATGGCAGGGTATGCCCAGAAGTGCGTCCCTTGCTAACTTTGCAACTGGATTCAAGGTAGTCTGGCTGATGACAGCTGATTAACTAGAATCCGGTCCCAGGTGGCTTGTTTCCAGTCCAGGGAAGACATGGCTTGGCAGTTCGGGCTGGACTGTTCCATGAGGCACAGGGGCAGACTGATTTGCATATGGCCATGTCTGAACTGGGGTGGCGGAATGAGCTAAAAAATGATGATGGATTAAACCCAGATCAGTTGACTGGGGTGAGTGCTTGCAATGTTCAACACTCCGTCCATCATCCCCTTTGGTTGTGCTTTGTTCGCCCTAAGTTGGCAGGGTATGCCCAGACGTGGGTCCCTTGCTAACTTTGCAACTGGATTCAAGCTAGCCTAGCTGATGATGGCTGATTAGCCAGAAACCGGTCCCAGGATGCTTGTTCCCAGTCCAGTGAAGACATGGCTTGGCATTTCGGGCTGGAGTGTTCCCATGATGCACATGGTCAGACTGATTTGCATATGGCCATGTTTGAACTGGGATGCCGAAGTGAGCTAAAGAATGATGATGGATTAAACCAAGATCAGTTGACTGGGGGTGAGTGCTCGCAATGTTCAACACTAGGTCCATCATCCCCATTGGTTTTGCATTGTTCACCATATGTTGGCAGGGTATGCCCAGACGTGGGTCCCTTGCTCACTTTGCCACTGGATTCAGGCTAGCCTGGCTGATGACGGCTGATTAGCCAGAAACTGGTCCCAGGAAGCTTGTTTCCGGTCCAGGGAAGACATGGCTTGGAAGTTCGGGCTGGAATGTTCCCATGAGGCAGAGGGTCAGACTGATTTGCATATGGCCATGTCTGAAATGGGGTGGCGGAGTGAGCTAAAGAATGATGATGGATTAAACCCAGATCAGTTGACTGGGGGTGAGTGCTTGCAATGTTCAACACTCCGTCCATCATCCCCTTTGGTTTTCCTTTGTTCGCCCTAAGTTGGCAGGGTATGCCCAGACGTGGGTCCCTTGCTCACTTTGCCACTGGATTCAGGCTAGTCTGGCTGATGGCGGCCGATTAGCCAGAAACCGGTCCCAGGATGCTTGTTTCCAGTCCAGGGAAGATATGTTTTTTCAGTTCGGGCTGGACTGTTCCCATGAGGCAAAGGGTCAGGCTGATTTGCATATGGCCATGTCTGAAATGGGGTGGCTGAGTGAGCTAAAGAATGATGATGGATTGAACCCAGATCAGTTGACTGGGGGTGAGTGCTTGCAAAGTTCAAAACTCCGTCCATCATCCCCTTTGGTTTTGCCTTGTTCGCCCTAAGTTGGCAGGGTATGCCCAGACGTGGGTCCCTTGCTCATTTTGCCACTGGATTCAAGCTAGCCTGGCTGATGACAGCTGATTAGCCAGAAACCGGTCCCAGAATGCTTGTTTCCGGTCCAGGGAAGACATGGTTTGGCAGTTCGTGCTGGACTGTTACCATGAGGCAAAGGGTCAGGCTGATTTGCATATGGCCATGTCTGAAATGGGGTGGCTGAGTGAGCTAAAGAATGATGATGGATTGAACCCAGATCAGTTGACTGGGGGTGAGTGCTTGCAATGTTCAACACTCCGTCCATCATCCTCTTTGGTTTTGCTTTGTTCACCCTAAGTTGGCAGGGTATGCCCAGACGTGGGTCCCTTGCTCACTTTGCCACTGGATTCAAGCTAGCCTGGCTGGTGACGGCCGATTAGCCAGAATCCGGTCCCAAATTGCTTGTTTCCGGTCCAGTGAAGACATGGCTTAGCATTTCGGGCTGGAGTGTTCCCATGAGGCACAGGGTCAGACTGATTTGCATATGGCCATGTCTGAAATGGGGTGGCTGAGTGAGCTAAAGAATGATGATGGATTGAACCCAGATCAGTTGACTGGGGGTGAGTGCTTGCAATGTTCAACACTCCGTCCATCATCCCCTTTGGTTTTGCTTTGTTCACCCTAAGTTGGCAGGGTATGCCCAGACGTGGATCCCTTGCTCACTTTGCCACTGAATTCAAGCTAGCCTGGCTGATGACGGCTGATGAGCCAGAAACCGGTCCCAGGATGCTTGTTTCCGGTCCAGTGAAGACATGGCTTGACAGTTCGGGCTGGACTGTTACGATGAGGCACAGGATCAGACTGATTTCCATATGGCCATGTCTGAACTGGGGTGGCGGAGTGAGCTGAAGAATGATGATGGATTAAACCCAGATCAGTTGACTGGGGGTGAGTTCTTGAAATGTTCAACACTAGGTCCATCATCCCCTTTTGTTTTGCTTTGTTCGCCCTATGTTGGCAGTGTATGCCCAGAAGTGGGTCCCTTGCTCCCTTTGCCACTGGATTCAAGCTAGCCTGGCTGATGACGGCTAATTAGCCAGAAACCGGTCCCAGGATGCTTGTTTCCAGTCCAGGGAAGACATGGCTTGGCAGTTCGGGCTGGACTGTTCCCATGAGGCACAGGGTCAGACTGGTTTGCATTTGGCCATGTCTGAACTGAGGTGGCAGAGTGAGCTAAAGAATGATGATGGATTAAACCCAGATCATTTCACTGGGGGTGAGTGCTTGCAATGTTCAACACTAGGTCCATCATCCCCTTTGGGTTTACTTTGTTTGCCTTTTGTTGGAAGGGTATGTCCAGACTTGGGTCCCTTGCTCACTTTGCCACTGGATTCAGGCTAGCCTGGCTGATGATGGCTGATTAGCCAGAAACCGGTCCCAGGATGCTTGTTTCCGTTCCAGGGAAGACATGTTTTGGAACTTCGGTCTGGACTGTTACCGTGAAGCACAGGGTCAGACTGATTTGCATATGGCCATGTCTGAACAGGGGTGGCGGAGTGAGCTAAAGAATGATGATGGATTAAACCCATGTCAGTTGAATGGGGGTGAGTGCTTGCATTGTTCAACACTCCATCCATCATCACCTTTGGTTTTGCCTTGTTCACCCTAAGTTGGCAGGGTATGCCCAGACGTGGGTCCCGTGCTCCCTTTGCCACTGGATTCAAGCTAGCCTGGCTGATGACGGCTGATGAGCCAGAAACCGGTCCCAGGATGCTTGTTTCAGGTCCAGGGAAGACATGGCTTGGCAGTTCAGGCTGGACTGTTCCCATGAGGCACAGGGTCAAACTGATTTTCATATGGCCATTTCTGAACTAAGGTGGCGGAGTGAGCTAAATAATGATGATGATTAAACCCAGATCAGTTGACTGGGGGTGAGGGCTTGCAAAGTTCAACACTCTGTCCATCATCCCCTTTGGTTTTGCCTTGTTCACCCTAAGTTGGCAGGGTATGCCCAGACGTGGGTCCCTTGCTCACTTTGCCACTGGATTCAAGCTAGCCTGGCTGATGACGGCTGATTAGCCAGAAACCAGTCCCAGGATGCTTGTTTACAGTCAAGGGAAAGCATGGCTTGACAGTTCGGGCTGGACTGTTACGATGAGGCACAGGGTCAGACTGATTTCCATATGGCCATGTCTGAACTGGGGTGGCTGAGTGAGCTGAAGAATGATGATGGATTAAACCCAGATCAGTTGACTGGGGGTGAGTTCTTGAAATGTTCAACACTCCGTCCATCATCCCCTTTGGTTTTGCCTTGTTCACTCTAAGTTGTCAGGGTGTGCCCAGACGTAGGTCCCTTGCTCACTTTGCCACTGGATTCAAGCTAGCCTGGCTAATGACGGCTGATGAGACAGAAACCGGTCCCAGGATGCTTGTTTCCTGTCCAGGGAAGACATGGCTTGGCAGTTCGGGCTGGAGTGTTCCCATGAGGCACAGGGTCAGACTGATTTCCATATGGCCATGTCTGAACTGGGGTGGCGGAGTGAGCTGAAGAATGATGATGGATTAAACCCAGATCAGTTGACTGGGGGTGAGTTCTTGAAATGTTCAACACTAGGTCCATCATCCCCTTTGGTTTTGCTTTGTTCGCCCTATGTTGGCAGTGTATGCCCAGAAGTGGGTCCCTTGCTCCCTTTGCCACTGGATTCAAGCTAGCCTGGCTGATGACGGCTGATTAGCCAGAAACCGGTCCCAGGATGCTTGTTTCAGGTCCAGGGAAGACATGGCTTGGCAGTTCGGGCTGGACTGTTCCCATGAGGCACAGGGTCAAACTGATTTTCATATGGCCATTTCTGAACTGGGGTGGCGGAGTGAGCTAAAGAATGATGATGATTAAACCCAGATCAGTTGACTGGGGGTGAGGGCTTGCAAAGTTCAACACTCTGTCCATGATCCCCTTTGGTTTTGCCTTGTTCACCCTAAGTTGGCAGGGTATGCCCAGACGTGGGTCCCTTGCTCACTTTGCCACTGGATTCAAGCTAGCCTGGCTGATGATGGCTGATTAGCCAGAAACCAGTCCCAGGATGCTTGTTTACAGTCAAGGGAAAGCATGGCTTCACAGTTCGGGCTGGACTGTCACGATGAGGCACAGGGTCAGACTGATTTCCATACGGCCATGTCTGAACTGGGGTGGCGGAGTGAGCTGAAGAATGATGATGGATTAAACCCAGATCAGTTGACTGGGGGTGAGTTCTTGAAATGTTCATCACTCCGTCCATCATCCCCTTTGGTTTTGCCTTGTTCGCTCTAAGTTGTCAGGGTGTGCCCAGACGTAGGTCCCTTGCTCACTTTGCCACTGGATTCAAGCTAGCCTGGCTAATGACGGCTGATGAGACAGAAACCTGTCCCAGGATGCTTGTTTCAGGTCCAGGGAAGACATGGCTTGGCAGTTCGGTCTGGAGTGTTCCCACGTGGCACAGGGTCAGACTGATTTGTATATGGACATGTCTGAACTGGGGTGGCGGAGTGAGCTAAAGAATGATGATGATTAAACCCAGATCAGTTGACTGGGGGTGAGGGCTTGCAAAGGTAAACACTCTGTCCATCATCCCCTTTGGTTTTGCCTTGTTAGCCCTAAATTGGCAGGGTATGCCCAGACGTGGGTCTCTTGCTCACTTTGCGACTGGATTCAAGCTAGCCTGGCTGGTGACGGCCGATTAGCCAGAATCCGGTCCCAGGTTGCTTGTTTCCAGTCCAGGGAAGACATGGCTTGGCAGTTCGGGCTGGACTGTTCCCATGAGGCACAGGGTCAGACTGGTTTGCATATGGCCATTTCTGAACTGAGGTGGTAGAGTGAGCTAAAGAATGATGATGGATTAAACCCAGATCAGTTGACTGGGGTGAGTGCTTGCAATGTTCAACACTCCGTCCATCATCCCCTTTGGTTTTGCCTTGTTCGCCCTAAGTTGTCAGGGTATGCCCAGACGTGGATCCCTTGTTCACTTTGCCACTGGATTCAAGCTAGCCTGGCTGATGACTGCTGATTAGCCAGAAACCAGTCCCAGTATGCTTGGTTCCGGTCCAGGGAAGACATGGCTTGGCAGTTCAGGCTGGACTGTTCCCATGAGGCACAGGGTCAAACTGATTTTCATATGGCCATTTCTGAACTAAGGTGGCGGAGTGAGCTAAATAATGATGATGATTAAACCCAGATCAGTTGACTGGGGGTGAGGGCTTGCAAAGTTCAACACTCTGTCCATCATCCCCTTTGGTTTTGCCTTGTTCACCCTAAGTTGGCAGGGTATGCCCAGACGTGGGTCCCTTGCTCACTTTGCCACTGGATTCAAGCTAGCCTGGCTGATGACGGCTGATTAGCCAGAAACCAGTCCCAGGATGCTTGTTTACAGTCAAGGGAAAGCATGGCTTGACAGTTCGGGCTGGACTGTTACGATGAGGCACAGGGTCAGACTGATTTCCATATGGCCATGTCTGAACTGGGGTGGCTGAGTGAGCTGAAGAATGATGATGGATTAAACCCAGATCAGTTGACTGGGGGTGAGTTCTTGAAATGTTCAACACTCCGTCCATCATCCCCTTTGGTTTTGCCTTGTTCACTCTAAGTTGTCAGGGTGTGCCCAGACGTAGGTCCCTTGCTCACTTTGCCACTGGATTCAAGCTAGCCTGGCTAATGACGGCTGATGAGACAGAAACCGGTCCCAGGATGCTTGTTTCCTGTCCAGGGAAGACATGGCTTGGCAGTTCGGGCTGGAGTGTTCCCATGAGGCACAGGGTCAGACTGATTTCCATATGGCCATGTCTGAACTGGGGTGGCGGAGTGAGCTGAAGAATGATGATGGATTAAACCCAGATCAGTTGACTGGGGGTGAGTTCTTGAAATGTTCAACACTAGGTCCATCATCCCCTTTGGTTTTGCTTTGTTCGCCCTATGTTGGCAGTGTATGCCCAGAAGTGGGTCCCTTGCTCCCTTTGCCACTGGATTCAAGCTAGCCTGGCTGATGACGGCTGATTAGCCAGAAACCGGTCCCAGGATGCTTGTTTCAGGTCCAGGGAAGACATGGCTTGGCAGTTCGGGCTGGACTGTTCCCATGAGGCACAGGGTCAAACTGATTTTCATATGGCCATTTCTGAACTGGGGTGGCGGAGTGAGCTAAAGAATGATGATGATTAAACCCAGATCAGTTGACTGGAGGTGAGGGCTTGCAAAGTTCAACACTCTGTCCATCATCCCCTTTGGTTTTGCCTTGTTCACCCTAAGTTGGCAGGGTATGCCCAGACGTGGGTCCCTTGCTCACTTTGCCACTGGATTCAAGCTAGCCTGGCTGATGATGGCTGATTAGCCAGAAACCAGTCCCAGGATGCTTGTTTACAGTCAAGGGAAAGCATGGCTTCACAGTTCGGGCTGGACTGTCACGATGAGGCACAGGGTCAGACTGATTTCCATACGGCCATGTCTGAACTGGGGTGGCGGAGTGAGCTGAAGAATGATGATGGATTAAACCCAGATCAGTTGACTGGGGGTGAGTTCTTGAAATGTTCAATACTCCGGCCATCATCCCCTTTGGTTTTGCCTTGTTCGCTCTAAGTTGTCAGGGTGTGCCCAGACGTAGGTCCCTTGCTCACTTTGCCACTGGATTCAAGCTAGCCTGGCTAATGACGGCTGATGAGACAGAAACTGGTCCCAGGATGCTTGTTTCCTGTCCAGGGAAGACATGGCTTGGCAGTTCGGGCTGGAGTGTTCCCATGAGGCACAGGGTCAGACTGATTTCCATATGGCCATGTCTGAACTGGGGTGGCAGAGTGAGCTAAAGAATGATGATGGATTGAACCCAGATCAGTTGACTGGGGGTGAGTGCTTGCAATGTTCAACACTCCGTCCATCATCCCCTTTGGTTTTGCTTTGTTCGCAATAAGTTGGCAGGGTATACCCAGACGTGGGTCCCTTGCTCACTTTACCACTGGATTCATGCTAGCCTGGCTGATGATGGCTGATTAGCCAGAAACCAGTCCCAGGATGATTGTTTCTGGTCCAGTGAAGACATCGCTTAGCAGTTCGGGCTGGACTGTTCCCATGAGGCACACAGTCAGACTGATCTGCATATGGCCATGTCTGAACTGGGGTGGCGGAGTGAGCTAAAGAATGATAATGGATTAAACCCAAATCAGTTGACTGGGCGTGATTGCTTGCAATGTTCAACACTAGGTCCATCATCCCCTTTGGTTTTGCTTTGTTCGCCCTATGTTGGCAGTGTATGCCCAGAAGTGGGTCCCTTGCTCCCTTTGCCACTGGATTCAAGCTAGCCTGGCTGATTACGGCTGATTAGCCAGAAACCGGTCCCAGGATGCTTGTTTCAGGTCCAGGGAAGACATGGCTTGGCAGTTCGGGCTGGACTGTTCCCATGAGGCACAGGGTCAAACTGATTTTCATATGGCCATTTCTGAACTGGGGTGGCGGAGTGAGCTAAAGAATGATGATGATTAAACCCAGATCAGTTGACTGGTGGTGAGGGCTTGTAAAGTTCAACAGTCTGTCCATCATCCCCTTTGGTTTTGCCTTGTTCGCCCTAAGTTGGCAGGGTATGCCCAGACGTGGGTCCCTTGCTCACTTTGCCACTGGATTCAAGCTAGCCTGGCTGATGACGGCTGATTAGCCAGAAACCAGTCCCAGGAAGCTTGTTTCCGGTCAAGGGAAAGCATGGCTTGACAGTTCGGGCTGGACTGCTACCATGAGGCACAGGTTCAGACTGATTTGCATATGGCCATGTCTGAACTGGGGTGGCGGAGTGAGGTAAAGAATGATGATGGATTAAACCCAGATCAGTTGACTGGGGGTGAGTGCTTGAAATGTTCAACACTCCGTCCATCATCCCCTTTGGTTTTGCCTTGTTCGCTCTAAGTTGGCAGGGTGTGCCCAGACGTGGGTCCCTTGCTCACTTTACCACTGGATTCAAGCTAGCCTGGCTAATGACGGCTGATGAGACAGAAACCGGTCTCAGGATGCTTGTTTCCTGTCCAGGGAAGACATGGCTTGGCAGTTCGGGCTGGAGTGTTCCCATGAGGCACAGGATCAGACTGATTTGCATATGGCTATGTCTGAACTAGGGTGGCGGAGTGAGCTAAAGAATGATGATGGATTAAACCCAGATCAGTTGACTGGGGGTGAGTGCTTGCAATATTCAACACTCAGTCCATCATCCCCTTGGGTTTTGCTTTGTTCGCCCTAAGTTGGCAGGGTATTCCCAGACGTGGGTCCCTTGCTCACTCTGCCACTGGATTCAAGCTAGCCTGGCTGATGATGACTGATTAGCCAGAAAACGGTCCCAGGATGCTTGTTTCCGGTCCCGGGAAGACAATGCTTGGCAGTTCGGGCTGAACTGTTCCCATGAGGCACAGGGTCAGACTGATTTGCATATCGCCAAATCTGAACTGGGGTGGTGGAGTGAGCTAAAGAATGATGATGCATTAAACCCAGATCAGTTGACTGGGGTGAGTGCTTGCAATGTTCAACACTCCGTCCATCATCCCCTTTGGTTTTGCTTTCTTCGCCCTAAGATGGCAGGGTATGCCCAGACGTGCGTCCCTTGCTAACTTTGCAACTGGATTCAAGGTAGTCTGGCTGATGACAGCTGATTAACTAGAATCCGGTCCCAGGTGGCTTGTTTCCAGTCCAGGGAAGACATGGCTTGGCAGTTCGGGCTGGACTGTTCCATGAGGCACAGGGGCAGACTGATTTGCATATGGCCATGTCTGAACTGGGGTGGCGGAGTGAGCTAAAAAATGATGATGGATTAAACCCAGATCAGTTGACTGGGGTGAGTGCTTGCAATGTTCAACACTCCGTCCATCATCCCCTTTGGTTGTGCTTTGTTCGCCCTAAGTTGGCAGGGTATGCCCAGACGTGGGTCCCTTGCTAACTTTGCAACTGGATTCAAGCTAGCCTAGCTGATGATGGCTGATTAGCCAGAAACCGGTCCCAGGATGCTTGTTCCCAGTCCAGTGAAGACATGGCTTGGCATTTCGGGCTGGAGTGTTCCCATGATGCACATGGTCAGACTGATTTGCATATGGCCATGTTTGAACTGGGATGCCGAAGTGAGCTAAAGAATGATGATGGATTAAACCAAGATCAGTTGACTGGGGGTGAGTGCTCGCAATGTTCAACACTAGGTCCATCATCCCCATTGGTTTTGCATTGTTCACCATATGTTGGCAGGGTATGCCCAGACGTGGGTCCCTTGCTCACTTTGCCACTGGATTCAGGCTAGCCTGGCTGATGACGGCTGATTAGCCAGAAACTGGTCCCAGGAAGCTTGTTTCCGGTCCAGGGAAGACATGGCTTGGAAGTTCGGGCTGGAATGTTCCCATGAGGCAGAGGGTCAGACTGATTTGCATATGGCCTTGTCTGAAATGGGGTGGCGGAGTGAGCTAAAGAATGATGATGGATTAAACCCAGATCAGTTGACTGGGGGTGAGTGCTTGCAATGTTCAACACTCCGTCCATCATCCCCTTTGGTTTTCCTTTGTTCGCCCTAAGTTGGCAGGGTATGCCCAGACGTGGGTCCCTTGCTCACTTTGCCACTGGATTCAGGCTAGTCTGGCTGATGGCGGCCGATTAGCCAGAAACCGGTCCCAGGATGCTTGTTTCCAGTCCAGGGAAGATATGTTTTTTCAGTTCGGGCTGGACTGTTCCCATGAGGCAAAGGGTCAGGCTGATTTGCATATGGCCATGTCTGAAATGGGGTGGCTGAGTGAGCTAAAGAATGATGATGGATTGAACCCAGATCAGTTGACTGGGGGTGAGTGCTTGCAAAGTTCAAAACTCCGTCCATCATCCCCTTTGGTTTTGCCTTGTTCGCCCTAAGTTGGCAGGGTATGCCCAGACGTGGGTCCCTTGCTCATTTTGCCACTGGATTCAAGCTAGCCTGGCTGATGACAGCTGATTAGCCAGAAACCGGTCCCAGAATGCTTGTTTCCGGTCCAGGGAAGACATGGTTTGGCAGTTCGTGCTGGACTGTTACCATGAGGCAAAGGGTCAGGCTGATTTGCATATGGCCATGTCTGAAATGGGGTGGCTGAGTGAGCTAAAGAATGATGATGGATTGAACCCAGATCAGTTGACTGGGGGTGAGTGCTTGCAATGTTCAACACTCCGTCCATCATCCTCTTTGGTTTTGCTTTGTTCACCCTAAGTTGGCAGGGTATGCCCAGACGTGGGTCCCTTGCTCACTTTGCCACTGGATTCAAGCTAGCCTGGCTGGTGACGGCCGATTAGCCAGAATCCGGTCCCAGGTTGCTTGTTTCCGGTCCAGTGAAGACATGGCTTAGCATTTCGGGCTGGAGTGTTCCCATGAGGCACAGGGTCAGACTGATTTGCATATGGCCATGTCTGAAATGGGGTGGCTGAGTGAGCTAAAGAATGATGATGGATTGAACCCAGATCAGTTGACTGGGGGTGAGTGCTTGCAATGTTCAACACTCCGTCCATCATCCCCTTTGGTTTTGCTTTGTTCACCCTAAGTTGGCAGGGTATGCCCAGACGTGGATCCCTTGCTCACTTTGCCACTGAATTCAAGCTAGCCTGGCTGATGACGGCTGGTGAGCCAGAAACCGGTCCCAGGATGCTTGTTTCCGGTCCAGTGAAGACATGGCTTGACAGTTCGGGCTGGACTGTTACGATGAGGCACAGGATCAGACTGATTTCCATATGGCCATGTCTGAACTGGGGTGGCGGAGTGAGCTGAAGAATGATGATGGATTAAACCCAGATCAGTTGACTGGGGGTGAGTTCTTGAAATGTTCAACACTAGGTCCATCATCCCCTTTTGTTTTGCTTTGTTCGCCCTATGTTGGCAGTGTATGCCCAGAAGTGGGTCCCTTGCTCCCTTTGCCACTGGATTCAAGCTAGCCTGGCTGATGACGGCTAATTAGCCAGAAACCGGTCCCAGGATGCTTGTTTCCAGTCCAGGGAAGACATGGCTTGGCAGTTCGGGCTGGACTGTTCCCATGAGGCACAGGGTCAGACTGGTTTGCATTTGGCCATGTCTGAACTGAGGTGGCAGAGTGAGCTAAAGAATGATGATGGATTAAACCCAGATCATTTCACTGGGGGTGAGTGCTTGCAATGTTCAACACTAGGTCCATCATCCCCTTTGGGTTTACTTTGTTTGCCTTTTGTTGGAAGGGTATGTCCAGACTTGGGTCCCTTGCTCACTTTGCCACTGGATTCAGGCTAGCCTGGCTGATGATGGCTGATTAGCCAGAAACCGGTCCCAGGATGCTTGTTTCCGGTCCAGGGAAGACATGTTTTGGAACTTCGGTCTGGACTGTTACCGTGAAGCACAGGGTCAGACTGATTTGCATATGGCCATGTCTGAACAGGGGTGGCGGAGTGAGCTAAAGAATGATGATGGATTAAACCCATGTCAGTTGAATGGGGGTGAGTGCTTGCATTGTTCAACACTCCATCCATCATCACCTTTGGTTTTGCCTTGTTCACCCTAAGTTGGCAGGGTATGCCCAGACGTGGGTCCCGTGCTCCCTTTGCCACTGGATTCAAGCTAGCCTGGCTGATGACGGCTGATGAGCCAGAAACCGGTCCCAGGATGCTTGTTTCAGGTCCAGGGAAGACATGGCTTGGCAGTTCAGGCTGGACTGTTCCCATGAGGCACAGGGTCAAACTGATTTTCATATGGCCATTTCTGAACTAAGGTGGCGGAGTGAGCTAAATAATGATGATGATTAAACCCAGATCAGTTGACTGGGGGTGAGGGCTTGCAAAGTTCAACACTCTGTCCATCATCCCCTTTGGTTTTGCCTTGTTCACCCTAAGTTGGCAGGGTATGCCCAGACGTGGGTCCCTTGCTCACTTTGCCACTGGATTCAAGCTAGCCTGGCTGATGACGGCTGATTAGCCAGAAACCAGTCCCAGGATGCTTGTTTACAGTCAAGGGAAAGCATGGCTTGACAGTTCGGGCTGGACTGTTACGATGAGGCACAGGGTCAGACTGATTTCCATATGGCCATGTCTGAACTGGGGTGGCTGAGTGAGCTGAAGAATGATGATGGATTAAACCCAGATCAGTTGACTGGGGGTGAGTTCTTGAAATGTTCAACACTCCGTCCATCATCCCCTTTGGTTTTGCCTTGTTCACTCTAAGTTGTCAGGGTGTGCCCAGACGTAGGTCCCTTGCTCACTTTGCCACTGGATTCAAGCTAGCCTGGCTAATGACGGCTGATGAGACAGAAACCGGTCCCAGGATGCTTGTTTCCTGTCCAGGGAAGACATGGCTTGGCAGTTCGGGCTGGAGTGTTCCCATGAGGCACAGGGTCAGACTGATTTGCATATGGCCATGTCTGAACTGGGGTGGCAGAGTGAGCTAAAGAATGATGATGGATTAAACCCAGATCAGTTGACTGGGGGTGAGTGCTTGCAATGTTCAACACTCCGTCCATCATCCCCTTTGGTTGTGCTTTGTTCGCAATAAGTTGGCAGGGTATGCCCAGACGTGGGTCCCTTGCTCACTTTGCCACTGGATTCATGCTAGCCTGGCTGATGATGGCTGATTAGCCAGAAACCGGTCCCAGGATGATTGTTTCCGGTCCAGTGAAGACATGGCTTAGCAGTTCGGGCTGGACTGTTTCCATGAGGCACACAGTCAGACTGATCTGCATATGGCCATGTCTGAACTGGGGTGGCGGAGTGAGCTAAAGAATGATAATGGATTAAACCCAAATCAGTTGACTGGGGGTGAGTGCTTGCAATGTTCAACACTAGGTCCATCATCCCCTTTGGTTTTGCTTTGTTCGCCCTATGTTGGCAGTGTATGCCCAGAAGTGGGTCCCTTGCTCCCTTTGCCACTGGATTCAAGCTAGCCTGGCTGATTACGGCTGATTAGCCAGAAACCGGTCCCAGGATGCTTGTTTCAGGTCCAGGGAAGACATGGCTTGGCAGTTCGGGCTGGACTGTTCCCATGAGGCACAGGGTCAAACTGATTTTCATATGGCGATTTCTGAACTGGGGTGGCGGAGTGAGCTAAAGAATGATGATGATTAAACCCAGATCAGTTGACTGGGGGTGAGGGCTTGTAAAGTTCAAAACTCCGTCCATCATCCCCTTTGGTTTTGCCTTGTTCGCCCTAAGTTGGCAGGGTATGCCCAGACGTGGGTCCCTTGCTCACTTTGCCACTGGATTCAAGCTAGCCTGGCTGATGACGGCTGATTAGCCAGAAACCAGTCCCAGGAAGCTTGTTTCCGGTCAAGGGAAAGCATGGCTTGACAGTTCGGGCTGGACTGCTACCATGAGGCACAGGGTCAGACTGATTTGCATATGGCCATGTCTGAACTCGGGTGGCGGAGTGAGGTAAAGAATGATGATGGATTAAACCCAGATCAGTTGACTGGGGGTGAGTGCTTGAAATGTTCAACACTCCGTCCATCATCCCCTTTGGTTTTGCCTTGTTCGCTCTAAGTTGGCAGGGTGTGCCCAGACGTATGTCCCTTGCTCACTTTGCCACTGGATTCAAGCTAGCCTGGCTAATGACGGCTGATGAGACAGAAACCGGTCTCAGGATGCTTGTTTCCTGTCCAGGGAAGACATGGCTTGGCAGTTCGGGCTGGAGTGTTCCCATGAGGCACAGGATCAGACTGATTTGCATATGGCTATGTCTGAACTAGGGTGGCGGAGTGAGCTAAAGAATGATGATGGATTAAACCCAGATCAGTTGACTGGGGGTGAGTGCTTGCAATATTCAACACTCAGTCCATCATCCCCTTTGGTTTTGCTTTGTTCGCCCTTAGTTGGCAGGGTATTCCCAGACGTGGGTCCCTTGCTCACTCTGCCACTGGATTCAAGCTAGCCTGGCTGATGATGACTGATTAGCCAGAAAACGGTCCCAGGATGCTTGTTTCCGGTCCCGGGAAGACAATGCTTGGCAGTTCGGGCTAAACTGTTCCCATGAGGCACAGGGTCAGACTGATTTGCATATCGCCAAATCTGAACTGGGGTGGTGGAGTGAGCTAAAGAATGATGATGCATTAAACCCAGATCAGTTGACTGGGGTGAGTGCTTGCAATGTTCAACACTCCGTCCATCATCCCCTTTGGTTTTGCTTTCTTCGCCCTAAGATGGCAGGGTATGCCCAGACGTGCGTCCCTTGCTAACTTTGCAACTGGATTCAAGCTAGCCTAGCTGATGATGGCTGATTAGCCAGAAACCGGTCCCAGGATGCTTGTTCCCAGTCCAGTGAAGACATGGCTTGGCATTTCGGGCTGGAGTGTTCCCATGATGCACATGGTCAGACTGATTTGCATATGGCCATGTTTGAACTGGGATGCCGAAGTGAGCTAAAGAATGATGATGGATTAAACCCAGATCAGTTGACTGGGGGTGAGTGCTCGCAATGTTCAACACTAGGTCCATCATCCCCATTGGTTTTGCATTGTTCACCATATGTTGGCAGGGTATGCCCAGACGTGGGTCCCTTGCTCACTTTGCCACTGGATTCAGGCTAGCCTGGCTGATGACAGCTGATTAGCCAGAAACTGGTCCCAGGAAGCTTGTTTCCGGTCCAGGGAAGACATGGCTTGGAAGTTCGGGCTGGAATGTTCCCATGAGGCAGAGGGTCAGACTGATTTGCATATGGCCATGTCTGAAATGGGGTGGCGGAGTGAGCTAAAGAATGATGATGGATTAAACCCACATCAGTTGACTGGGGGTGAGTGCTTGCAATGTTCAACACTATTTCCATCATCCCCTTTGGTATTGCTTTGTTCGCCCTATGTTGGCAGTGTATGCCCAGAACTGGGTCCCTTGCTCACTTTGCCACTCGATTCAGGCTAGCCTGGCTGATGACAGCTGATTAGCCAGAAACCGGTCCCAGGATGCTTGTTTCCGGTCCAGGGAAGACATGGCTTGGAAGTTCGGGCTGGAATGTTCCCATGAGGCACAGGGTCAGACTGATTTGCATATGGGCATGTCTGAACCGGGCGTGGCGGAGTGAGCTAAAAAATGATGATGGATTAAACCCAGATCAGTTGACTGGGGGTGAGTGCTTGCAATGTTCAACACTCCGTCCATCATCCCCTTTGGTTTTGCTTTGTTCGCCCTAAGTTGGCAGGGTATGCCCAGACGTGGGTCCCTTGCTCACTTTGCCACTGGATTCAGGCTAGCCTGGCTGATGGCGGCCGATTATCCAGAAACCGGTCCCAGGATGCTTGTTTCCAGTCCAGGGAAGACATGTTTTTTCAGTTCGGGCTGGACTGTTCCCATGAGGCAAAGGGTCAGGCTGATTTGCATATGGCCATGTCTGAAATGGGGTGGCTGAGTGAGCTAAAGAATGATGATGGATTGAACCCAGATCAGTTGACTGGGGGTGAGTGCTTGCAAAGTTCAAAACTCCGTCCATCATCCCCTTTGGTTTTGCCTTGTTCGGCCTAAGTTGGCAGGGTATGCCCAGACGTGGGTCCCTTGCTCATTTTGCCACTGGATTCAAGCTAGCCTGGCTGATGACAGCTGATTAGCCAGAAACCGGTCCCAGAATGCTTGTTTCCGGTCCAGGGAAGACATGGTTTGGCAGTTCGTGCTGGACTGTTACCATGAGGCAAAGGGTCAGGCTGATTTGCATATGGCCATGTCTGAAATGGGGTGGCTGAGTGAGCTAAAGAATGATGATGGATTGAACAAAGATCAGTTGACTGGGGGTGAGTGCTTGCAATGTTCAACACTCCGTCCATCATCCCCTTTGGTTTTGCTTTGTTCACCCTAAGTTGGCAGGGTATGCCCAGACGTGGGTCCCTTGCTCACTTTGCCACTGGATTCAAGCTAGCCTGGCTGGTGACGGCCGATTAGCCAGAATCCGGTCCCAGGTTGCTTGTTTCCGGTCCAGTGAAGACATGGCTTAGCATTTCGGGTTGGAGTGTTCCCATGAGGCACAGGGTCAGACTGATTTGCATATGGCCATGTCTGAAATGGGGTGGCTGAGTGAGCTAAAGAATGATGATGGATTGAACCCAGATCAGTTGACTGGGGGTGAGTGCTTGCAATGTTCAACACTCCGTCCATCATCCCCTTTGGTTTTGCTTTGTTCACCCTAAGTTGGCAGGGTATGCCCAGACGTGGGTCTCTTGCTCACTTTGCCACTGGATTCAAGCTAGCCTGGCTGGTGACGGCCGATTAGCCAGAATCCGGTCCCAGGTTGCTTGTTTCCAGTCCAGGGAAGACATGGCTTGGCAGTTTGGGCTGGACTGTTCCCATGAGGCACAGGGTCAGACTGGTTTGCATTTGGCCATGTCTGAACTGAGGTGGCAGAGTGAGCTAAAGAATGATGATGGATTAAACCCAGATCATTTCACTGGGGGTGAGTGCTTGCAATGATCAACACTAGGTCCATCATCCCCTTTGGGTTTACTTTGTTTGCCTTTTGTTGGAAGGGTATGTCCAGACTTGGGTCCCTTGCTCACTTTGCCACTGGATTCAGGCTAGCCTGGCTGATGACGGCTGATTAGCCAGAAACCGGTCCCAGGATGCTTGTTTCCGGTCCAGGGAAGACATGTTTTGGAACTTCGGTCTGGACTGTTACCGTGAAGCACAGGGTCAGACTGATTTGCATATGGCCATGTCTGAACAGGGGTGGCGGAGTGAGCTAAAGAATGATGATGGATTAAACCCATGTCAGTTGAATGGGGGTGAGTGCTTGCATTGTTCAACACTCCATCCATCATCACCTTTGGTTTTGCCTTTTTCACCCTAAGTTGGCAGGGTATGCCCAGACGTGGGTCCCGTGCTCCCTTTGCCACTGGATTCAAGCTAGCCTGGCTGATGACGGCTGATGAACCAGAAACCGGTCCCAGGATGCTTGTTTCAGGTCCAGGGAAGACATGGCTTGGCAGTTCAGGCTGGACTGTTCCCATGAGGCACAGGGTCAAACTGATTTTCATATGGCCATTTCTGAACTAAGGTGGCGGAGTGAGCTAAAGAATGATGATGATTAAACCCAGATCAGTTGACTGGGGTGAGTGCTTGCAATGTTCAACACTCCATCCATCATCCCCTTTGGTTGTGCTTTGTTCGCCCTAAGTTGGCAGGGTATTCCCAGACGTGGGTCTCTTGCTCACTTTGCCACTGGATTCAAGCTAGCCTGGATGATGACGGCTGATGAGCCAGAAACCGGTCCCAGGATGCTTGTTTCTTGTCCAGGGAAGACATGGCTTGGCAGTTCGGGCTAGAGTGTTCCCATGAGGCACAGGGTCAGACTGATTTGCATATGGCCATGTCTGAACTGGGGTGGCGGAGTGAGCTAAAGAATGATGATGGATTAAACCCAGATCAGTTGACTGGGGGTGAGTGCTTGCAATATTCAACACTCAGTCCATCATCCCCTTTGGTTTTGCTTTGTTCGCCCTAAGTTGGCAGGGTATTCCCAGACGTGGGTCCCTTGCTCACTCTGCCACTGGATTCAAGCTAGCCTGGCTGATGATGACTGATTAGCCAGAAAACGGTCCCAGGATGCTTGTTTCCGGTCCCGGGAAGACAATGCTTGGCAGTTCGGGCTGAACTGTTCCCATGAGGCACAGGTTCAGACTGATTTGCATATCGCCAAATCTGAACTGGGGTGGTGGAGTGAGCTAAAGAATGATGATGCATTAAACCCAGATCAGTTGACTGGGGTGAGTGCTTGCAATGTTCAACACTCCGTCCATCATCCCCTTTGGTTTTGCTTTCTTCGCCCTAAGATGGCAGGGTATGCCCAGACGTGCGTCCCTTGCTAACTTTGCAACTGGATTCAAGGTAGTCTGGCTGATGACAGCTGATTAACTAGAATCCGGTCCCAGGTTGCTTGTTTCCAGTCCAGGGAAGACTAACATCCCGTTTAGATTATGGGAATGTTCTTTATCTAGGATCAAATAAAGCTAAACTCCATCGGCTACAAATGGCTCAAAATGCGGCAGTCAGATTACTGTGCAATATACCTAAAAGGGAATCAGTCTCTACATTCCGGCGCAAACTGCATTGGCTGAACATTGAAAATCGAGTGAAATTTAAAGCTCTCTCCTACATGTATAAAATAAAAGCCAATACAGCCCCGAGGTACCTCTGCTCACTGGTAAACACAAATATTCCATCCAGGAACCTCAGATCAGCCACTCAGGGCCGTTTCAGAATTCCAAAATTTAAACGCACCCGCATAGGAGGCAAATCCTTTGCCTACTTAGGCCCGTCTCACTGGAATTCTCTCCCTATTTCATTGAGAAATGAGCCTAACTATTCCAGTTTTCGAAAGCTGTTAAAAACCTGGTTATTTGATAAATAAAAACAATACCTTCTCTCTCCACCTGCAACAGCTAAATGCGCCGGGAAACCCTTTTGGGTAGCCGATGCGCAAAACAAATGCAAAAAAAAAAAAAAAAAAAAAAGACATGGCTTGGCAGTTCGGGCTGGACTGTTCCATGAGGCACAGGGGCAGACTGATTTGCATATGGCCATGTCTGAACTGGGGTGGCGGAGTGAGCTAAAAAATGATGATGGATTAAACCCAGATCAGTTGACTGGGGTGAGTGCTTGCAATGTTCAACACTCCGTCTATCATCCCCTTTGGTTGTGCTTTTTTCACCCTAAGTTGGCAGGGTATGCCCAGACGTGGGTCCCTTGCTAACTTTGCAACTGGATTCAAGCTAGCCTAGCTGATGATGGCTGATTAGCCAGAAACCGGTCCCAGGATGCTTGTTCCCAGTCCAGTGAAGACATGGCTTGGCCTTTCGGGCTGGAGTGTTCCCATGATGCACATGTTCAGACTGATTTGCATATGGCCATGTTTGAACGGGGATGCCGAAGTGAGCTAAAGAATGATGATGGATTAAACCCAGATCAGTTGACTGGGGGTGAGTGCTCGCAATGTTCAACACTAGGTCCATCATCCCCATTGGTTTTGCATTGTTCACCATATGTTGGCAGGGTATGCCCAGACGTGGGTCCCTTGCTCACTTTGCCACTGGATTCAGGCTAGCCTGGCTGATGACGGCTGATTAGCCAGAAACTGGTCCCAGGAAGCTTGTTTCCGGTCCAGGGAAGACATGGCTTGGAAGTTCGGGCTGGAATGTTCCCATGAGGCAGAGGGTCAGACTGATTTGCATATGGCCATGTCTGAAATGGGGTGGCGGAGTGAGCTAAAGAATGATGATGGATTAAACCCAGATCAGTTGACTGGGGGTGAGTGCTCGCAATGTTCAACACTATTTCCATCATCCCCTTTGGTATTGCTTTGTTCGCCCTATGTTGGCAGTGTATGCCCAGAACTGGGTCCCTTGCTCACTTTGCCACTCAATTCAGGCTAGCCTGGCTGATGACAGCTGATTAGCCAGAAACCGGTCCCAGGATGCTTGTTTCCGGTCCAGGGAAGACATGGCTTGGCAGTTCGGGCTAGAGTGTTCCCATGAGGCACAGGGTCAGACTGATTTGCATATGGCCATGTCTGAACTGGGGTGGCGGAGTGAGCTAAAGAATGATTATGGATTAAACCCAGATCAGTTGACTGGGGGTGAGTGCTTGCAATATTCAACACTCAGTCCATCATCCCCTTTGGTTTTGCTTTGTTCGCCCTAAGTTGGCAGGGTATTCCCAGACGTGGGTCTCTTGCTCACTTTGCCACTGCATTCAAGCTAGCCTGGATGATGATGGCTGATGAGCCAGAAACCGGTCCCAGGATGCTTGTTTCTTGTCCAGGGAAGACATGGCTTGGCAGTTCGGGCTAGAGTGTTCCCATGAGGCACAGGGTCAGACTGATTTGCATATGGCCATGTCTGAACTGGGGTGGCGGAGTGAGCTAAAGAATGATGATGGATTAAACCCAGATCAGTTGACTGGGGGTGAGTGCTTGCAATATTCAACACTCAGTCCAACATCCCCTTTGGTTTTGCTTTGTTAGCCCTAAGTTGGCAGGGTATTCCCAGACGTGGGTCCCTTGCTCACTCTGCCACTGGATTCAAGCTAGCCTGGCTGATGATGACTGATTAGCCAGAAAACGGTCCCAGGATGCTTGTTTCCGGTCCCGGGAAGACAATGCTTGGCAGTTCGGGCTGAACTGTTCCCATGAGGCACAGGGTCAGACTGATTTGCATATCGCCAAATCTGAACTGGGGTGGTGGAGTGAGCTAAAGAATGATGATGCATTAAACCCAGATCAGTTGACTGGGGTGAGTGCTTGCAATGTTCAACACTCCGTCCATCATCCCCTTTGGTTTTGCTTTCTTCGCCCTAAGATGGCAGGGTATGCCCAGACGTGCGTCCCTTGCTAACTTTGCAACTGGATTCAAGGTAGTCTGGCTGATGACAGCTGATTAACTAGAATCCGGTCCCAGGTTGCTTGTTTCCAGTCCAGGGAAGACTAACATCCCGTTTAGATTATGGGAATGTCCTTTATCTAGGATCAAATAAAGCTAATCTCCATCGGCTACAAATGGCTCAAAATGCGGCAGTCAGATTACTGTGCAATATACCTAAAAGGGAATCAGTCTCTACATTCCGGCGCAAACTGCATTGGCTGAACATTGAAAATCGAGTGAAATTTAAAGCTCTCTCCTACATGTATAAAATAAAAGCCAATACAGCCCCGAGGTACCTCTGCTCACTGGTAAACACATATATTCCATCCAGGAACCTCAGATCAGCCACTCAGGGCCGTTTCAGAATTCCAAAATTTAAACGCACCCGCATAGGAGGCAAATCCTTTGCCTACTTAGGCCCGTCTCACTGGAATTCTCTCCCAATTTCATTGAGAAATGAGCCTAACTATTCCAGTTTTCGAAAGCTGTTATAAACCTGGTTATTTGATAAATAAAAACAATACCTTCTCTCTCCACCTGCAACAGCTAAATGCGCCGGGAAACCCTTTTGGGTAGCCGATGCGCAATACAAATGCAAAAAAAAAAAAAAAAAAAAAGACATGGCTTGGCAGATCGGGCTGGACTGTTCCATGAGGCACAGGGGCAGACTGATTTGCATATGGCCATGTCTGAACTGGGCGTGGCGGAGTGAGCTAAAAAATGATGATGGATTAAACCCAGATCAGTTGACTGGGGTGAGTGCTTGCAATGTTCAACACTCCGTCCATCATCCCCTTTGGTTGTGCTTTGTTCGCCCTAAGTTGGCAGGGTATGCCCAGACGTGGGTCCCTTGCTAGCTTTGCAACTGGATTCAAGCTAGCCTAGCTGATGATGGCTGATTAACCAGAAACCGGTCCCAGGATGCTTGTTCCCAGTCCAGTGAAGACATGGCTTGGCATTTCGGGCTGGAGTGTTCCCATGATGCACATGGTCAGACTGATTTGCATATGGCCATGTTTGAACGGGGATGCCGAAGTGAGCTAAAGAATGATGATGGATTAAACCCAGATCAGTTGACTGGGGGTGAGTGCTCGCAATGTTCAACACTAGGTCCATCATCCCCATTGGTTTTGCATTGTTCACCATATGTTGGCAGGGTATGCCCAGACGTGGGTCCCTTGCTCACTTTGCCACTGGATTCAGGCTAGCCTGGCTGATGACGGCTGATTAGCCAGAAACTGGTCCCAGGAAGCACGTTTCCGGTCCAGGGAAGACATGGCTTGGAAGTTCGGGCTGGAATGTTCCCATGAGGCAGAGGGTCAGACTGATTTGCATATGGCCATGTCTGAAATGGGGTGGCGGAGTGAGCTAAAGAATGATGATGGATTAAACCCAGATCAGTTGACTGGGGGTGAGTGCTTGCAATGTTCAACACTATTTCCATCATCCCCTTTGGTATTGCTTTGTTCGCCCTATGTTGGCAGTGTATGCCCAGAACTGGGTCCCTTGCTCACTTTGCCACTCGATTCAGGCTAGCCTGGCTGACGACAGCTGATTAGCCAGAAACCGGTCCCAGGATGCTTGTTTCCGGTCCAGGGAAGACATGGCTTGGAAGTTCGGGCTGGAATGTTCCCATGAGGCACAGGGTCAGACTGATTTGCATATGGGCATGTCTGAACCGGGCGTGGCGGAGTGAGCTAAAAAATGATGATGGATTAAACCCAGATCAGTTGACTGGGGGTGAGTGCTTGCAATGTTCAACACTCCGTCCATCATCCCCTTTGGTTTTGCTTTGTTCGCCCTAAGTTGGCAGGGTATGCCCAGACGTGGGTCCCTTGCTCACTTTGCCACTGGATTCAGGCTAGCCTGGCTGATGGCGGCCGATTAGCCAGAAACCGGTCCCAGGATGCTTGTTTCCAGTCCAGGGAAGACATGTTTTTTTAGTTCGGGCTGGACTGTTCCCATGAGGCAAAGGGTCAGGCTGATTTGCATATGGCAATGTCTGAAATGGGGTGGCTGAGTGAGCTAAAGAATGATGATGGATTGAACCCAGATCAGTTGACTGGGGGTGAGTGCTTGCAAAGTTCAAAACTCCGTCCATCATCCCCTTTGGTCTTGCCTTGTTCGCCCTAAGTTGGCAGGGTATGCCCAGACGTGGGTCCCTTGCTCATTTTGCCACTGGATTCAAGCTAGCCTGGCTGATGACAGCTGATTAGCCAGAAACCGGTCCCAGAATGCTTGTTTCCGGTTCAGGGAAGACATGGTTTGGCAGTTCGTGCTGGACTGTTACTATGAGGCAAAGGGTCAGGCTGATTTGCATATGGCCATGTCTGAAATGGGGTGGCTGAGTGAGCTAAAGAATGATGATGGATTGAACCCAGATCAGTTGACTGGGGGTGAGTGCTTGCAATGTTCAACACTCCGTCCATCATCCCCTTTGGTTTTGCTTTGTTCACCCTAAGTTGGCAGGGTATGCCCAGACGTG
This sequence comes from Triturus cristatus, assembly GCF_964204655.1. NCBI lineage: Eukaryota > Metazoa > Chordata > Amphibia > Caudata > Salamandridae > Triturus > Triturus cristatus. Next base: position 1,032,399,295 of record NC_140579.1, on the reverse strand, counting down.
GGTCCCTTGCTCACTTTGCCACTGGATTCAAGCTAGCCTGGCTGGTGACGGCCGATTAGCCAGAATCCGGTCCCAGGTTGCTTGTTTCCGGTCCAGTGAAGACATGCCTTAGCATTTCGGGCTGGAGTGTTCCCATGAGGCACAGGGTCAGACTGATTTGCATATGGCCATGTCTGAAATGGGGTGGCTGAGTGAGCTAAAGAATGATGATGGATTGAACCCAGATCAGTTGACTGGGGGTGAGTGCTTGCAATGTTCAACACTCCGTCCATCATCCCCTTTGGTTTTGCTTTGTTCACCCTAAGTTGGCAGGGTATGCCCAGACGTGGGTCCCTTGCGCACTTTGCCACTGAATTCAAGCTAGCCTGGCTGATGACGGCTGATGAGCCAGAAACGGGTCCCAGGATGCTTGTTTCCGGTCCAGTGAAGACATGGCTTAGCATTTCGGGCTGGAGTGTTCCCATGAGGCACAGGGTCAGACTAATTTGCATATGGCCATGTCTGAACTGGGGTGGCGGAATGAGCTAAAGAATGATGGTGGATTAAACCCAGAACAGTTAACTGGGGGTGAGTGCTTGCAATGCTCAACACTCTGTCCATCATCACCTTTGGTTTTGCCTTGTTAGCCCTAAATTGGCAGGGTATGCCCAGACGTGGGTCTCTTGCTCACTTTGCCACTGGATTCAAGCTAGCCTGGCTGGTGACGGCCGATTAGCCAGAATCCGGTCCCAGGTTGCTTGTTTCCAGTCCAGGGAAGACATGGCTTGGCAGTTCGGGCTGGACTGTTCCCATGAGGCACAGGGTCAGACTGGTTTGCATTTGGCCATGTCTGAACTGAGGTGGCAGAGTGAGCTAAAGAATGATGATGGATTAAACCCAGATCATTTCACTGGGGGTGAGTGCTTGCAATGTTCAACACTAGGTCCATCATCCCCTTTGGGTTTACTTTGTTTGCCTTTTGTTGGAAGGGTATGTCCAGACTTGGGTCCCTTGCTCACTTTGCCACTGGATTCAGGCTAGCCTGGCTGATGACGGCTGATTAGCCAGAAACCGGTCCCAGGATGCTTGTTTCCGGTCCAGGGAAGACATGTTTTGGAACTTCGGTCTGGACTGTTACCGTGAAGCACAGGGTCAGACTGATTTGCATATGGCCATGTCTGAACAGGGGTGGCGGAGTGAGCTAAAGAATGATGATGGATTAAACCCATGTCAGTTGAATGGGGGTGAGTGCTTGCATTGTTCAACACTCCATCCATCATCACCTTTGGTTTTGCCTTGTTCACCCTAAGTTGGCAGGGTATGCCCAGACGTGGGTCCCGTGCTCCCTTTGCCACTGGATTCAAGCTAGCCTGGCTGATGACAGCTGATGAGCCAGAAACCGGTCCCAGGATGCTTGTTTCAGGTCCAGGGAAGACATGGCTTGGCAGTTCAGGCTGGACTGTTCCCATGAGGCACAGGGTCAAACTGATTTTCATATGGCCATTTCTGAACTAAGGTGGCGGAGTGAGCTAAAGAATGATGATGATTAAACCCAGATCAGTTGACTGGGGTGAGTGCTTGCAATGTTCAACACTCCATCCATCATCCCCTTTGGTTGTGCTTTGTTCGCCCTAAGTTGGCTGGGTATGCCCAGACGTGGGTCTCTTGCTCACTTTGCCACTGGATTCAAGCTAGCCTGGATGATGACCGCTGATGAGCCAGAAACCGGTCCCAGGATGCTTTTTTCTTGTCCAGGGAAGACATGGCTTGGCAGTTCTGGCTAGAGTGTTCCCATGAGGCACAGGGTCAGACTGATTTGCATATGGCCATGTCTGAACTGGGGTGGCGGAGTGAGCTAAAGAATGATGATGGATTAAACCCAGATCAGTTGACTGGGGGCGGGAGTGCTTGCAACGTTAAACACTCCGTCCATCATCCCCTTTGGTTTTGCATTGTTCACCATATGTTGGCAGGGTATGCCCAGACGTGGGTCCCTTGCTCACTTTGCCACTGGATTCAGGCTAGCCTGGCTGATGACTGCTGATTAGCCAGAAACTGGTCCCAGGAAGCTTGTTTCCGGTCCAGGGAAGATATGGCTTGGAAGTTCGGGCTGGAATGTTCCCATGAGGCAGAGGGTCAGACTGATTTGCATATGGCCATGTCTGAAATGGGGTGGCGGAGTGAGCTAAAGAATGATGATGGATTAAACCCAGATCAGTTGACTGGGGGTGAGTGCTTGCAATGTTCATCACTATTTCCATCATCCCCTTTGGTATTGCTTTGTTCGCCCTATGTTGGCAGTGTATGCCCAGAACTGGGTCCCTTGCTCACTTTGCCACTCGATTCAGGCTAGCCTGGCTGATGACAGCTGATTAGCCAGAAACCGGTCCCAGGATGCTTGTTTCCGGTCCAGGGAAGACATGGCTTGGAAGTTCGGGCTGGAATGTTCCCATGAGGCACAGGGTCAGACTGATTTGCATATGGGCATGTCTGAACCGGGCGTGGCAGAGTGAGCTAAAAAATGATGATGGATTAAACCCAAATCAGTTGACTGGGGGTGAGTGCTTGCAATGTTCAACACTCCGTCCATCATCCCCTTTGGTTTTGCTTTGTTCGCCCTAAGTTGGCAGGGTATGGCCAGACGTGGGTCCCTTGCTCACTTTGCCACTGGATTCAGGCTAGCCTGGCTGATGGCGGCCGATTAGCCAGAAACCGGTCCCAGGATGCTTGTTTCCAGTCCAGGGAAGACATGTTTTTTCAGTTCGGGCTGGACTGTTCCCATGAGGCAAAGGGTCAGGCTGATTTGCATATGGCCATGTCTGAAATGGGGTGGCTGAGTGAGCTAAAGAATGATGATGGATTGAACCCAGATCAGTTGACTGGGGGTGAGTGCTTGCAAAGTTCAAAACTCTGTCCATCATCCCCTTTGGTTTTGCCTTGTTCGCCCTAAGTTGGCAGGGTATGCCCAGACGTGGGTCCCTTGCTCATTTTGCCACTGGATTCAAGCTAGCCTGGCTGATGACAGCTGATTAGCCAGAAACCGGTCCCAGAATGCTTGTTTCCGGTCCAGGGAAGACATGGTTTAGCAGTTCGTGCTGGACTGTTACCATGAGGCAAAGGGTCAGGCTGATTTGCATATGGCCATGTCTGAAATGGGGTGGCTGAGTGAGCTAAAGAATGATGATGGATTGAACCCAGATCAGTTGACTGGGGGTGAGTGCTTGCAATGTTCAACACTCCGTCCATCATCCCCTTTGGTTTTGCTTTGTTCACCCTAAGTTGGCAGGGTATGCCCAGACGTGGGTCCCTTGCTCACTTTGCCACTGGATTCAAGCTAGCCTGGCTGGTGACGGCCGATTAGCCAGAATCCGGTCCCAGGTTGCTTGTTTACGGTCCAGTGAAGACATGGCTTAGCATTTCGGGCTGGAGTGTTCCCATGAGGCACAGGGTCAGACTGATTTGCATATGGCCATGTCTGAAATGGGGTGGCTGAGTGAGCTAAAGAATGATGATGGATTGAACCCAGATCAGTTGACTGGGGGTGAGTGCTTGCAATGTTCAACACTCCGTCCATCATCCCCTTTGGTTTTGCTTTGTTCACCCTAAGTTGGCAGGGTATGCCCAGACGTGGGTCCCTTGCTCACTTTGCCTCTGAATTCAAGCTAGCCTGGCTGATGACGGCTGATGAGCCAGAAACCGGTCCCAGGATGCTTGTTTCCGGTCCAGTGAAGACATGGCTTAGCATTTCGGGCTGGAGTGTTCCCATGAGGCACAGGGTCAGACTGATTTGCATATGGCCATGTCTGAACTGGGGTGGCGGAATGAGCTAAAGAATGATGGTGGATTAAACCCAGAACAGTTAACTGGGGGTGAGTGCTTGCAATGTTCAACACTCTGTCCATCATCACCTTTGGTTTTGCCTTGTTAGCCCTAAATTGGCAGGGTATGCCCAGACGTGGGTCCCTTGCTCACTTTGCCACTGGATTCAAGCTAGCCTGGCTGGTGACGGCCGATTAGCCAGAATCCGGTCCCAGGTTGCTTGTTTCCAGTCCAGGGAAGACATGGCTTGGCAGGTCGGGCTGGACTGTTCCCATGAGGCACAGGGTCAGACTGGTTTGCATATGGCCATGTCTGAACTGAGGTGGCAGAGTGAGCTAAAGAATGATGATGGATTAAACCCAGATCATTTCACTGGGGGTGAGTGCTTGCAATGTTCAACACTAGGTCCATCATCCCCTTTGGGTTTACTTTGTTTGCCTTTTGTTGGAAGGGTATGTCCAGACTTGGTTTCCTTGCTCACTTTGCCACGGGATTCAGGCTAGCCTGGCTGATGACTGCTGATTAGCCAGAAACTGGTCCCAGGAAGCTTGTTTCCGGTCCAGGGAAGATATGGCTTGGAAGTTCGGGCTGGAATGTTCCCATGAGGCAGAGGGTCAGACTGATTTGCATATGGCCATGTCTGAAATGGGGTGGCGGAGTGAGCTAAAGAATGATGATGGATTAAACCCAGATCAGTTGACTGGGGGTGAGTGCTTGCAATGTTCATCACTATTTCCATCATCCCCTTTGGTATTGCTTTGTTCGCCCTATGTTGGCAGTGTATGCCCAGAACTGGGTCCCTTGCTCACTTTGCCACTCGATTCAGGCTAGCCTGGCTGATGACAGCTGATTAGCCAGAAACCGGTCCCAGGATGCTTGTTTCCGGTCCAGGGAAGACATGGCTTGAAAGTTCGGGCTGGAATGTTCCCATGAGGCACAGGGTCAGACTGATTTGCATATGGGCATGTCTGAACCGGGCGTGGCGGAGTGAGCTAAAAAATGATGATGGATTAAACCCAGATCAGTTGACTGGGGGTGAGTGCTTGCAATGTTCAACACTCCGTCCATCATCCCCTTTGGTTTTGCTTTGTTCGCCCTAAGTTGGCAGGGTATGGCCAGACGTGGGTCCCTTGCTCACTTTGCCACTGGATTCAGGCTAGCCTGGCTGATGGCGGCCGATTAGCCAGAAACCGGTCCCAGGATGCTTGTTTCCAGTCCAGGGAAGACATGTTTTTTCAGTTCGGGCTGGACTGTTCCCATGAGGCAAAGGGTCAGGCTGATTTGCATATGGCCATGTCTGAAATGGGGTGGCTGAGTGAGCTAAAGAATGATGATGGATTGAACCCAGATCAGTTGACTGGGGGTGAGTGCTTGCAAAGTTCAAAACTCTGTCCATCATCCCCTTTGGTTTTGCCTTGTTCGCCCTAAGTTGGCAGGGTATGCCCAGACGTGGGTCCCTTGCTCATTTTGCCACTGGATTCAAGCTAGCCTGGCTGATGACAGCTGATTAGCCAGAAACCGGTCCCAGAATGCTTGTTTCCGGTCCAGGGAAGACATGGTTTAGCAGTTCATGCTGGACTGTTACCATGAGGCAAAGGGTCAGGCTGATTTGCATATGGCCATGTCTGAAATGGGGTGGCTGAGTGAGCTAAAGAATGATGATGGATTGAACCCAGATCAGTTGACTGGGGGTGAGTGCTTGCAATGTTCAACACTCCGTCCATCATCCCCTTTGGTTTTGCTTTGTTCACCCTAAGTTGGCAGGGTATGCCCAGACGTGGGTCCCTTGCTCACTTTGCCACTGGATTCAAGCTAGCCTGGCTGGTGACGGCCGATTAGCCAGAATCCGGTCCCAGGTTGCTTGTTTACGGTCCAGTGAAGACATGGCTTAGCATTTCGGGCTGGAGTGTTCCCATGAGGCACAGGGTCAGACTGATTTGCATATGGCCATGTCTGAAATGGGGTGGCTGAGTGAGCTAAAGAATGATGATGGATTGAACCCAGATCAGTTGACTGGGGGTGAGTGCTTGCAATGTTCAACACTCCGTCCATCATCCCCTTTGGTTTTGCTTTGTTCACCCTAAGTTGGCAGGGTATGCCCAGACGTGGGTCCCTTGCTCACTTTGCCTCTGAATTCAAGCTAGCCTGGCTGATGACGGCTGATGAGCCAGAAACCGGTCCCAGGATGCTTGTTTCCGGTCCAGTGAAGACATGGCTTAGCATTTCGGGCTGGAGTGTTCCCATGAGGCACAGGGTCAGACTGATTTGCATATGGCCATGTCTGAACTGGGGTGGCGGAATGAGCTAAAGAATGATGGTGGATTAAACCCAGAACATTTAACTGGGGGTGAGTGCTTGCAATGTTCAACACTCTGTCCATCATCACCTTTGGTTTTGCCTTGTTAGCCCTAAATTGGCAGGGTATGCCCAGACGTGGGTCCCTTGCTCACTTTGCCACTGGATTCAAGCTAGCCTGGCTGGTGACGGCCGATTAGCCAGAATCCGGTCCCAGGTTGCTTGTTTCCAGTCCAGGGAAGACATGGCTTGGCAGGTCGGGCTGGACTGTTCCCATGAGGCACAGGGTCAGACTGGTTTGCATATGGCCATGTCTGAACTGAGGTGGCAGAGTGAGCTAAAGAATGATGATGGATTAAACCCAGATCATTTCACTGGGGGTGAGTGCTTGCAATGTTCAACACTAGGTCCATCATCCCCTTTGGGTTTACTTTGTTTGCCTTTTGTTGGAAGGGTATGTCCAGACTTGGTTTCCTTGCTCACTTTGCCACGGGATTCAGGCTAGCCTGGCTGATGACGGCTGATTAGCCAGAAACCGGTCCCAGGATGCTTGTTTCCGGTCCAGGGAAGACATGTTTTGGAACTTCGGTCTGGACTGTTACCGTGAAGCACAGGGTCAGACTGATTTGCATATGGCCATGTCTGAACAGGGGTGGCGGAGTGAGCTAAAGAATGATGATGGATTAAACCCATGTCAGTTGAATGGGGGTGAGTGCTTGCATTGTTTAACACTCCATCCATCATCACCTTTGGTTTTGCCTTGTTCACCCTAAGTTGGCAGGGTATGCCCAGACGTGGGTCCCGTGCTCCCTTTGCCACTGGATTCAAGCTAGCCTGGCTGATGACGGCTGATGAGCCAGAAACCGGTCCCAGGATGCTTGTTTCAGGTCCAGGGAAGACATGGCTTGGCAGTTCAGGCTGGACTGTTCCCATGAGGCACAGGGTCAAACTGATTTTCATATGGCCATTTCTGAACTAAGGTGGCGGAGTGAGCTAAAGAATGATGATGATTAAACCCAGATCAGTTGACTGGGGGTGAGGGCTTGCAAAGTTCAACACTAGGTCCATCATCCCCTTTGGTTTTGCCTTGTTCACCCTAAGTTTGCAGGGTATGCCCAGACGTGGGTCCCTTGCTCACTTTGCCACTGGATTCAAGCTAACCTGGCTGATGTCGGCTGATTAGCCAGAAACCAGTCCCAGGATGCTTGTTTACAGTCAAGGGAAAGCATGGCTTGACAGTTCGGGCTGGACTGTTACGATGAGGCACAGGGTCAGACTGATTTCCATATGGCCATGTCTGAACTGGGGTGGCGGAGTGAGCTGAAGAATGATGATGGATTAAACCCAGATCAGTTGACTGGGGGTGAGTTCTTGAAATGTTCATCACTCCGTCCATCATCCCCTTTGGTTTTGCCTTGTTCGCTCTAAGTTGTCAGGGTGTGCCCAGACGTAGGTCCCTTGCTCACTTTGCCACTGGATTCAAGCTAGCCTGGCTAATGACGGCTGATGAGACAGAAACCGGTCCCAGGATGCTTGTTTCCTGTCCAGGGAAGACATGGCTTGGCAGTTCGGGCTGGAGTGTTCCCATGAGGCACAGGGTCAAACTAATTTGCATATGGCCATGTCTGAACTGGGGTGGCAGAGTGAGCTAAAGAATGATGATGGATTAAACCCAGATCAGTTGACTGGGGGTGAGTGCTTGCAATGTTCAACACTCCGTCCATCATCCCCTTTGGTTTCGCTTTGTTCGAAATAAGTTGGCAGGGTATGCCCAGACATGGGTCCCTTGCTCACTTTGCCACTGGATTCATGCTAGCCTGGCTGATGATGGCTGATTAGCCAGAAACCGGTCCCAGGATGCTTGTTTCCGGTCCAGTGAAGACATGGCTTGGCAGTTCGGGCTGGACTGTTCCCATGAGGCACACGGTCAGACTGATTTGCATATGGCCATGTCTGAACTGGGGTGGCGGAGTGAGCTAAAGAATGATAATGGATTAAACCCAAATCAGTTGACTGGGGGTGAGTGCTTGCAATGTTCAACACTAGGTCCATCATCCCCTTTGGTTTTGCTTTGTTCGCCCTATGTTGGCAGTGTATGCCCAGAAGTAGGTCCCTTGCTCCCTTTGCCACTGGATTCAAGCTAGCCTGGCTGATGACGGCTGACTAGCCAGAAACCGGTCCCAGGATGCTTGTTTCAGGTCCAGGGAAGACATGGCTTGGCAGTTCGGGCTGGACTGTTCTCATGAGGCACAGGGTCAAACTGATTTTCATATGGCCATTTCTGAACTGGGGTGGCGGAGTGAGCTAAAGAATGATGATGATTAAACCCAGATCATTTGACTGGGGATGAGGGCTTGCAAAGTTCAACACTCTGTCCATCATCCCCTTTGGTTTTGCCTTGTTCACCCTAAGTTGGCAGGGTATGCCCAGACGTGGGTCCCTTGCTCACTTTGCCACTGGATTCAAGCTAGCCTGGCTGATGACGGCTGATTAGCCAGAAACCAGTCCCAGGATGCTTGTTTACAGTCAAGGGAAAGCATGGCTTGACAGTTCGGGCTGGACTGTTACGATGAGGCACAGGGTCAGACTGATTTCCATATGGCCATGTCTGAACTGGGGTGGCGGAGTGAGCTGAAGAATGATGATGGATTAAACCCAGATCAGTTCACTGGGGGTGAGTTCTTGAAATGTTCAACACTCCGTCCATCATCCCCTTTGGTTTTGCCTTGTTCGCTCTAAGTTGTCAGGGTGTGCCCAGACGTAGGTCCCTTGCTCACTTTGCCACTGGATTCAAGCTAGCCTGGCTAATGACGGCTGATGAGACTGAAACCGGTCCCAGGATGCTTGTTTCCTGTCCAGGGAAGACATGGCTTGGCAGTTCGGGCTGGAATGTTCCCATGAGGCACAGGGTCAGACTGATTTGCATATGGCCAAGTCTGAACTGGGGTGGCAGAGTGAGCTAAAGAATGATGATGGATTAAACCCAGATCAGTTGACTGGGGGTGAGTGCTTGCAATGTTCAACACTCCGTCCATCATCCCCTTTGGTTTTGCTTTGTTCGCAATAAGTTGGCAGGGTATGCCCAGACGTGGGTCCCTTGCTCACTTTGCCACTGGATTCATGCTAGCCAGGCTGATGATGGCTGATTAGCCAGAAACCGGTCCCAGGATGATTGTTTCCGGTCCAGTGAAGACATGGCTTGGCAGTTCGGGCTGGACTGTTCCCATGAGGCACACGGTCAGACTGATTTGCATATGGCCATGTCTGAACTGGGGTGGCGGAGTGAGCTAAAGAATGATAATGGATTAAACCCAAATCAGTTGACTGGGGGTGAGTGCTTGCAATGTTCAACACTAGGTCCATCATCCCCTTTGGTTTTGCTTTGTTCGCCCTATGTTGGCAGTGTATGCCCAGAAGTGGGTCCCTTGCTCCCTTTGCGACTGGATTAAAGCTAGCCTGGCTGATGACGGCTGATTAGCCAGAAATCGGTCCCAGGATGCTTGTTTCAGGTCCAGGGAAGACATGGCTTGGCAGTTCGGGCTGGACTGTTCCCATGAGGCACAGGGTCAAACTGATTTTCATATGGCCATTTCTGAACTGGGGTGGCGGAGTGAGCTAAAGAATGATGATGATTAAACCCAGATCAGTTGACTGGGGGTGAGGGCTAGCAAAGGTCAACACTCCGTCCATCATCCCCTTTGGTTTTGCCTTGTTCGCCCTAAGTTGGCAGGGTATGCCCAGACGTGGGTCCCTTGCTCACTTTGCCACTGGATTCAAGCTAGCCTGGCTGATGACGGCTGATTAGCCAGAAACCAGTCCCAGAAAGCTTGTTTCCGGTCAAGGGAAAGCATGGCTTGACAGTTCGGGCTGGACTGCTACCATGAGGCACAGGGTCAGACTCATTTGCATATGGCAATGTCTGAACTGGGGTGGCGGAGTGAGGTAAAGAATGATGATGGATTAAACCCAGATCAGTTGACTGGGGGTGAGTGCTTGAAATGTTCAACACTCCGTCCATCATCCCCTTTGGTTTTGCCTTGTTCGCTCTAAGTTGGCAGGGTGTGTCCAGACGTGGGTCCCTTGCTCACTTTGCCACTGGATTCAAGCTAGCCTGGCTAATGACGGCTGATGAGACAGAAACCGGTCTCAGGATGCTTGTTTCCTGTCCAGGGAAGACATGGCTTGGCAGTTCGGGCTGGAGTGTTCCCATGAGGCACAGGGTCAGACTGATTTGCATATGGCTATATCTGAACTAGGGTGGCGGAGTGAGCTAAAGAATGATGATGGATTAAACCCAGATCAGTTGACTGGGGGTGAGTGCTTGCAATATTCAACACTCAGTCCATCATCCCCTTTGGTTTTGCTTTGTTCGCCCTAAGTTGGCAGGGTTTGCCCAGACGTGGGTCCCTTGCTCACTTTGCCACTGGATTCAAGCTAGCCTGGCTGGTGACGGCCGATTAGCCTGAAATCAGTCCCAGGTTACTTGTTTCCAGTCCAGGGAAGACATGGCTTGGCAGTTCGGGCTGGAGTGCTCCCATGAGGCACAGGGTCAGACTGATTTGCATATGGCTATGTCTGAACTAGGGTGGCGGAGTGAGCTAAAGAATGATGATGGATTAAACCCAGATCAGTTGACTGGGGGTGAGTGCTTGCAACGTTCAACACTCCGTCCATCATCCCCTTTGGTTTTGCTTTGTTCGCCCTAAGTTGGCAGGGTATTCCCAGACGTCGGTCCCTTGCTCACTCTGCCACTGGATTCAAGCTAGCCTGGCTGATGATGACTGATTAGCTAGAAAACGGTCCCAGGATGCTTGTTTCCGGTCCCAGGAAGACAATGCTTGGCAGTTCGGGCTGAACTGTTCCCATGAGGCACAGGGTCAGACTGTTTTGCATATCGCCAAATCTGAACTGGGGTGGTGGAGTGAGCTAAAGAATGATGATGCATTAAACCCAGATCAGTTGACTGGGGTGAGTGCTTGCAATGTTCAACACTTCGTCCATCATCCCCTTTGGTTTTGCTTTCTTCGCCCTAAGATGGCAGGGTATGCCCAGACGTGCATCCCTTGCTAACTTTGCATCTGGATTCAAGGTAGTCTGGCTGATGACAGCCGATTAACTAGAATCCGGTCCCAGGTTGCTTGTTTCCAGTCCAGGGAAGACATGGCTTGGCAGTTCGGGCTGGATTGTTCCCATGAGGCACAGGGGCAGACTGATTTGCATATGGCCATGTCTGAACTGGGGTGGCGGAGTGAGCTAAAAAATGATGATGGATTAAACCCAGATCAGTTGACTGGGGTGAGTGCTTGCAATGTTCAACACTCTGTCCATCATCCCCTTTGGTTGTGCTTTGTTCGCCATAAGTTGGCAGGGTATGCCCAGACGTGGGTCGCTTGCTAACTTTGCAACTGGATTCAAGCTAGCCTAGCTGATGATGGCTGATTAGCCAGAAACCGGTCCCAGGATGCTTGTTCCCAGTCCAGTGAAGACATGGCTTGGCATTTCGGGCTGGAGTGTTCCCATGATGCACATGGTCAGACTGATTTGCATATGGCCATGTTTGAACTGGGATGCCGAAGATCAGTTGACTGGGGGTGAGAGTGCTTGCAACGTTCAACACTCCGTCCATCATCCCCTTTGGTTTTGCTTTGTTCGCCCTAATTTGGCAGGGTATTCCCAGACGTGGGTCCCTTGCTCACTTTGCCACTGGATTCAAGCTAACCTGGCTGATGATGGCTGATTAGCCAGAAACCAGTCCCAGGATGCTTGTTTACAGTCAAGGGAAAGCATGGCTTGACAGTTCGGGCTGGACTGTTACGATGAGGCACAGGGTCAGACTGATTTCCATATGGCCATGTCTGAACTGGGGTGGCGGAGTGAGCTGAAGAATGATGATGGATTAAACCCAGATCAGTTCACTGGGGGTGAGTTCTTGAAATGTTCAACACTCCGTCCATTATCCCCTTTGGTTTTGCCTTGTTCGCTCTAAGTTGTCAGGGTGTGCCCAGACGTAGGTCCCTTGCTCACTTTGCCACTGGATTCAAGCTAGCCTGGCTAATGACGGCTGATGAGACTGAAACCGGTCCCAGGATGCTTGTTTCCTGTCCAGGGAAGACATGGCTTGGCAGTTCGGGCTGGAATGTTCCCATGAGGCACAGGGTCAGACTTATTTGCATATGGCCATGTCTGAACTGGGGTGGCAGAGTGAGCTAAAGAATGATGATGGATTAAACCCAGATCAGTTGACTGGGGGTGAGTGCTTGCAATGTTCAACACTCCGTCCATCATCCCCTTTGGTTTTGCTTTGTTCGCAATAAGTTGGCAGGGTATGCCCAGACGTGGGTCCCTTGCTCACTTTGCCACTGGATTCATGCTAGCCAGGATGATGATGGCTGATTAGCCAGAAACCGGTCCCAGGATGATTGTTTCCGGTCCAGTGAAGACATGGCTTGGCAGTTCGGGCTGGACTGTTCCCATGAGGCACACGGTCAGACTGATTTGCATATGGCCATGTCTGAACTGGGGTGGCGGAGTGAGCTAAAGAATGATAATGGATTAAACCCAAATCAGTTGACTGGGGGTGAGTGCTTGCAATGTTCAACACTAGGTCCATCATCCCCTTTGGTTTTGCTTTGTTCGCCCTATGTTGGCAGTGTATGCCCAGAAGTGGGTCCCTTGCTCCCTTTGCGACTGGATTAAAGCTAGCCTGGCTGATGACGGCTGATTAGCCAGAAATCGGTCCCAGGATGCTTGTTTCAGGTCCAGGGAAGACATGGCTTGGCAGTTCGGGCTGGACTGTTCCCATGAGGCACAGGGTCAAACTGATTTTCATATGGCCATTTCTGAACTGGGGTGGCGGAGTGAGCTAAAGAATGATGATGATTAAACCCAGATCAGTTGACTGGGGGTGAGGGCTAGCAAAGGTCAACACTCCGTCCATCATCCCCTTTGGTTTTGCCTTGTTCGCCCTAAGTTGGCAGGGTATGCCCAGACGTGGGTCCCTTGCTCACTTTGCCACTGGATTCAAGCTAGCCTGGCTGATGACGGCTGATTAGCCAGAAACCAGTCCCAGAAAGCTTGTTTCCGGTCAAGGGAAAGCATGGCTTGACAGTTCGGGCTGGACTGCTACCATGAGGCACAGGGTCAGACTCATTTGCATATGGCAATGTCTGAACTGGGGTGGCGGAGTGAGGTAAAGAATGATGATGGATTAAACCCAGATCAGTTGACTGGGGGTGAGTGCTTGAAATGTTCAACACTCCGTCCATCATCCCCTTTGGTTTTGCCTTGTTCGCTCTAAGTTGGCAGGGTGTGTCCAGACGTGGGTCCCTTGCTCACTTTGCCACTGGATTCAAGCTAGCCTGGCTAATGACGGCTGATGAGACAGAAACCGGTCTCAGGATGCTTGTTTCCTGTCCAGGGAAGACATGGCTTGGCAGTTCGGGCTGGAGTGTTCCCATGAGGCACAGGGTCAGACTGATTTGCATATGGCTATATCTGAACTAGGGTGGCGGAGTGAGCTAAAGAATGATGATGGATTAAACCCAGATCAGTTGACTGGGGGTGAGTGCTTGCAATATTCAACACTCAGTCCATCATCCCCTTTGGTTTTGCTTTGTTCGCCCTAAGTTGGCAGGGTTTGCCCAGACGTGGGTCCCTTGCTCACTTTGCCACTGGATTCAAGCTAGCCTGGCTGGTGACGGCCGATTAGCCTGAAATCAGTCCCAGGTTACTTGTTTCCAGTCCAGGGAAGACATGGCTTGGCAGTTCGGGCTGGAGTGCTCCCATGAGGAACAGGGTCAGACTGATTTGCATATGGCTATGTCTGAACTAGGGTGGCGGAGTGAGCTAAAGAATGATGATGGATTAAACCCAGATCAGTTGACTGGGGGTGAGTGCTTGCAACGTTCAACACTCCGTCCATCATCCCCTTTGGTTTTGCTTTGTTCGCCCTAAGTTGGCAGGGTATTCCCAGACGTCGGTCCCTTGCTCACTCTGCCACTGGATTCAAGCTAGCCTGGCTGATGATGACTGATTAGCTAGAAAACGGTCCCAGGATGCTTGTTTCCGGTCCCGGGAAGACAATGCTTGGCAGTTCGGGCTGAACTGTTCCCATGAGGCACAGGGTCAGACTGTTTTGCATATCGCCAAATCTGAACTGGGGTGGTGGAGTGAGCTAAAGAATGATGATGCATTAAACCCAGATCAGTTGACTGGGGTGAGTGCTTGCAATGTTCAACACTTCGTCCATCATCCCCTTTGGTTTTGCTTTCTTCGCCCTAAGATGGCAGGGTATGCCCAGACGTGCATCCCTTGCTAACTTTGCATCTGGATTCAAGGTAGTCTGGCTGATGACAGCCGATTAACTAGAATCCGGTCCCAGGTTGCTTGTTTCCAGTCCAGGGAAGACATGGCTTGGCAGTTCGGGCTGGATTGTTCCCATGAGGCACAGGGGCAGACTGATTTGCATATGGCCATGTCTGAACTGGGGTGGCGGAGTGAGCTAAAAAATGATGATGGATTAAACCCAGATCAGTTGACTGGGGTGAGTGCTTGCAATGTTTAACACTCTGTCCATCATCCCCTTTGGTTGTGCTTTGTTCGCCATAAGTTGGCAGGGTATGCCCAGACGTGGGTCGCTTGCTAACTTTGCAACTGGATTCAAGCTAGCCTAGCTGATGATGGCTGATTAGCCAGAAACCGGTCCCAGGATGCTTGTTCCCAGTCGAGTGAAGACATGGCTTGGCATTTCGGGCTGGAGTGTTCCCATGATGCACATGGTCAGACTGATTTGCATATGGCCATGTTTGAACTGGGATGCCGAAGATCAGTTGACTGGGGGTGAGAGTGCTTGCAACGTTCAACACTCCGTCCATCATCCCCTTTGGTTTTGCTTTGTTCGCCCTAATTTGGCAGGGTATTCCCAGACGTGGGTCCCTTGCTCACTTTGCCACTGGATTCAAGCTAACCTGGCTGATGATGGCTGATTAGCCAGAAACCGGTCCCAGGTTGCTTGTTTCCGGTCCAGTGAAGACATGGCTTGGCATTTCGGGCTGGAGCGTTCCCATGAGGCACAGGGTCATACATATTTGCATATGGCCATGTCTGAACTGGGGTGGTGGAGTGAGCTAAAGAATGATGATGGATTAAACCCAGATCAGTTGACTGGGGGTGAGTGCTTGAAATGTTCAACACTCCGTCCATCATCCCCTTTGGTTTTGCCTTGTTCGCTCTAAGTTGGCAGGGTGTGCCCAGACGTGGGTCCCTTGCTAACTTTGCAACTGGATTCAAGCTAGCCTGGCTGATGACGGCCGATTAGCCAGAAACCGGTCCCAGGATGCTTGTTTCCGGTCCAGTGAAGACATGGCTTGGCATTTCGGGCTGGAGTGTTCCCATGATGCACAGGGTCAGAATGATTTGTATATGGCCATGTCTGAACTGGGATGCCGGAGTGAGCTGAAGAATGATGATGATTAAACCCAGATCAGTTGACTGGGGGTGAGGGCCTGCAATGTTCAACACTCTGTCCATCATCCCCTTTGGTTTTGCCTTGTTCGCCCTAAGTTGGCAGGGTATGCCCAGACGTGGGTCCCTTGCTCACTTTGCCACTGGATTCAAGCTAGCCTGGCTGATGACGGCTGATTAGCCAGAAACCAGTCCCAGGAAGCTTGTTTCCGGTCAAGGGAAAGCATGGCTTGACAGTTCGGGCTGGACTGCTACCATGAGGCACAGGGTCAGACTGAATTGCATATGGCCATGTCTGAACTGGGGTGGCGGAGTGAGCTAAAGAATGATGATGAATTAAACCCAGATCAGTTGACTGGGGGTTAGTGCTTGAAATGTTCAACACTCCGTCCATCATCCCTTTTGGTTTTGCCTTGTTCGCTCTAAGATGGCAGGGTGTTCCCAGACGTGGGTCCCTTGCTCACTTTGCCACTGAATTCAAGCTAGCCTGACTAATGACGGCTGATGAGACAGAAACCGGTCTCAGGATGCTTGTTTCCTGTCCAGGGAAGGCATGGCTTGGCAGTTCGGGCTGGAGTGTTCCCATGAAGCACAGGGTCAGACTGATTTGCATATGGCCATGTCTGAACTGGGGTGGCGGAGTGAGCTAAAAAATGATGATGGATTAAACCCAGATCAGTTGACTGGGGAGAGGGCTTGCAATGTTCAACACTCCATCCATCATCCCCTTTGGTTGTGCTTTGTTCGCCCTAAGTTGGCAGGGTATGCCCAGACGTGGGTCCCTTGCTAACTTTGCAACTGGATTCAAGCTAGGCTGGCTGATGACGGCCGATTAGCCAGAAACTAGTCCCAGGAGGCTTGTTCCCGATCCAGTGAAGACATGGCTTGGCATTTTGGGCTGGAGTGTTCCCATGATGCACAAGGTCAGACTGATTTGCATATGGCCATGTCTAAACTGGATCGCCGAAGTGAGCTAAAGAATGATGATGGATTAAACCCAGATCAGTTGACTGGGGGTGAGTTCTCGCAATGTTCAACACTAGGTCCATCATCCTTTTTGGTTTTGCATTGTTCATCATATGTTGGCAGGGTATGCCCAGACGTGGGTCCCTTGCTCACTTTGCCACTGGATTCAGGCTAGCCTGGCTGATGACGGCTGATTAGCCAGAAACCGGTCCCAGGATGCTTGTTTCCGGTCCAGGGAAGACATGGCTTGGAAGTTCGGGCTGGAATGTTGCCATGAAGCACAGGGTCAGACTGATTTGCATATGGCCATGTTTGAACTGGGTTTGGAGGAGTGAGCTAAAAAATGATGATGGATTAAACCCAGATCAGTCGACTGGGGTGCGTGCTTGCAATGTTCAACACTCCGTCCATCATCCCCTTTGGTTTTGCTTTGCTCGCCCCAAGTTGGCAGGGTATGCCCAGACTTCGGTCCCTTGCTCACTTTGCCACAGGATTCAAGCTTGCGTGTCTGATGACAGCTGATTAGCCAGAAACCGGTCCCAGGATACATTTTTCCGGTCCAGGGAAGACATGGCTTGGCATTTCGGGCTAGAGTGTTCCCATGAGGCACAGGGTCAGACTGATTTGCATATGGCCATGTCTGAACTGGGGTGGCGGAGTGAGCTAAAGAATGATGATGGATTAAACCCAGATCAGTTGACTGGGGGTGGGAGTGCTTGCAACGTTCAACACTCCATCCATCATCCCCTTTGGTTTTGCTTTGTTCGCACTAATTTGGCAGGGTATTCCCAGACGTGGGTCCCTTGCTTACTTTGCCACTGGATTCAAGCTAGCCTGGCTGATGATGGCTGATTAGCCAGAAACCGGTCCCAGGTTGCTTGTTTCCGGTCCAGTGAAGACATGGCTTGGCATTTCGTGCTGGAGTGTTCCCATGAGGCACAGGGTCATACTGATTTGCATATGGCCATGTCTGAACTGGGGTGGTGGAGTGAGCTAAAGAATGATGATGGATTAAACCCAGATCAGTTGACTGGGGGTGAGTGCTTGAAATGTTCAACACTCCGTCCATCATCCCCTTTGGTTTTGCCTTGTTCGCTCTAGGTTGGCAGGGTGTGCCCAGACGTGGGTCCCTTGCTTACTTTGCCACTGGATTCAAGCTAGCCTGGCTAATGACGGCTGATGAGACAGAAACCGGTCCCAGGATGCTTGTTTCCTGTCCAGGGAAGACATGGCTTGGCAGTTCGGGCTGGAGTGTTCCAATGAGGCACAGGGTCAGACTGATTTACATATGGCCATGTCTGAACTGGGGTGGCGGAGTGAGCTAAAGAATGAAGATGGATTAAACCTGGATCAGTTGACTGATGGTGAGTGCTTGCAATGTTCAACACTCCGTCCATCATCCCCTTTGGTTTTGCTTTGTTCACCCTAAGTTGACAGGGTATGCCCAGACGTGGGTCCCTTGCTCACTTTGCAACTGGATTCAAGCTAGCCTGGCTGATGATGGCTGATTAGCCAGAAAACAGTCCCAGGGTGCTTGTTTCCGGTCCCGGGAAGACATGGCTTGGCAGTTCGGGCTGAACTGTTCCCATGAGGCACAGGGTCAGACTGATTTTCATATGGCCATGTCTGAACTGGGGTGGCGGAGTGAGCTAAAAAATGATGATGGTTTAAACCCATATCAGTTGACTGGGGTGAGTGCTTGCAATGTTCAACACTCCGTCCATCATCCCCTTTGGTTGTGCTTTGTTCGCCCTAAGTTGTCAGAGTATGCCCAGACGGGGTCCCTTGCTAACTTTGCAACTGGATTCAAGCTAGCCTGGCTGATGACGGCCGATTAGCCAGAAACTGGTCCCAGGATGCTTGTTTGCGGTCCAGTGAAGACATGGCTTGGCATTTCGGGCTGGAGTGTTCCCATGATGCACAGGTCAGAATGATTTGTATATGGCCATGTCTGAACTGGGATGCCGGAGTGAGCTGAAGAATGATGATGATTAAACCCAGATCAGTTGACTGGGGGTGAGGGCCTGCAATGTTCAACACTCTGTCCATCATCCCCATTGGTTTTGCCTTGTTCGCCCTAAGTTGGCAGGGTATGCCCAGACGTGGGTCCCTTGCTCACGTTGCCACTGGATTCAAGCTAGCCTGGCTGATGACGGCTGATTAGCCAGAAACCAGTCCCAGGAAGCTTGTTTCCGATCAAGGGATAGCATGGCTTGACAGTTCGGGCTGGACTGCTACCATGAGGCACAGGGTCAGACTGAATTGCATATGGCCATGTCTGAACTGGGGTGGCGGAGTGAGCTAAAGAATGATGATGGATTAAACCCAGATCAGTTGACTGGGGGTTAGTGCTTGAAATGTTCAACACTCCGTCCATCATCCCCTTTGGTTTTGCCTTGTTCGTTCTAAGATGGCAGGGTGTGCCCAGACGTGGGTCCCTTGCTCACTTTGCCACTGAATTCAAGCTAGCCTGACTAATGACGGCTGATGAGACAGAAACCGGTCTCAGGATGCTTGTTTCCTGTCCAGGGAAGGCATGGCTTGGCAGTTCGGGCTGGAGTGTTCCCATGAAGCACAGGGTCAGAGTGATTTGCATATGGCCATGTCTGAACTGGGGGTGGCGGAGTGAGCTAAAGAATGATGATGGATTAAACCCAGATCAGTTGACTGGGGGTGAGTGCTTGCAATATTCAACACTCCGTCCATCATCCCCTTTGTTTTTGCTTTGTTCGCCCTAAGTTGGCAGGGTATGCCCAGACGTGGGTCCCTTGCTCACTCTGCAACTGGCTTCAGGCTAGCCTTTCTGATGATGACTGATTAGCCAGGAGACGGTCCCAGGATGCTTGTTTCCGGTCCCGGGAAGACAATGCTTGGCCGTTCGGGCTGAACTGTTCCCATGAGGCACAGGGTCAGACTGATTTGCATATGGCCATATCTGAACTGGAGTGGTGGAGTGAGCTAAAGAATGATGATGCATTAAACCCAGATCAGTTGACTGGGGTGAGTGCTTGCAATCTTCAACACTTCGTCCATCATCCCCTTTGGTTTTGCTTTCTTTGCCCTAAGTTGGCAGGGTATGCCCAGACGTGCGTCCCTTGCTAACTTTGCAACTGGATTCAAGGTAGTCTGGCTGATGACAGCCAATTACCCAGAAACCAGTCCCAGGTTGCTTGTATCCAGTCCAGGGATGACATGGCTTGGCAGTTCGGGCTGGACTGTTCCCATGAGGCACAGGGGCAGACTGATTTGCATATGGCCATGTCTGAATTGGGGTGGCGGAGTGAGCTAAAAAATGATGAAGGATTAAACCCAGATCAGTTGACTGGGGTGAGTGCTTGCAATGTTCAACACTCTGTCCATCATCCCCTTTGGTTGTGCTTTGTTCGCCCTAAGTTGGCAGGGTATGCCCAGACGTGGGTCCCTTGCTAACTTTGAAACTGGATTCAAGCTAGCCTGGCTGATGACGGCCGATTAGCCAGAAACTAGTCCCAGGAGGCTTGTTCCCGGTCCAGTGAAGACATGGCTTGGCATTTCGGGCTGGAGTGTTCCCATGATGCACATGGTCAGACTGATTTGCGTATGGCCATGTCTAAACTGGATCGCCGAAGTGAGCTAAAGAATGATGATGGATTAAACCCAGATCAGTTGACTGGGGGGGAGTTCTCGCAATGTTCAACACTAGGTCCATCATCCTTTTTGGTTTTGCATTGTTCATCATATGTTGGCAGGGTATGCCCAGACGTGGGTCCCTTGCTCACTTTGCCACTGGATTCAGGCTAGCCTGGCTGATGACGGCTGATTAGCCAGAAACCGGTCCCAGGATGCTTGTTTCCGGTCCAGGGAAGACATGGCTTGGAAGATCGGGCTGGAATGTTCCCATGAGGCACAGGGTCAGCCTGATTTGCATATGGCCATGTTTGAACTGGGTGTGGAGGAGTGAGCTAAAAAATGATGATGGATGAAACCCAGATCAGTCGACTGGGGTGAGTGCTTGCAATGTTCAACACTACTTCCATCATCCCCTTTGGTTTTGCTTTGCTTGCCCTAAGTTGGCAGGGTATGCCCAGACGTGGGTCCCTTGCTCACTTTGCCACAGGATTCAAGCTTGCGTGGCTGATGACGGCTGATTAGCCAGAAACCTGTCCCAGGATACTTTTTTCCGGTCCAGGGAAGACATGGCTTGGCATTTCGGGCTGTAGTGTTCCCATGAGGCACAGGGTCAGCCTGATTTGCATATGACCATGTCTGAACTGGGGTGGCGGAGTGAGCTAAAGAATGATGATGGATTAAACCCAGATCAGTTGACTGGGGGTGAGTGCTTGCAATGTTCAACACTAGGTCCATCATCCCCTTTGGTTTTGCTTTGTTCGCCCTATGTTGGCAGTGTATGCCCAGAAGTGTGTCCCTTGCTCCCTTTGCCACTGGATTCAAGCTAGCCTGGCTGATGATGGCTGATTAGCCAGAAACCAGTCCCAGGATTTTTGTTTTAGGTCCAGGGAAGACATGGCTTGGCAGTTCGGGCTGGACTGTTCCCTTGAGGCACAGGGTCAGACTGATTTGCATATGGCCATGTCTGAACTGGGGTGGCAGAGTGAGCTAAAGAATGATGACGATTAAACCCAGATCAGTTGACTGGGGGTGGGAGTGCTTGCAACGTTCAACACGCCGTCCATCATCCCCTTTGGTTTTGCTTTGTTCGCCCTAATTTGGAAGGGTATTCCCAGACGTGGGTCCCTTGTTCACTTTGCCACTGGATTCAAGCTAGCCTGGCTGATGATGGCTGATTAGCCAGAAACCAGTCCCATGTTGCTTGTTTCCGGTCCAGTGAAGACATGGCTTGGCATTTCAGGCTGGAGTGTTCCCATGAGGCACAGGGTCATACTGATTTGCATATGGCCATGTCTGAACTGGGGTGGTGGAATGAGCTAAAGAATGATGATGGATTAAACCCAGATCAGTTGACTGGGGGTGAGTGCTTGAAATGTTCAACACTCCGTCCATCATCCCCTTTGGTTTTGCCTTGTTCGCTCTAAGTTGGCAGGGTGTGCCAAGACGTGGGTCCCTTGCTCACTTTGCCACTGGATTCAATCTAGCCTGGCTAATGACGGCTGATGAGACAGAAACCGGTCCCAGGATGCTTGTTTCCTGTCCAGGGAAGACATGGCTTGGCAGTTCGGGCTGGAGTGTTCCCATGAGGCACAGGGTCAGACTGATTTGCATATGGCCATATCTGAACTGGGGTGGCAGAGTGAGCTAAAGAATGATGATGCATTAAACCCAGATCAGTTGATTGGGGGTGAGTGCTTGCAATGTTTAACTCTTCGTGCATCAGCCCCTTTGGTTTTGCTTTCTTCGCCCTAAGTTGGCAGGGTGTGCCCAGAAGTGGGTCCCTTGCTAACTTTGCAACTGGATTCAAGGTAGTCTGGCTGATGACAGCCGATTAGCCAGAAACCGGTCCCAGGTTGCTTGTTTCCAGTCCAGGGAAGACATGGCTTGGCAGTTCGGGCTGGACTGTTCCCATGAGGCACAGGGGCAGACTGATTTGCATATGGCCATGTCTGAACTGGGGTGGCGGAGTGAGCTAAAAAATGATGATGGATTAAACCCAGATCAGTTGACTGGGGTGAGTGCTTGCAATGTTCAACACTCCGTCCATCATCCCCTTTGGTTTTGCCTTGTTCGCTCTAAGTTGGCTGGGTGTGCCCAGACGTGGGTCCCTTGCTCACTTTGCCACTGGATTCAAGCTAGCCTGGCAAATGACTGCTGATGAGACAGAAACCGGTCCCAGGATGCTTGTTTCCTGTCCAGGGAAGACATGGCTTGGCAGTTCGGGCTGGAGTGTTCCCATGATGCACAGGGTCAGACTGATTTGCATATGGCCATGTCTGAACTGGGGTGGAAGAGAGAGCTAAAGAATGATGATGCATTAAACCCAGTTCAGTTGACTGGGGGCGAGTGCTCGCAATGTTCAACACTTCGTCTATCATCCCTTTTGATTTTGCTTTCTTCACCCTAAGTTGGCAGGGTAAGCCCAGACGTGGGTCCTTTGCTGACTTTGCAACTGGATTCAAGCTAGCCTAGCTGATGATGGCCGATTAGCCAGAAACCGGTCCCAGGTTGCTTGTTTCCAGTCCTGGGAAGACATGGCTTGGCTGTTCGGGCTGGACTGTTCCCATGAGGCACAGGGTCAGACTGATTTGCATATGACTATGTCTGAACTGGGGTGGCGGAGTGAGCTAAAGAATGATGATGGATTAAACCCAGATCAGTTGACTGGGGTGAGTGCTTGCAATGTTCAACACTCCGTCCATCATCCCCTTTGGTTTTGCTTTGCTCGCCCTAAGTTGGCAGGGTATGCCCAGACATGGGTCCCTTGCTCACTTTGCCACTGGATTCAAGCTTGCGTGGCTGATGACGGCTGATTAGCCAGAAACCGGTCCCAGGATACTTTTTTCCGGTCCAGGGAAGACAAGGCTTGGCATTTCGGGCTGTAGTGTTCCCATGAGGCACAGGGTCAGACTGATTTGCATATGACCATGTCTGAATTGGGGAGGCGGAGTGAGCTAAAGAATGATGATGGATTAAACCCAGATCAGTTGACTGGGGGTGAGTGCTTGCAATGTTCAACACTAGGTCCATCATCCCCTTTGGTTTTGCTTTGTTCGCCCTATGTTGGCAGTGTATGCCCAGAAGTGGATTCCTTGCTCCCTTTGCCACTGTATTCAAGCTAGCCTGGCTGATGATGGCTGATTAGCCAGAAACCGGTCCCAGGATGCTTGTTTTAGGTCCAGGGAAGACATGGCTTGGCAGTTCGGGCTGGACTGTTCCCATGATGCACTGGGTCAGACTGATTTGCATATGGACATGTCTGAACTGGGGTGGAGGAGTGAGCTAAAGAATGATGATGGATTAAACCCAGATCAGTTGACTGGGGGCGGGAGTGCTTGCAACGTTAAACACTCCGTCCATCATTCCCTTTGGTTTTGCTTTGTTTGCCCTAATTTGGCAGGGTATTCCCAGACGTGGGTCCCTTGCTCACTTTGTCACTGGATTCAAGCAAGCCTAGCTGATGATGGCTGATTAGCAAGAAACCGGTCCCAGGTTGCTTGTTTCCGGTCCAGTGAAGACATGGCTTGGCATTTCGGGCTGGAGTGTTCCCATGAGGCACAGGGTCATACTGATTTGCATATGGCCATGTCTGAACTGGGGTGGTGGAGTGAGCTAAAGAATGATGATGGATTAAACCCAGATCAGTTGACTGGGGTTGAGTGCTTGAAATGTTCAACACTCCGTCCATCATACCCTTTGGTTTTGCCTTGTTCGCTCTAAGTTGGCAGGGTGTGCCCAGACGTGGGTCCCTTGCTCACTTTGCCACTGGATTCAAACTAGCCTGGCAAATGACGGGTGATGAGACAGAAACCGGTCCCAGGATGCTTGTTTCCTGTCCAGGGAAGACATGGCTTGGCAGTTCGGGCTGGAGTGTTCCCATGATGCACAGGGTCAGACTGATTTGCATATGGCCATGTCTGAACTGGGGTGGCGGAGTGAGCTAAAGAATGATGATGGATTAAACCCAGATCAGTTGACTGATGGTGAGTGCTTGCAATGTTTAACACTCCGTCCATTATCCCCTTTGGTTTTGCTTTGTTCGCCCTAAGTTGGCAGGGTATGCCCAGACGTGGGTCCCTTGCTCACTTTGCCACTGGATTCAAGCTAGCCTGGCTGATGATGGCTGATTAGCCAGAAAACGGTCCCAGGGTGCTTGTTTCCGGTCCCGGGAAGACATGGTTTGGCAGTTCGGGCCGAACTGTTCCCATGAGGCACAGGGTCAGACTGATTTGCATATGGCCATATCTGAACTGGGGTGGCGGAGTGAGCTAAAGAATGATGATGCATTAAACCCAGATCAGTTGACTGGGGGTGAGTGCTTGCAATGTTCAACACTAGGTCCATCATCCCCTTTGGTTTTGCTTTGTTCGCCCTATGTTGGCAGTGTATGCCCAGAAGTGGGTTCCTTGCTCCCTTTGCCACTGGATTCAAGCTAGCCTGGCTGATGATGGCTGATTAGCCAGAAACCGGTCCCAGGATGCTTGTTTTAGGTCCAGGGAAGACATGGCTTGGCAGTTCGGGCTGGACTGTTCCCATGATGCACTGGGTCAGACTGATTTGCATATGGACATGTCTGAACTGGGGTGGCGGAGTGAGCTAAAGAATGATGATGGATTAAACCCAGATCAGTTGACTGGGGGCGGGAGTGCTTGCAACGTTAAACACTCCGTCCATCATCCCCTTTGGTTTTGCTTTGTTTGCCCTAATTTGGCAGGGTATTCCCAGACGTGGGTCCCTTGCTCACTTTGTCACTGGATTCAAGCTAGCCTAGCTGATGATGGCTGATTAGCAAGAAACCGGTCCCAGGTTGCTTGTTTCCGGTCCAGTGAAGACATGGCTTGGCATTTCAGGCTGGAGTGTTCCCATGAGGCACAGGGTCATACTGATTTGCATATGGCCATGTCTGAACTGGGGTGGTGGAGTGAGCTAAAGAATGATGATGGATTAAACCCAGATCAGTTGACTGGGGTTGAGTGCTTGAAATGTTCAACACTCCGTCCATCATACCCTTTGGTTTTGCCTTGTTCGCTCTAAGTTGGCAGGGTGTGCCCAGACGTGGGTCCCTTGCTCACTTTGCCACTGGATTCAAACTAGCCTGGCAAATGACGGCTGATGAGACAGAAACCGGTCCCAGGATGCTTGTTTCCTGTCCAGGGAAGACATGGCTTGGCAGTTCGGGCTGGAGTGTTCCCATGATGCACAGGGTCAGACTGATTTGCATATGGCCATGTCTGAACTGGGATGGCGGAGTGAGCTAAAGAATGATGATGGATTAAACCCAGATCAGTTGACTGATGGTGAGTGCTTGCAATGTTTAACACTCCGTCCATTATCCCCTTTGGTTTTGCTTTGTTCGCCCTAAGTTGGCAGGGTATGCCCAGACGTGGGTCCCTTGCTCACTTTGCCACTGGATTCAAGCTAGTCTGGCTGATGATGGCTGATTAGCCAGAAAACGGTCCCAGGGTGCTTGTTTCCGGTCCCGGGAAGACATGGTTTGGCAGTTCGGGCCGAACTGTTCCCATGAGGCACAGGGTCAGACTGATTTGCATATGGCCATATCTGAACTGGGGTGGCGGAGTGAGCGAGCTAAAGAATGATGATGCATTAAACCCAGATCAGTTGACTGGGGGTGAGTGCTTGCAATGTTCAACACTCCGTCCATCATCCCCTTTGGTTTTGCTTTGCTCGCCCTAAGTTGGCAGGGTATGCCCAGACGTGGGTCCCTTGCTTCCTTTGCCACTGGATTCAAGCTAGCCTGGCTGATGATGGCTGATTAGCCAGAAACCGGTCCCAGGATGCTTGTTTTAGGTCCAGGGAAGACATGGCTTGACAGTTCAGGCTGGACTGGTCCCATGAGGCACCAGGTCAGACTGATTTGCATATTGCCATGTCTGATCTGGGGTGGCGGAGTGAGCTAAAGAATGATGATGATTAAATCCAGATCAGTTGACTGGGGGTGAGGGCTTGCAAAGTTCAACACTCCATCCATCATCCCCTTTGGTTTTGCCTTGTTCGCCCTAAGTTGGCAGGGTATGCCCAGATGTGGGTCTCTTGCTCACTTTGCCACTGGATTCAAGCTAGCCTGGATGATGACGGCTGATGAGCCAGAAACCGGTCCCAGGAAGCTTGTTTCTTGTCCAGGGAAGACATGGCTTGGCAGTTTGGGCTAGAGTGTTCCCATGAGGCACAGGGTCAGACTGATTTTCATATGGCCATGTCTGAACTGGGGTGGCGGAGTGAGCTAAAAATGATGATGGTTTAAACCCATATCAGTTGACTAGGGTGAGTGCTTGCAATGTTCAACACTCCGTCCATCATCCCCTTTGGTTGTGCTTTGTTCGCCCTAAGTTGGCAGAGTATGCCCAGACGGGGTCCCTTGCTAACTTTGCAACTGGATTCAAGCTAGCCTGGCTGATGACGGCCGATTAGCCAGAAACCGGTCCCAGGATGCTTGCTTCCGGTCCAGTGAAGACATGGCTTGGCATTTCGGGCTGGAGTGTTCCCATGATGCACAGGGTCAGAATGATTTGTATATGGCCATGTCTGAACTGGGATGCCGGAGTGAGCTGAAGAATGATGATGATTAAACCCAGATCAGTTGACTGGGGGTGAGGGCCTGCAATGTTCAACACTCTGTCCATCATCCCCTTTGGTTTTGCCTTGTTCGCCCTAAGTTGGCAGGGTATGCCCAGACGTGGGTCCCTTGCTCACTTTGCCACTGGATTCAAGCTAGCCTGGCTGATGACGGCTGATTAGCCAGAAACCAGTCCCAGGAAGCTTTTTTCCGGTCAAGGGAAAGCATGGCTTGACAGTTCGGGGGGGACTGCTACCATGAGGCACAGGGTCAGACTGAATTGCATATGGCCATGTCTGAACTGGGGTGGCGGAGTGAGCTAAAGAATGATGATGGATTAAACCCAGATCAGTTGACTGGGGGTTAGTGCTTGAAATGTTCAACACTCCGTCCATCATCCCCTTTGGTTTTGCCTTGTTCGCTCTAAGATGGCAGGGTGTTCCCAGACGTGGGTCCCTTGCTCACTTTGCCACTGAATTCAAGCTAGCCTGACTAATGACGGCTGATGAGACAGAAACCGGTCTCAGGATGCTTGTTTCCTGTCCAGGGAAGGCATGGCTTGGCAGTTCGTGCTGGAGTGTTCCCATGAAGCACAGGGTCAGACTGATTTGCATATGGCCATGTCTGAACTGGGGGTGGTGGAGTGAGCTAAAGAATGATGATGGATTAAACCCAGATCAGTTGACTGGGGTGAGGGCTTGCAATGTTCATCACTCCATCCATCATCCCCTTTGGTTGTGCTTTGTTCGCCCTAAGTTGGCAGGGTATGCCCAGACGTGGGTCCCTTGCTCACTCTGCAACTGGCTTCAAGCTAGCCTTTCTGATGATGACTGATTAGCCAGGAAATGGTCCCAGGATGCTTGTTTCCGGTCCCGGGAAGACAATGCTTGGCCGTTCGGGCTGAACTGTTCCCATGAGGCACAGGGTCAGACTGATTTGCATATGGCCATATCTGAACTGGAGTGGTGGAGTGAGCTAAAGAATGATGATGCATTAAACCCAGATCAGTTGACTGGGGTGAGTGCTTGCAATCTTCAACACTTCGTCCATCATCCCCTTTGGTTTTGCTTTCTTTGCCATAAGTTGGCAGGGTATGCCCAGACGTGCGTCCCTTGCTAACTTTGCAACTGGATTCAAGGTAGTCTGGCTGATGACAGCCGATTAGCCAGAAACCGGTCCCAGGTTGCTTGTTTGCAGTCCAGGGATGACATGGCTTGGCAGTTCGGGCTAGACTGTTCCCATGAGGCACAGGGGCAGACTGATTTGCATATGGCCATGTCTGAACTGGGGTGGCAGAGTGAGCTAAAAAATGATGATGGATTAAACCCAGATCAGTTGACTGGGGTGAGGGCTTGCAATGTTCAACACTCCATCCATCATCCCCTTTGGTTGTGCTTTGTTCGCCCTAAGTTGGCAGGGTATGCCCAGACGTGGGTCCCTTGCTAACTTTGCAACTGGATTCAAGCTAGCCTGGCTGATGACGGCCGATTAGACAGAAACCGGTCCCAGGATGCTTGTTCCCGGTCCAGTGAAGACATGGCTTGGCATTTCGGGCTGGAGTGTTCCCATGAAGCACAAGGTCAGACTGATTTGCATATGGCCATGTCTAAACTGGATCGCCGAAGTGAGCTAAAGAATGATGATGGATTAAACCCAGATCAGTTGACTGGGGGTGAGTTCTCGCAATGTTCAACACTAGGTCCATCATCCTTTTTGGTTTTGCATTGTTCATCATATGTTGGCAGGGTATGCCCAGACGTGGGTCCCTTGCTCACTTTGCCACTGGATTCAGGCTAGCCTGGCTGATGACGGCTGATTAGCCAGAAACCTGTCCCAGGATGCTTGTTTCTGGTCCAGGGAAGACATGGCTTGGAAGTTCGGGCTGGAATGTTCCCATGAGGCACAGGGTCAGACTGATTTGCATATGGCCATGTTTGAACTGGGTTTGGAGGAGTGAGCTAAAAAATGATGATGGATTAAACCCAGATCAGTCGACTGGGGTGCGTGCTTGCAATGTTCAACACTCCGTCCATCATCCCCTTTGTTTTTGCTTTGCTCGCCCCAAGTTGGCAGGGTATGCCCAGACGTGGGTCCCTTGCTCACTTTGCCACAGGATTCAAGCTTGCGTGGCTGATGACGGCTGATTAGCCAGAAACCGGTCCCAGGATACATTTTTCCGGTCCAGGGAAGACATGGCTTGGCATTTCGGGCTGTAGTGTTCCCATGAGGCACAGGGTCAGACTGATTTGCATATGACCATGTCTGAACTGGGGTGGCGGAGTGAGCTAAAGAACGATGATGGATTAAACCCAGATCAGTTGACTGGGGTGAGTGCTTGCAATGTTCAACACTAGGTCCATCATCCCCTTTGGTTTTGCTATGTTCGCCCTATGTTGGCAGTGTATGCCCAGAAGTGGGTCCCTTGCTCCCTTTGCCACTGGATTCAAGCTAGCCTGGCTGATGATGGCTGATTAGCCAGAAACCGGTCCCAGGATGCTTGTTTTAGGTCCAGGGAAGACATGGCTTGGCAGTTCGGGCTGGACTGTTCCCATGAGGCACATGGTCAGACTGATTTGCATATGGCCATGTCTGAACTGGGGTGGCGGAGTGAGCTAAAGAATGATGATGATTAAACCCAGATCAGTTGACTGGGGGCGAGGGCGTGCAAAGTTCAACACTCCATCCATCATCCCCTTTGGTTTTGCCTTGTTCGCCCTAAGTTGGCAGGGTATGCCCAAACGTGGGTCTCTTGCTCACTTTGCCACTGGATTCAAGCTAGCCTGGATGATGACGGCTGATGAGCCAGAAACCGGTCCCAGGATGCTTGTTTCCTGTCCAGAGAAGACATGGCTTGGCAGTTCGGGCTAGAGTGTTCCCATGAGGCACAGGGTCAGACTGATTTGCATATGGCCATGTCTGAACTGGGGTGGCAGAATGAGCTAAAGAATGATGACGATTAAACCCAGATCAGTTGACTGGGGGTGGGAGTGCTTGCAACGTTCAACACTCCGTCCATCATCCCCTTTGGTTTTGCTTTGTTCGCCCTAATTGGGCAGGGTATTCCCAGACGTGGGTCCCTTGTTCACTTTGCCACTGGATTCAAGCTAGCCTGGCTGATGATGGCTGATTAGCCAGAAACCGGTCCCAGGTTGCTTGTTTCCGGTCCAGTGAAGACATGGCTTGGCATTTCAGGCTGGAGTGTTCCCATGAGGCACAGGGTCATACTGATTTGCATATGGCCATGTCTGAACTGGGGTGGTGGAGTGAGCTAAAGAATGATGATGGATTAAACCCAGATCAGTTGACTGGGGGTGAGTGCTTGAAATGTTCAACACTCCGTCCATCATCCCCTTTGGTTTTGCCTTGTTCGCTCTAAGTTGGCAGGGTGTGCCAAGACGTGGGTCCCTTGCTCACTTTGCCACTGGATTCAATCTAGCCTGGCTAATGACGGCTGATGAGACAGAAACCGGTCCCAGGATGCTTGTTTCCTGTCCAGGGAAGACATGGCTTGGCAGTTCGGGCTGGAGTGTTCCCATGAGGCACAGGGTCAGACTGATTTGCATATGGCCATATCTGAACTGGGGTGGCAGAGTGAGCTAAAGAATGATGATGGATTAAACCCAGATCAGTTGATTGGGGGTGAGTGCTTGCAATGTTCAACTCTTTGTCCATCATCCCCTTTGGTTTTGCTTTCTTCGCCCTAAGTTGGCAGGGTGTGCCCAGAAGTGGGTCCCTTGCTAACTTTGCAACTGGATTCAAGGTAGTCTGGCTGATGACAGCCGATTAGCCAGAAACCGGTCCCAGGTTGCTTGTTTCCAGTCCAGGGAAGACATGGCTTGGCAGTTCGGGCTGGACTGTTCCCATGAGGCACAGGGGCAGACTGATTTGCATATGGCCATGTCTGAACTGGGGTGGCGGAGTGAGCTAAAAAATGATGATGGATTAAACCCAGATCTGTTGACTGGGGTGAGTGCTTGCAATGTTCAACACTCCGTCCATCATCCCCTTTGGTTTTGCCTTGTTCGCTCTAAGTTGGATGGGTGTGCCCAGACGTGGGTCCCTTGCTCACTTTGCCACTGGATTCAAGCTAGCCTGGCAAATGACGGCTGATGAGACAGAAACCGGTCCCAGGATGCTTGTTTCCTGTCCAGGGAAGACATGGCTTGGCAGTTCGGGCTGGAGTGTTCCCATGATGCACAGGGTCAGACTGATTTGCATATGGCCATGTCTGAACTGGGGTGGAAGAGTGAGCTAAAGAATGATGATGCATTAAACCCAGTTCAGTTGACTGGGGGCGAGTGCTCGCAATGTTCAACACTTCGTCTATCATCCCTTTTGATTTTGCTTTCTTCACCCTAAGTTAGCAGGGTAAGCCCAGACGTGGGTCCTTTGCTGACTT
Source organism: Triturus cristatus (assembly GCF_964204655.1). Classification (NCBI taxonomy): domain Eukaryota; kingdom Metazoa; phylum Chordata; class Amphibia; order Caudata; family Salamandridae; genus Triturus; species Triturus cristatus. The sequence continues at coordinate 1,032,368,192 of NC_140579.1, read as the reverse complement.
TGCAACTGGATTCAAGCTAGCCTAGCTGATGATGGCCGATTAGCCAGAAACCGGTCCCAGGTTGCTTGTTTCCAGTCCCGGGAAGACATGGCTTGGCTGTTCGGGCTGGACTGTTCCCATGAGGCACAGGGTCAGACTGATTTGCATATGACTATGTCTGAACTGGGGTGGCGGAGTGAGCTAAAGAATGATGATGGATTAAACCCAGATCAGTTGACTGGGGTGAGTGCTTGCAATGTTCAACACTACGTCCATCATCCCCTTTGGTTTTGCTTTGCTCGCCCTAAGTTGGCAGGGTATGCCCAGACATGGGTCCCTTGATCACTTTGCCACAGGATTCAAGCTTGCATGGCTGATGACGGCTGATTAGCCAGAAACCGGTCCCAGGATACTTTTTTCCGGTCCAGGGAAGACATGGCTTGGCATTTCGGGCTGTAGTGTTCCCATGAGGCACAGGGTCAGACTGATTTGCATATGACCATGTCTGAATTGGGGAGGCGGAGTGAGCTAAAGAATGATGATGGATTAAACCCAGATCAGTTGACTGGGGGTGAGTTCTTGCAATGTTCAACACTAGGTCCATCATCCCCTTTGGTTTGGCTTTGTTCGCCCTATGTTGGCAGTGTATGCCCAGAAGTGGGTTCCTTGCTCCCTTTGCCACTGGATTCAAGCTAGCCTGGCTGATGATGGCTGATTAGCCAGAAACTGGTCCCAGGATGCTTGTTTTTGGTCCAGGGAAGACATGGCTTGGCAGTTCGGGCTGGACTGTTCCCATGATGCACCGGGTCAGACTGATTTGCATATGGACATGTCTGAACTGGGGTGGCGGAGTGAGCTAAAGAATGATGATGGATTAAACCCAGATCAGTTGACTGGGGGCGGGAGTGCTTGCAACGTTAAACACTCCGTCCATCATCCCCTTGTTTGGCCTAATTTGGCAGGGTATTCCCAGACATGGGTCCCTTGCTCACTTTGCCACTGGATTCAAGCTAGCCTGGCTGATGATGGCTGATTAGCCAGAAACCGGTCCCAGGTTGCTTGTTTCCGGTCCAGTGAAGACATGGCTTGGCATTTCGGGCTGGAGTGTTCCCATGAGGCACAGGGTCATACTGATTTGCACATGGCCGTGTCTGAACTGGGGTGGTGGAGTGAGCTAAAGAATGATGATGGATTAAACCCAGATCAGTTGACTGGGGTTGAGTGCTTGAAATGTTCAACACTCCGTCCATCATACCCTTTGGTTTTGCCTTGTTCACTCTAAGTTGGCAGGGTGTGCCCAGACGTGGGTCCCTTGCTCACTTTGCCACTGGATTCAAACTAGCCTGGCAAATGACGGCTGATGAGACAGAAACCGGTCCCAGGATGCTTGTTTCCTGTCCAGGGAAGACATGGCTTGGCAGTTCGGGCTGGAGTGTTCCCATGATGCACAGGGTCAGACTGATTTGCATATGGCCATGTCTGAACTGGGGTGGCGGAGTGAGCTAAAGAATGATGATGGATTAAACCCAGATCAGTTGACTGATGGTGAGTGCTTGCATATGGCCATATCTGAACTGGGGTGGCGGAGTGAGCTAAAGAATGATGATGCATTAAACCCAGATCAGTTGACTGGGGGTGAGTGCTTGCAATGTTCAACACTCCGTCCATCATCCCCTTTGGTTTTGCTTTGCTCGCGCTAAGTTGGCAGGGTATGCCCAGACATGGGTCCCTTGCTCACTTTGCCACAGGATTCAAGCTTGCGTGGCTGATGACGGCTGATTAGACAGAAACCGCTCCCAGGATACTTTTTTCCGGTCCAGGGAAGACATGGCTTGGCAGTTCGGGCTGGAGTGTTCCCATGAGGCACAGGGTCAGACTGATTTGCATATGGCCATATCTGAACTGGGGTGGCGGAGTGAGCTAAAGAATGATGATGCATTAAACCCAGATCAGTTGACTGGGGGTGAGTGCTTGCAATGTTCAACACTTCGTCCATCATCCCCTTTGGTTTTGCTTTCTTCGCCCTAAGTTTGCAGGGTATGCCCAGAAGTGGGTCCCTTGCTAACTTTGCCACTGGATTCAAGCTAGCCTGGCTGATGATGGCTGATTAGCCAGAAAACGGTCACAGGGTGCTTGTTTCCGGTCCGGGAAGACATGGCTTGGCAGTTCGGGCTGAACTGTTCCCATGAGGCACAGTGTCAGACTGATTTGCATATGGCCATATCTGAACTGGGGTGGCGGAGTGAGCTAAAGAATGATGATGCATTAAACCCATATCAGTTGACTGGGGGTGAGTGCTTGCAATGTTCAACACTTCGTCCATCATCCCCTTTGGTTTTGCTTTCTTCGCCCTAAGTTGACAGGGTATGCCCAGAAGTGGGTCCCTTGCTAACTTTGCAACTGGATTCAAGGTAGTCTGGCTGATGACAGCCGATTAGCCAGAAACCGGTCCCAGGTTGCTTGTTTCCAGTCCAGGGAAGACATGGCTTGGCACTTCTGGCTGGACTGTTCCCATGAGGCACAGGGGCAGACTGATTTGAATATGGCCATGTCTGATCTGGGGTGGCGGAGTGAGCTAAAAAATGATGATGGATTAAACCCAGATCAGTTGACTGGGGTGAGGGCTTGCAATGTTCAACACTCCATCCATCATCCCCTTTGGTTGTGCTTTGTTCGCCCTAAGTTGGCAGGGTATGCCCAGACGTGGGTCCCTTGCTAACTTTGCAACTGGATTCAAGCTAGCCTGGCTGATGACGGCTGATTAGCCAGAAACCGGTCCCAGGATACTTTTTTCCGGTCCAGGGAAGACATGGCTTGGCATTTCGGGCTGTAGTGTTCCCATGAGGCACAGGGTCAGACTGATTTGCATATGACCATGTCTGAACTGGGGTGGCGGAGTGAGCTAAAGAATGATGATGGATTAAACCCAGATCAGTTGACTGGGGGTGAGTGCTTGCAATGTTCAACACTAGGTCCATCATCCCCTTTGGTTTTGCTTTGTTCGCCCTATGTTGGCAGTGTATGCCCAGAAGTGGGTCCCTTGCTCCCTTTGCCACTGGATTCAAGCTAGCCTGGCTGATGATGGCTGATTAGCCAGAAACCGGTCCCAGGATTCTTGTTTTAGGTCCAGGGAAGACATAGCTTGGCAGTTCGGGCTGGACTGTTCCCATGAGGCACAGGGTCAGACTGATTTGCATATGGCCATGTCTGAACTGGGGTGGCGGAGTGAGCTAAAGAATGATGATGATTAAACCCAGATAAGTTGACTGGGGGTGGGAATGCTTGCAACGTTCAACACTCCGTCCATCATCCCCTTTGGTTTTGCTTTGTTCGCTTTAAGTTGGCAGGGTGTGCCCAGACGTGGGTCTCTTGTTCTCTTTGCCACTGGATTCAATCTAGCCTGGCTAATGATGGCTGATTAGCCAGAAAGCGGTCCCAGATTGCTTGTGTCCGGTCCAGTGAACACATGGCTTGGCATTTCGGGCTGGAGTGTTCCCATGAGGCACAGGGTCATACTGATTTGCATATGGCCATGTCTGAACTGGTGTGGTGGAGTGAGCTAAAGAATGATGATGGATTAAACCCAGATCAGTTGACTGGGGGTGAGTGCTTGAAATGTTCAACACTCCGTCCATCATCCCCTTTGGTTTTGCCTTCTTCGCTCTAAGTTGGCAGGGTGTGCCCAGACATGGGTCCCTTGCTCACTTTGCCACTGGATTCAATCTAGCCTGGCTAATGACGGCTGATGAGACAGAAACCGGTCCCTGGATGCTTGTTTCCTGTCCAGGGAAGACATGGCTTGGCAGTTCGGGCTGGAGTGTTCCCATGAGGCACAGGGTCAGACTGATTTGCATATGGCCATGTCGGAACTGGGGTGGGGGAGTGAGCTAAAAAATGATGACAGATTAAACCCAGATCAGTTGACTGGGGGTGAGGGCTTGCAAAGTTCAACACTCCATCCATCATCCCCTTTGGTTTTGCCTTGTTAGCCCTAATTTGGCAGGGTATGCCCAGACGTGGGTCCCTTGCTCACTTTGCCACTGGATTCAAGCTAGCCTGGCTGATGATGGCTGATTAGCCAGAAAACAGTCCCAGGGTGCTTGTTTCCGGTCCCGGGAAGACATGGTTTGGCAGTTCGGGCTGGAGTGTTCCCATGAGGCACAGGGTCAGACTAATTTGCATATGGCCATATCTGAACTGGGGTGGCGGAGTGAGCTAAAGAATGATGATGCATTAAACCCAGATCAGTTGACTGGGGGTGAGTGCTTGCAATGTTCAACACTCCGTCCATCATCCCCTTTGGTTTTGCTTTGCTTGCCCTAAGTTGGCAGGGTATGCCCAGACATGGGTCCCTTGCTCACTTTGCCACAGGATTCAAGCTTGCGTGGCTTATGACGGCTGATTAGCCAGAAACCGGTCCCAGGATACTTTTTTCCGGTCCAGGGAAGACATGGCTTGGCAGTTCGGGCTGAAGTGTTCCCATGAGGCACAGGGTCAGACTGATTTGCATATGGCCATATCTGAACTGGGGTGGCGGAGTGAGCTAAAGAATGATGATGCATTAAACCCAGATCAGTTGACTGGGGGTGAGTGCTTGCAATGTTCAACACTTCGTCCATCATCCCCTTTGGTTTTGCTTTCTTCGCCCTAAGTTGGCAGGGTATGCCCAGAAGTGGGTCCCTTGCTAACTTTGCCACTGGATTCAAGCTAGCCTGGCTGATGATGGCTGATTAGCCAGAAAACGGTCCAAGAGGTGCATGTTTCCGGTCCAGTGAAGACATGGCTTGGAGTTTCGGGCTGGAGTGTTCCCATGATTCACAGGGTCAGAATGATTTGCATATGGCCATTTCTGAACTGGGATGCCGGAGTGAGCTAAAGAATGATGATGATTAAACCCAGATCAGTTGACTGGGGGTGAGGGCTTGCAATGTTCAACACTCTGTCCATCATCCCCTTTGGTTTTGCCTTGTTCGCCCTAAGTTGGCAGGGTATGCCCAGACGTGGGTCCCTTGCTCACGTTGCCACTGGATTCAAGCTAGCCTGGCTGATGACGGCTGATTAGCCAGAAACCAGTCCCAGGAAGCTTGTTTCCGGTCAAGGGAAAGCATGGCTTGACAGTTCGGGCTGGACTGCTACCATGAGGCACAGGGTCAGACTGAATTGCATATGGCCATGTCTGAACTGGGGTGGCGGAGTGAGATAAAGAATGATGATGGATTAAATCCAGATCAGTTGCCTGGGGGTGAGTGCTTGAAATGTTCAACACTCCGTCCATCATCCCCTTTGGTTTTGCCTTGTTCGCTCTAAGTTGGCAGGGTGTGCCCAGACGTGGGTCCCTTGCTCACTTTGCCACTGGATTCAAGCTAGCCTGGCTAATAACGACTGATGAGACAGAAACCGGTCTCAGGATGCTTGTTTCCTGTCCAGGGAAGACATGGCTTGGCAGTTCGGGCTGGAGTGTTCCCATGAGGCACAGGGTCAGACTGATTTGGATATGGCCATGTCTGAACTGGGGGTGGCGGAGTAAGCTAAAGAATGATGATGGATTAAACCCAGATCAGTTAACTGGGGGTGAGTGCTTGCAATATTCAACACTCCGTCCATCATCCCCTTTGGTTTTGCTTGTTCGCCCTAAGTTGGCAGGGTATGCCCAGACGTGGGTCCCTTGCTCACTCTGCCACTGGATTCAAGCTAGCCTGGCTGATTATGACTGATTAGCCAGGAAACGGTCCCAGGATGCTTGTTTCCGGTCCCGGGAAGACAATGCTTGGCAGTTTGGGCTGAACTGTTCCCATGAGGCACAGGGTCAGACTGATTTGCATATGGCCATATCTGAACTGGGGTGGTGGAGTGAGCTAAAGAATGATGATGCATTAAACCCAGATCAGTTGACTGGGGTGAGTGCTTGCAATGTTCAACACTTCGTCCATCATCCCCTTTTGTTTTTCTTTCTTTGCCCTAAGTTGGCAGGGTATGCCCAGACGTGTGTCCCTTGCAAACTTTGCAACTGGATTCAAGGTAGCCTGGCTGATGACAGCCGATTAGCCAGAAACCGGTCCCAGGTTGCTTGTTTCCAGCCCAGGGAAGACATGGCTTGGCAGTTCGGGCTGGACTGTTCCCATGAGGCACAGGGGCAGACTGATTTGCATATGGCCATGTCTGAACTGGGGTGGCGGAGTGAGCTAAAAAATGATGATAGATTAAACCCAGATCAGTTGACTGGGGTGAGTGCTTGCAATGTTCAACACTCCGTCAATCATCCCCTTTGGTTGTGCTTTGTTCGCCCTAAGTTGGCAGGGTATGTCCAGACGTGGGTCCCTTGCTAACTTTGCAACTGGATTCAAGCTAGCCTGGCTGATGACGGCCGATTAGCCAGAAACTGGTCCCAGGATGCTTGTTCCCGGTCCAGTGAAGACATGGCTTGGCATTTCGGGCTGGAGTATTCCCATGATGCACATGGTCAGACTAATTTGCATATGGCCATGTCTACACTGGGATGCCGAAGTGAGCTAAAGAATGATGATGGATTAAACCCAGATCAGTTGACTGGGGGTGAGTGCTCGCAATGTTCAACACTAGGTCCATCATCCCCTTTGATTTTGAATTGTTCACCATATGTTGGCAGGGTATGCCCAGACGTGGGTCCCTTGCTAACTTTGCAACTGGATTCAAGCTAGCCTGGCTGATGACGGCCGATTAGCCAGAAACTGGTCCCAGGATGCTTGTTCCCGGTCCAGTGAAGACATGGCTTGGCATTTCGGGCTGGAGTATTCCCATGATGCACATGGTCAGACTAATTTGCATATGGCCATGTCTACACTGGGATGCCGAAGTGAGCTAAAGAATGATGATGGATTAAACCCAGATCAGTTGACTGGGGGTGAGTGCTCGCAATGTTCAACACTAGGTCCATCATCCTCTTTGATTTTGCATTGTTCACCATATGTTGGCAGGGTATGCCCAGACGTGGGTCCCTTGCTCACTTTGCCACTGGATTCAGGCTAGCCTGGCTGATGACGGCTGATTAGCCAGAAACCGGTCCCCGTATGCTTGTTTCCGGTCCAGGGAAGACATGGCTTGGAAGTTCGGGCTGGAATGTTCCCATGAGGCACATGGTCAGACTGATTTGCATATGGCCATGTTTGAACTGGGCGTGGAGGAGTGAGCTAAAAAATGATGATGGATTAAACCCAGATCAGTCGACTGGGGTGAGTGCTTGCAATGTTCAACACTCCGTCCATCATCCCCTTTGGTTTTGCTTTGCTCGCCCTAAATTGGCAGGGTATGCCCAGACATGGGTCCCTTGCTCACTTTGCCACAGGATTCAAGCTTGCGTGGCTGATGACGGCTGATTAGCCAGAAACCGGTCCCAGGATACTTTTTTCCGGTCCAGGGAAGACATGGCTTGGCATTTCGGGCTGTAGTGTTCCCATGAGGCACAGGGTCAGACTGATTTGCATATGACCATGTCTGAATTGGGGAGGCGGAGTGAGCTAAAGAATGATGATGGATTAAACCCAGATCAGTTGACTGGGGGTGAGTGCTTGCAATGTTCAACACTAGGTCCATCATCCCCTTTGGTTTTGCTTTGTTCGCCCTATGTTGGCAGTGTATGCCCAGAAGTGGGTTCCTTGCTCCCTTTGCCACTGGATTCAAGCTAGCCTGGCTGATGATGGCTGATTAGCCAGAAACCGGTCCCAGGATGCTTGTTTTAGGTCCAGGGAAGACATGGCTTGGCAGTTCGGGCTGGACTGTTCCCATGAGGCACCGGGTCAGACTGATTTGCATATGGCCATGTCTGAACTGGGGTGGCGGAGTGAGCTAAAGAATGATGATGATTAAATCCAGATCAGTTGACTGGGGGTGAGGGCTTGCAAAGTTCAACACTCCATCCATCATCCCCTTTGGTTTTGCCTTGTTCGCCCTAAGTTGGCAGGGTATGCCCAGACGTGGGTCTCTTGCTCACTTTTCCACTGGATTCAAGCTAGCCTGGATGATGACGGCTGATGAGCCAGAAACTGGTCCCAGGATGCTTGTTTCTTGTCCAGGGAAGACATGGCTCGGCAGTTCGGGCTAGAGTGTTCCCATGAGGGACAGGGTCAGACTGATTTGCATATGGCCATGTCTGAACTGGGGTGGCGGAGTGAGCTAAAGAATCATGATGGATTAAACCCAGATCAGTTGACTGGGGGCGGGAGTGCTTGCAACGTTAAACACTCCGTCCATCATCCCCTTTGGTTTTGCTTTGTTTGCCCTAATTTGGCAGGGTAGTCCCAGACGTGGGTCCCTTGCTCACTTTGCCACTGGATTCAAGCTAGCCTGGCTGATGATGGCTGATTAGCCAGAAACCGGTCCCAGGTTGCTTGTTTCCGGTCCAGTGAAGACATCGCTTGGCATTTCAGGCTGGAGTGTTCCCATGAGGCACAGGGTCATACTGATTTGCATATGGCCATGTCTGAACTGGGGTGGTGGAGTGAGCTAAAGAATGATGATGGATTAAACCCAGATCAGTTGACTGGGGTTGAGTGCTTGAAATGTTCAACACTCCGTCCATCATCCCCTTTGGTTTTGCCTTGTTCGCTCTAAGTTGGCAGGGTGTGCCCAGACGTGGGTCCCTTGCTCACTTTGCCACTGGATTCAAACTAGCCTGGCAAATGACGGCTGATGAGACAGAAACCGGTCCCAGGATGCTTGTTTCCTGTCCAGGGAAGACATGGCTTGGCAGTTCGGGCTGGAGTGTTCCCATGATGCACAGGGTCAGACTGATTTGCATATGGCCATGTCTGAACTGGGGTGGCGGAGTGAGCTAAAGAATGATGATGGATTAAACCCAGATCAGTTGACTGATGGTGAGTGCTTGCAATGTTCAACACTCCGTCCATCATCCCCTTTGGTTTTGCTTTGTTCGCCCTAAGTTGGCAGGGTATGCCCAGACGTGGGTCCCTTGCTCACTTTGCCACTGGATTCGAGCTAGCCTGGCTGATGATGGCTGATTAGCCAGAAAACGGTCCCAGGGTGCTTGTTTCCGGTCCCGGGAAGACATGGTTTGACAGTTCGGGCCGAACTGTTCCCATGAGGCACAGGGTCAGACTGATTTGCATATGGCCATATCTGAACTGGGGTGGCGGAGTGAGCTAAAGAATGATGATGCATTAAACCCAGATCAGTTGACTGGGGGTGAGTGCTTGCAATGTTCAACACTCCGTCCATCATCCCCTTTGGTTTTGCTTTGCTCGCCCTAAGTTGGCAGGGTATGCCCAGACGTGGGTCCCTTGCTCACTTTGCCACAGGATTCAAGCTTGCGTGGCTGATGACGGCTGATTAGCCAGAAACCGGTCCCAGGATACTTTTTTCCGGTCCAGGTAAGACATGGCTTGGCAGTTCGGGCTGGAGTGTTCCCATGAGGCACAGGGTCAGACTGATTTGCATATGGCCATATCTGAACTGGGGTGGCGGAGTGAGCTAAAGAATGATGATGCATTAAACCCAGATCAGTTGACTGGGGGTGAGTGCTTGCAATGTTCAACACTAGGTCCATCATCCCCTTTGGTTTTGCTTTGTTCGCCCTATATTGGCTGTGTATGCCCAGAAGTGGGTTCCTTGCTCCCTTTGCCACTAGATTCAAGCTAGCCTGGCTGATGATGGCTGATTAGCCAGAAACCGTTCCCAGGTTGCTTGTTTTAGGTCCAGGGAAGACATGGCTTGGCAGTTCGGGCTGGACTGTTCCCATGAGGCACCGGGTCAGACTGATTTGCATATGGCCATGTCTGAACTGGGGTGGCGGAGTGAGCTAAAGAATGATGATGATTAAATCCAGATCAGTTGACTGGGGGTGAGGGCTTGCAAAGTTCAACACTCCATCCATCATCCCCTTTGGTTTTGCCTTGATCGCCCTAAGTTGGCAGGGTATTCCCAGATGTGGGTCCCTTGCTCACTTTGCCACTGGATTCAAGCTAGCCTGGCTGATGATGGCTGATTAGCCAGAAACCGGTCCCAGGTTGCTTGTTTCCAGTCCAGTGAAGACATGGCTTGGCATTTCGGGCTGGAGTGTTCCCATGAGGCACAGGGTCATACTGATTTGCATATGGCCATGTCTGAACTGGGGTGGTGGAGTGAGCTAAAGAATGATGATGGATTAAACCCAGATCAGTTGACTGGGGTTGAGTGCTTGAAATGTTCAACACTCTGTCCATCATCCCCTTTGGTTTTGCCTTGTTCGCTCTAAGTTGGCAGGGTGTGCCCAGACGTGGGTCCCTTGCTCACTTTGCCACTGAATTCAAGCTAGCCTGACTAATGACGGCTGATGAGACAGAAACCGGTCTCAGGATGCTTGTTTCCTGTCCAGGGAAGGCATGGCTTGGCAGTTCGTGCTGGAGTGTTCCCATGAAGCACAGGGTCAGACTGATTTGCATATGGCCATGTCTGAACTGGGGGTGGTGGAGTGAGCTAAAGAATGATGATGGATTAAACCCAGATCAGTTGACTGGGGTGAGGGCTTGCAATGTTCAACACTCCATCCATCATCCCCTTTGGTTGTGCTTTGTTCGCCCTAAGTTGGCAGTGTATGCCCAGACGTGGGTCCCTTGCTCACTCTGCAACTGGCTTCAAGCTAGCCTTTCTGATGATGACTGATTAGCCAGGAAATGGTCCCAGGATGCTTGTTTCCGGTCCCGGGAAGACAATGCTTGGCCGTTCGGGCTGAACTGTTCCCATGAGGCACAGGGTCAGACTGATTTGCATATGGCCATATCTGAACTGGAGTGGTGGAGTGAGCTAAAGAATGATGATGCATTAAACCCAGATCAGTTGACTGGGGTGAGTGCTTGCAATCTTCAACACTTCGTCCATCATCCCCTTTGGTTTTGCTTTCTTTGCCATAAGTTGGCAGGGTATGCCCAGACGTGCGTCCCTTGCTAACTTTGCAACTGGATTCAAGGTAGTCTGGCTGATGACAGCCGATTAGCCATAAACCGGTCCCAGGTTGCTTGTTTGCAGTCCAGGGATGACATGGCTTGGCAGTTCGGGCTAGACTGTTCCCATGAGGCACAGGGGCAGACTGATTTGCATATGGCCATGTCTGAACTGGGGTGGCAGAGTGAGCTAAAAAATGATGATGGATTAAACCCAGATCAGTTGACTGGGGTGAGGGCTTGCAATGTTCAACACTCCATCCATCATCCCCTTTGGTTGTGCTTTGTTCGCCCTAAGTTGGCAGGGTATGCCCAGACGTGGGTCCCTTGCTAACTTTGCAACTGGATTCAAGCTAGCCTGGCTGATGACGGCCGATTAGAAAGAAACCGGTCCCAGGATGCTTGTTCCCGGTCCAGTGAAGACATGGCTTGGCATTTCGGGCTGGAGTTTTCCCATGATGCACAAGGTCAGACTGATTTGCATATGGCCATGTCTAAACTGGATCGCCGAAGTGAGCTAAAGAATGATGATGGATTAAACCCAGATCAGTTGACTGGGGGTGAGTTCTCGCAATGTTCAACACTAGGTCCATCATCCTTTTTGGTTTTGCATTGTTCATCATATGTTGGCAGGGTATGCCCAGACGTGGGTCCCTTGCTCACTTTGCCACTGGATTCAGGCTAGCCTGGCTGATGACGGCTGATTAGCCAGAAACCGGTCCCAGGATGCTTGTTTCTGGTCCAGGGAAGACATGGCTTGGAAGTTCGGGCTGGAATGTTCCCATGAGGCACAGGGTCAGACTGATTTGCATATGGCCATGTTTGAACTGGGTTTGGAGGAGTGAGCTAAAAAATGATGATGGATTAAACCCAGATCAGTCGACTGGGGTGCGTGCTTGTAATGTTCAACACTCCGTCCATCATCCCCTTTGGTTTTGCTTTGCTCGCCCCAAGTTGGCAGGGTATGCCCAGACGTGGGTCCCTTGCTCACTTTGCCACAGGATTCAAGCTTGCGTGGCTGATGACGGCTGATTAGCCAGAAACCGGTCCCAGGATACATTTTTCCGGTCCAGGGAAGACATGGCTTGGCATTTCGGGCTGTAGTGTTCCCATGAGGCACAGGGTCAGACTGATTTGCATATGAACATGTCTGAACTGGGGTGGCGGAGTGAGCTAAAGAACGATGATGGATTAAACCCAGATCAGTTGACTGGGGTGAGTGCTTGCAATGTTCAACACTAGGTCCATCATCCCCTTTGGTTTTGCTATGTTCGCCCTATGTTGGCAGTGTATGCCCAGAAGTGGGTCCCTTGCTCCCTTTGCCACTGGATTCAAGCTAGCCTGGCTGATGATGGCTGATTAGCCAGAAACCGGTCCCAGGATGCTTGTTTTAGGTCCAGGGAAGACATGGCTTGGCAGTTCGGGCTGGACTGTTCCCATGAGGCACATGGTCAGACTGATTTGCATATGGCCATGTCTGAACTGGGGTGGCGGAGTGAGCTAAAGAATGATGATGATTAAACCCAGATCAGTTGACTGGGGGCGAGGGCGTGCAAAGTTCAACACTCCATCCATCATCCCCTTTGGTTTTGCCTTGTTCGCCCTAAGTTGGCAGGGTATGCCCAAACGTGGGTCTCTTGCTCACTTTGCCACTGGATTCAAGCTAGCCTGGATGATGACGGCTGATGAGCCAGAAACCGGTCCCAGGATGCTTGTTTCCTGTCCAGAGAAGACATGGCTTGGCAGTTCGGGCTAGAGTGTTCCCATGAGGCACAGGGTCAGACTGATTTGCATATGGCCATGTCTGAACTGGGGTGGCAGAATGAGCTAAAGAATGATGACGATTAAACCCAGATCAGTTGACTGGGGGTGGGAGTGCTTGCAACGTTCAACACTCCGTCCATCATCCCCTTTAGTTTTGCTTTGTTCGCCCTAATTTGGCAGGGTATTCCCAGACGTGGGTCCCTTGTTCACTTTGCCACTGGATTCAAGCTAGCCTGGCTGATGAAGGATGATTAGCCAGAAACCGGTCCCAGGTTGCTTGTTTCCGGTCCAGTGAAGACATGGCTTGGCATTTCAGGCTGGAGTGTTCCCATGAGGCACAGGGTCATACTGATTTGCATATGGCCATGTCTGAACTGGGGTGGTGGAGTGAGCTAAAGAATGATGATGGATTAAACCCAGATCAGTTGACTGGGGGTGAGTGCTTGAAATGTTCAACACTCCGTCCATCATCCCCTTTGGTTTTGCCTTGTTCGCTCTAAGTTGGCAGGGTGTGCCAAGACGTGGGTCCCTTGCTCAGTTTGCCACTGGATTCAATCTAGCCTGGCTAATGACGGCTGATGAGACAGAAACCGGTCCCAGGATGCTTGTTTCCTGTCCAGGGAAGACATGGCTTGGCAGTTCGGGCTGGAGTGTTCCCATGAGGCACAGGGTCAGACTGATTTGCATATGGCCATATCTGAACTGGGGTGGCAGAGTGAGTTAAAGAATGATGATGGATTAAACCCAGATCAGTTGATTGGGGGTGAGTGCTTGCAATGTTCAACTCTTTGTCCATCATCCCCTTTGGTTTTGCTTTCTTCGCCCTAAGTTGGCAGGGTGTGCCCAGAAGTGGGTCCCTTGCTAACTTTGCAACTGGATTCAAGGTAGTCTGGCTGATGACAGCCGATTAGCCAGAAACCGGTCCCAGGTTGCTTGTTTCCAGTCCAGGGAAGACATGGCTTGGCAGTTCGGGCTGGACTGTTCCCATGAGGCACAGGGGCAGACTGATTTGCATATGGCCATGTCTGAACTGGGGTGGCGGAGTGAGCTAAAAAATGATGATGGATTAAACCCAGATCTGTTGACTGGGGTGAGTGCTTGCAATGTTCAACACTCCGTCCATCATCCCCTTTGGTTTTGCCTTGTTCGCTCTAAGTTGGATGGGTGTGCCCAGACGTGGGTCCCTTGCTCACTTTGCCACTGGATTCAAGCTAGCCTGGCAAATGACGGCTGATGAGACAGAAACCGGTCCCAGGATGCTTGTTTCCTGTCCAGGGAAGACATGGCTTGGCAGTTCGGGCTGGAGTGTTCCCATGATGCACAGGGTCAGACTGATTTGCATATGGCCATGTCTGAACTGGGGTGGAAGAGTGAGCTAAAGAATGATGATGCATTAAACCCAGTTCAGTTGACTGGGGGCGAGTGCTCGCAATGTTCAACACTTCGTCTATCATCCCTTTTGATTTTGCTTTCTTCACCCTAAGTTAGCAGGGTAAGCCCTGACGTGGGTCCTTTGCTGACTTTGCAACTGGATTCAAGCTAGCCTAGCTGATGATGGCCGATTAGCCAGAAACCGGTCCCAGGTTGCTTGTTTCCAGTCCCGGGAAGACATGGCTTGGCTGTTCGGGCTGGACTGTTCCCATGAGGCACAGGGTCAGACTGATTTGCATATGACTATGTCTGAACTGGGGTGGCGGAGTGAGCTAAAGAATGATGATGGATTAAACCCAGATCAGTTGACTGGGGTGAGTGCTTGCAATGTTCAACACTACGTCCATCATCCCCTTTGGTTTTGCTTTGCTCGCCCTAAGTTGGCAGGGTATGCCCAGACATGGGTCCCTTGATCACTTTGCCACAGGATTCAAGCTTGCATGGCTGATGACGGCTGATTAGCCAGAAACCGGTCCCAGGATACTTTTTTCCGGTCCAGGGAAGACATGGCTTGGCATTTCGGGCTATAGTGTTCCCATGAGGCACAGGGTCAGACTGATTTGCATATGACCATGTCTGAATTGGGGAGGCGGAGTGAGCTAAAGAATGATGATGGATTAAACCCAGATCAGTTGACTGGGGGTGAGTGCTTGCAATGTTCAACACTAGGTCCATCATCCCCTTTGGTTTGGCTTTGTTCGCCCTATGTTGGCAGTGTATGCCCAGAAGTGGGTTCCTTGCTCCCTTTGCCACTGGATTCAAGCTAGCCTGGCTGATGATGGCTGATTAGCCAGAAACTGGTCCCAGGATGCTTGTTTTTGGTCCAGGGAAGACATGGCTTGGCAGTTCGGGCTGGACTGTTCCCATGATGCACCGGGTCAGACTGATTTGCATATGGACATGTCTGAACTGGGGTGGCGGAGTGAGCTAAAGAATGATGATGGATTAAACCCAGATCAGTTGACTGGGGGCGGGAGTGCTTGCAACGTTAAACACTCCGTCCATCATCCCCTTGTTTGGCCTAATTTGGCAGGGTATTCCCAGACGTGGGTCCCTTGCTCACTTTGCCACTGGATTCAAGCTAGCCTGGCTGATGATGGCTGATTAGCCAGAAACCGGTCCCAGGTTGCTTGTTTCCGGTCCAGTGAAGACATGGCTTGGCATTTCGGGCTGGAGTGTTCCCATGAGGCACAGGGTCATACTGATTTGCACATGGCCGTGTCTGAACTGGGGTGGTGGAGTGAGCTAAAGAATGATGATGGATTAAACCCAGATCAGTTGACTGGGGTTGAGTGCTTGAAATGTTCAACACTCCGTCCATCATACCCTTTGGTTTTGCCTTGTTCACTCTAAGTTGGCAGGGTGTGCCCAGACGTGGGTCCCTTGCTCACTTTGCCACTGGATTCAAACTAGCCTGGCAAATGACGGCTGATGAGACAGAAACCGGTCCCAGGATGCTTGTTTCCTGTCCAGGGAAGACATGGCTTGGCAGTTCGGGCTGGAGTGTTCCCATGATGCACAGGGTCAGACTGATTTGCATATGGCCATGTCTGAACTGGGGTGGCGGAGTGAGCTAAAGAATGATGATGGATTAAACCCAGATCAGTTGACTGATGGTGAGTGCTTGCATATGGCCATATCTGAACTGGGGTGGCGGAGTGAGCTAAAGAATGATGATGCATTAAACCCAGATCAGTTGACTGGGGGTGAGTGCTTGCAATGTTCAACACTCCGTCCATCATCCCCTTTGGTTTTGCTTTGCTCGCGCTAAGTTGGCAGGGTATGCCCAGACATGGGACCCTTGCTCACTTTGCCACAGGATTCAAGCTTGCGTGGCTGATGACGGCTGATTAGACAGAAACCGGTCCCAGGATACTTTTTTCCGGTCCAGGGAAGACATGGCTTGGCAGTTCGGGCTGGAGTGTTCCCATGAGGCACAGGGTCAGACTGATTTGCATATGGCCATATCTGAACTGGGGTGGCGGAGTGAGCTAAAGAATGATGATGCATTAAACCCAGATCAGTTGACTGGGGGTGAGTGCTTGCAATGTTCAACACTTCGTCCATCATCCCCTTTGATTTGCTTTCTTCGCCCTAAGTTTGCAGGGTATGCCCAGAAGTGGGTCCCTTGCTAACTTTGCCACTGGATTCAAGGTAGTCTGGCTGATGACAGCCGATTAGCCAGAAACCGGTCCCAGGTTGCTTGTTTCCAGTCCAGGGAAGACATGGCTTGGCACTTCGGGCTGGACTGTTCCCATGAGGCACAGGGGCAGACTGATTTGAATATGGCCATGTCTGATCTGGGGTGGCGGAGTGAGCTAAAAAATGATGATGGATTAAACCCAGATCAGTTGACTGGGGTGAGGGCTTGCAATGTTCAACACTCCATCCATCATCCCCTTTGGTTGTGCTTTGTTCGCCCTAAGTTGGCAGGGTATGCCCAGACGTGGGTCCCTTGCTAACTTTGCAACTGGATTCAAGCTAGCCTGGCTGATGACGGCTGATTAGCCAGAAACCGGTCCCAGGATACTTTTTTCCGGTCCAGGGAAGACATGGCTTGGCATTTCGGGCTATAGTGTTCCCATGAGGCACAGGGTCAGACTGATTTGCATATGACCATGTCTGAACTGGGGTGGCGGAGTGAGCTAAAGAATGATGATGGATTAAACCCAGATCAGTTGACTGGGGGTGAGTGCTTGCAATGTTCAACACTAGGTCCATCATCCCCTTTGGTTTTGCTTTGTTCGCCCTATGTTGGCAGTGTATGCCCAGAAGTGGGTCCCTTGCTCCCTTTGCCACTGGATTCAAGCTAGCCTGGCTGATGATGGCTGATTAGCCAGAAACCGGTCCCAGGATTCTTGTTTTAGGTCCAGGGAAGACATAGCTTGGCAGTTCGGGCTGGACTGTTCCCATGAGGCACAGGGTCAGACTGATTTGCATATGGCCATGTCTGAACTGGGGTGGCGGAGTGAGCTAAAGAATGATGATGATTAAACCCAGATAAGTTGACTGGGGGTGGGAATGCTTGCAACGTTCAACACTCCGTCCATCATCCCCTTTGGTTTTGCTTTGTTCGCTCTAAGTTGGCAGGGTGTGCCCAGACGTGGGTCCCTTGTTCTCTTTGCCACTGGATTCAATCTAGCCTGGCTAATGATGGCTGATTAGCCAGAAAGCGGTCCCAGATTGCTTGTGTCCGGTCCAGTGAACACATGGCTTGGCATTTCGGGCTGGAGTGTTCCCATGAGGCACAGGGTCATACTGATTTGCATATGGCCATGTCTGAACTGGTGTGGTGGAGTGAGCTAAAGAATGATGATGGATTAAACCCAGATCAGTTGACTGGGGGTGAGTGCTTGAAATGTTCAACACTCCGTCCATCATCCCCTTTGGTTTTGCCTTCTTCGCTCTAAGTTGGCAGGGTGTGCCCAGACGTGGGTCCCTTGCTCACTTTGCCACTGGATTCAATCTAGCCTGGCTAATGACGGCTGATGAGACAGAAACCGGTCCCAGGATGCTTGTTTCCTGTCCAGGGAAGACATGGCTTGGCAGTTCGGGCTGGAGTGTTCCCATGAGGCACAGGGTCAGACTGATTTGCATATGGCCATGTCTGAACTGGGGTGGGGGAGTGAGCTAAAAAATGATGACGGATTAAACCCAGATCAGTTGACTGGGGGTGAGGGCTTGCAAAGTTCAACACTCCATCCATCATCCCCTTTGGTTTTGCCTTGTTAGCCCTAATTTGGCAGGGTATGCCCAGACGTGGGTCCCTTGCTCACTTTGCCACTGGATTCAAGCTAGCCTGGCTGATGATGGCTGATTAGCCAGAAAACAGTCCCAGGGTGCTTGTTTCCGGTCCCGGGAAGACATGGTTTGGTAGTTCGGGCTGGAGTGTTCCCATGAGGCACAGGGTCAGACTAATTTGCATATGGCCATATCTGAACTGGGGTGGCGGAGTGAGCTAAAGAATGATGATGCATTAAACCCAGATCAGTTGACTGGGGGTGAGTGCTTGCAATGTTCAACACTCCGTCCATCATCCCCTTTGGTTTTGCTTTGCTTGCCCTAAGTTGGCAGGGTATGCCCAGACATGGGTCCCTTGCTCACTTTGCCACAGGATTCAAGCTTGCGTGGCTTATGACGGCTGATTAGCCAGAAACCGGTCCCAGGATACTTTTTTCCGGTCCAGGGAAGACATGGCTTGGCAGTTCGGGCTGAAGTGTTCCCATGAGGCACAGGGTCAGACTGATTTGCATATGGCCATATCTGAACTGGGGTGGCGGAGTGAGCTAAAGAATGATGATGCATTAAACCCAGATCAGTTGACTGGGGGTGAGTGCTTGCAATGTTCAACACTTCGTCCATCATCCCCTTTGGTTTTGCTTTCTTCGCCCTAAGTTGGCAGGGTATGCCCAGAAGTGGGTCCCTTGCTAACTTTGCCACTGGATTCAAGCTAGCCTGGCTGATGATGGCTGATTAGCCAGAAAACGGTCCAAGAGGTGCATGTTTCCGGTCCAGTGAAGACATGGCTTGGAGTTTCGGGCTGGAGTGTTCCCATGATTCACAGGGTCAGAATGATTTGCATATGGCCATTTCTGAACAGGGATGCCGGAGTGAGCTAAAGAATGATGATGATTAAACCCAGATCAGTTGACTGGGGGTGAGGGCTTGCAATGTTCAACACTCTGTCCATCATCCCCTTTGGTTTTGCCTTGTTCGCCCTAAGTTGGCAGGGTATGCCCAGACGTGGGTCCCTTGCTCACGTTGCCACTGGATTCAAGCTAGCCTGGCTGATGACGGCTGATTAGCCAGAAACCAGTCCCAGGACGCTTGTTTCCGGTCAAGGGAAAGCATGGCTTGACAGTTCGGGCTGGACTGCTACCATGAGGCACAGGGTCAGACTGAATTGCATATGGCCATGTCTGAACTGGGGTGGCGGAGTGAGATAAAGAATGATGATGGATTAAATCCAGATCAGTTGCCTGGGGGTGAGTGCTTGAAATGTTCAACACTCCGTCCATCATCCCCTTTGGTTTTGCCTTGTTCGCTCTAAGTTGGCAGGGTGTGCCCAGACGTGGGTCCCTTGCTCACTTTGCCACTGGATTCAAGCTAGCCTGGCTAATAACGACTGATGAGACAGAAACTGGTCTCAGGATGCTTGTTTCCTGTCCAGGGAAGACATGGCTTGGCAGTTCGGGCTGGAGTGTTCCCATGAGGCACAGGGTCAGACTGATTTGCATATGGCCATGTCTGAACTGGGGGTGGCGGAGTGAGCTAAAGAATGATGATGGATTAAACCCAGATCAGTTAACTGGGGGTGAGTGCTTGCAATATTCAACACTCCGTCCATCATCCCCTTTGGTTTTGCTTGTTCGCACTAAGTTGGCAGGGTATGCCCAGACGTGGGTCCCTTGCTCACTCTGCCACTGGATTCAAGCTAGCCTGGCTGATTATGACTGATTAGCCAGGAAACGGTCCCAGGATGCTTGTTTCCGGTCCCGGGAAGACAATGCTTGGCAGTTTGGGCTGAACTGTTCCCATGAGGCACAGGGTCAGACTGATTTGCATATGGCCATATCTGAACTGGGGTGGTGGAGTGAGCTAAAGAATGATGATGCATTAAACCCAGATCAGTTGACTGGGGTGAGTGCTTGCAATGTTCAACACTTCGTCCATCATCCCCTTTTGTTTTTCTTTCTTTGCCCTAAGTTGGCAGGGTATGCCCAGACGTGTGTCCCTTGCAAACTTTGCAACTGGATTCAAGGTAGCCTGGCTGATGACAGCCGATTAGCCAGAAACCGGTCCCAGGTTGCTTGTTTCCAGCCCAGGGAAGACATGGCTTGGCAGTTCGGGCTGGACTGTTCCCATGAGGCACAGGGGCAGACTGATTTGCATATGGCCATGTCTGAACTGGGGTGGCGGAGTGAGCTAAAAAATGATGATAGATTAAACCCAGATCAGTTGACTGGGGTGAGTGCTTGCAATGTTCAACACTCCGTCCATCATCCCCTTTGGTTGTGCTTTGTTCGCCCTAAGTTGGCAGGGTATGTCCAGACGTGGGTCCCTTGCTAACTTTGCAACTGGATTCAAGCTAGCCTGGCTGATGACGGCCGATTAGCCAGAAACTGGTCCCAGGATGCTTGTTCCCGGTCCAGTGAAGACATGGCTTGGCATTTCGGGCTGGAGTATTCCCATGATGCACATGGTCAGACTAATTTGCATATGGCCATGTCTACACTGGGATGCCGAAGTGAGCTAAAGAACGATGATGGATTAAACCCAGATCAGTTGACTGGGGGTGAGTGCTCGCAATGTTCAACACTAGGTCCATCATCCCCTTTGATTTTGAATTGTTCACCATATGTTGGCAGGGTATGCCCAGACGTGGGTCCCTTGCTAACTTTGCAACTGGATTCAAGCTAGCCTGGCTGATGACGGCCGATTAGTCAGAAACTGGTCCCAGGATGCTTGTTCCCGGTCCAGTGAAGACATGGCTTGGCATTTCGGGCTGGAGTATTCCCATGATGCACATGGTCAGACTAATTTGCATATGGCCATGTCTACACTGGGATGCCGAAGTGAGCTAAAGAATGATGATGGATTAAACCCAGATCAGTTGACTGGGGGTGAGTGCTCGCAATGTTCAACACTAGGTCCATCATCCTCTTTGATTTTGCATTGTTCACCATATGTTGGCAGGGTATGCCCAGACGTGGGTCCCTTGCTCACTTTGCCACTGGATTCAGGCTAGCCTGGCTGATGACGGCTGATTAGCCAGAAACCGGTCCCCGTATGCTTGTTTCCGGTCCAGGGAAGACATGGCTTGGAAGTTCGGGCTGGAATGTTCCCATGAGGCACATGGTCAGACTGATTTGCATATGGCCATGTTTGAACTGGGCGTGGAGGAGTGAGCTAAAAAATGATGATGGATTAAACCCAGATCAGTCGACTGGGGTGAGTGCTTGCAATGTTCAACACTCCGTCCATCATCCCCTTTGGTTTTGCTTTGCTCGCCCTAAATTGGCAGGGTATGCCCAGACATGGGTCCCTTGCTCACTTTGCCACAGGATTCAAGCTTGCGTGGCTGATGACGGCTGATTAGCCAGAAACTGGTCCCAGGATACTTTTTTCCGGTCCAGGGAAGACATGGCTTGGCATTTCGGGCTGTAGTGTTCCCATGAGGCACAGGGTCAGACTGATTTGCATATGACCATGTCTGAATTGGGGAGGCGGAGTGAGCTAAAGAATGATGATGGATTAAACCCAGATCAGTTGACTGGGGGTGAGTGCTTGCAATGTTCAACACTAGGTCCATCATCCCCTTTGGTTTTGCTTTGTTCGCCCTATGTTGGCAGTGTATGCCCAGAAGTGGGTTCCTTGCTCCCTTTGCCACTGGATTCAAGCTAGCCTGGCTGATGATGGCTGATTAGCCAGAAACCGGTCCCAGGATGCTTGTTTTAGGTCCAGGGAAGACATGGCTTGGCAGTTCGGGCTGGACAGTTCCCATGAGGCACCGGGTCAGACTGATTTGCATATGGCCATGTCTGAACTGGGGTGGCGGAGTGAGCTAAAGAATGATGATGATTAAATCCAGATCAGTTGACTGGGGGTGAGGGCTTGCAAAGTTCAACACTCCATCCATCATCCCCTTTGGTTTTGCCTTGTTCGCCCTAAGTTGGCAGGGTATGCCCAGACGTGGGTCTCTTGCTCACTTTTCCACTGGATTCAAGCTAGCCTGGCTAATAACGGCTGATGAGACAGAAACCGGTCTCAGGATGCTTGTTTCCTGTCCAGGGAAGACATGGCTTGGCAGTTCGGGCTGGAGTGTTCCCATGAGGCACAGGGTCAGACTGATTTGCATATGGCCATGTCTGAACTGGGGGTGGCGGAGTGAGCTAAAGAATGATGATGGATTAAACCCAGATCAGTTAACTGGGGGTGAGTGCTTGCAATATTCAACACTCCGTCCATCATCCCCTTTGGTTTTGCTTGTTCGCACTAAGTTGGCAGGGTATGCCCAGACGTGGGTCCCTTGCTCACTCTGCCACTGGATTCAAGCTAGCCTGGCTGATTATGACTGATTAGCCAGGAAACGGTCCCAGGATGCTTGTTTCCGGTCCCAGGAAGACAATGCTTGGCAGTTTGGGCTGAACTGTTCCCATGAGGCACAGGGTCAGACTGATTTGCATATGGCCATATCTGAACTGGGGTGGTGGAGTGAGCTAAAGAATGATGATGCATTAAACCCAGATCAGTTGACTGGGGTGAGTGCTTGCAATGTTCAACACTTCGTCCATCATCCCCTTTTGTTTTTCTTTCTTTGCCCTAAGTTGGCAGGGTATGCCCAGACGTGTGTCCCTTGCAAACTTTGCAACTGGATTCAAGGTAGCCTGGCTGATGACAGCCGATTAGCCAGAAACCGGTCCCAGGTTGCTTGTTTCCAGCCCAGGGAAGACATGGCTTGGCAGTTCGGGCTGGACTGTTCCCATGAGGCACAGGGGCAGACTGATTTGCATATGGCCATGTCTGAACTGGGGTGGCGGAGTGAGCTAAAAAATGATGATAGATTAAACCCAGATCAGTTGACTGGGGTGAGTGCTTGCAATGTTCAACACTCCGTCCATCATCCCCTTTGGTTGTGCTTTGTTCGCCCTAAGTTGGCAGGGTATGTCCAGACGTGGGTCCCTTGCTAACTTTGCAACTGGATTCAAGCTAGCCTGGCTGATGACGGCCGATTAGCCAGAAACTGGTCCCAGGATGCTTGTTCCCGGTCCAGTGAAGACATGGCTTGGCATTTCGGGCTGGAGTATTCCCATGATGCACATGGTCAGACTAATTTGCATATGGCCATGTCTACACTGGGATGCCGAAGTGAGCTAAAGAATGATGATGGATTAAACCCAGATCAGTTGACTGGGGGTGAGTGCTCGCAATGTTCAACACTAGGTCCATCATCCCCTTTGATTTTGAATTGTTCACCATATGTTGGCAGGGTATGCCCAGACGTGGGTCCCTTGCTAACTTTGCAACTGGATTCAAGCTAGCCTGGCTGATGACGGCCGATTAGCCAGAAACTGGTCCCAGGATGCTTGTTCCCGGTCCAGTGAAGACATGGCTTGGCATTTCGGGCTGGAGTATTCCCATGATGCACATGGTCAGACTAATTTGCATATGGCCATGTCTACACTGGGATGCCGAAGTGAGCTAAAGAATGATGATGGATTAAACCCAGATCAGTTGACTGGGGGTGAGTGCTCGCAATGTTCAACACTAGGTCCATCATCCTCTTTGATTTTGCATTGTTCACCATATGTTGGCAGGGTATGCCCAGACGTGGGTCCCTTGCTCACTTTGCCACTGGATTCAGGCTAGCCTGGCTGATGACGGCGGATTAGCCAGAAACCGGTCCCCGTATGCTTGTTTCCGGTCCAGGGAAGACATGGCTTGGAAGTTCGGGCTGGAATGTTCCCATGAGGCACATGGTCAGACTGATTTGCATATGGCCATGTTTGAACTGGGCGTGGAGGAGTGAGCTAAAAAATGATGATGGATTAAACCCAGATCAGTCGACTGGGGTGAGTGCTTGCAATGTTCAACACTCCGTCCATCATCCCCTTTGGTTTTGCTTTGCTCGCCCTAAATTGGCAGGGTATGCCCAGACATGGGTCCCTTGCTCACTTTGCCACAGGATTCAAGCTTGCGTGGCTGATGACGGCTGATTAGCCAGAAACCGGTCCCAGGATACTTTTTTCCGGTCCAGGGAAGACATGGCTTGGCATTTCGGGCTGTAGTGTTCCCATGAGGCACAGGGTCAGACTGATTTGCATATGACCATGTCTGAATTGGGGAGGCGGAGTGAGCTAAAGAATGATGATGGATTAAACCCAGATCAGTTGACTGGGGGTGAGTGCTTGCAATGTTCAACACTAGGTCCATCATCCCCTTTGGTTTTGCTTTGTTCGCCCTATGTTGGCAGTGTATGCCCAGAAGTGGGTTCCTTGCTCCCTTTGCCACTGGATTCAAGCTAGCCTGGCTGATGATGGCTGATTAGCCAGAAACCGGTCCCAGGATGCTTGTTTTAGGTCCAGGGAAGACATGGCTTGGCAGTTCGGGCTGGACTGTTCCCATGAGGCACCGGGTCAGACTGATTTGCATATGGCCATGTCTGAACTGGGGTGGCGGAGTGAGCTAAAGAATGATGATGATTAAATCCAGATCAGTTGACTGGGGGTGAGGGCTTGCAAAGTTCAACACTCCATCCATCATCCCCTTTGGTTTTGCCTTGTTCGCCCTAAGTTGGCAGGGTATGCCCAGACGTGGGTCTCTTGCTCACTTTTCCACTGGATTCAAGCTAGCCTGGATGATGACGGCTGATGAGCCAGAAACTGGTCCCAGGATGCTTGTTTCTTGTCCAGGGAAGACATGGCTCGGCAGTTCGGGCTAGAGTGTTCCCATGAGGGACAGGGTCAGACTGATTTGCATATGGCCATGTCTGAACTGGGGTGGCGGAGTGAGCTAAAGAATGATGATGGATTAAACCCAGATCAGTTGACTGGGGGCGGGAGTGCTTGCAACGTTAAACACTCCGTCCATCATCCCCTTTGGTTTTGCTTTGTTTGCCCTAATTTGGCAGGGTAGTCCCAGACGTGGGTCCCTTGCTCACTTTGCCACTGGATTCAAGCTAGCCTGGCTGATGATGGCTGATTAGCCAGAAACCGGTCCCAGGTTGCTTGTTTCCAGTCCAGTGAAGACATCGCTTGGCATTTCAGGCTGGAGTGTTCCCATGAGGCACAGGGTCATACTGATTTGCATATGGCCATGTCTGAACTGGGATGGATGAGTGAGCTAAAGAATGATGATGGATTAAACCCAGATCAGTTGACTGGGGTTGAGTGCTTGAAATGTTCAACACTCCGTCCATCATCCCCTTTGGTTTTGCCTTGTTCGCTCTAAGTTGGCAGGGTGTGCCCAGACGTGGGTCCCTTGCTCACTTTGCCACTGGATTCAAACTAGCCTGGCAAATGACGGCTGATGAGACAGAAACCGGTCCCAGGATGCTTGTTTCCTGTCCAGGGAAGACATGGCTTGGCAGTTCGGGCTGGAGTGTTCCCATGATGCACAGGGTCAGACTGATTTGCATATGGCCATGTCTGAACTGGGGTGGCGGAGTGAGCTAAAGAATGATGTTGGATTAAACCCAGATCAGTTGACTGATGGTGAGTGCTTGCAATGTTCAACACTCCGTCCATCATCCCCTTTGGTTTTGCTTTGTTCGCCCTAAGTTGGCAGGGTATGCCCAGACGTGGGTCCCTTGCTCACTTTGCCACTGGATTCGAGCTAGCCTGGCTGATGATGGCTGATTAGCCAGAAAACGGTCCCAGGGTGCTTGTTTCCGGTCCCGGGAAGACATGGTTTGGCAGTTCGGGCCGAACTGTTCCCATGAGGCACAGGGTCAGACTGATTTGCATATGGCCATATCTGAACTGGGGTGGCGGAGTGAGCTAAAGAATGATGATGCATTAAACCCAGATCAGTTGACTGGGGGTGAGTGCTTGCAATGTTCAACACTCCGTCCATCATCCCCTTTGGTTTTGCTTTGCTCGCCCTAAGTTGGCAAGGTATGCCCAGACGTGGGTCCCTTGCTCACTTTGCCACAGGATTCAAGCTTGCGTGGCTGATGACGGCTGATTAGCCAGAAACCGGTCCCAGGATACTTTTTTCCGGTCCAGGTAAGACATGGCTTGGCAGTTCGGGGTGGAGTGTTCCCATGAGGCACAGGGTCAGAATGATTTGCATATGGCCATATCTGAACTG
This sequence comes from Triturus cristatus, assembly GCF_964204655.1. Classification (NCBI taxonomy): domain Eukaryota; kingdom Metazoa; phylum Chordata; class Amphibia; order Caudata; family Salamandridae; genus Triturus; species Triturus cristatus. Next base: position 1,032,342,297 of record NC_140579.1, on the reverse strand, counting down.
GGGTGGCGGAGTGAGCTAAAGAATGATGATGCATTAAACCCAGATCAGTTGACTGGGGGTGAGTGCTTGCAATGTTCAACACTAGGTCCATCATCCCCTTTGGTTTTGCCTTGTTCGCCCTAAGTTGGCAGGGTATGCCCAGACGTGGGTCTCTTGCTCACTTTTCCACTGGATTCAAGCTAGCCTGGATGATGACGGCTGATGAGCCAGAAACTGGTCCCAGGATGCTTGTTTCTTGTCCAGGGAAGACATGGCTCGGCAGTTCGGGCTAGAGTGTTCCCATGAGGGACAGGGTCAGACTGATTTGCATATGGCCATGTCTGAACTGGGGTGGCGGAGTGAGCTAAAGAATGATGATGGATTAAACCCAGATCAGTTGACTGGGGGCGGGAGTGCTTGCAACGTTAAACACTCCGTCCATCATCCCCTTTGGTTTTGCTTTGTTTGCCCTAATTTGGCAGGGTAGTCCCAGACGTGGGTCCCTTGCTCACTTTGCCACTGGATTCAAGCTAGCCTGGCTGATGATGGCTGATTAGCCAGAAACCGGTCCCAGGTTGCTTGTTTCCAGTCCAGTGAAGACATCGCTTGGCATTTCAGGCTGGAGTGTTCCCATGAGGCACAGGGTCATACTGATTTGCATATGGCCATGTCTGAACTGGGATGGTGGAGTGAGCTAAAGAATGATGATGGATTAAACCCAGATCAGTTGACTGGGGTTGAGTGCTTGAAATGTTCAACACTCCGTCCATCATCCCCTTTGGTTTTGCCTTGTTCGCTCTAAGTTGGCAGGGTGTGCCCAGACGTGGGTCCCTTGCTCACTTTGCCACTGGATTCAAACTAGCCTGGCAAATGACGGCTGATGAGACAGAAACCGGTCCCAGGATGCTTGTTTCCTGTCCAGGGAAGACATGGCTTGGCAGTTCGGGCTGGAGTGTTCCCATGATGCACAGGGTCAGACTGATTTGCATATGGCCATGTCTGAACTGGGGTGGCGGAGTGAGCTAAAGAATGATGTTGGATTAAACCCAGATCAGTTGACTGATGGTGAGTGCTTGCAATGTTCAACACTCCGTCCATCATCCCATTTGGTTTTGCTTTGTTCGCCCTAAGTTGGCAGGGTATGCCCAGACGTGGGTCCCTTGCTCACTTTGCCACTGGATTCGAGCTAGCCTGGCTGATGATGGCTGATTAGCCAGAAAACGGTCCCAGGGTGCTTGTTTCCGGTCCCGGGAAGACATGGTTTGGCAGTTCGGGCCGAACTGTTCCCATGAGGCACAGGGTCAGACTGATTTGCATATGGCCATATCTGAACTGGGGTGGCGGAGTGAGCTAAAGAATGATGATGCATTAAACCCAGATCAGTTGACTGGGGGTGAGTGCTTGCAATGTTCAACACTCCGTCCATCATCCCCTTTGGTTTTGCTTTGCTCGCCCTAAGTTGGCAGGGTATGCCCAGACGTGGGTCCCTTGCTCACTTTGCCACAGGATTCAAGCTTGCGTGGCTGATGACGGCTGATTAGCCAGAAACCGGTCCCAGGATACTTTTTTCCGGTCCAGGTAAGACATGGCTTGGCAGTTCGGGCTGGAGTGTTCCCATGAGGCACAGGGTCAGAATGATTTGCATATGGCCATATCTGAACTGGGGTGGCGGAGTGAGCTAAAGAATGATGATGCATTAAACCCAGATCAGTTGACTGGGGGTGAGTGCTTGCAATGTTCAACACTAGGTCCATCATCCCCTTTGGTTTTGCTTTGTTCGCCCTATATTGGCTGTGTATGCCCAGAAGTGGGTTCCTTGCTCCCTTTGCCACTAGATTCAAGCTAGCCTGGCTGATGATGGCTGATTAGCCAGAAACCGTTCCCAGGTTGCTTGTTTTAGGTCCAGGGAAGACATGGCTTGGCAGTTCGGGCTGGACTGTTCCCATGAGGCACCGGGTCAGACTGATTTGCATATGGCCATGTCTGAACTGGGGTGGCGGAGTGAGCTAAAGAATGATGATGATTAAATCCAGATCAGTTGACTGGGGGTGAGGGCTTGCAAAGTTCAACACTCCATCCATCATCCCCTTTGGTTTTGCCTTGATCGCCCTAAGTTGGCAGGGTATTCCCAGACGTGGGTCCCTTGCTCACTTTGCCACTGGATTCAAGCTAGCCTGGCTGATGATGGCTGATTAGCCAGAAACCGGTCCCAGGTTGCTTGTTTCCAGTCCAGTGAAGACATGGCTTGGCATTTCGGGCTGGAGTGTTCCCATGAGGCACAGGGTCATACTGATTTGCATATGGCCATGTCTGAACTGGGGTGGTGGAGTGAGCTAAAGAATGATGATGGATTAAACCCAGATCAGTTGACTGGGGTTGAGTGCTTGAAATGTTCAACACTCTGTCCATCATCCCCTTTGGTTTTGCCTTGTTCGCTCTAAGTTGGCAGGGTGTGCCCAGACGTGGGTCCCTTGCTCACTTTGCCACTGGATTCAAGCTAGCCTGGCAAATGACGGCTGATGAGACAGAAACCGGTCCCAGGATGCTTGTTTCCTGTCCAGGGAAGACATGGCTTGGCAGTTCGGGCTGGAGTGTTCCCATGATGCACAGGGTCAGACTGATTTGCATATGGCCATGTCTGAACTGGGGTGGCGGAGTGAGCTAAAGAATGATGATGGATTAAACCCAGATCAGTTGACTGATGGTGAGTGCTTGCAATGTTCAACACTCCGTCCATCATCCCCTTTGGTTTTGCTTTGTTCGCCCTAAGTTGGCAGGGTATGCCCAGACGTGGGTCCCTTGCTCACTTTGCCACTGGATTCAAGCTAGCCTGGCTGATGATGGCTGATTAGCCAGAAAACGGTTCCAGGGTGCTTGTTTCCGGTCCCGGGAAGACATGGTTTGGCAGTTCGGGCCGAACTGTTCCCATGAGGCACAGGGTCAGACTGATTTGCATATGGCCATATCTGAACTGGGGTGGCGGAGTGAGCTAAAGAATGATGATGCATTAAACCCAGATCAGTTGACTGGGGGTGAGTGCTTGCAATGTTCAACACTCCGTCCATCATCCCCTTTGGTTTTGCTTTGCTCGCCCTAAGTTGGCAGGGTATGCCCAGACATGGGTCCCTTGCTCACTTTGCCACTGGATTCAAACTAGCCTGGCAAATGACGGCTGATGAGACAGAAACCGGTCCCAGGATGCTTGTTTCCTGTCCAGGGAAGACATGGCTTGGCAGTTCGGGCTGGAGTGTTCCCATGATGCACAGGGTCAGACTGATTTGCATATGGCCATGTCTGAACTGGGGTGGCGGAGTGAGCTAAAGAATGATGATGGATTAAACCCAGATCAGTTGACTGATGGTGAGTGCTTGCAATGTTCAACACTCCGTCCATCATCCCCTTTGGTTTTGCTTTGTTCGCCCTAAGTTGGCAGGGTATGCCCAGACGTGGGTCCCTTGCTCACTTTGCCACTGGATTCGAGCTAGCCTGGCTGATGATGGCTGATTAGCCAGAAAACGGTCCCAGGGTGCTTGTTTCTGGTCCCGGGAACACATGGTTTGGCAGTTCGGGCCGAACTGTTCCCATGAGGCACAGGGTCAGACTGATTTGCATATGGCCATATCTGAACTGGGGTGGCGGAGTGAGCTAAAGAATGATGATGCATTAAACCCAAATCAGTTGACTGGGGGTGAGTGCTTGCAATGTTCAACACTCCGTCCATCATCCCCTTTGGTTTTGCTTTGCTCGCCCTAAGTTGGCAGGGTATGCCCAGACGTGGGTCCCTTGCTCACTTTGCCACAGGATTCAAGCTTGCGTGGCTGATGACGGCTGATTAGCCAGAAACCGGTCCCAGGATACTTTTTTCCGGTCCAGGTAAGACATGGCTTGGCAGTTCGGGCTGGAGTGTTCCCATGAGGCACAGGGTCAGACTGATTTGCATATGGCCATATCTGAACTGGGGTGGCGGAGTGAGCTAAAGAATGATGATGCATTAAACCCAGATCAGTTGACTGGGGGTGAGTGCTTGCAATGTTCAACACTAGGTCCATCATCCCCTTTGGTTTTGCTTTGTTCGCCCTATATTGGCAGTGTATGCCCAGAAGTGGGTTCCTTGCTCCCTTTGCAACTAGATTCAAGCTAGCCTGGCTGATGATGGCTGATTAGCCAGAAACCGGTCCCAGGATGCTTGTTTTAGGTCCAGGGAAGACATGGCTTGGCAGTTCGGGCTGGACTGTTCCCATGAGGCACCGGGTCAGACTGATTTGCATATGGCCATGTCTGAACTGGGGTGGCGGAGTGAGCTAAAGAATGATGATGATTAAATCCAGATCAGTTGACTGGGGGTGAGGGCTTGCAAAGTTCAACACTCCATCCATCATCCCCTTTGGTTTTGCCTTGTTCGCCCTAAGTTGGCAGGGTATTCCCAGACGTGAGTCCCTTGCTCACTTTGCCACTGGATTCAAGCTAGCCTGGCTGATGATGGCTGATTAGCCAGAAACTGGTCCCAGGTTGCTTGTTTCCAGTCCAGTGAAGACATGGCTTGGCATTTCGGGCTGGAGTGTTCCCATGAGGCACAGGGTCATGCTGATTTGCATATGGCCATGTCTGAACTGGGGTGGTGGAGTGAGCTAAAGAATGATGATGGATTAAACCCAGATCAGTTGACTGGGGTTGAGTGCTTGAAATGTTCAACACTCTGTCCATCATCCCCTTTGGTTTTGCCTTGTTCGCTCTAAGTTGGCAGGGTGTGCCCAGACGTGGGTCCCTTGCTCACTTTGCCACTGGATTCAAGCTAGCCTGGCAAATGACGGCTGATGAGACAGAAACCGGTCCCAGGATGCTTGTTTCCTGTCCAGGGAAGACATGGCTTGGCAGTTCGGGCTGGAGTGTTCCCATGATGCACAGGGTCAGACTGATTTGCATATGGCCATGTCTGAACTGGGGTGGCAGAGTGAGCTAAAGAATGATGATGGATTAAACCCAGATCAGTTGACTGATGGTGAGTGCTTGCAATGTTCAACACTCCGTCCATCATCCCCTTTGGTTTTGCTTTGTTCGCCCTAATTTGGCAGGGTATGCCCAGAAGTGGGTTCCTTGCTCCCTTTGCCACTGGATTCAAGCTAGCCTGGCTGATGATGGCTGATTAGCCAGAAACCGGTCCCAGGATGCTTGTTTTAGGTCCAGGGAAGACATGGCTTGGCAGTTCGGGCTGGACTGTTCCCATGAGGCACCGGGTCAGACTGATTTGCATATGGCCATGTCTGAACTGGGGTGGCGGAGTGAGCTAAAGAATGATGATGATTAAATCCAGATCAGTTGACTGGGGGTGAGGGCTTGCAAAGTTCAACACTCCATCCATCATCCCCTTTGGTTTTGCCTTGTTCGCCCTAAGTTGGCAGGGTATGCCCAGACGTGGGTCTCTTGCTCACTTTTCCACTGGATTCAAGCTAGCCTGGATGATGACGGCTGATGAGCCAGAAACTGGTCCCAGGATGCTTGTTTCTTGTCCAGGGAAGACATGGCTCGGCAGTTCGGGCTAGAGTGTTCCCATGAGGGACAGGGTCAGACTGATTTGCATATGGCCATGTCTGAACTGGGGTGGTGGAGTGAGCTAAAGAATGATGATGGATTAAACCCAGATCAGTTGACTGGGGTTGAGTGCTTGAAATGTTCAACACTCTGTCCATCATCCCCTTTGGTTTTGCCTTGTTCGCTCTAAGTTGGCAGGGTGTGCCCAGACGTGGGTCCCTTGCTCACTTTGCCACTGGATTCAAGCTAGCCTGGCAAATGACGGCTGATGAGACAGAAACCGGTCCCAGGATGCTTGTTTCCTGTCCAGGGAAGACATGGCTTGGCAGTTCGGGCTGGAGTGTTCCCATGATGCACAGGGTCAGACTGATTTGCATATGGCCATGTCTGAACTGGGGTGGCAGAGTGAGCTAAAGAATGATGATGGATTAAACCCAGATCAGTTGACTGATGGTGAGTGCTTGCAATGTTCAACACTCCGTCCATCATCCCCTTTGGTTTTGCTTTGTTCGCCCTAATTTGGCAGGGTATGCCCAGAAGGGGGTTCCTTGCTCCCTTTGCCACTGGATTCAAGCTAGCCTGGCTGATGATGGCTGATTAGCCAGAAACCGGTCCCAGGATGCTTGTTTTAGGTCCAGGGAAGACATGGCTTGGCAGTTCGGGCTGGACTGTTCCCATGAGGCACCGGGTCAGACTGATTTGCATATGGCCATGTCTGAACTGGGGTGGCGGAGTGAGCTAAAGAATGATGATGATTAAATCCAGATCAGTTGACTGGGGGTGAGGGCTTGCAAAGTTCAACACTCCATCCATCATCCCCTTTGGTTTTGCCTTGTTCGCCCTAAGTTGGCAGGGTATGCCCAGACGTGGGTCTCTTGCTCACTTTTCCACTGGATTCAAGCTAGCCTGGATGATGACGGCTGATGAGCCAGAAACTGGTCCCAGGATGCTTGTTTCTTGTCCAGGGAAGACATGGCTCGGCAGTTCGGGCTAGAGTGTTCCCATGAGGGACAGGGTCAGACTGATTTGCATATGGCCATGTCTGAACTGGGGTGGCGGAGTGAGCTAAAGAATGATGATGGATTAAACCCAGATCAGTTGACTGGGGGCGGGAGTGCTTGCAACGTTAAACACTCCGTCCATCATCCCCTTTGGTTTTGCTTTGTTTGCCCTAATTTGGCAGGGTAGTCCCAGACGTGGGTCCCTTGCTCACTTTGCCACTGGATTCAAGCTAGCCTGGCTGATGATGGCTGATTAGCCAGAAACCGGTCCCAGGTTGCTTGTTTCCAGTCCAGTGAAGACATCGCTTGGCATTTCAGGCTGGAGTGTTCCCATGAGGCACAGGATCATACTGATTTGCATATGGCCATGTCTGAACTGGGATGGTGGAGTGAGCTAAAGAATGATGATGGATTAAACCCAGATCAGTTGACTGGGGTTGAGTGCTTGAAATGTTCAACACTCCGTCCATCATCCCCTTTGGTTTTGCCTTGTTCGCTCTAAGTTGGCAGGGTGTGCCCAGACGTGGGTCCCTTGCTCACTTTGCCACTGGATTCAAACTAGCCTGGCAAATGACGGCTGATGAGACAGAAACCGGTCCCAGGATGCTTGTTTCCTGTCCAGGGAAGACATGGCTTGGCAGTTCGGGCTGGAGTGTTCCCATGATGCACAGGGTCAGACTGATTTGCATATGGCCATGTCTGAACTGGGGTGGCGGAGTGAGCTAAAGAATGATGATGGATTAAACCCAGATCAGTTGACTGATGGTGAGTGCTTGCAATGTTCAACACTCCGTCCATCATCCCCTTTGGTTTTGCTTTGTTAGCCCTAAGTTGGCAGGGTATGCCCAGACGTGGGTCCCTTGCTCACTTTGCCACTGGATTCGAGCTAGCCTGGCTGATGATGGCTGATTAGCCAGAAAACGGTCCCAGGGTGCTTGTTTCCGGTCCCGGGAAGACATGGTTTGGCAGTTCGGGCCGAACTGTTCCCATGAGGCACAGGGTCAGACTGATTTGCATATGGCCATATCTGAACTGGGGTGGCGGAGTGAGCTAAAGAATGATGATGCATTAAACCCAGATCAGTTGACTGGGGGTGAGTGCTTGCAATGTTCAACACTCCGTCCATCATCCCCTTTGGTTTTGCTTTGCTCGCCCTAAGTTGGCAGGGTATGCCCAGACGTGGGTCCCTTGCTCACTTTGCCACAGGATTCAAGCTTGCGTGGCTGATGACGGCTGATTAGCCAGAAACCGGTCCCAGGATACTTTTTTCCGGTCCAGGTAAGACATGGCTTGGCAGTTCGGGCTGGAGTGTTCCCATGAGGCACAGGGTCAGACTGATTTGCATATGGCCATATCTGAACTGGGGTGGCGGAGTGAGCTAAAGAATGATGATGCATTAAACCCAGATCAGTTGACTGGGGGTGAGTGCTTGCAATGTTCAACACTAGGTCCATCATCCCCTTTGGTTTTGCTTTGTTCGCCCTATATTGGCTGTGTATGCCCAGAAGTGGGTTCCTTGCTCCCTTTGCCACTAGATTCAAGCTAGCCTGGCTGATGATGGCTGATTAGCCAGAAACCGTTCCCAGGTTGCTTGTTTTAGGTCCAGGGAAGACATGGCTTGGCAGTTCGGGCTGGACTGTTCCCATGAGGCACCGGGTCAGACGGATTTGCATATGGCCATGTCTGAACTGGGGTGGCGGAGTGAGCTAAAGAATGATGATGATTAAATCCAGATCAGTTGACTGGGGGTGAGGGCTTGCAAAGTTCAACACTCCATCCATCATCCCCTTTGGTTTTGCCTTGATCGCCCTAAGTTGGCAGGGTATTCCCAGACGTGGGTCCCTTGCTCACTTTGCCACTGGATTCAAGCTAGCCTGGCTGATGATGGCTGATTAGCCAGAAACCGGTCCCAGGTTGCTTGTTTCCAGTCCAGTGAAGACATGGCTTGGCATTTCGGGCTGGAGTGTTCCCATGAGTCACAGGGTCATACTGATTTGCATATGGCCATGTCTGAACTGGGGTGGTGGAGTGAGCTAAAGAATGATGATGGATTAAACCCAGATCAGTTGACTGGGGTTGAGTGCTTGAAATGTTCAACACTCTGTCCATCATCCCCTTTGGTTTTGCCTTGTTCGCTCTAAGTTGGCAGGGTGTGCCCAGACGTGGGTCCCTTGCTCACTTTGCCACTGGATTCAAGCTAGCCTGGCAAATGACGGCTGATGAGACAGAAACCGGTCCCAGGATGCTTGTTTCCTGTCCAGGGAAGACATGGCTTGGCAGTTCGGGCTGGAGTGTTCCCATGATGCACAGGGTCAGACTGATTTGCATATGGCCATGTCTGAACTGGGGTGGCGGAGTGAGCTAAAGAATGATGATGGATTAAACCCAGATCAGTTGACTGATGGTGAGTGCTTGCAATGTTCAACACTCCGTCCATCATCCCCTTTGGTTTTGCTTTGTTCGCCCTAAGTTGGCAGGGTATGCCCAGACGTGGGTCCCTTGCTCACTTTGCCACTGGATTCAAGCTAGCCTGGCTGATGATGGCTGATTAGCCAGAAAACGGTCCCAGGGTGCTTGTTTCCGGTCCCGGGAAGACATGGTTTGGCAGTTCGGGCCGAACTGTTCCCATGAGGCACAGGGTCAGACTGATTTGCATATGGCCATATCTGAACTGGGGTGGCGGAGTGAGCTAAAGAATGATGATGCATTAAACCCAGATCAGTTGACTGGGGGTGAGTGCTTGCAATGTTCAACACTCCGTCCATCATCCCCTTTGGTTTTGCTTTGCTCGCCCTAAGTTGGCAGGGTATGCCCAGACATGGGTCCCTTGCTCACTTTGCCACTGGATTCAAACTAGCCTGGCAAATGACGACTGATGAGACAGAAACCGGTCCCAGGATGCTTGTTTCCTGTCCAGGGAAGACATGGCTTGGCAGTTCGGGCTGGAGTGTTCCCATGATGCACAGGGTCAGACTGATTTGCATATGACCATGTCTGAACTGGGGTGGCGGAGTGAGCTAAAGAATGATGATGGATTAAACCCAGATCAGTTGACTGATGGTGAGTGCTTGCAATGTTCAACACTCCGTCCATCATCCCCTTTGGTTTTGCTTTGTTCGCCCTAAGTTGGCAGGGTATGCCCAGACGTGGGTCCCTTGCTCACTTTGCCACTGGATTCGAGCTAGCCTGGCTGATGATGGCTGATTAGCCAGAAAACGGTCCCAGGGTGCTTGTTTCCGGTCCCGGGAAGACATGGTTTGGCAGTTCGGGCCGAACTGTTCCCATGAGGCACAGGGTCAGACTGATTTGCATATGGCCATATCTGAACTGGGGTGGCGGAGTGAGCTAAAGAATGATGATGCATTAAACCCAGATCAGTTGACTGGGGGTGAGTGCTTGCAATGTTCAACACTCCGTCCATCATCCCCTTTGGTTTTGCTTTGCTCGCCCTAAGTTGGCAGGGTATGCCCAGACGTGGGTCCCTTGCTCACTTTGCCACAGGATTCAAGCTTGCGTGGCTGATGACGGCTGATTAGCCAGAAACCGGTCCCAGGATACTTTTTTCCGGTCCAGGTAAGACATGGCTTGGCAGTTCGGGCTGGAGTGTTCCCATGAGGCACAGGGTCAGACTGATTTGCATATGGCCATATCTGAACTGGGGTGGCGGAGTGAGCTAAAGAATGATGATGCATTAAACCCAGATCAGTTGACTGGGGGTGAGTGCTTGCAATGTTCAACACTAGGTCCATCATCCCCTTTGGTTTTGCTTTGTTCGCCCTATATTGGCAGTGTATGCCCAGAAGTGGGTTCCTTGCTCCCTTTGCAACTAGATTCAAGCTAGCCTGGCTGATGATGGCTGATTAGCCAGAAACCGGTCCCAGGATGCTTGTTTTAGGTCCAGGGAAGACATGGCTTGGCAGTTCGGGCTGGACTGTTCCCATGAGGCACCGGGTCAGACTGATTTGCATATGGCCATGTCTGAACTGGGGTGGCGGAGTGAGCTAAAGAATGATGATGATTAAATCCAGATCAGTTGACTGGGGGTGAGGGCTTGCAAAGTTCAACACTCCATCCATCATCCCCTTTGGTTTTGCCTTGTTCGCCCTAAGTTGGCAGGGTATTCCCAGACGTGAGTCCCTTGCTCACTTTGCCACTGGATTCAAGCTAGCCTGGCTGATGATGGCTGATTAGCCAGAAACTGGTCCCAGGTTGCTTGTTTCCTGTCCAGGGAAGACATGGCTTGGCAGTTCGGGCTGGAGTGTTCCCATGATGCACAGGGTCAGACTGATTTGCATATGGCCATGTCTGAACTGGGGTGGCAGAGTGAGCTAAAGAATGATGATGGATTAAACCCAGATCAGTTGACTGATGGTGAGTGCTTGCAATGTTCAACACTCCGTCCATCATCCCCTTTGGTTTTGCTTTGTTCGCCCTAATTTGGCAGGGTATGCCCTGACGTGGGTCCCTTGCTCACTTTGCCACTGGATTCAAGCTAGCCTGGCTGATGATGGCTGATTAGCCAGAAAACGGTCCCAGGGTGCTTGTTTCCGGTCCCGGGAAGACATGGTTTGGCAGTTCGGGCCGAACTGTTCCCATGAGGCACAGGGTCAGACTGATTTGCATATGGCCATATCTGAACTGGGGTGGCGGAGTGAGCTAAAGAATGATGATGCATTAAACCCAGATCAGTTGTCTGGGGGTGAGTGCTTGCAATGTTCAACACTCCGTCCATCATCCCCTTTGGTTTTGCTTTGCTCGCCCTAAGTTGGCAGGGTATGCCCAGACATGGGTCCCTTGCTCACTTTGCCACAGGATTCAAGCTTGCGTGGCTGATGACGGCTGATTAGCCAGAAACCGGTCCCAGGATACTTTTTTCCGGTCCAGGGAAGACATGGCTTGGCAGTTCAGGCTGGAGTGTTACAATGAGGCACAGGGTCAGACTGATTTGCATATGGCCATATCTGAACTGGGGTGGCGGAGTGAGCTAAAGAATGATGATGCATTAAACCCAGATCAGTTGACTGGGGGTGAGTGCTTGCAATGTTCAACACTTCGTCCATCATCCCCTTTGGTTTTGCTTTCTTCGCCCTAAGTTGACAGGGTATGCCCAGAAGTGGGTCCCTTGCTAACTTTGCAACTGGATTCAAGGTAGTCTGGCTGATGACAGCCGATTAGCCAGAAACCGGTCCCAGGTTGCTTGTTTCCAGTCCAGGGAAGACATGGCTTGGCACTTCGGGCTGGACTGTTCCCATGAGGCACAGGGGCAGACTGATTTGCATCTGGCCATGTCTGAACTGGGGTGGCGGAGTGAGCTAAAAAATGATGATGGATTAAACCCAGATCAGTTGACTGGGGTGAGGGCTTGCAATGTTCAACACTCCATCCATCATCCCCTTTGGTTGTGCCTTGTTCGCCCTAAGTTGGCAGGGTATGCCCAGACGTGGGTCCCTTGCTAACTTTGCAACTGGATTCAAGCTAGCCTGGCTGATGACGGCCGATTAGCCAGAAACTGGTCCCAGGATGCTTGTTCCCGGTCTAGTGAACACATGGCTTGGCATTTCGGGCTGGAGTGTTCCCATGATGCACATGGTCAGACTGATTTGCATATGGCCATGTCTAAACTGGATCGCCGAAGTGAGCTAAAGAATGATGATGGATTAAACCCAGATCAGTTGACTGGGGGTGAGTGCTCGCAATGTTCAACACTAGGTCCATCATCCTTTTTGGTTTTGCATTGTTCATCATATGTTGGCAGGGTATGCCCAGACGTGGGTCCCTTGCTCACTTTGCCACTGGATTCAGGCTAGCCTGGCTGATGACGGCTGATTAGCCAGAAACAGGTCCCAGGATGCTTGTTTCCGGTCCAGGGAAGACATGGCTTGGAAGTTCGGGCTGGAATGTTCCCATGAGGCACAGGGTCAGACTGATTTGCATATGGCCATGTTTGAACTGGGCGTGGAGGAGTGAGCTAAAAAATGATGATGGATGAAACCCAGATCAGTCGACTGGGGTGAGTGCTTGCAATGTTCAACACTATGTCCATCATCCCCTTTGGTTTTGCTTTGCTCGCCCTAAGTTGGCAGGGTATGCCCAGACGTGGGTCCCTTGCTCACTTTGCCACAGGATTCAAGCTTGCGTGGCTGATGACGGCTGATTAGCCAGAAACCGGTCCCAGGATACTTTTTTCCGGTCCAGGGAAGACATGGCTTGGCATTTCGGGCTGTAGTGTTCCCATGAGGCACAGGGTCAGACTGATTTGCATATGACCATGTCTGAACTGGGGTGGCGGAGTGAGCTAAAGAATGATGATGGATTAAACCCAGATCAGTTGACTGGGGCTGAGTGCTTGCAATGTTCAACACTCCGTCCATCATCCCCTTTGGTTTTGCCTTGTTCGCCCTAAGTTGGCAGGGTATTCCCAGACGTGGGTCCCTTGCTCACTTTGCCACTGGATTCAAGCTAGCCTGGCTGATGATGGCTGATTAGCCAGAAACCGGTCCCAGGTTGCTTGTTTCCAGTCCAGTGAAGACATGGCTTGGCATTTCGGGCTGGAGTGTTCCCATGATGCACAGGGTCAGACTGATTTGCATATGGCCATGTCTGAACTGGGGTGGCGGAGTGAGCTAAAGAATGATGATGGATTAAACCCAGATCGGTTGACTGATGGTGAGTGCTTGCAATGTTCAACACTCCGTCCATCATCCCCTTTGGTTTTGCTTTGTTCGCCCTAAGTTGGCAGGGTATGCCCAGACGTGGGTCCCTTGCTCACTTTGCCACTGGATTCAAGCTAGCCTGGCTGATGATGGCTGATTAGCCAGAAAACGGTCCCAGGGTGCTTGTTTCCGGTCCCGGGAAGACATGGTTTGGCAGTTCGGGCTGGAGTGTTCCCATGAGGCACAGGGTCAGACTGATTTGCATATGGCCATATCTGAACTGGGGTGGCGGAGTGAGCTAAAGAATGATGATGCATTAAACCCAGATCAGTTGACTGGGGGTGAGTGCTTGCAATGTTCAACACTTTGTCCATCATCCCCTTTGGTTTTGCTTTCTTCGCCCTAAGTTGAGAGGGTATGCCCAGAAGTGGGTCCCTTGCTAACTTTGCAACTGGATTCAAGGTAGTCTGGCTGATGACAGCCGATTAGCCAGAAACCGGTCCCAGGTTGCTTGTTTCCAGTCCAGGGAAGACATGGCTTGGCACTTCGGGCTGGACTGTTCCCATGAGGCACAGGGGCAGACTGATTTGCATCTGGCCATGTCTGAACTGGGGTGGCGGAGTGAGCTAAAAAATGATGATGGATTAAACCCAGATCAGTTGACTGGGGTGAGGGCTTGCAATGTTCAACACTCCATTCATCATCCACTTTGGTTGTGCCTTGTTCGCCCTAAGTTGGCAGGGTATGCCCAGACGTGGGTCCCTTGCTAACTTTGCAACTGGATTCAAGCTAGCCTGGCTGATGACGGCCGATTAGCCAGAAACTGGTCTCAGGATGCTTGTTCCCGGTCTAGTGAACACATGGCTTGGCATTTCGGGCTGGAGTGTTCCCATGATGCACATGGTCAGACTGATTTGCATATGGCCATGTCTAAACTGGATCGCCGAAGTGAGCTAAAGAATGATGATGGATTAAACCCAGATCAGTTGACTGGGGGTGAGTGCTCGCAATGTTCAACACTAGGTCCATCATCCTTTTTGGTTTTGCATTGTTCATCATATGTTGGCAGGGTATGCCCAGACGTGGGTCCCTTGCTCACTTTGCCACTGGATTCAGGCTAGCCTGGCTGATGACGGCTGATTAGCCAGAAACCGGTCCCAGGATGCTTGTTTCCGGTCCAGGGAAGACATGGCTTGGAAGTTCGGGCTGGAATGTTCCCATGAGGCACAGGGTCAGACTGATTTGCATATGGCCATGTTTGAACTGGGCGTGGAGGAGTGAGCTAAAAAATGATGATGGATGAAACCCAGATCAGTCGACTGGGGTGAGTGCTTGCAATGTTCAACACTACGTCCATCATCCCCTTTGGTTTTGCTTTGCTCGCCCTAAGTTGGCAGGGTATGCCCAGACGTGGGTCCCTTGCTCACTTTGCCACAGGATTCAAGCTTGCGTGGCTGATGACAGCTGATTAGCCAGAAACCGGTCCCAGGATACTTTTTTCCGGTCCAGGGAAGACATGGCTTGGCATTTCGGGCTGTAGTGTTCCCATGAGGCACAGGGTCAGACTGATTTGCATATGACCATGTCTGAACTGGGGTGGCGGAGTGAGCTAAAGAATGATGATGGATTAAACCCAGATCAGTTGACTGGGGGTGGGAGTGCTTGCAATGTTCAACACTCCGTCCATCATCCCCTTTGGTTTTGCTTTGTTCGCCCTAATTTGGCAGGGTATTCCCAGACATGGGTCCCTTGTTCCCTTTGCCACTGGATTCAAGCTAGCCTGGCTGATGATGGCTGATTAGCCAGAAACCGGTCCCAGGTTGCTTGTTTCCGGTCCAGTGAACACATGGCTTGGCATTTCGGGCTGGAGTGTTCCCATGAGGCACAGGGTCATACTGATTTGCATATGGCCATGTCTGAACTGGGGTGGTGGAGTGAGCTAAAGAATGATGATGGATTAAACCCAGATCAGTTGACTGATGGTGAGTGCTTGCAATGTTCAACACTCCGTCCATCATCCCCTTTGGTTTTGCTTTGTTCGCCCTAAGTTGGCAGGGTATGCCCAGACGTGGGTCCCTTGCTCACTTTGCCACTGGATTCGAGCTAGCCTGGCTGATGATGGCTGATTAGCCAGAAAACGGTCCCAGGGTGCTTGTTTCCGGTCCCGGGAAGACATGGTTTGGCAGTTCGGGCCGAACTGTTCCCATGAGGCACAGGGTCAGACTGATTTGCATATGGCCATATCTGAACTGGGGTGGCGGAGTGAGCTAAAGAATGATGATGCATTAAACCCAGATCAGTTGACTGGGGGTGAGTGCTTGCAATGTTCAACACTCCGTCCATCATCCCCTTTGGTTTTGCTTTGCTCGCCCTAAGTTGGCAGGGTATGCCCAGACGTGGGTCCCTTGCTCACTTTGCCACAGGATTCAAGCTTGCGTGGCTGATGACGGCTGATTAGCCAGAAACCGGTCCCAGGATACTTTTTTCCGGTCCAGGTAAGACATGGCTTGGCAGTTCGGGCTGGAGTGTTCCCATGAGGCACAGGGTCAGACTGATGTGCATATGGCCATATCTGAACTGGGGTGGCGGAGTGAGCTAAAGAATGATGATGCATTAAACCCAGATCAGTTGACTGGGGGTGAGTGCTTGCAATGTTCAACACTAGGTCCATCATCCCCTTTGGTTTTGCTTTGTTCGCCCTATATTGGCAGTGTATGCCCAGAAGTGGGTTCCTTGCTCCCTTTGCAACTAGATTCAAGCTAGCCTGGCTGATGATGGCTGATTAGCCAGAAACCGGTCCCAGGATGCTTGTTTTAGGTCCAGGGAAGACATGGCTTGGCAGTTCGGGCTGGACTGTTCCCATGAGGCACCGGGTCAGACTGATTTGCATATGGCCATGTCTGAACTGGGGTGGCGGAGTGAGCTAAAGAATGATGATGATTACATCCAGATCAGTTGACTGGGGGTGAGGGCTTGCAAAGTTCAACACTCCATCCATCATCCCCTTTGGTTTTGCCTTGTTTGCCCTAAGTTGGCAGGGTATTCCCAGACGTGGGTCCCTTGCTCACTTTGCCACTGGATTCAAGCTAGCCTGGCTGATGATGGCTGATTAGCCAGAAACCGGTCCCAGGTTGCTTGTTTCCAGTCCAGTGAAGACATGGCTTGGCATTTCGGGCTGGAGTGTTCCCATGAGGCACAGGGTCATGCTGATTTGCATATGGCCATGTCTGAACTGGGGTGGTGGAGTGAGCTAAAGAATGATGATGGATTAAACCCAGATCAGTTGACTGGGGTTGAGTGCTTGAAATGTTCAACACTCTGTCCATCATCCCCTTTGGTTTTGCCTTGTTCGCTCTAAGTTGGCAGGGTGTGCCCAGACGTGGGTCCCTTGCTCACTTTGCCACTGGATTCAAGCTAGCCTGGCAAATGACGGCTGATGAGACAGAAACCGGTCCCAGGATGCTTGTTTCCTGTCCAGGGAAGACATGGCTTGGCAGTTCGGGCTGGAGTGTTCCCATGATGCACAGGGTCAGACTGATTTGCATATGGCCATGTCTGAACTGGGGTGGCGGAGTGAGCTAAAGAATGATGATGGATTTAACCCAGATCAGTTGACTGATGGTGAGTGCTTGCAATGTTCAACACTCCGTCCATCATCCCCTTTGGTTTTGCTTTGTTCGCCCTAATTTGGCAGGGTATGCCCAGACGTGGGTCCCTTGCTCACTTTGCCACTGGATTCAAGCTAGCCTGGCTGATGATGGCTGATTAGCCAGAAAACGGTCCCAGGGTGCTTGTTTCCGGTCCCGGGAAGACATGGTTTGGCAGTTCGGGCCGAACTGTTCCCATGAGGCACAGGGTCAGACTGATTTGCATATGGCCATATCTGAACTGGGGTGGCGGAGTGAGCTAAAGAATGATGATGCATTAAACCCAGATCAGTTGACTGGGGGTGAGTGCTTGCAATGTTCAACACTCCGTCCATCATCCCCTTTGGTTTTGCTTTGCTCGCCCTAAGTTGGCAGGGTATGCCCAGACATGGGTCCCTTGCTCACTTTGCCACAGGATTCAAGCTTGCGTGGCTGATGACGGCTGATTAGCCAGAAACCGGTCCCAGGATACTTTTTTCCGGTCCAGGGAAGACATGGCTTGGCAGTTCAGGCTGGAGTGTTACCATGAGGCACAGGGTCAGACTGATTTGCATATGGCCATATCTGAACTGGGGTGGCGGAGTGAGCTAAAGAATGATGATGCATTAAACCCAGATCAGTTGACTGGGGGTGAGTGCTTCCAATGTTCAACACTTCGTCCATCATCCCCTTTGGTTTTGCTTTCTTCGCCCTAACTTGACAGGGTATGCCCAGAAGTGGGTCCCTTGCTAACTTTGCAACTGGATTCAAGGTAGTCTGGCTGATGACAGCCGATTAGCCAGAAACCGGTCCCAGGTTGCTTGTTTCCAGTCCAGGGAAGACATGGCTTGGCACTTCGGGCTGGACTGTTCCCATGAGGCACATGGGCAGACTGATTTGCATCTGGCCATGTCTGAACTGGGGTGGCGGAGTGAGCTAAAAAATGATGATGGATTAAACCCAGATCAGTTGACTGGGGTGAGGGCTTGCAATGTTCAACACTCCATCCATCATCCCCTTTGGTTGTGCCTTGTTCGCCCTAAGTTGGCAGGGTATGCCCAGACGTGGGTCCCTTGCTAACTTTGCAACTGGATTCAAGCTAGCCTGGCTGATGACGGCCGATTAGCCAGAAACTGGTCCCAGGATGCTTGTTCCCGGTCTAGTGAACACATGGCTTGGCATTTCGGGCTGGAGTGTTCCCATGATGCACATGGTCAGACTGATTTGCATATGGCCATGTCTAAACTGGATCGCCGAAGTGAGCTAAAGAATGATGATGGATTAAACCCAGATCAGTTGACTGGGGGTGAGTGCTCGCAATGTTCAACACTAGGTCCATCATCCTTTTTGGTTTTGCATTGTTCATCATATGTTGGCAGGGTATGCCCAGACGTGGGTCCCTTGCTCACTTTGCCACTGGATTCAGGCTAGCCTGGCTGATGACGGCTGATTAGCCAGAAACCGGTCCCAGGATGCTTGTTTCCGGTCCAGGGAAGACATGGCTTGGAAGTTCGGGCTGGAATGTTCCCATGAGGCACAGGGTCAGACTGATTTGCATATGGCCATGTTTGAACTGGGCGTGGAGGAGTGAGCTAAAAAATGATGATGGATGAAACCCAGATCAGTCGACTGGGGTGAGTGCTTGCAATGTTCAACACTACGTCCATCATCCCCTTTGGTTTTGCTTTGCTCGCCCTAAGTTGGCAGGGTATGCCCAGACGTGGGTCCCTTGCTCACTTTGCCACAGGATTCAAGCTTGCGTGGCTGATGACGGCTGATTAGCCAGAAACCGGTCCCAGGATACTTTTTTCCGGTCCAGGGAAGACATGGCTTGGCATTTCGGGCTGTAGTGTTCCCATGAGGCACAGGGTCAGACTGATTTGCATATGACCATGTCTGAACTGGGGTGGCGGAGTGAACTAAAGAATGATGATGGATTAAACCCAGATCAGTTGACTGGGGGTGAGTGCTTGCAATGTTCAACACTCCGTCCATCATCCCCTTTGGTTTTGCCTTGTTCGCCCTAAGTTGGCAGGGTATTCCCAGACGTGGGTCCCTTGCTCACTTTGCCACTGGATTCAAGCTAGCCTGGCTGATGATGGCTGATTAGCCAGAAACCGGTCCCAGGTTGCTTGTTTCCAGTCCAGTGAAGACATGGCTTGGCATTTCGGGCTGGGGTGTTCCCATGATGCACAGGGTCAGACTGATTTGCATTTGGCCATGTCTGAACTGGGGTGGCGGAGTGAGCTAAAGAATGATGATGGATTAAACCCAGATCAGTTGACTGATGGTGAGTGCTTGCAATGTTCAACACTCCGTCCATCATCCCCTTTGGTTTTGCTTTGTTCGCCCTAAGTTGGCAGGGTATGCCCAGACGTGGGTCCCTTGCTCACTTTGCCACTGGATTCAAGCTAGCCTGGCTAATGATGGCTGATTAGCCAGAAAACGGTCCCAGGGTGCTTGTTTCCGGTCCCGGGAAGACATGGTTTGGCAGTTCGGGCCGAACTGTTCCCATGAGGCACAGGGTCAGACTGATTTGCATATGGCCATATCTGAACTGGGGTGGCGGAGTGAGCTAAAGAATGATGATGCATTAAACCCAGATCAGTTGACTGGGGGTGAGTGCTTGCAATGTTCAACACTCCGTCCATCATCCCCTTTGGTTTTGCTTTGCTCGCCCTAAGTTGGCAGGGTATGCCCAGACATGGGTCCCTTGCTCACTTTGCCACAGGATTCAAGCTTGCGTGGCTGATGACGGCTGATTAGCCAGAAACCGGTTCCAGGATACTTTTTTCCGGTCCAGGGAAGACATGGCTTGGCAGTTTAGGCTGGAGTGTTCCCATGAGGCACAGGGTCAGACTAATTTGCATATGGCCATATCTGAACTGGGGTGGCGGAGTGAGCTAAAGAATGATGATGCATTAAACCCAGATCAGTTGACTGGGGGTGAGTGCTTGCAATGTTCAACACTTTGTCCATCATCCCCTTTGGTTTTGCTTTCTTCGCCCTAAGTTGAGAGGGTATGCCCAGAAGTGGGTCCCTTGCTAACTTTGCAACTGGATTCAAGGTAGTCTGGCTGATGACAGCCGATTAGCCAGAAACCGGTCCCAGGTTGCTTGTTTCCAGTCCAGGGAAGACATGGCTTGGCACTTCGGGCTGGACTGTTCCCATGAGGCACAGGGGCAGACTGATTTGCATCTGGCCATGTCTGAACTGGGGTGGCGGAGTGAGCTAAAAAATGATGATGGATTAAACCCAGATCAGTTGACTGGGGTGAGGGCTTGCAATGTTCAACACTCCATTCATCATCCCCTTTGGTTGTGCCTTGTTCGCCCTAAGTTGGCAGGGTATGCCCAGACGTGGGTCCCTTGCTAACTTTGCAACTGGATTCAAGCTAGCCTGGCTGATGACGGCTGATTAGCCAGAAACTGGTCCCAGGATGCTTGTTCCCGGTCTAGTGAAGACATGGCTTGGCATTTCGGGCTGGAGTGTTCCCATGATGCACATGGTCAGACTGATTTGCATATGGCCATGTCTAAACTGGATCGCCGAAGTGAGCTAAAGAATGATGATGGATTAAACCCAGATCAGTTGACTGGGGGTGAGTGCTCGCAATGTTCAACACTAGGTCCATCATCCTTTTTGGTTTTGCATTGTTCATCATATGTTGGCAGGGGAAGCCCAGACGTGGGTCCCTTGCTCACTTTGCCACTGGATTCAGGCTAGCCTGGCTGATGACGGCTGATTAGCCAGAAACCGGTCCCAGGATGCTTGTTTCCGGTCCAGGGAAGACATGGCTTGGAAGTTCGGGCTGGATTGTTCCCATGAGGCACAGGGTCAGACTGATTTGCATATGGCCATGTTTGAACTGGGCGTGGAGGAGTGAGCTAAAAAATGATGATGGATGAAACCCAGATCAGTCGACTGGGGTGAGTGCTTGCAATGTTCAACACTACGTCCATCATCCCCTTTGGTTTTGCTTTGCTCGCCCTAAGTTGGCAGGGTATGCCCAGACGTGGGTCCCTTGCTCACTTTGCCACAGGATTCAAGCTTGCGTGGCTGATGACGGCTGATTAGCCAGAAACCGGTCCCAGGATACTTTTTTCCGGTCCAGGGAAGACATGGCTTGGCATTTCGGGCTGTAGTGTTCCCATGAGGCACAGGATCAGACTGATTTGCATATGACCATGTCTGAACTGGGGTGGCGGAGTGAGCTAAAGAATGATGATGGATTAAACCCAGATCAGTTGACTGGGGGTGGGAGTGCTTGCAATGTTCAACACTCCGTCCATCATCCCCTTTGGTTTTGCTTTGTTCGCCCTAATTTGGCAGGGTATTCCCAGACATGGGTCCCTTGTTCCCTTTGCCACTGGATTCAAGCTAGCCTGGCTGATGATGGCTGATTAGCCAGAAACCGGTCCCAGGTTGCTTGTTTCCGGTCCAGTGAACACATGGCTTGGCATTTCGGGCTGGAGTGTTCCCATGAGGCACAGGGTCATACTGATTTGCATATGGCCATGTCTGAACTGGGGTGGTGGAGTGAGCTAAAGAATGATGATGGATTAAACCCAGATCAGTTGACTGGGGGTGAGTGCTTGAAATGTTCAACACTCCGTCCATCATCCCCTTTGGTTTTGCCTTGTTCGCTCTAAGTTGGCAGGGTGTGCCCAGACGTGGGTCCCTTGCTCACTTTGCCACTGGATTCAATCTAGCCTGGCTAATGACGGCTGATGAGACAGAAACCGGTCCCAGGATGCTTGTTTCCTGTCCAGGGAAGACATGGCTTGGCAGTTCGGGCTGGAGTGTTCCCATGAGGCACAGGGTCAGACTGATTTGCATATGGCCATGTCTGAACTGGGGTGGCGGAGTGAGCTACAAAATGATGATGGATTAAACCCAGATCAGTTGACTGGGGGTGAGGGCTTGCAAAGTTCAACACTCCATCCATCATCCCCTTTGGTTTTGCCTTGTTCGCCCTAATTTGGCAGGGTATGCCCAGACGTGGGTCCCTTGCTCACTTTGCCAC
Organism: Triturus cristatus; assembly: GCF_964204655.1. Classification (NCBI taxonomy): domain Eukaryota; kingdom Metazoa; phylum Chordata; class Amphibia; order Caudata; family Salamandridae; genus Triturus; species Triturus cristatus. The sequence continues at coordinate 1,032,320,483 of NC_140579.1, read as the reverse complement.
TGGATTCAAGCTAGCCTGGCTGATGATGGCTGATTAGCCAGAAAACGGTCCCAGGGTGCTTGTTTCCGGTCCTGGGAAGACATGGTTTGGCAGTTCGGGCCGAACTGTTCCCATGAGGCACAGGGTCACACTGATTTGCATATGGCCATATCTGAACTGGGGTGGCGGAGTGAGCTAAAGAATGATGATGCATTAAACCCAGATCAGTTGACTGGGGGTGAGTGCTTGCAATGTTCAACACTCCATCCATCATCCCCTTTGGTATTGCTTTGCTTGCCCTAAGTTGGCAGGGTATGCCCAGACATGGGTCCCTTGCTCACTTTGCCACAGGATTCAAGCTTGCGTGGCTGATGACGGCTGATTAGCCAGAAACCGGTCCCAGGATACTTTTTTCCGGTCCAGGGAAGACATGGCTTGGCAGTTCGGGCTGAAGTGTTCCCATGAGGCACAGGGTCAGACTGATTTGCATATGGCCATATCTGAACTGGGGTGGCGGAGTGAGCTAAAGAATGATGATGCATTAAACCCAGATCAGTTGACTGGGGGTGAGTGCTTGCAATGTTCAACACTTCGTCCATCATCCCCTTTGGTTTTGCTTTCTTCGCCCTAAGATGACAGGGTATGCCCAGAAGTGGGTCCCTTGCTAACTTTGCCACTGGATTCAAGCTAGCCTGGCTGATGATGGCTGATTAGCCAGAAAACGGTCCAAGAGGTGCTTGTTTCCGGTCCCGGGAAGACATGGCTTGGCAGTTCGGGCTGAACTGTTCCCATGAGGCACAGTGTCAGACTGATTTGCATATGGCCATATCTGAACTGGGGTGGCGGAGTGAGCTAAAGAATGATGATGCAATAAACCCAGATCAGTTTACTGGGGGTGAGTGCTTGCAATGTTCAACACTTCGTCCATCATCCCCTTTGGTTGTGCTTTGTTCGCCCTAAGTTGGCAGGGTATGCCCAGACGGGATCCCTTGCTAACTTTGCAACTGGATTCAAGGTAGCCTGGCTGATGACGGCTGATTAGCCAGAAACCGGTCCCAGGATGCTTGTTTCTGGTCCAGTGAAGACATGGCTTGGCATTTCGGGCTGGAATGTTCCCATGATGCACAGGGTCAGAATGATTTGCATATGGCCATGTCTGAACTGGGATGCCGGAGTGAGCTAAAGAATGATGATGATTAAACCCAGATCAGTTAACTGGGGGTGAGGGCTTGCAATGTTCAACACTCTGTCCATCATCCCCTTTGGTTTTGCCTTGTTCGCCCTAAGTTGGCAGGGTATGCCCAGACGTGGGTCCCTTGCTCACGTTGCCACTGGATTCAAGCTAGCCTGGCTGGTGACGGCTGATTAGCCAGAAACCAGTCCCAGGAAGCTTGTTTCCGGTCAAGGGAAAGCATGGCTTGACAGTTCGGGCTGGACTGCTACCATGAGGCACAGGGTCAGACTGAATTGCATATGGCCATGTCTGAACTGGGGTGGCGGAGTGAGCTAAAGAATGATGATGGATTAAATCCAGATCAGTTACCTGGGGGTGAGTGCTTGAAATGTTCAACACTCCGTCCATCATCCCCTTTGGTTTTGCCTTGTTCGCTCTAAGTTGGCAGGGTGTGCCCAGACGTGGGTCCCTTGCTCACTTTGCCACTGGATTCAAGCTAGCCTGGCTAATAACGGCTGATGAGACAGAAACCGGTCTCAGGATGCTTGTTTCCTGTCCAGGGAAGACATGGCTTGGCAGTTCGGGCTGGAGTGTTCCCATGAAGCACAGGGTCAGACTGATTTGCATATGGCCATGTCTGGACTGGGGGTGGCGGAGTGAGCTAAAGAATGATGATGGATTAAACCCAGATCAGTTGACTGGGGGTGAGTGCTTGCAATATTAAACACTCCGTCCATCATCCCCTTTGGTTTTGCTTGTTCGCCCTAAGTTGGCAGGGTATGCCCAGACGTGGGTCCCTTGCTCACTCTGCCACTGGATTCAAGCTAGCCTGGCTGATGATGACTGATTAGCCAGGAAACGGTCCCAGGATGCTTGTTTCCGGTCCCAGGAAGACAATGCTTGGCAGTTCGGGCTGAACTGTTCCCATGAGGCACAGGGTCAGACTGATTTGCATATGGCCATATCTGAACTGGGGTGGTGGAGTGAGCTAAAGAATGATGATGCATTAAACCCAGATCAGTTGACTGGGGTGAGTGCTTGCAATGTTCAATACTTCGTCCATCATCCCCTTTGGTTTTTCTTTCTTTGCCCTAAGTTGGCAGGGTATGCCCAGACGTGTGTCCCTTGCAAACTTTGCAACTGGATTCAAGGTAGTCTGGCTGATGACAGCCGATTAGCCAGAAACCGGTCCCAGGTTGCTTGTTTCCAGCCCAGGGAAGACATGGCTTGGCATTTCGGGCTGGAGTGTTCCCATGAGGCACAGGGTCATACTGATTTGCATATGGCCATGTCTGAACTGGGGTGGTGGAGTGAGCTAAAGAATGATGATGGATTAAACCCAGATCAGTTGACTGGGGTTAAGTGCTTGAAATGTTCAACACTCTGTCCATCATCCCCTTTGGTTTTGCCTTGTTCGCTCTAAGTTGGCAGGGTGTGCCCAGACGTGGGTCCCTTGCTCACTTTGCCACTGGATTCAAGCTAGCCTGGCAAATGACTGCTGATGAGACAGAAACCGGTCCCAGGATGCTTGTTTCCTGTCCAGGGAAGACATGGCTTGGCAGTTTGGGCTGGAGTGTTCCCATGATGCACAGGGTCAGACTGATTTTCATATGGCCATGTCTGAACTGGGGTGGCGGAGTGAGCTAAAGAATGATGATGGATTAAACCCAGATCAGTTGACTGATGGTGAGTGCTTGCAATGTTCAACACTCCGTCCATCATCCCCTTTGGTTTTGCTTTGTTCGCCCTAAGTTGGCAGGGTATGCCCAGACGTGGGTCCCTTGCTCACTTTGCCACTGGATTCAAGCTAGCCTGGCTGATGATGGCTGATTAGCCAGAAAACGGTCCCAGGGTGCTTGTTTCCGGTCCCGGGAAGACATGGTTTGGCAGTTCGGGCCGAACTGTTCCCATGAGGCACAGGGTCAGACTGATTTGCATATGGCCATATCTGAACTGGGGTGGCGGAGTGAGCTAAAGAATGATGATGCATTAAACCCAGATCAGTTGACTGGGGGTGAGTGCTTGCAATGTTCAACACTCCGTCCATCATCCCCTTTGGTTTTGCTTTGCTCGCCCTAAGTTGGCAGGGTATGCCCAGACATGGGTCCCTTGCTCACTTTGCCACAGGATTCAAGCTTGCGTGGCTGATGACGGATGATTAGCCAGAAACCGGTCCCAGGATACTTTTTTCCGGTCCAGGGAAGACATGGCTTGGCAGTTCGGGCTGGAGTGTTCCCATGAGGCACAGGGTCAGACTGATTTGCATATGGCCATATCTGAACTGGGGTTGCGGAGTGAGCTAAAGAATGATGATGCATTAAACCCAGATCAGTTGACTGGGGGTGAGTGCTTGCAATGTTCAACACTTCGTCCATCATCCCCTTTGGTTTTGCTTTCTTCGCCCTAAGTTGACAGGGTATGCCCAGAAGTGGGTCCCTTGCTAACTTTGCAACTGGATTCAAGGTAGTCTGGCTGATGACAGCCGATTAGCCAGAAACCGGTCCCAGGTTGCTTGTTTCCAGTCCAGGGAAGACATGGCTTGCACTTCGGGCTGGACTGTTCCCATGAGGCACAGGGGCAGACTGATTTGCATATGGCCATGTCTGAACTGGGGTGGCGGAGTGAGCTAAAAAATGATGATGGATTAAACCCAGATCAGTTGACTGGGGTGAGGGCTTGCAATGTTCAACACTCCATCCATCATTCCCTTTGGTTGTGCCTTGTTCGCCCTAAGTTGGCAGGGTATGCCCAGACGTGGGTCCCTTGCTAACTTTGCAACTGGATTCAAGCTAGCCTGGCTGATGACGGCCGATTAGCCAGAAACTGGTCCCAGGATGCTTGTTCCCGGTCTAGTGAAGACATGGCTTGGCATTTCGGGCTGGAGTGTTCCCATGATGTACATGGTCAGACTGATTTGCATATGGCCATGTCTAAACTGGATCGCCGAAGTGAGCTAAAGAATGATGATGGATTAAACCCAGATCAGTTGACTGGGGGTGAGTGCTCGCAATGTTCAACACTAGGTCCATCATCCTTTTTGGTTTTGCATTGTTCATCATATGTTGGCAGGGTATGCCCAGACGTGGGTCCCTTGCTCACTTTGCCACTGGATTCAGGCTAGCCTGGCTGATGACGGCTGATTAGCCAGAAACCGGTCCCAGGATGCTTGTTTCCGGTCCAGGGAAGACATGGCTTGGAAGTTCAGGCTGGAATGTTCCCATGAGGCACAGGGTCAGACTGATTTGCATATGCCCATGTTTGAACTGGGCGTGGAGGAGTGAGCTAAAAAATGATGATGAATGAAACCCAGATCAGTCGACTGGGGTGAGTGCTTGCAATGTTCAACACTATGTCCATCATCCCCTTTGGTTTTGCTTTGCTCGCCCTAAGTTGGCAGGGTATGCCCAGACGTGGGTCCCTTGCTCACTTTGCCACAGGATTCAAGCTTGCGTGGCTGATGACGGCTGATTAGCCAGAAACCGGTCCCAGGATACTTTTTTCCAGTCCAGGGAAGACATGGCTTGGCATTTCGGGCTGTAGTGTTCCCATGAGGCACAGGGTCAGACTGATTTGCATATGACCATGTCTGAACTGGGGTGGCGGAGTGAGCTAAAGAATGATGATGGATTAAACCCAGATCAGTTGACTGGGGGTGAGTGCTTGCAATGTTCAACACTAGGTCCATCATCCCCTTTGGTTTTGCTTTGTTCGCCCTATGTTGGCAGTGTATGCCCAGAAGTGGGTCCCTTGCTCCCTTTGCCACTGGATTCAAGCTAACCTGGCTGATGATGGCTGATTAGCCAGAAACCGGTCCCAGGATTCTTGTTTTAGGTCCAGGGAAGACATGGCTTGGCAGTTCGGGCTGGACTGTTCCCATGAGGCACAGGGTCAGACTGATTTGTATATGGCCATGTCTGAACTGGGGTGGCGGAGTGAGCTAAAGAATGATGATGATTAAACCCAGATCAGTTGACTGGGGGTGGGAATACTTGCAATGTTCAACACTCCGTCCATCATCCCCTTTGGTTTTGGTTTGTTCGCCCTAATTTGGCAGGGTATTCCCAGACATGGGTCCCTTGTTCACTTTGCCACTGGATTCAAGCTAGCCTGGCTGATGATGGCTGATTAGCCAGAAACCGGTCCCAGGTTGCTTGTTTCCGGTCCAGTGAACACATGGCTTGGCATTTCGGGCTGGAGTGTTCCCATGAGGCACAGGGTCATACTGATTTGCATATGGCCATGTCTGAACTGGGGTGGTGGAGTGAGCTAAAGAATGATGATGGATTAAACCCAGATCAGTTGACTGGGGGTGAGTGCTTGAAATGTTCAACACTCCGTCCATCATCCCCTTTGGTTTTGCCTTGTTCGCTCTAAGTTGGCAGGGTGTGCCCAGACGTGGGTCCCTTGCTCACTTTGCCACTGGATTCAATCTAGCCTGGCTAATGACGGCTGATGAGACAGAAACCGGTCCCAGGATGCTTGTTTCCTGTCCAGGGAAGTCATGGCTTGGCAGTTCGGGCTGGAGTGTTCCCATGAGGCACAGGGTCAGACTGATTTGCATATGGCCATGTCTGAACTGGGGTGGCGGAGTGAGCTAAAAAATGATGATGGAGTAACCCCAGATCAGTTGACTGGGGTGAGGGCTTGCAAAGTTCAACACTCCATCCATCATCCCCTTTGGTTTTGCCTTGTTCGCCTTAATTTGGCAGGGTATGCCCAGACGTTGGTCCCTTGCTCACTTTGCCACTGGATTCAAGCTAGCCTGGCTGATGATGGCTGATTAGCCAGAAAACGGTCCCAGGGTGCTTGTTTCCGGTCCTGGGAAGACATGGTTTGGCAGTTCGGGCCGAACTGTTTCCATGAGGCACAGGGTCAGACTGATTTGCATATGGCCATATCTGAACTGGGGTGGCAGAGTGAGCTAAAGAATGATGATGCATTAAACCCAGATCAGTTGACTGGGGGTGAGTGCTTGCAATGTTCAACACTCCGTCCATCATCCCCTTTGGTTTTGCTTTGCTTGCCCTAAGTTGGCAGGGTATGCCCAGACATGGGTCCCTTGCTCACTTTGCCACAGGATTCAAGCTTGCGTGGCTGATGACGGCTGATTAGCCAGAGACCGGTCCCAGGATACTTTTTTCCGGTCCAGGGAAGACATGGCTTGGCAGTTCGGGCTGAAGTGTTCCCATGAGGCACAGGGTCAGACTGATTTGCATATGGCCATATCTGAACTGGGGTGGCGGAGTGAGCTAAAGAATGATGATGCATTAAACCCAGATCAGTTGACTGGGGGTGAGTGCTTGCAATGTTCAACACTTCGTCCATCATCCCCTTTGGTTTTGCTTTCTTCGCCCTAAGTTGGCAGGGTATTCCCAGAAGTGGGTCCCTTGCTAACTTTGCCACTGGATTCAAGCTAGCCTGGCTGATGATGGCTGATTAGCCAGAAACCGGTCCCAGGATGCTTGTTTCCGGTCCAGTGAAGACATGGCTTGGCATTTCGGGCTGGAGTGTTCCCATGATGCACAGGGTCAGAATGATTTGCATATGGCCATGTCTGAACTGGGATGCCGGAGTGAGCTAAAGAATGATGATGATTAAACCCAGATCAGTTGACTGGGGGTGAGGGCTTGCAATGTTCAACACTCTGTCCATCATCCCCTTTGGATTTGCCTTGTTCGCCCTAAGTTGGCAGGGTATGCCCAGACGTGGGTCCCTTGCTCACGTTGCCACTGGATTCAAGCTAGCCTGGCTGATGATGGCTGATTAGCCAGAAACCAGTCCCAGGAAGCTTGTTTCCGGTCAAGGGAAAGCATGGCTTGACAGTTCGGGCTGGACTGCTAACATGAGGCACAGGGTCAGACTGAATTGCATATGGCCATGTCTGAACTGGGGTGGCGGAGTGAGCTAAAGAATGATGATGGATTAAATCCAGATCAGTTGCCTGGGGGTGAGTGCTTGAAATGTTCAACACTCCGTCCATCATCCCCTTTGGTTTTGCCTTGTTCGCTCTAAGTTGGCAGGGTGTGCCCAGACGTGGGTCCCTTGCTCACTTTGCCACTGGATTCAAGCTAGCCTGGCTAATAACGGCTGATGAGACAGAAACCGGTCTCAGGATGCTTGTTTCCTGTCCAGGGAAGACATGGCTTGGCAGTTCGGGCTGGAGTGTTCCCATGAAGCACAGGGTCAGACTGATTTGCATATGGCCATGTCTGAACTGGGGGTGGCGGAGTGAGCTAAAGAATGATGATGGATTAAACCCAGATCAGTTGACTGGGGGTGAGTGCTTGCAATATTCAACACTCCGTCCATCATCCCCTTTGGTTTTGCTTGTTCGCCCTAAGTTGGCAGGGTATGCCCAGACGTGGGTCCCTTGCTCACTCTGCCACTGGATTCAAGCTAGCCTGGCTGATGATGACTGATTAGACAGGAAACGGTCCCAGGATGCTTGTTTCCGGTCCCGGGAAGACAATGCTTGGCAGTTCGGGCTGAACTGTTCCCATGAGGCACAGGGTCAGACTGATTTGCATATGGCCATATCTGAACTGGGGTGGTGGAGTGAGCTAAAGAATGATGATGCATTAAACCCAGATCAGTTGACTGGGGTGAGTGCTTGCAATGTTCAACACTTCGTCCATCATCCCCTTTGGTTTTTCTTTCTTTGCCCTAAGTTGGCAGGGTATGCCCAGACGTGTGTCCCTTGCAAACTTTGCAACTGGATTCAAGTTAGTCTGGCTGATGACAGCCGATTAGCCAGAAACCGGTCCCAGGTTGCTTGTTTCCAGCCTAGCGAAGACATGGCTTGGCAGTTCGGGCTGGACTCTTCCCATGAGGCACAGGGGCAGACTGATTTGCATATGGCCATGTCTGAACTGGGGTGGCGGAGTGAGCTAAAAAATGATGATGGATTAAACCCAGATCAGTTGACTGGGGTGAGTGCTTGCAATGTTCAACACTCCTCCATCATCCCCTTTGGTTGTTCTTTGTTTGCCCTAAGTTGGCAGGGTATGCCCAGACGTGGGTCCCTTGCTATCTTTGCACCTGGATTCAAGCTAGCCTGGCTGAAGACAGCTGATTAGCCAGAAACTGGTCCCAGGATGCTTGTTCCCGGTCCAGTGAAGACATGGCTTGGCATTTCGGGCTGGAGTGTTCCCATGATGCACATGGTCAGACTGATTTGCATATGGCCATGTCTAAACTGGGATGCCGAAGTGAGCTAAAGAATGATGATGGATTAAACCCAGATCAGTTGACTGGGGGTGAGTGCTCGCAATGTTCAACACTAGGTCCATCATCCCTTTTGGTTTTGCATTGTTCATCATATGTTGGCAGGGTATGCCCAGACGTGGGTCCTTGCTCACTTTGCCACTGGATTCAGGCTAGCCTGGCTGATGACGGCTGATTAGCCAGAAACCGGTCCCAGGATGCTTGTTTCCGGTCCAGGGAAGACATGGCTTGGAAGTTCGGGCTGGAATTTTCCCATGAGGCACAGGGTCAGACTGATTTGCATATGGCCATGTTTGAACTGGGCGTGGAGGAATGAGCTAAAAAATGATGATGGATTAAACCCAGATCAGTCGACTGGGGTGAGTGCTTGAAATGTTCAACACTCCGTCCATCATCCCCTTTGGTTTTGCATTGCTCGCCCTAAGTTGGCAGGGTACGCCCAGACATGGGTCCTTTGCTCACTTTGCCACAGGATTCAAGCTTGCGTGGCTGATGACGGCTGATTAGCCAGAAACAGGTCCCAGGATACTTTTTTCTGGTCCAGGGAAGACATGGCTTGGCATTTCGGGCTGTAGTGTTCCCAGGAGGCACAGGGTCAGACTGATTTGCATATGACAATGTCTGAACTGGGGTGGCGGAGTGAGCTAAAGAATGATGATGGATTAAACCCAGATCAGTTGACTGGGGGTGAGTGCTTGCAATGTTCAACACTAGGTCCATCATCCCCTTTGGTTTTGCTTTGTTCGCCCTATGTTGGAAGTGTATGCCCAGAAGTGGGTCCCTTGCTCCCTTTGCCACTGGATTCAAGCTAGCCTGGCTGATGATGGCTGATTAGCCAGACACCGGTCCCAGGATGCTTGTTTTAGGTCCAGGGAAGACATGGCTTGGCAGTTCGGGCTGGACTGTTCCCATGAGGCACAGGGTCAGACTGATTTGTATATGGCCACGTCTGAACTGGGGTGGCGGAGTGAGCTAAAGAATGATGATGATTAAACCCAGATCAGTTGACTGGGGGTGAGGGCTTGCAAAGTTCAACACTCCATCCATCATCCCCTTTGGTTTTGCCTTGTTCGCCCTAAGTTGGCAGGGTATGCCCAGATGTGGGTCTCTTGCTCACTTTGCCACTGGATTCAAGCTAGCGTGGATGATGACGGCTGATGAGCCAGAAACCGGTCCCAGGATGCTTGTTTCCTGTCCAGGTAAGACATGGCTTGGCAGTTCGAGCTAGAGTGTTCCCATGAGGCACAGGGTCAGACTGATATGCATATGGCCATGTCTGAACTGGGGTGATGGAGTGAGCTAAAGAATGATGATGGATTAAACCCAGATCAGTTGACTGGGGGTGGGAGTGCTTGCAACGTTCAACACTCCGTCCATCATCCCCTTTGGTTTTGCTTTGTTCGCCCTAATTTGGCAGGGTATTCCAAGACGTGGGTCCCTTGCTCACTTTGCCACTGGATTCAAGCTATCCTGGCTGATGATGGCTGATTAGCCAGAAACCGGTCCCAGGTTGCTTGTTTCCGGTCCAGTAAAGACATGGCTTGGCATTTCGGGCTGGAGTGTTCCCATGAGGCACGGGGTCATACTGATTTGTATATGGCCATGTCTGAACTGGGGTGGTGGAGTGAGCTAAAGAATGATGATGGATTAAACCCAGATCAGTTGACTGGGGGTGAGTGCTTGAAATGTTCAACACTCCGTCGATCATCCCCTTTGGTTTTGTCTTGTTCGCTCCAAGTTGGCAGGGTGTGCCCAGACGTGGGTCCCTTGCTCACTTTGCCACTGGATTCAAGCTAGCCTGGCTAATGACGGCTGATGAGACAGAAACCGGTCCCAGGATGCTTGTTTCCTGTCCAGGGCAGACATGCCTTGGCAGTTCGGGCTGGAGTGTTCCCATGAGGCACAGGGTCAGACTGATTTGCATATGGCCATGTCTGAACTGGGGTGGCAGAGTGAGCTAAAGAATGATGATGGATTAAACCCAGATCAGTTGACTGATGGTGAGTGCTTGCAATGTTCAACACTCCGTCCACCATCCCCTTTGGTTTTGCTTTGTTCGCCCTAAGTTGGCAGGGTATGCCCAGACGTGGGTCCCTTGCTCCCTTTGCCACTGGATTCAAGCTAGCCTGGCTGATGATGGCTGATTAGGCAGAAAACGGTCCCAGGGTGATTGTTTCCGGTCCCGGGAAGACATGGCTTGGCAGTTCGGGCTGAACTGTTCCCATGAGGCACAGGGTCAGACTGATTTGCATATGGCCATATCTGAACTGGGGTGGCGGAGTGAGCTAAAGATTGATGATGCATTAAACCCAGATCAGTTGACTAAGGGTGAGTGCTTGCAATGTTTAACACTTCGTCCATCATCCCCGTTGGTTTTGCTTTCTTCGCCCTAAGTTGGCAAGGTGTGCCCAGAAGTGGGTCCCTTGCTAACTTTGCAACTGGATTCAAGGTAGTATGGCTGATGACAGCTGATTAGCCAGAAACTGGTCCCAGGTTGCTTGTTTCCAGTCCAGGGAAGACATGGCTTGGCAGTTCGGGCTGGACTGTTCCCATGAGGCACAGGGGCAGACTGATTTGCATATGGCCATGTCTGAACTGGGGTGGCGGAGTGAGCTAAAAAATGATGATGGATTAAACCCAGATCAGTTGACTGGGGTGAGTGCTTGCAATGTTCAACACTCCGTCCATCATCCCCTTTGGTTGTGCTTTGTTCGCCCTAAGTTGGCAGGGTATGCCCAGATGGAGGTCCCTTGCTAACTTTGCAACTGGATTCAAGCTAGCCTGGCTGATGACGGCCGATTAGCCAGAAACTGGTCCCAGGATGCTTGTTCCCGGTCCAGTGAAGACATGGCTTGGCATTTCGGGCTGGAGTGTTCCCATGATGCACATGGTCAGACTGATTTGCATATGGCCATGTCTGAACTGGGATGCCGAAGTGAGCTAAAGAATGATGATGGATTAAACCCAGATCAGTTGACTGGGGGTGAGTGCTCGCAATGTTCAACACTCTGTCCATCATCCCCTTTGGTTTTGCCTTGTTCGCCCTAAGTTGGCAGGGTATGCCCAGACGTTGGTCCCTTGCTCACTTTGCCACTGGATTCAAGCTAGCCTGGCTGATGATGGCTGATTAGCCAGAAAACGGTCCCAGGATGCTTGTTTCCGGTCCCGGGAAGACAATGCTTGGCAGTTCGGGCTGAACTGTTCCCATGAGGCACAGGGTCAGACTGATTTGCATATGGCCATATCTGAACTGGGGTGGTGGAGTGAGCTAAAGAATGATGATGCATTAAACCCAGATCAGTTGACTGGGGTGAGTGCTTGCAATGTTCAGCACTCCGTCCATCATCCCCTTTGGTTGTGCTTTGTTTGCCCTAAGTTGGCAGGGTATGCCCAGACGTGGGTCCCTTGCTAACTTTGCAACTGGATTCAAGCTAGCCTGGCTGATGACGGCCGATTAGCCAGAAACTGGTCCCAGGATGCTTGTTCCCGGTCCAGTGAAGACATGGCTTGGCATTTCGGGCTGGAGTGTTCCCATGATGCACATGGTCAGACTGATTTGCATATGGCCATGTCTGAACTGGGATGCCGAAGTGAGCTAAAGAATGATGATGGATTAAACCCAGATCAGTTGACTGGGGGTGAGTGCTCGCAATGTTCAACACTCTGTCCATCATCCCCTTTGGTTTTGCCTTGTTCGCCCTAAGTTGGCAGGGTATGCCCAGACGTTGGTCCCCTGCTCACTTTGCCACTGGATTCAAGCTAGCCTGGCTGATGATGACATATTAGCCAGAAAACGGTCCCAGGATGCTTGTTTCCGGTCCCGGGAAGACAATGCTTGGCAGTTCGGGCTGAACTGTTCCCATGAGGCACAGGGTCAGACTGATTTGCATATGGCCATATCTGAACTGGGGTGGTGGAGTGAGCTAAAGAATGATGCTGCATTAAACCCAGATCAGTTGACTGGGGTGAGTGCTTGCAATGTTCAGCACTCCGTCCATCATCCCCTTTGGTTGTGCTTTGTTTGCCCTAAGTTGGCAGGGTATGCCCAGACGTGGGTCCCTTGCTAACTTTGCAACTGGATTCAAGCTAGCCTGGCTGATGACGGCCGATTAGCCAGAAACTGGTCCCAGGATGCTTGTTCCTGGTCCAGTGAAGACATAGCTTGGCATGTCGGGCTGGAGTGTTCCCATGATGCACATGGTCAGACTGATTTGCATATGGCCATGTCTGAACTGGGATGCCGAAGTGAGCTAAAGAATGATGATGGATTAAACCCAGATCAGTTGACTGGGGGTGAGTGCTTGCAATGTTCAACACTAGGTCCATCATCCCCTTTGGTTTTGCATTGTTCACCATATGTTGGCAGGGTATGCCCAGACGTGGGTCCCTTGCTCACTTTGCCACTGGATTCAGGCTAGCCTGGCTGATGACGGCTGATTAGCCAGAAACCGGTCCCAGGATGCTTGTTTCCGGTCCAGGGAAGACATGGCTTGGAAGTTCGGGCTGGAATGTTTCCATGAGGCACATGGTCAGACTGATTTGCATATGGCCATGTCTGAACTGGGTTAGCGGAGTGAGCTAAAGAATGATGGTGGATTAAACCCAGATCAGTTGACTGGGGGTGAGTGCTTGCAATGTTCAACACTAGGTCCATCATCCCCTTTGGTTTTGCTTTGTTCGCCCTATGTTGGCAGTGTATGCCCAGAAGTGGGTCCCTTGCTCCCTTTGCCACTGGATTCAAGCTAGCCTGGCTGATGATGGCTGATTAGCCAGAAACCCGTCCCAGGATGCTTGTTTTAGGTCCAGGGAAGACATGGCTTGGAAGTTCGGGCTGGAATGTTTCCATGAGGCACATGGTCAGACTGATTTGCATATGGCCATGTCTGAACTGGGTTAGCGGAGTGAGCTAAAGAATGATGGTGGATTAAACCCAGATCAGTTGACTGGGGTTGAGGGCTTGCAAAGTTCAACACTCCATCCATCATCCCCTTTGGTTTTGCCTTGTTCGCCCTAAGTTGGCAGGGTATGCCCAGACGTGGGTCTCTTGCTCACTTTGTCACTGGATTCAAGCTAGCCTGGATGATGACGGCTGATGAGCCAGAAACCGGTCCCAGGTTGCTTGTTTCCAGTCCAGGGAAGACATGGCTTGGCAGTTCGGGCTTGACTGTTCCCATGAGGCACAGGGGCAGACTGATTTGCATATGGCCATGTCTGAACTGGGGTGACGGAGTGAGCTAAAAAATGATGATAGATTAAACCCAGATCAGTTGACTGGGGTGAGTGCTTGCAATGTTCAACACTCCATCCATCATCCCCTTTGGTTGTGCTTTGTTCGCCCTAAGTTGGCAGGGTATGCCCAGACGTGGGTCCCTTGCTAACTTTGCAACTGGATTCAAGCTAGCCTGGCTGATGACGGCCGATTAGCCAGAAACTAGTCCCAGGATGCTTGTTCCCGGTCTAGTGAAGACATGGCTTGGCATTTCGGGCTGGAGTGTTCCCATGATGCACATGGTCAGACTGATTTGCATATGGCCATGTCTAAACTGGATCGCCGAAGTGAGCTAAAGAATGATGATGGATTAAACCCAGATCAGTTGACTGGGGGTGAGTTCTCGCAATGTTCAACACTAGGTCCATCATCCTTTTTGGTTTTGCATTGTTCATCATATGTTGGCAGGGTATGCCCAGACGTGGGTCCCTTGCTCACTTTGCCACTGGATTCAGGCTAGCCTGGCTGATGACGGCTGATTAGCCAGAAACCGGTCCCAGGATGCTTGTTTCCGGTCCAGGGAAGACATGGCTTGGAAGTTCGGGCTGGAATGTTCCCATGAGGCACAGGGTCAGACTGATTTGCATATGGCCATGTTTGAACTGGGTGTGGAGGAGTGAGCTAAAAAATGATGATGGATGAAACCCAGATCAGTCGACTGGGGTGAGTGCTTGCAATGTTCAACACTCCATTCATCATCCCCTTTGGTTTTGCTTTGCTCGCCCTAAGTTGGCAGGGTATGCCCAGACGTGGGTCCCTTGCTCACTTTGCCACTGGATTCAAGCTAGCCTGGCTGATGATGGCTGATTAGCCAGAAAACGGTCCCAGGGTGCTTGTTTCCGGTCCCGGGAAGACATGGCTTGGAAGTTCGGGCTGGAATGTTCCCATGAAGCACAGGGTCAGACTGATTTGCATATGGCCATGTCTGAACTGGGGGTGGAAGAGTGAGCTAAAGAATGATGATGGGTTAAACCCAGAGCAGTTGACTGGGGTGAGTGCTTGCAATGTTCAACACTTCGTCCATCATCCCCTTTGGTTTTTCTTTCTTTGCCCTAAGTTGGCAGGGTATGCCCAGACGTGTGTCCCTTGCAAACTTTGCAACTGGATTCAAGGTAGTCTGGCTGATGACAGCTGATTAGCCAGAAACCGGTCCCAGGTTGCTTGTTTCCAGCCCAGGGAAGACATGGCTTGGCAGTTCGGGCTGGACTCTTCCCATGAGGCACAGGGGCAGACTGATTTGCATATGGCCATGTCTGAACTGGGGTGGCGGAGTGAGCTAAAAAATGATGATGGATTAAACCCAGATCAGTTGACTGGGGTGAGTGCTTGCAATGTTCAACACTCCTCCATCATCCCCTTTGGTTGTGCTTTGTTTGCCCTAAGTTGGCAGGGTATGCCCAGACGTGGGTCCCTTGCTAACTTTGCACCTGGATTCAAGCTAGCCTGGCTGAAGACGGCTGATTAGCCAGAAACTGGTCCCAGGATGCTTGTTCCCGGTCCAGTGAAGACATGGCTTGGCATTTCGGGCTGGAGTGTTCCCATGATGCACATGGTCAGACTGATTTGCACATGGCCATGTCTGAACTGGGATGGTGGAGTGAGCTAAAGAATGATGATGCATTAAACCCAGATCAGTTGACTGGGGGTGAGTGCTTGCAATGTTCAACACTAGGTCCATCATCCCTTTTGGTTTTGCATTGTTCATCATATGTTGGCAGGGTATGCCCAGACGTGGGTCCTTGCTCACTTTGCCACTGGATTCAGGCTAGCCTGGCTGATGACGGCTGATTAGCCAGAAACCGGTCCCAGGATGCTTGTTTCCGGTCCAGGTAAGACATGGCTTGGAAGTTCCGGCTGGAATGTTCCCATGAGGCACAGGGTCAGACTGATTTGCATATGGCCATATCTGAACTGGGGTGGCGGAGTGAGCTAAAGAATGATGATGCATTAAACCCAGATCAGTTGACTGGGGGTGAGTGCTTGCAATGTTCAACACTAGGTCCATCATCCCCTTGGGTTTTGCTTTGTTCGCCCTATGTTGGCAGTGTATGCCCAGAAGTGGGTTCCTTGCTCCCTTTGCCACTAGATTCAAGCTAGCCTGGCTGATGATGGCTGATTAGCCAGAAACCGGTCCCAGGTTGCTTGTTTCCAGTCCAGTGAAGACATGGCTTGGCATTTCGGGCTGGAGTGTTCCCATGAGGCACAGGGTCATACTGATTTGCATATGGCCATGTCTGAACTGGGATGGTGGAGTGAGCTAAAGAATGATGATGGATTAAACACAGATCAGTTGACTGGGGTTGAGTGCTTGAAATGTTCAACACTCTGTCCATCATCCCCTTTGGTTTTGCCTTGTTCGCTCTAAGTTGGCAGGGTGTGCCCAGACGTGGGTCCCTTGCTCACTTTGCCACTGGATTCAAGCTAGCCTGGCAAATGACGGCTGATGAGACAGAAACCGGTCCCAGGATGCTTGTTTCCTGTCCAGGGAAGACATGGCTTGGCAGTTCGGGCTGGAGTGTTCCCATGATGCACAGGGTCAGACTGATTTGCATATGGCCATGTCTGAACTGGGGTGGCGGAGTGAGCTAAAGAATGATGATGGATTAAACCCAGATCAGTTGACTGATGGTGAGTGCTTGCAATGTTCAACACTCCGTCCATCATCCCCTTTGGTTTTGCTTTGTTCGCCCTAAGTTAGCAGGGTATGCCCAGACGTGGGTCCCTTGCTCACTTTGCCACTGGATTCAAGCTAGCCTGGCTGATGATGGCTGATTAGCCAGAAAACGGTCCCAGGGTGCTTGTTTCCGGTCCCGGGAAGACATGGTTTGGCAGTTCGGGCCGAACTGTTCCCATGAGGCACAGGGTCAGACTGATTTGCATATGGCCATATCTGAACTGGGGTGGCGGAGTGAGCTAAAGAATGATGATGCATTAAACCCAGATCAGTTGACTGGGGGTGAGTGCTTGCAATGTTCAACACTCCGTCCATCATCCCCTTTGGTTTTGCTTTGCTCGCCCTAAGTTGGCAGGGTATGCCCAGACATGGGTCCCTTGCTCACTTTGCCACAGGATTCAAGCTTGCGTGGCTGATGACGGCTGATTAGCCAGAATCCGGTCCCAGGATACTTTTTTCCAGTCCAGGGAAGACATGGCTTGGCAGTTCGGGCTGGAGTGTTCCCATGAGGCACAGGGTCAGACTGATTTGCATATGGCCATATCTGAACTGGGGTTGCGGAGTGAGCTAAAGAATGATGATGCATTAAACCCAGATCAGTTGACTGGGGGGTGAGTGCTTGCAATGTTCAACACTTCGTCCATCATCCCCTTTGGTTTTGCTTTCTTCGCCCTAAGTTGACAGGGTATGCCCAGAAGTGGGTCCCTTGCTAACTTTGCAACTGGATTCAAGGTAGTCTGGCTGATTACAGCCGATTAGCCAGAAACCGGTCCCAGGTTGCTTGTTTCCAGTCCAGGGAAGACATGGCTTGGCACTTCGGGCTGGACTGTTCCCATGAGGCACAGGGGCAGACTGATTTACATATGGCCATGTCTGAACTGGGGTGGCGGAGTGAGCTAAAAAATGATGATGGATTAAACCCAGATCAGTTGACTGGGGTGAGGGCTTGCAATGTTCCACACTCCATCCATCATCCCCTTTGGTTGTGCCTTATTCGCCCTAAGTTGGCAGGGTATGCCCAGACGTGGGTCCCTTGCTAACTTTGCAACTGGATTCAAGCTAGCCTGGCTGATGACGGCCGATTAGCCAGAAACTAGTCCCAGGATGCTTGTTCCCGGTCTAGTGAAGACATGGCTTGGCATTTTGGGCTGGAGTGTTCCCATGATGCACATGGTCAGACTGATTTGCATATGGCCATGTCTAAACTGGATCGCCGAAGTGAGCTAAAGAATGATGATGGATTAAACCCAGATCAGTTGACTGGGGGTGAGTGCTCGCAATGTTCAACACTAGGTCCATCATCCTTTTTGGTTTTGCATTGTTCATCATATGTTGGCAGGGTATGCCCAGACGTGGGTACCTTGCTCACTTTGCCACTGGATTCAGGCTAGCCTGGCTGATGACAGCTGATTAGCCAGAAACCGGTCCCAGGATGCTTGTTTCCGGTCCAGGGAAGACATGGCTTGGAAGTTCGGGCTGGAATGTTCCCATGAGGCACAGGGTCAGACTGATTTGCATATGGCCATGTTTGAACTGGGTGTGGAGGAGTGAGCTAAAAAATGATGATGGATGAAACCCAGATCAGTCGACTGGGGTGAGTGCTTGCAATGTTCAACACTATGTCCATCATCCCCTTTGGTTTTGCTTTGCTCGCCCTAAGTTGGCAGGGTATGCCCAGACGTGGGTCCCTTGCTCACTTTGCGACAGGATTCAAGCTTGCGTGGCTGATGACGGCTGATTAGCCAGAAACCGGTACCAGGATACTTTTTTCCGGTCCAGGGAAGACATGGCTTGGCATTTCGGGCTGTAGTGTTCCCATGAGGCACAGGGTCAGACTGATTTGCATATGACCATGTCTGAACTGGGGTGGCGGAGTGAGCTAAAGAATGATGATGGATTAAACCCAGATCAGTTGACTGGGGGTGAGTGCTTGCAATGTTCAACACTAGGTCCATCATCCCCTTTGGTTTTGCTTTGTTCGCCCTATGTTGGCAGTGTATGCCCAGAAGTGGGTCCCTTGCTCCCTTTGCCACTGGATTCAAGCTAGCCTGGCTGATGATGGCTGATTAGCCAGAAACCGGTCCCAGGATTCTTGTTTTAGGTCCAGGGAAGACATGGCTTGGCAGTTCGGGCTGGACTGTTCCCATGAGGCACAGGGTCAGACTGATTTGTATATGGCCATGTCTGAACTGGGGTGGCGGAGTGAGCTAAAGAATGATGATGATTAAACCCAGATCAGTTGACTGGGGGTGGGAATGCTTGCAATGTTCAACACTCCGTCCATCATCCCCTTTGGTTTTGCTTTGTTCGCCCTAATTTGACAGGGTATTCCCAGACATGGGTCCCTTGTTCACTTTGCCACTGGATTCAAGCTAGCCTGGCTGATGATGGCAGATTAGCCAGAAACCGGTCCCAGGTTGCTTGTTTCCGGTCCAGTGAACACATGGTTTGGCATTTCGGGCTGGAGTGTTCCCATGAGGCACAGGGTCATACTGATTTGCATATGGCCATGTCTGAACTGGGGTGGTGGAGTGAGCTAAAGAATGATGATGGATTAAACCCAGATCAGTTGACTGGGGGTGAGTGCTTGAAATGTTCAACACTCCGTCCATCATCCCCTTTGGTTTTGCCTTGTTCGCTCTAAGTTGGCAGGGTGTGCCCAGACGTGGGTCCCTTGCTCACTTTGCCGCTGGATTCAATCTAGCCTGGCTAATGACGGCTGATGAGACAGAAACCGGTCCCAGGATGCTTGTTTCCTGTCCAGGGAAGACATGGCTTGGCAGTTCGGGCTGGAGTGTTCCCATGAGGCACAGGGTCAGACTGATTTGCATATGGCCATGTCTGAACTGGGGTGGCGGAGTGAGCTAAAAAATGATGATGGATTAAACCCAGATCAGTTGACTGGGGGTGAGGGCTTGCAAAGTTCAACACTCCATCCATCATCCCCTTTGGTTTTGCCTTGTTCGCCCTAATTTGGCAGGGTATGCCCAGACGTTGGTCCCTTGCTCACTTTGCCACTGGATTCAAGCTAGCCTGGCTGATGATGGCTGATTAGCCAGAAAACGGTCCCAGGGTGCTTGTTTCCGGTCCTGGGAAGACATGGTTTGGCAGTTCGGGCCGCACTGTTCCCATGAGGCACAGGGTCAGACTGATTTGCATATGGCCATATCTGAACTGGGGTGGCGGAGTGAGCTAAAGAATGATGATGCATTAAACCCAGATCAGTTGACTGGGGGTGAGTGCTTGCAATGTTCAACACTCCGTCCATCATCCCCTTTGGTTTTGCTTTGCTTGCCCTAAGTTGGCAGGGTATGCCCAGACATGGGTCCCTTGCTCACTTTGCCACAGGATTCAAGCTTGCGTGGCTGATGACGGCTGATTAGCCAGAAACCGGTCCCAGGATACTTTTTTCCGGTCCAGGGAAGACATGGCTTGGCAGTTCGGGCTGAAGTGTTCCCATGAGGCACAGGGTCAGACTGATTTGCATATGGCCATATCTGAACTGGGGTGGTGGAGTGAGCTAAAGAATGATGATGCATTAAACCCAGATCAGTTGACTGGGTGTGAGTGCTTGCAATGTTCAACACTTCGTCCATCATCCCCTTTGGTTTTGCTTTCTTCGCCCTAAGTTGGCAGGGTATGCCCAGAAGTGGGTCCCTTGCTAACTTTGCCACTGGATTCAAGCTAGCCTGGCTGATGATGGCTGATTAGCCAGAAACCGGTCCCAGGATGCTTGTTTCCGGTCCAGTGAAGACATGGCTTGGCATTTCGGGCTGGAGTGTTCCCATGATGCACAGGGTCAGAATGATTTGCATATGGCCATGTCTGAACTGGGATGCCGGAGTGAGCTAAAGAATGATGATGATTAAACCCAGATCAGTTGACTGGGGGTGAGGGCTTGCAATGTTCAACACTCTGTCCATCATTCCCTTTGGTTTTGCCTTGTTCGCCCTAAGTTGGCAGGGTATGCCCAGACGTGGGTCCCTTGCTCACGTTGCCACTGGATTCAAGCTAGCCTGGGTGATGACGGCTGATTAGCCAGAAACCAGTCCCAGGAAGCTTGTTTCCGGTCAAGGGAAAGCATGGCTTGACAGTTCGGGCTGGACTGCTACCATGAGGCACAGGGTCAGACTGAATTGCATATGGCCATGTCTGAACTGGGGTGGCAGAGTGAGCTAAAGAATGATGATGGATTAAATCCAGATCAGTTGCCTGGGGGTGAGTGCTTGAAATGTTCAACACTCCGTCCATCATCCCCTTTGGTTTTGCCTTGTTCGCTCTAAGTTGGCAGGGTGTGCCCAGACGTGGGTCCCTTGCTCACTTTGCCGCTGGATTCAATCTAGCCTGGCTAATGACGGCTGATGAGACAGAAACCGGTCCCAGGATGCTTGTTTCCTGTCCAGGGAAGACATGGCTTGGCAGTTCGGGCTGGAGTGTTCCCATGAGGCACAGGGTCAGACTGATTTGCATATGGCCATGTCTGAACTGGGGTGGCGGAGTGAGCTAAAAAATGATGATGGATTAAACCCAGATCAGTTGACTGGGGGTGAGGGCTTGCAAAGTTCAACACTCCATCCATCATCCCCTTTGGTTTTGCCTTGTTCGCCCTAATTTGGCAGGGTATGCCCAGACGTTGGTCCCTTGCTCACTTTGCCACTGGATTCAAGCTAGCCTGGCTGATGATGGCTGATTAGCCAGAAAACGGTCCCAGGGTGCTTGTTTCCGGTCCTGGGAAGACATGGTTTGGCAGTTCGGGCCGCACTGTTCCCATGAGGCACAGGGTCAGACTGATTTGCATATGGCCATATCTGAACTGGGGTGGCGGAGTGAGCTAAAGAATGATGATGCATTAAACCCAGATCAGTTGACTGGGGGTGAGTGCTTGCAATGTTCAACACTCCGTCCATCATCCCCTTTGGTTTTGCTTTGCTTGCCCTAAGTTGGCAGGGTATGCCCAGACATGGGTCCCTTGCTCACTTTGCCACAGGATTCAAGCTTGCGTGGCTGATGACGGCTGATTAGCCAGAAACCGGTCCCAGGATACTTTTTTCCGGTCCAGGGAAGACATGGCTTGGCAGTTCGGGCTGAAGTGTTCCCATGAGGCACAGGGTCAGACTGATTTGCATATGGCCATATCTGAACTGGGGTGGCGGAGTGAGCTAAAGAATGATGATGCATTAAACCCAGATCAGTTGACTGGGTGTGAGTGCTTGCAATGTTCAACACTTCGTCCATCATCCCCTTTGGTTTTGCTTTCTTCGCCCTAAGTTGGCAGGGTATGCCCAGAAGTGGGTCCCTTGCTAACTTTGCCACTGGATTGAAGCTAGCCTGGCTGATGATGGCTGATTAGCCAGAAACCGGTCCCAGGATGCTTGTTTCCGGTCCAGTGAAGACATGGCTTGGCATTTCGGGCTGGAGTGTTCCCATGATGCACAGGGTCAGAATGATTTGCATATGGCCATGTCTGAACTGGGATGCCGGAGTGAGCTAAAGAATGATGATGATTAAACCCAGATCAGTTGACTGGGGGTGAGGGCTTGCAATGTTCAACACTCTGTCCATCATTCCCTTTGGTTTTGCCTTGTTCGCCCTAAGTTGGCAGGGTATGCCCAGACGTGGGTCCCTTGCTCACGTTGCCACTGGATTCAAGCTAGCCTGGGTGATGACGGCTGATTAGCCAGAAACCAGTCCCAGGAAGCTTGTTTCCGGTCAAGGGAAAGCATGGCTTGACAGTTCGGGCTGGACTGCTACCATGAGGCACAGGGTCAGACTGAATTGCATATGGCCATGTCTGAACTGGGGTGGCAGAGTGAGCTAAAGAATGATGATGGATTAAATCCAGATCAGTTGCCTGGGGGTGAGTGCTTGAAATGTTCAACACTCCGTCCATCATCCCCTTTGGTTTTGCCTTGTTCGCTCTAAGTTGGCAGGGTGTGCCCAGACGTGGGTCCCTTGCTCACTTTGCCACTGGATTCAAGCTAGCCTGGCTAATAACGGCTGATGAGACAGAAACCGGTCTCAGGATGCTTGTTTCCTGTCCAGGGAAGACATGGCTTGGCAGTTCGGGCTGGAGTGTTCCCATGAAGCACAGGGTCAGACTGATTTGCATATGGCCATGTCTGAACTGGGGGTGGCGGAGTGAGCTAAAGAATGATGATGGATTAAACCCAGATCAGTTGACTGGGGGTGAGTGCTTGCAATATTCAACACTCCGTCCATCATCCCCTTTGGTTTTGCTTGTTCGCCCTAAGTTGGCAGGGTATGCCCAGACGTGGGTCCCTTGCTCACTCTGCCACTGGATTCAAGCTAGCCTGGCTGATGATGACTGATTAGCCAGGAAACGGTCCCAGGATGCTTGTTTCCGGTCCCGGGAAGACAATGCTTGGCAGTTCGGGCTGAACTGTTCCCATGAGGCACAGGGTCAGACTGATTTGCATATGGCCATATCTGAACTGGGGTGGTGGAGTGAGCTAAAGAATGATGATGCATTAAACTCAGATCAGTTGACTGGGGTGAGTGCTTGCAATGTTCAACACTTCGTCCATCATCCCCTTTGGTTTTTCTTTCTTTGCCCTAAGTTGGCAGGGTATGCCCAGACGTGTGTCCCTTGCAAACTTTGCAACTGGATTCAAGGTAGTCTGGCTGATGACAGCCGATTAGCCAGAAACCGTTCCCAGGTTGCTTGTTTCCAGCCCAGGGAAGACATGGCTTGGCAGTTCGGGCTGGACTCTTCCCATGAGGCACAGGGGCAGACTGATTTGCATATGGCCATGTCTGAACTGGGGTGGCGGAGTGAGCTAAAAAATGATGATGGATTAAACCCAGATCAGTTGACTGGGGTGAGTGCTTGCAATGTTCAACACTCCTCCATCATCCCCTTTGGTTGTGCTTTGTTTGCCCTAAGTTGGCAGGGTACGCCCAGACATGGGTCCTTTGCTCACTTTGCCACAGGATTCAAGCTTGCGTGGCTGATGACGGCTGATTAGCCAGAAACAGGTCCCAGGATACTTGTTCCTGGTCCAGTGAAGACATGGCTTGGCATTTCGGGCTGGAGTGTTCCCATGATGCACATGGTCAGACTGATTTGCATATGGCCATGTCTAAACTGGGATGCCGAAGTGAGCTAAAGAATGATGATGGATTAAACCCAGATCAGTTGACTGGGGGTGAGTGCTCGCAATGTTCAACACTAGGTCCATCATCCCTTTTGGTTTTGCATTGTTCATCATATGTTGGCAGGGTATGCCCAGACATGGGTCCTTGCTCACTTTGCCACTGGATTCAGGCTAGCCTGGCTGATGACGGCTGATTAGCCAGAAACCGGTCCCAGGATGCTTGTTTCCGGTCCAGGGAAGACATGGCTTGGAAGTTCGGGCTGGAATTTTCCCATGAGGCACAGGGTCAGACTGATTTGCATATGGCCATGTTTGAACTGGGCGTGGAGGAATGAGCTAAAAAATGATGATGGATTAAACCCAGATCAGTCGACTGGGGTGAGTGCTTGAAATGCTCAACACTCCGTCCATCAACCCCTTTGGTTTTGCATTGCTCGCCCTAAGTTGGCAGGGTACGCCCAGACATGGGTCCTTTGCTCACTTTGCCACAGGATTCAAGCTTGCGTGGCTGATGACGGCTGATTAGCCAGAAACAGGTCCCAGGATACTTTTTTCTGGTCCAGGGAAGACATGGCTTGGCATTTCGGGCTGTAGTGTTCCCAGGAGGCACAGGGTCAGACTGATTTGCATATGACAATGTCTGAACTGGGGTGGCGGAGTGAGCTAAAGAATGATGATGGATTAAACCCAGATCAGTTGACTGGGGGTGAGTGCTTGCAATGTTCAACACTAGGTCCATCATCCCCTTTGGTTTTGCTTTGTTCGCCCTATGTTGGAAGTGTATGCCCAGAAGTGGGTCCCTTGCTCCCTTTGCCACTGGATTCAAGCTAGCCTGGCTGATGATGGCTGATTAGCCAGACACCGGTCCCAGGATGCTTGTTTTAGGTCCAGGGAAGACATGGCTTGGCAGTTCGGGCTGGACTGTTCCCATGAGGCACAGGGTCAGACTGATTTGCATATGGCCAAGTCTGAACTGGGGTGGCGGAGTGAGCTAAAGAATGATGATGATTAAACCCAGATCAGTTGACTGGGGGTGAGGGCTTGCAAAGTTCAACACTCCATTCATCATCCCCTTTGGTTTTGCCTTGTTCGCCCTAAGTTGGCAGGGTATGCCCAGATGTGGGTCTCTTGCTCACTTTGCCACTGGATTCAAGCTAGCGTGGATGATGACGGCTGATGAGCCAGAAACCGGTCCCAGGATGCTTGTTTCCTGTCCAGGTAAGACATGGCTTTGCAGTTCGAGCTAGAGTGTTCCCATGAGGCACAGGGTCAGACTGATATGCATATGGCCATGTCTGAACTGGGGTGACGGAGTGAGCTAAAGAATGATGATGGATTAAACCCAGATCAGTTGACTGGGGGTGGGAGTGCTTGCAACGTTCAACACTCCGTCCATCATCCCCTTTGGTTTTGCTTTGTTCGCCCTAATTTGGCAGGGTATTCCAAGACGTGGGTCCCTTGCTCACTTTGCCACTGGATTCAAGCTATCCTGGCTGATGATGGCTGATTAGCCAGAAACTGGTCCCAGGTTGCTTGTTTCCGGTCCAGTGAAGACATGGCTTGGCATTTCGGGCTGGAGTGTTCCCATGAGGCACGGGGTCATACTGATTTGTATATGGCCATGTCTGAACTGGGGTGGTGGAGTGAGCTAAAGAATGATGATGGATTAAACCCAGATCAGTTGACTGGGGGTGAGTGCTTGAAATGTTCAACACTCCGTCGATCATCCCCTTTGGTTTTGTCTTGTTCGCTCTAAGATGGCAGGGTGTGCCCAGACGTGGGTCCCTTGCTCACTTTGCCACTGGATTCAAGCTAGCCTGGCTAATGACGGCTGATGAGACAGAACCCGGTCCCAGGATGCTTGTTTCCTGTCCAGGGAAGACATGGCTTGGCAGTTCGGGCTGGAGTGTTCCCATGAGGCACAGGGTCAGACTGATTTGCATATGGCCATGTCTGAACTGGGGTGGAGGAGTGAGCTAAAGAATGATGATGGATTAAACCCAGATCAGTTGACTGATGGTGAGTGCTTGCAATGTTCAACACTCCGTCTATTATCCCCTTTGGTTTTGCTTTGTTCGCCCTAAGTTGGCAGGGTATGCCCAGACGTGGGTCCCTTGCTCCCTTTGCCACTGGATTCAAGCTAGCCTGGCTGATGATGGCTGATTAGGCAGAAAACGGTCCCAGGGTGATTGTTTCCGGTCCCGGGAAGACATGGCCTGGTAGTTCGGGCTGAACTGTTCCCATGAGGCACAGGGTCAGACTGATTTGCATATGGCCATATCTGAACTGGGGTGGCGGAGTGAGCTAAAGATTGATGATGCATTAAACCCAGATCAGTTGACTAAGGGTGAGTGCTTGCAATGTTTAACACTTCGTCCATCATCCCCTTTGGTTTTGCTTTCTTCGCCCTAAGTTGGCAAGGTGTGCCCAGAAGTGGGTCCCTTGCTAACTTTGCAACTGGATTCAAGGTAGTATGGCTGATGACAGCTGATTAGCCAGAAACCGGTCCCAGGTTGCTTGTTTCCAGTCCAGGGAAGACATGGCTTGGCAGTTCGGGCTGGACTGTTCCCATGAGGCACAGGGGCAGACTGATTTGCATATGGCCATGTCTGAACTGGGGGTGGAAGAGAGAGCTAAAGAATGATGATGGGTTAAACCCAGAGCAGTTGACTGGGGGTGAGTGCTTGCAATATTCAACACTCCGTCCATCATCCCCTTTGGTTTTGCTTGTTCGCCCTAAGTTGGCAGGGTATGCCCAGACGTCGGTCCCTTGCTCACTCTGCCACTGGATTCAAGCTAGCCTGGCTGATGATGACTGATTAGCCAGGAAACGGTCCCAGGATGCTTGTTTCCGGTCCCGGGAAGACAATGCTTGGCAGTTCGGGCTGAACTGTTCCCATGAGGCACAGGGTCAGACTGATTTGCATATGGCCATATCTGAACTGGGGTGGTGGAGTGAGCTAAAGAATGATGATGCATTAAACCCAGATCAGTTGACTGGGGTGAGTGCTTGCAATGTTCAACACTTCGTCCATCATCCCCTTTGGTTTTTCTTTCTTTGCCCTAAGTTGGCAGGGTATGCCCAGACGTGTGTCCCTTGCAAACTTTGCAACTGGATTCAAGGTAGTCTGGCTGATGACAGCTGATTAGCCAGAAACCGGTCCCAGGTTGCTTGTTTCCAGCCCAGGGAAGACATGGCTTGGCAGTTCGGGCTGGACTCTTCCCATGAGGCACAGGGGCAGACTGATTTGCATATGGCCATGTCTGAACTGGGGTGGCGGAGTGAGCTAAAAAATGATGATGGATTAAACCCAGATCAGTTGACTGGGGTGAGTGCTTGCAATGTTCAACACTCCTCCATCATCCCCTTTGGTTGTGCTTTGTTTGCCCTAAGTTGGCAGGGTATGCCCAGACGTGGGTCCCTTGCTAACTTTGCACCTGGATTCAAGCTAGCCTGGCTGAAGACGGCTGATTAGCCAGAAACTGGTCCCAGGATGCTTGTTCCCGGTCCAGTGAAGACATGGCTTGGCATTTCGGGCTGGAGTGTTCCCATGATGCACATGGTCAGACTGATTTGCATATGGCCATGTCTAAACTGGGATGCCGAAGTGAGCTAAAGAATGATGATGGATTAAACCCAGATCAGTTGACTGGGGGTGAGTGCTCGCAATGTTCAACACTAGGTCCATCATCCCTTTTGGTTTTGCATTGTTCATCATATGTTGGCAGGGTATGCCCAGACGTGGGTCCTTGCTCACTTTGCCACTGGATTCAGGCTAGCCTGGCTGATGACGGCTGATTAGCCAGAAACCGGTCCCAGGATGCTTGTTTCCGGTCCAGGTAAGACATGGCTTGGAAGTTCCGGCTGGAATGTTCCCATGAGGCACAGGGTCAGACTGATTTGCATATGGCCATATCTGAACTGGGGTGGCGGAGTGAGCTAAAGAATGATGATGCATTAAACCCAGATCAGTTGACTGGGGGTGAGTGCTTGCAATGTTCAACACTAGGTCCATCATCCCCTTTGGTTTTGCTTTGTTCGCCCTATGTTGGCAGTGTATGCCCAGAAGTGGGTTCTTTGCTCCCTTTGCCACTAGATTCAAGCTAGCCTGGCTGATGATGGCTGATTAGCCAGAAACCGGTCCCAGGTTGCTTGTTTCCAGTCCAGTGAAGACATGGCTTGGCATTTCGGGCTGGAGTGTTCCCATGAGGCACAGGGTCATACTGATTTGCATATGGCCATGTCTGAACTGGGATGGTGGAGTGAGCTAAAGAATGATGATGGATTAAACACAGATCAGTTGACTGGGGTTGAGTGCTTGAAATGTTCAACACTCTGTCCATCATCCCCTTTGGTTTTGCCTTGTTCGCTCTAAGTTGGCAGGGTGTGCCCAGACGTGGGTCCCTTGCTCACTTTGCCACTGGATTCAAGCTAGCCTGGCAAATGACGGCTGATGAGACAGAAACCGGTCCCAGGATGCTTGTTTCCTGTCCAGGGAAGACATGGCTTGGCAGTTCGGGCTGGAGTGTTCCCATGATGCACAGGGTCAGACTGATTTGCATATGGCCATGTCTGAACTGGGGTGGCGGAGTGAGCTAAAGAATGATGATGGATTAAACCCAGATCAGTTGACTGATGGTGAGTGCTTGCAATGTTCAACACTCCGTCCATCATCCCCTTTGGTTTTGCTTTGTTCGCCCTAAGTTGGCAGGGTATGCCCAGACGTGGGTCCCTTGCTCACTTTGCCACTGGATTCAAGCTAGCCTGGCTGATGATGGCTGATTAGCCAGAAAACGGTCCCAGGGTGCTTGTTTCCGGTCCCGGGAAGACATGGTTTGGCAGTTCGGGCCGAACTGTTCCCATGAGGCACAGGGTCAGACTGATTTGCATATGGCCATATCTGAACTGGGGTGGCGGAGTGAGCTAAAGAATGATGATGCATTAAACCCAGATCAGTTGACTGGGGGTGAGTGCTTGCAATGTTCAACACTCCGTCCATCATCCCCTTTGGTTTTGCTTTGCTCGCCCTAAGTTGGCAGGGTATGCCCAGACATGGGTCCCTTGCTCACTTTGCCACAGGATTCAAGCTTGCGTGGCTGATGACGGCTGATTAGCCAGAAACCGGTCCCAGGATACTTTTTTCCGGTCCAGGGAAGACATGGCTTGGCAGTTCGGGCTGGAGTGTTCCCATGAGGCACAGGGTCAGACTGATTTGCATATGGCCATATCTGAACTGGGGTTGCGGAATGAGCTAAAGAATGATGATGCATTAAACCCAGATCAGTTGACTGGGGGGTGAGTGCTTGCAATGTTCAACACTTCGTCCATCATCCCCTTTGGTTTTGCTTTCTTCGCCCTAAGTTGACAGGGTATGCCTAGAAGTGGGTCCCTTGCTAACTTTGCAACTGGATTCAAGGTAGTCTGGCTGATTACAGCCGATTAGCCAGAAACCGGTCCCAGGTTGCTTGTTTCCAGTCCAGGGAAGACATGGCTTGGCACTTCGGGCTGGACTGTTTCCATGAGGCACAGGGGCAGACTGATTTACATATGGCCATGTCTGAACTGGGGTGGCGGAGTGAGCTAAAAAATGATGATGGATTAAACCCAGATCAGTTGACTGGGGTGAGGGCTTGCAATGTTCCACACTCCATCCATCATCCCCTTTGGTTGTGCCTTATTCGCCCTAAGTTGGCAGGGTATGCCCAGACGTGGGTCCCTTGCTAACTTTGCAACTGGATTCAAGCTAGCCTGGCTGATGACGGCCGATTAGCCAGAAACTAGTCCCAGGATGCTTGTTCCCGGTCTAGTGAAGACATGGCTTGGCATTTTGGGCTGGAGTGTTCCCATGATGCACATGGTCAGACTGATTTGCATATGGCCATGTCTAAACTGGATCGCCGAAGTGAGCTAAAGAATGATGATGGATTAAACCCAGATCAGTTGACTGGGGGTGAGTGCTCGCAATGTTCAACACTAGGTCCATCATCCTTTTTGGTTTTGCATTGTTCATCATATGTTGGCAGGGTATGCCCAGACGTGGGTCCCTTGCTCACTTTGCCACTGGATTCAGGCTAGCCTGGCTGATGACAGCTGATTAGCCAGAAACCGGTCCCAGGATGCTTGTTTCCGGTCCAGGGAAGACATGGCTTGGAAGTTCGGGCTGGAATGTTCCCATGAGGCACAGGGTCAGACTGATTTGCATATGGCCATGTTTGAACTGGGTGTGGAGGAGTGAGCTAAAAAATGATGATGGATGAAACCCAGATCAGTCGACTGGGGTGAGTGCTTGCAATGTTCAACACTATGTCCATCATCCCCTTTGGTTTTGCTTTGCTTGCCCTAAGTTGGCAGGGTATGCCCAGACGTGGGTCCCTTGCTCACTTTGCGACAGGATTCAAGCTTGCGTGGCTGATGACGGCTGATTAGCCAGAAACCGGTCCCAGGATACTTTTTTCCGGTCCAGGGAAGACATGGCTTGGCATTTCGGGCTGTAGTGTTCCCATGAGGCACAGGGTCAGACTGATTTGCATATGACCATGTCTGAACTGGGGTGGCGGAGTGAGCTAAAGAATGATGATGGATTAAACCCAGATCAGTTGACTGGGGGTGAGTGCTTGCAATGTTCAACACTAGGTCCATCATCCCCTTTGGTTTTGCTTTGTTCGCCCTATGTTGGCAGTGTATGCCCAGAAGTGGGTCCCTTGCTCCCTTTGCCACTGGATTCAAGCTAGCCTGGCTGATGATGGCTGATTAGCCAGAAACCGGTCCCAGGATTCTTGTTTTAGGTCCAGGGAAGACATGGCTTGGCAGTTTGGGCTGGACTGTTCCCATGAGGCACAGGGTCAGACTGATTTGTATATGGCCATGTCTGAACTGGGGTGGCGGAGTGAGCTAAAGAATGATGATGATTAAACCCAGATCAGTTGACTGGGGGTGGGAATGCTTGCAATGTTCAACACTCCGTCCATCATCCCCTTTGGTTTTGCTTTGTTCGCCCTAATTTGACAGGGTATTCCCAGACATGGGTCCCTTGTTCACTTTGCCACTGGATTCAAGCTAGCCTGGCTGATGATGGCTGATTAGCCAGAAACCGGTCCCAGGTTGCTTGTTTCCGGTCCAGTGAACACATGGTTTGGCATTTCGGGCTGGAGTGTTCCCATGAGGCACAGGGTCATACTGATTTGCATATGGCCATGTCTGAACTGGGGTGGTGGAGTGAGCTACAGAATGATGATGGATTAAACCCAGATCAGTTGACTGGGGGTGAGTGCTTGAAATGTTCAACACTCCGTCCATCATCCCCTTTGGTTTTGCCTTGTTCGCTCTAAGTTGGCAGGGTGTGCCCAGACGTGGGTCCCTTGCTCACTTTGCCGCTGGATTCAATCTAGCCTGGCTAATGACGGCTGATGAGACAGAAACCGGTCCCAGGATGCTTGTTTCCTGTCCAGGGAAGACATGGCTTGGCAGTTCGGGCTGGAGTGTTCCCATGAGGCACAGGGTCAGACTGATTTGCATATGGCCATGTCTGAACTGGGGTGGCGGAGTGAGCTAAAAAATGATGATGGATTAAACCCAGATCAGTTGACTGGGGGTGAGGGCTTGCAAAGTTCAACACTCCATCCATCATCCCCTTTGGTTTTGCCTTGTTCGCCCTAATTTGGCAGGGTATGCCCAGACGTTGGTCCCTTGCTCACTTTGCCACTGGATTCAAGCTAGCCTGGCTGATGATGGCTGATTAGCCAGAAAACGGTCCCAGGGTGCTTGTTTCCGGTCCTGGGAAGACATGGTTTGGCAGTTCGGGCCGCACTGTTCCCATGAGGCACAGGGTCAGACTGATTTGCATATGGCCATATCTGAACTGGGGTGGCGGAGTGAGCTAAAGAATGATGATGCATTAAACCCAGATCAGTTGACTGGGGGTGAGTGCTTGCAATGTTCAACACTCCGTCCTTCATCCCCTTTGGTTTTGCTTTGCTTGCCCTAAGTTGGCAGGGTATGCCCAGACATGGGTCCCTTGCTCACTTTGCCACTGGATTCAAGCTAGCCTGGCTGATGATGGCTGATTAGCCAGAAACCGGTCCCAGGATGCTTGTTTCCGGTCCAGTGAAGACATGGCTTGGCATTTCGGGCTGGAGTGTTCCCATGATGCACAGGGTCAGAATGATTTGCATATGGCCATGTCTGAACTGGGATGCCGGAGTGAGCTAAAGAATGATGATGATTAAACCCAGATCAGTTGACTGGGGGTGAGGGCTTGCAATGTTCAACACTCTGTCCATCATTCCCTTTGGTTTTGCCTTGTTCGCCCTAAGTTGGCAGGGTATGCCCAGACGTGGGTCCCTTGCTCACGTTGCCACTGGATTCAAGCTAGCCTGGGTGATGACGGCTGATTAGCCAGAAACCAGTCCCAGGAAGCTTGTTTCCGGTCAAGGGAAAGCATGGCTTGACAGTTCGGGCTGGACTGCTACCATGAGGCACAGGGTCAGACTGAATTGCATATGGCCATGTCTGAACTGGGGTGGCAGAGTGAGCTAAAGAATGATGATGGATTAAATCCAGATCAGTTGCCTGTGGGTGAGTGCTTGAAATGTTCAACACTCCGTCCATCATCCCCTTTGGTTTTGCCTTGTTCGCTCTAAGTTGGCAGGGTGTGCCCAGACGTGGGTCCCTTGCTCACTTTGCCACTGGATTCAAGCTAGCCTGGCTAATAACGGCTGATGAGACAGAAACCGGTCTCAGGATGCTTGTTTCCTGTCCAGGGAAGACATGGCTTGGCAGTTCGGGCTGGAGTGTTCCCATGAAGCACAGGGTCAGACTGATTTGCATATGGCCATGTCTGAACTGGGGGTGGCGGAGTGAGCTAAAGAATGATGATGGATTAAACCCAGATCAGTTGACTGGGGGTGAGTGCTTGCAATATTCAACACTCCGTCCATCATCCCCTTTGGTTTTGCTTGTTCGCCCTAAGTTGGCAGGGTATGCCCAGACGTGGGTCCCTTGCTCACTCTGCCACTGGATTCAAGCTAGCCTGGCTGATGATGACTGATTAGCCAGGAAACGGTCCCAGGATGCTTGTTTCCGGTCCCGGGAAGACAATGCTTGGCAGTTCGGGCTGAACTGTTCCCATGAGGCACAGGGTCAGACTGATTTGCATATGGCCATATCTGAACTGGGGTGGTGGAGTGAGCTAAAGAATGATGATGCATTAAACCCAGATCAGTTGACTGGGGTGAGTGCTTGCAATGTTCAACACTTCGTCCATCATCCCCTTTGGTTTTTCTTTCTTTGCCCTAAGTTGGCAGGGTATGCCCAGACGTGTGTCCCTTGCAAACTTTGCAACTGGATTCAAGGTAGTCTGGCTGATGACAGCCGATTAGCCAGAAACCGTTCCCAGGTTGCTTGTTTCCAGCCCAGGGAAGACATGGCTTGGCAGTTCGGTCTGGACTCTTCCCATGAGGCACAGGGGCAGACTGATTTGCATATGGCCATGTCTGAACTGGGGTGGCGGAGTGAGCTAAAAAATGATGATGGATTAAACCCAGATCAGTTGACTGGGGTGAGTGCTTGCAATGTTCAACACTCCTCCATCATCCCCTTTGGTTGTGCTTTGTTTGCCCTAAGTTGGCAGGGTATGCCCAGACGTGGGTCCCTTGCTAACTTTGCACCTGGATTCAAGCTAGCCTGGCTGAAGACGGCTGATTAGCCAGAAACTGGTCCCAGGATGCTTGTTCCTGGTCCAGTGAAGACATGGCTTGGCATTTCGGGCTGGAGTGTTCCCATGATGCACATGGTCAGACTGATTTGCATATGGCCATGTCTAAACTGGGATGCCGAAGTGAGCTAAAGAATGATGATGGATTAAACCCAGATCAGTTGACTGGGGGTGAGTGCTCGCAATGTTCAACACTAGGTCCATCATCCCTTTTGGTTTTGCATTGTTCATCATATGTTGGCAGGGTATGCCCAGACATGGGTCCTTGCTCACTTTGCCACTGGATTCAGGCTAGCCTGGCTGATGACGGCTGATTAGCCAGAAACCGGTCCCAGGATGCTTGTTTCCGGTCCAGGGAAGACATGGCTTGGAAGTTCGGGCTGGAATTTTCCCATGAGGCACAGGGTCAGACTGATTTGCATATGGCCATGTTTGAACTGGGCGTGGAGGAATGAGCTAAAAAATGATGATGGATTAAACCCAGATCAGTCGACTGGGGTGAGTGCTTGAAATGCTCAACACTCCGTCCATCAACCCCTTTGGTTTTGCATTGCTCGCCCTAAGTTGGCAGGGTACGCCCAGACATGGGTCCTTTGCTCACTTTGCCACAGGATTCAAGCTTGCGTGGCTGATGACGGCTGATTAGCCAGAAACAGGTCCCAGGATACTTTTTTCTGGTCCAGGGAAGACATGGCTTGGCATTTCGGGCTGTAGTGTTCCCAGGAGGCACAGGGTCAGACTGATTTGCATATGACAATGTCTGAACTGGGGTGGCGGAGTGAGCTAAAGAATGATGATGGATTAAACCCAGATCAGTTGACTGGGGGTGAGTGCTTGCAATGTTCAACACTAGGTCCATCATCCCCTTTGGTTTTGCTTTGTTCGCCCTATGTTGGAAGTGTATGCCCAGAAGTGGGTCCCTTGCTCCCTTTGCCACTGGATTCAAGCTAGCCTGGCTGATGATGGCTGATTAGCCAGACACCGGTCCCAGGATGCTTGTTTTAGGTCCAGGGAAGACATGGCTTGGCAGTTCGGGCTGGACTGTTCCCATGAGGCACAGGGTCAGACTGATTTGCATATGGCCAAGTCTGAACTGGGGTGGCGGAGTGAGCTAAAGAATGATGATGATTAAACCCAGATCAGTTGACTGGGGGTGAGGGCTTGCAAAGTTCAACACTCCATTCATCATCCCCTTTGGTTTTGCCTTGTTCGCCCTAAGTTGGCAGGGTATGCCCAGATGTGGGTCTCTTGCTCACTTTGCCACTGGATTCAGGCTAGCGTGGATGATGACGGCTGATGAGCCAGAAACCGGTCCCAGGATGCTTGTTTCCTGTCCAGGTAAGACATGGCTTTGCAGTTCGAGCTAGAGTGTTCCCATGAGGCACAGGGTCAGACTGATATGCATATGGCCATGTCTGAACTGGGGTGACGGAGTGAGCTAAAGAATGATGATGGATTAAACCCAGATCAGTTGACTGGGGGTGGGAGTGCTTGCAACGTTCAACACTCCGTCCATCATCCCCTTTGGTTTTGCTTTGTTCGCCCTAATTTGGCAGGGTATTCCAAGACGTGGGTCCCTTGCTCACTTTGCCACTGGATTCAAGCTATCCTGGCTGATGATGGCTGATTAGCCAGAAACTGGTCCCAGGTTGCTTGTTTCCGGTCCAGTGAAGACATGGCTTGGCATTTCGGGCTGGAGTGTTCCCATGAGGCACGGGGTCATACTGATTTGTATATGGCCATGTCTGAACTGGGGTGGTGGAGTGAGCTAAAGAATGATGATGGATTAAACCCAGATCAGTTGACTGGGGGTGAGTGCTTGAAATGTTCAACACTCCGTCGATCATCCCCTTTGGTTTTGTCTTGTTCGCTCTAAGATGGCAGGGTGTGCCCAGACGTGGGTCCCTTGCTCACTTTGCCACTGGATTCAAGCTAGCCTGGCTAATGACGGCTGATGAGACAGAACCCGGTCCCAGGATGCTTGTTTCCTGTCCAGGGAAGACATGGCTTGGCAGTTCGGGCTGGAGTGTTCCCATGAGGCACAGGGTCAGACTGATTTGCATATGGCCATGTCTGAACTGGGGTGGAGGAGTGAGCTAAAGAATGATGATGGATTAAACCCAGATCAGTTGACTGATGGTGAGTGCTTGCAATGTTCAACACTCCGTCTATTATCCCCTTTGGTTTTGCTTTGTTCGCCCTAAGTTGGCAGGGTATGCCCAGACGTGGGTCCCTTGCTCCCTTTGCCACTGGATTCAAGCTAGCCTGGCTGATGATGGCTGATTAGGCAGAAAACGGTCCCAGGGTGATTGTTTCCGGTCCCGGGAAGACATGGCCTGGTAGTTCGGGCTGAACTGTTCCCATGAGGCACAGGGTCAGACTGATTTGCATATGGCCATATCTGAACTGGGGTGGCGGAGTGAGCTAAAGATTGATGATGCATTAAACCCAGATCAGTTGACTAAGGGTGAGTGCTTGCAATGTTTAACACTTCGTCCATCATCCCCTTTGGTTTTGCTTTCTTCGCCCTAAGTTGGCAAGGTGTGCCCAGAAGTGGGTCCCTTGCTAACTTTGCAACTGGATTCAAGGTAGTATGGCTGATGACAGCTGATTAGCCAGAAACCGGTCCCAGGTTGCTTGTTTCCAGTCCAGGGAAGACATGGCTTGGCAGTTCGGGCTGGACTGTTCCCATGAGGCACAGGGGCAGACTGATTTGCATATGGCCATGTCTGAACTGGGGTGGCGGAGTGAGCTAAAAAATGATGATGGATTAAACCCAGATCAGTTGACTGGGGTGAGTGCTTGCAATGTTCAACACTCCGTCCATCATCCCCTTTGGTTGTGCTTTGTTCGCCCTAAGTTGGCAGGGTATGCCCAGATGGAGGTCCCTTGCTAACTTTGCAACTGGATTCAAGCTAGCCTGGCTGATGACGGCCGATTAGCCAGAAACTGGTTCCAGGATGCATGTTCCCGGTCCAGTGAAGACATGGCTTGGCATTTCGGGCTGGAGTGTTCCCATGATGCACATGGTCAGACTGATTTGCATATGGCCATGTCTGAACTGGGATGCCGAAGTGAGCTAAAGAATGATGATGGATTAAACCCAGATCAGTTGACTGGGGGTGAGTGCTCGCAATGTTCAACACTCTGTCCATCATCCACTTTGGTTTTGCCTTGTTCGCCCTAAGTTGGCAGGGTATGCCCAGACATTGGTCCCTTGCTCACTTTGCCACTGGATTCAAGCTAGCCTGGCTGATGATGACTGATTAGCCAGAAAACGGTCCCAGGATGCTTGTTTCCGGTCCCGGGAAGACAATGCTTGGCAGTTCGGGCTGAACTGTTCCCATGAGGCACAGGGTCAGACTGATTTGCATATGGCCTTATCTGAACTGGGGTGGTGGAGTGAGCTAAAGAATGATGATGCATTAAACCCAGATCAGTTGACTGGGATGAGTGCTTGCAATGTTCAGCACTCCGTCCATCATCCCCTTTGGTTGTGCTTTGTTTGCCCTAAGTTGGCAGGGTATGCCGAGACGTGGGTCCCTTGCTAACTTTGCAACTGGATTCAAGCTAGCCTGGCTGATGACGGCCGATTAGCCAGAAACTGGTCCCAGGATGCTTGTTCCCGGTCCAGTGAAGACATGGCTTGGCATTTCGGGCTGGAGTGTTCCCATGATGCACATGGTCAGACTGATTTGCATATGGCCATGTCTGAACTGGGATGCCGAAGTGAGCTAAAGAATGATGATGGATTAAACCCAGATCAGTTGACTGGGGGTGAGTGCTTGCAATGTTTAACACTAGGTCCATCATCCCCTTTGGCTTTGCATTGTTCACCATATGTTGGCAGGGTATGCCCAGACGTGGGTCCCTTGCTCACTTTGCCACTGGATTCAGGCTAGCCTGGCTGATGACGGCTGATTAGCCAGAAACCGGTCCCAGGATGCTTGTTTCCGGTCCAGGGAAGACATGGCTTGGAAGTTCGGGCTGGAATGTTTCCATGAGGCACATGGTCAGACTGATTTGCATATGGCCATGTCTGAACTGGGTTAGCGGAGTGAGCTAAAGAATGATGGTGGATTAAACCCAGATCAGTTGACTGGGGGTGAGTGCTTGCAATGTTCAACACTAGGTCCATCATCCCCTTTGGTTTTGCTTTGTTCGCCCTATGTTGGCAGTGTATGCCCAGAAGTGGGTCCCTTGCTCCCTTTGCCACTGGATTCAAGCTAGCCTGGCTGATGATGGCTGATTAGCCAGAAACCGGTCCCAGGATGCTTGTTTTAGGTCCAGGGAAGACATGGCTTGGCAGTTCGGGCTGGACTGTTCCCATGAGGCACAGGGTCAGACTGATTTGCATATGACCATGTCTGAACTGGGGTGGCGGAGTGAGTTAAAGAATGATGATGATTAAACCCAGATCAGTTGACTGGGGTTGAGGGCTTGCAAAGTTCAACACTCCATCCATCATCCCCTTTGGTTTTGCCTTGTTTGCCCTAAGTTGGCAGGGTATGCCCAGACGTGGGTCTCTTGCTCACTTTGCCACTGGATTCAAGCTAGCCTGGATGATGACGGCTGATGAGCCAGAAACCGGTCCCAGGTTGCTTGTTTCCAGTCCAGGGAAGACATGGCTTGGCAGTTCGGGCTTGACTGTTCCCATGAGGCACTGGGGCAGACTGATTTGCATATGGCCATGTCTGAACTGGGGTGACGGAGTGAGCTAAAAAATGATGATAGATTAAACCCAGATCAGTTGACTGGGGTGAGTGCTTGCAATGTTCAACACTCCATCCATCATCCCCTTTGGTTGTGCTTTGTTCGCCCTAAGTTGGCAGGGTATGCCCAGACGTGGGTCCCTTGCTAACTTTGCAACTGGATTCAAGCTAGCCTGGCTGATGACGGCCGATTAGCCAGAAACTAGTCCCAGGATGCTTGTTCCCGGTCTAGTGAAGACATGGCTTGGCATTTCGGGCTGGAGTGTTCCCATGATGCACATGGTCAGACTGATTTGCATATGGCCATGTCTAAACTGGATCGCCGAAGTGAGCTAAAGAATGATGATGGATTAAACCCAGATCAGTGGACTGGGGGTGAGTTCTCGCAATGTTCAACACTAGGTCCATCATCCTTTTTGGTTTTGCATTGTTCATCATATGTTGGCAGGGTATGCCCAGACGTGGGTCCCTTGCTCACTTTGCCACTGGATTCAGGCTAGCCTGGCTGATGACGGCTGATTAGCCAGAAACCGGTCCCAGGATGCTTGTTTCCGGTCCAGGGAAGACATGGCTTGGAAGTTCAGGCTGGAATGTTCCCATGAGGCACAGGGTCAGACTGATTTGCATATGGCCATGTTTGAACTGGGTGTGGAGGAGTGAGCTAAAAAATGATGATGGATGAAACCCAGATCAGTCGACTGGGGTGAGTGCTTGAAATGTTCAACACTCCGTTCATCATCCCCTTTGGTTTTGCTTTGCTCGCCCTAAGTTGGCAGGGTATGCCCAGACATGGGTCCTTTGCTCACTTTGCCACAGGATTCAAGCTTGCGTGGCTGATGACGGCTGATTAGCCAGAAACAGGTCCCAGGATACTTTTTTCTGGTCCAGGGAAGACATGGCTTGGCAGTTCGGGCTGAAGTGTTCCCATGAGGCACAGGGTCAGACTGATTTGCATATGGCCATATCTGAACTGGGGTGGCGGAGTGAGCTAAAGAATGATGATGATTAAACCCAGATCAGTT
This sequence comes from Triturus cristatus, assembly GCF_964204655.1. Lineage (NCBI taxonomy): Eukaryota > Metazoa > Chordata > Amphibia > Caudata > Salamandridae > Triturus > Triturus cristatus. The sequence goes on along the minus strand of NC_140579.1, from coordinate 1,032,281,601 downwards.
GACTGGTGGTGGGAGTGCTTGCAACGTTCAACACTCCGTCCATCATCCCCTTTGGTTTTGCTTTGTTCGCTCTAAGTTGGCAGGGTGTGCCCAGACGTGGGTCCCTTGCTCACTTTGCCACTGGATTCAATCTAGCCTGGCTAATGATGGCTGATTAGCCAGAAACCGGTCCCAGGTTGCTTGTTTCCGGTCCAGTGAACACATGGCTTGGCATTTCGGGCTGGAGTGTTCCCATGAGGCACAGGGTCATACTGATTTGCATATGGCCATGTCTGAACTGGGGTGGTGGAGTAAGCTAAAGAATGATGATGGATTAAACCCAGATCAGTTGACTGGGGGTGAGTGCTTGAAATGTTCAACACTCCGTCCATCATCCCCTTTGGTTTTGCCTTGTTCGCTCTAAGTTGGCAGGGTGTGCCCAGACGTGGGTCCCTTGCTCACTTTGCCACTGGATTCAATCTAGCCTGGCTAATGACAGCTGATGAGACAGAAACAGGTCCCAGGATGCTTGTTTCCTGTCCAGGGAAGACATGGCTTGGCAGTTCGGGCTGGAGTGTTCCCATGAGGCACAGGGTCAGACTGATTTGCATATGGCCATGTCTGAACTGGGGTGGCGGAGTGAGCTAAAAAATGATGATGGATTAAACCCAGATCAGTTGACTGGGGGTGAGGGCTTGCAAAGTTCAACACTCCATCCATCATCTCCTTTGGTTTTGCCTTGTTCGCCCTAATTTGGCAGGGTATGCCCAGACGTGGGTCCCTTGCTCACTTTGCCACTGGATTCAAGCTAGCCTGGCTGATGATGGCTGATTAGCCAGAAAACGGTCCCAGGGTGCTTGTTTCCGGTCCCGGGAAGACATGGTTTGGCAGTTCGGGCGGAACTGTTCCCATGAGGCACAGGGTCAGACTGATTTGCATACATTTCCATATCTGAACTGGGGTGGCGGAGTGAGCTAAAGAATGATGATGCATTAAACCCAGATCAGTTGACTGGGGGTGAGTGCTTGCAATGTTCAACACTCCGTCCATCATCCCCTTTGGTTTTGCTTTGCTTGCCCTAAGTTGGCAGGGTATGCCCAGACGTGTGTCCCTTGCAAACTTTGCAACTGGATTCAAGGTAGTCTGGCTGATGACAGCTGATTAGCCAGAAACCGGTCCCAGGTTGCTTGTTTTCAGCCCAGGGAAGACATGGCTTGTCAGTTCGGGCTGGACTGTTCCCATGAGGCACAGGGGCAGACTGATTTGCATATGGCCATGTCTGAACTGGGGTGGCGGAGTGAGCTAAAAAATGATGATGGATTAAACCCAGATCAGTTGACTGGGGTGAGTGCTTGCAATGTTCAACACTTCGTCCATCATCCCCTTTGGTTGTGCTTTGTTCGCCCTAAGTTGGCAGGGTATGCCCAGACGTGGGTCCCTTGCTAACTTTGCAACTGGATTCAAGCTAGCCTGGCTGATGACGGCCGATTAGCCAGAAACTGGTCCCAGGATGCTTGTTCCCAGTCCAGTGAAGACATGGCTTGGCATTTCGGGCTGGAGTATTCCCATGATGCACATGGTCAGACTAATTGGCATATGGCCATGTCTACACTGGGATGCCGAAGTGAGCTAAAGAATGATGATGGATTAAACCCAGATCAGTTGACTGGGGGTGAGTGCTCGCAATGTTCAACACTAGGTCCATCATCCCCTTTGATTTTGCATTGTTCACCATATGTTGGCAGGGTATGCCCAGACGTGGGTCCCTTGCTCACTTTGCCACTGGATTCAGGCTAGCCTGGCTGATGACGGCTGATTAGCCAGAAACCGGTCCCCGGATGCTTGTTTCCGGTCCAGGGAAGACATGGCTTGGAAGTTCGGGCTGGAATGTTCCCATGAGGCACATGGTCAGACTGATTTGCATATGGCCATGTTTGAACTGGGCGTGGAGGAGTGAGCTAAAAAATGATGATGGATTAAACCCAGATCAGTTGACTGGGGTGAGTGCTTGCAATGTTCAACACTCCGTCCATCATCCCCTTTGGTTTTGCTTTGCTCGCCCTAAATTGGCAGGGTATGCCCAGACATGGGTCCCTTGCTCACTTTGCCTCAGGATTCAAGCTTGCGTGGCTGATGACGGCTGATTAGCAAGAAACCGGTCCCAGGATACTTTTTTCCGGTCCAGGGAAGACATGGCTTGGCATTTCGGGCTGTAGTGTTCCCATGAGGCACAGGGTCAGACTGATTTGCATATGACCATGTCTGAACTGGGGTGGCGGAGTGAGCTAAAGAATGATGATGGATTAAACCCAGATCAGTTGACTGGGGGTGAGTGCTTGCAATGTTCAACACTAGGTCCATCATCCTCATTGGTTTTGCTTTGTTCGCCCTATGTTGGCAGTGTATGCCCAGAAGTGGGTCCCTTGCTCACTTTGCCACTGGATTCAAGCTAGCCTGGCTAATAACAGCTGATGAGACAGAAACCGGTCTCAGGATGCTTTTTTCCTGTCCAGGGAAGACATGGCTTGGCAGTTCGGGCTGGAGTGTTCCCATGAAGCACAGGGTCAGACTGATTTGCATATGGCCATGTCTGAACTGGGGGTGGCGGAGTGAGCTAAAGAATGATGATGGATTAAACCTAGATCAGTTGACTGGGGGTGAGTGCTTGCAATATTCAACACTCCGTCCATCATCCCCTTTGGTTTTGCTTGTTCGCCCTAAGTTGGCAGGGTATGCCCAGACGTGGGTCCCTTGTTCACTCTGCCACTGGATTCAAGCTAGCCTGGCTGATGATGACTGATTAGCCAGGAAACGGTCCCAGGATGCTTGTTTCCGGTCCCGGGAAGACAATGCTTGGCAGTTCGGGCTGAACTGTTCCCATGAGGCACAGGGTCAGACTGATTTGCATATGGCCATATCTGAACTGGGGTGGTGGAGTGAGCTAAAGAATGATGATGCATTAAACCCAGATCAGTTGACTGGGGGTGAGTACTTGCAATGTTCAACACTTCGTCCATCATCCCCTTTGGTTTTTCTTTCTTTGCCCTAAGTTGGCAGGGTATGCCCAGACGTGTGTCCCTTGCAAACTTTGCAACTGGATTCAAGGTAGTCTGGCTGATGACAGCCGATTAGCCAGAAACCGGTCCCAGGTTGCTTGTTTCCAGCCCAGGGAAGACATGGCTTGGCAGTTCGGGCTGGACTCTTCCCATGAGGCACAGGGGCAGACTGATTTGCATATGGCCATGTCTGAACTGGGGTGGCGGAGTGAGCTAAAAAATGATGATGGTTTAAACCCAGATCAGTTGACTGGGGTGAGTGCTTGCAATGTTCATCACTCCTCCATCATCCCCTTTGGTTGTGCTTTGTTCGCCCTAAGTTGGCAGGGTATGCCCAGACGTGGGTCCCTTGCTAACTTTGCACCTGGATTCAAGCTAGCCTGGCTGAAGACGGCTGATTAGCCAGAAACTGGTCCCAGGATGCTTGTTCCCGGTCCAGTGAAGACATGGCTTGGCATTTCGGGCTGGAGTGTTCCCATGATGCACATGGTCAGACTGATTTGCATATGGTCATGTCTAAACTGGGATGCCGAAGTGAGCTAAAGAATGATGATGGATTAAACCCAGATCAGTTGACTGGGGGTGAGTGCTCGCAATGTTCAACACTAGGTCCATCATCCCTTTTGGTTTTGCATTGTTCATCATATGTTGGCAGGGTATGCCCAGACGTGGGTCCTTGCTCACTTTGCCACTGGATTCAGGCTAGCCTGGCTGATGACGGCTGATTAGCCAGAAACCGGTCCCAGGATGCTTGTTTCCGGTCCAGGGAAGACATGGCTTGGAAGTTCGGGCTGGAATGTTCCCATGAGGCACAGGGTCAGACTGATTTGCATATGGCCATGTTTGAACTGGGCGTGGAGGAGTGAGCTAAAAAATGATGATGGATTAAACCCAGATCAGTCGACTGGGGTGAGTGCTTGAAATGTTCAACACTCCGTCCATCATCCCCTTTGGTTTTGCTTTGCTCACCCTAAGTTGGCAGGGTACGCCCAGACATGGGTCCTTTGCTCACTTTGCCACAGGATTCAAGCTTGCGTGGCTGATGACGGCTGATTAGCCAGAAACAGGTCCCAGGATACTTTTTTCCGGTCAGGGAAGACATGGCTTGGCATTTCGGGCTGTAGTGTTCCCATGAGGCACAGGGTCAGACTGATTTGCATATGACAATGTCTGAACTGGGGTGGCGGAGTGAGCTAAAGAATGATGATGCATTAAACCCAGATCAGTTGACTGGGGGTGAGTGCTTGCAATGTTCAACACTCCGTCCATCATCCCCTTTGGTTTTGCTTTGCTTGCCCTAAGTTGGCAGGGTATGCCCAGACGTGTGTCCCTTGCAAACTTTGCAACTGGATTCAAGGTAGTCTGGCTGATGACAGCCGATTAGCCAGAAACCGGTCCCAGGTTGCCTGTTTCCAGCCCAGGGAAGACATGGCTTGTCAGTTCGGGCTGGACTGTTCCCATGAGGCACAGGGGCAGACTGATTTGCATATGGCCATGTCTGAACTGGGGTGGCAGAGTGAGCTAAAAAATGATGATGGATTAAACCCAGATCAGTTGACTGGGGTGAGTGCTTGCAATGTTCAACACTCCGTCCATCATCCCCTTTGGTTTTGCCTTGTTCGCTCTAAGTTGGCAGGGTGTGCCCAGACGTGGGTCCCTTGCTCACTTTGCCACTGGATTCAAACTAGCCTGGCAAATGACGGCTGATGAGACAGAAACCGGTCCCAGGATGCTTGTTTCCTGTCCAGGGAAGACATGGCTTGGCAGTTCGGGCTGGAGTGTTCCCATGATGCACAGGGTCAGACTGATTTGCATATGGCCATGTCTGAACTGGGGTGGCGGAGTGAGCTAAAGAATGATGATGGATTAAACCCAGATCAGTTGACTGATGGTGAGTGCTTGCAATGTTCAACACTCCGTCCATCATCCCCTTTGGTTTTGCTTTGTTCGCCCTAAGTTGGCAGGGTATGCCCAGACGTGGGTCCCTTGCTCACTTTGCCACAGGATTCAAGCTTGCGTGGCTGATGACGGCTGATTAGCCAGAAACCGGTCCCAGGATACTTTTTTCCGGTCCAGGTAAGATATGGCTTTGCAGTTCGGGCTGGAGTGTTCCCATGAGGCACAGGGTCAGACAGATTTGCATATGGCCATATCTGAACTTGGGTGGCGGAGTGAGCTAAAGAATGATGATGCATCAAACCCAGATCAGATGACTGGGTGTGAGTGCTTGCAATGTTCAAGACTCCGTCCATCATCCCTTTTGGTTTTGCCTTGTTCGCCCTAAGTTGGCAGTGTATGCCCAGAAGTGGGTTCCTTGCTCCCTTTGCCACTGGATTCAAGCTAGCCTGGCTGATGATGGCTGATTAGCTAGAAACCGGTCCCAGGTTGCTAGTTTCCAGTCCAGTGAAGACATGGCTTGGCACTTCGGGCTGGACTGTTCCCATGAGGCACAGGGGCAGACTGATTTGCATATGGCCATGTCTGAACTGGGGTGGCGGAGTGAGCTAAAAAATGATGATGGATTAAACCCAGATCAGTTGACTGGGGTGAGGGCTTGCAATGTTCAACACTCCATCCATCATCCCCTTTGGTTGTGCTTTGTTCGCCCTAAGTTGGCAGGGTATGCCCAGACGTGGGTCCCTTGCTAACTTTGCAACTGGATTCAAGCTAGCCTGGCTGATGACGGCCGATTAGCCAGAAACTGGTCCCAGGATGCTTGTTCCCGGTCCAGTGAAGACATGGCTTGGCATTTCGGGCTGGAGTATTCCCATGATGCACATGGTCAGACTGATTTGCATATGGCCATGTCTAAACTGGATCGCCGAAGTGAGCTAAAGAATGATGATGGATTAAACCCAGATCAGTTGACTGGGGGTGAGTGCTCGCAATGTTCAACACTAGGTCGATCATCCTTTTTGGTTTTGCATTGTTCATCATATGTTGGCAGGGTATGCCCAGACGTGGGTCCCTTGCTCACTTTGCCACAGGATTCAAGCTTGCGTGGCTGATGACGGCTGATTAGCCAGAAACCGGTCCCAGGATACTTTTTTCCGGTCCAGGGAAGACATGGCTTGGCATTTCGGGCTGTAGTGTTCCCATGAGGCACAGGGTCAGACTGATTTGCATATGACCATGTCTGAACTGGGGTGGCGGAGTGAGCTAAAGAATGATGATGGATTAAACCCAGATCAGTTGACTGGGGGTGAGTGCTTGCAATGTTCAACACTAGGTCCATCATCCTCATTGGTTTTGCTTTGTTCGCCCTATGTTGGCAGTGTATGCCCAGAAGTGGGTCCCTTGCTCACTTTGCCACTGGATTCAAGCTAGCCTGGCTAATAACAGCTGATGAGACAGAAACCGGTCTCAGGATGCTTGTTTCCTGTCCAGGGAAGACATGGCTTGGCAGTTCGGGCTGGAGTGTTCCCATGAAGCACAGGGTCAGACTGATTTGCATATGGCCATGTCTGAACTGGGGGTGGCGGAATGAGCTAAAGAATGATGATGGATTAAACCTAGATCAGTTGACTGGGGGTGAGTGCTTGCAATATTCAACACTCCGTCCATCATCCCCTTTGGTTTTGCTTGTTCGCCCTAAGTTTGCAGGGTATGCCCAGATGTGGGTCCCTTGTTCACTCTGCCACTGGATTCAAGCTAGCCTGGCTGATGATGACTGATTAGCCAGGAAACGGTCCCAGGATGCTTGTTTCCGGTCCCGGGAAGACAATGCTTGGCAGTTCGTGAACTGTTCCCATGAGGCACAGGGTCAGACTGATTTGCATATGACAATGTCTGAACTGGGGTGGCGGAGTGAGCTAAAGAATGATGATGCATTAAACCCAGATCAGTTGACTGGGGGTGAGTGCTTGCAATGTTCAACACTCCGTCCATCATCCCCTTTGGTTTTGCTTTGCTTGCCCTAAGTTGGCAGGGTATGCCCAGACGTGTGTCCCTTGCAAACTTTGCAACTGGATTCAAGGTAGTCTGGCTGATGACAGCCGATTAGCCAGAAACCGGTCCCAGGTTGCCTGTTTCCAGCCCAGGGAAGACATGGCTTGTCAGTTCGGGCTGGACTGTTCCCATGAGGCACAGGGGCAGACTGATTTGCATATGGCCATGTCTGAACTGGGGTGGCGGAGTGAGCTAAAAAATGATGATGGATTAAACCCAGATCAGTTGACTGGGGTGAGTGCTTGCAATGTTCAACACTCCGTCCATCATCCCCTTTGGTTGTGCTTTGTTCGCCCTAAGTTGGCAGGGTATGCCCAGACGTGGGTCCCTTGCTAACTTTGCAACTGGATTCAAGCTAGCCTGGCTGATGACGGCCGATTAGCCAGAAACCGGTCCCAGGATGCTTGTTCCCGGTCCAGTGAAGACATGGCTTGGCATTTCGGGCTGGAGTATTCCCATGATGCACATGGTCAGACTAATTGGCATATGGCCATGTCTACACTGGGATGCCGAAGTGAGCTAAAGAATGATGATGGATTAAACCCAGATCAGTTGACTGGGGGTGAGTGCTCGCAATGTTCAACACTAGGTCCATCATCCCCTTTGATTTTGCATTGTTCACCGTATGTTGGCAGGGTATGCCCAGACGTGGGTCCCTTGCTCACTTTGCCACTGGATTCAGGCTAGCCTGGCTGATGACGGCTGATTAGCCAGAAACCGGTCCCCGGATGCTGGTTTCCGGTCCAGGGAAGACATGGCTTGGAAGTTCGGGCTGGAATGTTCCCATGAGGCACATGGTCAGACTGATTTGCATATGGCCATGTTTGAACTGGGCGTGGAGGAGTGAGCTAAAAAATGATGATGGATTAAACCCAGATCAGTCGACTGGGGTGAGTGCTTGCAATGTTCATCACTCCGTCCATCATCCCCTTTGGTTTTGCTTTGCTCGCCCTAAATTGGCAGGGTATGCCCAGACATGGGTCCCTTGCTCACTTTGCCACAGGATTCAAGCTTGCGTGGCTGATGACGGCTGATTAGCCAGAAACCGGTCCCAGGATACTTTTTTCCGGTCCATGGAAGACATGGCTTGGCATTTCGGGCTGTAGTGTTCCCATGAGGCACAGGGTCAGACTGATTTGCATATGACCATGTCTGAATTGGGGAGGCAGAGTGAGCTAAAGAATGATGATGGATTAAACCCAGATCAGTTGACTGGGGGTGAGTGCTTGCAATGTTCAACACTAGGTCCATCATCCCCTTTGGTTTTGCTTTGTTCGCCCTATGTTGGCAGTGTATGCCCAGAAGGGGGTTCCTTGCTCCCTTTGCCACTGGATTCAAGCTAGCCTGGCTGATGATGGCTGATTAGCCAGAAACCGGTCCCAGGATGCTTGTTTTAGGTCCAGGGAAGACATGGCTTGGCAGATCGGGCTGTTCTGTTCCCATGAGGCACCGGGTCAGACTGATTTGCATATGGCCATGTCTGAACTGGGGTGGCGGAGTGAGCTAAAGAATGATGATGATTAAATCCAGATCAGTTGACTGGGGGTGAGGGCTTGCAAAGTTCAACACTCCATCCATCATCCCCTTTGGTTTTGCCTTGTTCGCCCTAAGTTGGCAGGGTATGCCCAGACGTGGGTCTCTTGCTAACTTTGCCACTGGATTCAAGCTAGCCTGGATGATGACGGCTGATGAGCCAGAAACCGGTCCCAGGATGCTTGTTTCTTGTCCAGGGAAGACATGGCTTGGCAGTTCGGGCTAGAGTGTTCCCATGAGGCACAGGGTCAGACTGATTTGCATATGGCCATGTCTGAACTGGGGTGGCAGAGTGAGCTAAAGAATGATGATGGATTAAACCCAGATCAGTTGACTGGGGTGAGTGCTTGCAATGTTTAACACTCCGTCCATCATCCCCTTTGGTTTTTCTTTTTTTGCCCTAAGCTGGCAGGGTATGCCCAGACGTAGGTCCCTTGCTCACTTTGCCACTGGATTCAAGCTAGCCTGGCTGATGATGGCTGATTAGCCAGAAAACGGTCCCAGGGTGCTTGTTTCCGGTCCCGGGAAGACATGGTTTGGCAGTTCGGGCCGAACTGTTCCCATGAGGCACAGGGTCAGACTGATTTGCATATGGCCATATCTGAACTGGGGTGGCGGAGTGAGCTAAAGAATGATGATGCATTAAACCCAGATCAGTTGACTGGGGGTGAGTGCTTGCAATGTTCAACACTCCGTCCATCATCCCCTTTGGTTTTGCTTTGCTCGCCCTAAGTTGGCAGGGTATGCCCAGACGTGGGTCCCTTGCTCACTTTGCCACAGGATTCAAGCTTGCGTGGCTGATGACGGCTGATTAGCCAGAAACCGGTCCCAGGATACTTTTTTCCGGTCCAGGTAAGATATGGCTTTGCAGTTCGGGCTGGAGTGTTCCCATGAGGCACAGGGTCAGACTGATTTGCATATGGCCATATCTGAACTTGGGTGGCGGAGTGAGCTAAAGAATGATGATGCATCAAACCCAGATCAGATGACTGGGTGTGAGTGCTTGCAATGTTCAAGACTCCGTCCATCATCCCTTTTGGTTTTGCCTTGTTCGCCCTAAGTTGGCAGTGTATGCCCAGAAGTGGGTTCCTTGCTCCCTTTGCCACTGGATTCAAGCTAGCCTGGCTGATGATGGCTGATTAGCCAGAAACCGGTCCCAGGTTGCTAGTTTCCAGTCCAGTGAAGACATGGCTTGGCACTTCGGGCTGGACTGTTCCCATGAGGCACAGGGGCAGACTGATTTGCATATGGCCATGTCTGAACTGGGGTGGCGGAGTGAGCTAAAAAATGATGATGGATTAAACCCAGATCAGTTGACTGGGGTGAGGGCTTGCAATGTTCAACACTCCATCCATCATCCCCTTTGGTTGTGCTTTGTTCGCCCTAAGTTGGCAGGGTATGCCCAGACGTGGGTCCCTTGCTAACTTTGCAACTGGATTCAAGCTAGCCTGGCTGATGACGGCCGATTAGCCAGAAACTGGTCCCAGGATGCTTGTTCCCGGTCCAGTGAAGACATGGCTTGGCATTTCGGGCTGGAGTATTCCCATGATGCACATGGTCAGACTGATTTGCATAAGGCCATGTCTAAACTGGATCGCCGAAGTGAGCTAAAGAATGATGATGGATTAAACCCAGATCAGTTGACTGGGGGTGAGTGCTCGCAATGTTCAACACTAGGTCGATCATCCTTTTTGGTTTTGCATTGTTCATCATATGTTGGCAGGGTATGCCCAGACGTGGGTCCCTTGCTCACTTTGCCACAGGATTCAGGCTTGCGTGGCTGATGACGGCTGATTAGCCAGAAACCGGTCCCAGGATACTTTTTTCCGGTCCAGGGAAGACATGGCTTGGCATTTCGGGCTGTAGTGTTCCCATGAGGCACAGGGTCAGACTGATTTGCATATGACCATGTCTGAACTGGGGTGGCGGAGTGAGCTAAAGAATGATGATGGATTAAACCCATATCAGTTGACTGGGGGTGAGTGCTTGCAATGTTCAACACTAGGTCCATCATCCCCATTGGTTTTGCTTTGTTCGCCCTATGTTGGCAGTGTATGCCCAGAAGTGGGTCCCTTGCTCACTTTGCCACTGGATTCAAGCTAGCCTGGCTAATAACAGCTGATGAGACAGAAACCGGTCTCAGGATGCTTGTTTCCTGTCCAGGGAAGACATGGCTTGGCAGTTCGGGCTGGAGTGTTCCCATGAAGCACAGGGTCAGACTGATTTGCATATGGCCATGTCTGAACTGGGGGTGGCGGAGTGAGCTAAAGAATGATGATGGATTAAACCTAGATCAGTTGACTGGGGGTGAGTGCTTGCAATATTCAACACTCCATCCATCATCCCCTTTGGTTTTGCTTGTTCGCCCTAAGTTGGCAGGGTATGCCCAGACGTGGGTCCCTTGCTCACTCTGCCACTGGATTCAAGCTAGCCTGGCTGATGATGACTGATTAGCCAGGAAACGGTCCCAGGATGCTTGTTTCCGGTCCCGGGAAGACAATGCTTGGCAGTTCGGGCTGAACTGGTCCCATGAGGCACAGGGTCAGACTGATTTGCATATGGCCATGTCTGAACTGGGGTGGCGGAGTGAGCTAAAAAATGATGATGGATTAAACCCAGATCAGTTGACTGGGGTGAGTGCTTGCAATGTTCAACACTCCTCCATCATCCCCTTTGGTTGTGCTTTGTTCGCCCTAAGTTGGCAGGGTATGCCCAGACGTGGGTCCCTTGCTAACTTTGAACCTGGATTCAAGCTAGCCTGGCTGAAGACGGCTGATTAGCCAGAAACTGGTCCCAGGATGCTTGTTCCCGGTCCAGTGAAGACATGGCTTGGCATTTCGGGCTGGAGTGTTCCCATGATGCACATGGTCAGACTGATTTGCATATGGTCATGTCTAAACTGGGATGCCGAAGTGAGCTAAAGAATGATGATGGATTAAACCCAGATCAGTTGACTGGGGGTGAGTGCTCGCAATGTTCAACACTAGGTCCATCATCCCTTTTGGTTTTGCATTGTTCATCATATGTTGGCAGGGTATGCCCAGACGTGGGTCCTTGCTCACTTTGCCACTGGATTCAGGCTAGCCTGGCTGATGACGGCTGATTAGCCAGAAACCGGTCCCAGGATGCTTGTTTCCGGTCCAGGGAAGACATGGCTTGGAAGTTCGGGCTAGAATGTTCCCATGAGGCACAGGGTCAGACTGATTTGCATATGGCCATGTTTGAACTGGGCGTGGAGGAGTGAGCTAAAAAATGATGATGGATTAAACCCAGATCAGTCGACTGGGGTGAGTGCTTGAAATGTTCAACACTCTGTCCATCATCTCCTTTGGTTTTGCTTTGCTCGCCCTAAGTTGGCAGGGTACGCCCAGACATGGGTCCTTTGCTCACTTTGCCACAGGATTCAAGCTTGCGTTGCTGATGACGGCTGATTAGGCAGAAACAGGTCCCAGGATACTTTTTTCCGGTCCAGGGAAGACATGGCTTGGCATTTCGGGCTGTAGTGTTCCCATGAGGCACAGGGTCAGACTGATTTGCATATGACAATGTCTGAACTGGGGTGGCGGAGTGAGCTAAAGAATGATGATGGATTAAACCCAGATCAGTTGACTTGGGGTGAGTGCTTGCAATGTTCAACACTAGGTCCATCATCCCCTTTGGTTTTGCTTTGTTCGCCCTATGTTGGAAGTGTATGCCCAGAAGTGGGTCCCTTGCTCCCTTTGCCACTGGATTCAAGCTAGCCTGGCTGATGATGGCTGATTAGCCAGAAACCGGTCCCAGGATGCTTGTTTTAGGTCCAGGGAAAACATGGCTTGGCAGTTCGGGCTGGACTGTTCCCATGAGGCACAGGGTCAGACTGATTTGCATATGGCCACGTCTAAACTGGGGTGGCGGAGTGATCTAAAGAATGATGATGATTAAACCCAGATCAGTTGACTGGGGGTGAGGGCTTGCAAAGTTCAACACTCCATCCATCATCCCCTTTGGTTTTGCCTTGTTCGCCCTAAGTTGGCAGGGTATGCCCAGATGTGGGTCTCTTGCTCACTTTGCCACTGGATTCAAGCTAACGTGGATAATGACGGCTGATGAGCCAGAAACCGGTCCCAGGATGCTTGTTTCCTGTCCAGGGAAGACATGGCTTGGCAGTTCGAGCTAGAGTGTTCCCATGAAGCACAGGGTCAGACTGATATGCATATGGCCATGTCTGAACAGGGGTGACGGAGTGAGCTAAAGAATGATGATGGATTAAACCCAGATCAGTTGACTGGGGGTGGGAGTGCTTGCAACTTTCAACACTCCTCCATCATCCCCTTTGGTTTTGCTTTGTTCGCCCTAATTTGGCAGGGTATTCCATACGTGGGTCCCTTGCTCACTTTGCCACTTGATTCAAGCTAGCCTGGCTGATGATGGCTGATTAGGCAGAAAACGGTCCCAGGGTGATTGTTTCCGGTCCCGGGAAGACATGGCATGGCAGTTCGGGCTGAACTGTTCCCATGAGGCACAGGGTCAGACTGATTTGCATATGGCCATATCTGAATTGGGGTGGCGGAGTGAGCTAAAGATTGATGATGCATTAAACCCAGATCAGTTGACTGGGGGTGAGTGCTTGCAATGTTCAACACTTCGTCCATCATCCCCTTTGGTTCTGCTTTCTTCGCCCTAAGTTGGCAAGGTGTGCCCAGAAGTGGGTCCCTTGCTCACTTTGCCACTGGATTCAAGCTAGCCTGGCTGATGATGGCTGATTAGCCAGAAACCGGTGCTGATGATGGCTGATTAGCCAGAAACCGGTCCCAGGTTGCTTGTTTCCGGTCCAGTGAAGACATGGCTTGGCATTTCGGGCTGGAGTATTCCCATGAGGCACGGGGTCATACTGATTTGCATATGGCCATGTCTGAACTGGGGTGGCGGAGTGAGCTAAAAAATGATGATGGATTAAACCCAGATCAGTTGACTGGGGTGAGTGCTTGCAATGTTCAACACTCCGTCCATCATCCCCTTTGGTTGTGCTTTGTTCGCCCTAAGTTGGCAGGGTATGCCCAGATGGAGGTCCCTTGCTAACTTTGCAACTGGATTCAAGCTAGCCTGGCTGATGACGGCCGATTAGCCAGAAACTGGTCCCAGGATGCTTGTTCCCGGTCCAGTGAAGACATGGCTTGGCATTTCGGGCTGGAGTGTTCCCATGATGCACATGGTCAGACTGATTTGCATATGGACATGTCTGAACTGGGATGCCGAAGTGAGCTAAAGAATGATGATGGATTAAACCCAGATCAGTTGACTGGGGGTGAGTGCTCGCAATGTTCAACACTCTGTCCATCATCCCCTTTGGTTTTGCCTTGTTCGCCCTAAGTTGGCAGGGTATGCCCAGACGTTGGTCCCTTGCTCACTTTGCCACTGGATTCAAGCTAGCCTGGCTGATGATGACTGATTAGCCAGAAAACGGTCCCAGGATGCTTGTTTCCGGTCCCGGGAAGACATGGCTTGGCAGTTCAGGCTGGAGTGTTCCCATGAGGCACAGGGTCATACTGATTTGCATATGGCCATATCTGAACTGGGGTGGCAGAGTGAGCTAAAGAATGATGATACATTAAACCCAGATCAGTTGATTGGGGGTGAGTGCTTGCAATGTTCAACTCTTCATCCATCATCCCCTTTGGTTTTGCTTTCTTCGCCCTAAGTTGGCAGGGTGTGCCCAGAAGTGGGTCCCTTGCTAACTTTGCAACTGGATTCAAGGTAGTCTGGCTGATGACAGCCAATTAGCCAGAAACCGGTCCCAGGTTGCTTGTTTCCAGTCCAGGGAAGACATGGCTTGGCAGTTAGGGCTGGACTGTTCCCATGAGGCACAGGGGCAGACTGATTTACATATGGCCATGTCTGAACTGGGGTGGCGGAGTGAGCTAAAAAATGATGATGGATTAAACCCAGATCAGTTGACTGGGGTGAGTGCTTGCATTGTTCAACACTCCGTCCATCATCCCCTTTGGTTGTGCTTTGTTCACCCTAAGTTGGCAGGGTATGCCCAGACGTGGGTCCCTTGCTAACTTTGCAACTGGATTCAAGCTAGCCTGGCTAATGACGGCTGATGAGACAGAAACCGGTCCCAGGATGCTTGTTTCCTGTCCAGGGAAGACATGGCTTGGCAGTTCGGGCTGGACTGTTCCCATGAGGCACAGGGTCAGACTGATTTGCATATGGCCATGTCTGAAATGGGGTGGCGGAGTGAGCTAAAGAATGATGATGATTAAACCCAGATCAGTTGACTGGGGGTGGGAGTGCTTGCAACGTTCAACACTCCGCCCATCATCCCCTTTGGTTTTGCTTTGTTCGCTCTAAGTTGGCAGGGTGTGCCCAGACGTGGGTCCCTTGCTCACTTTGCCACTGGATTCAATCTAGCCTGGCTAATGATGGCTGATTAGCCAGAAACCGGTCCCAGGTTGCTTGTTTCCGGTCCAGTGAACACATGGCTTGGCATTTCGGGCTGGAGTGTTCCCATGAGGCACAGGGTCATACTGATTTGCATATGGCCATGTCTGAACTGGGGTGGCGGAGTGAGCTAAAAAATGATGATGGATTAAACCCAGATCAGTTGACTGGGGTGAGTGCTTGCAACGTTCAACACTCCGTCCATCATCCCCTTTGGTTTTGCCTTGTTCGCTCTAAGTTGGCAGGGTGTGCCCAGACGTGGGTCCCTTGCTCACTTTGCCACTGGATTCAATCTAGCCTGGCTAATGACGGCTGATGAGACAGAAACCGGTCCCAGGATGCTTGTTTCCTGTCCAGGGAAGACATGGCTTGGCAGTTCGGGCTGGAGTGTTCCCATGAGGCACAGGGTCAGACTGATTTGCATATGGCCATGTCTGAACTGGGGTGGCGGAGTGAGCTAAAAAATGATGATGGATTAAACCCAGATCAGTTGACTGGGGGTGAGGGCTTGCAAAGTTCAACACTCCATCCATCATCCCCTTTGGTTTTGCCTTGTTCGCCATAATTTGGCAGGGTATGCCCAGACGTGGGTCCCTTGCTCACTTTGCCACTGGATACAAGCTAGCCTGGCTGATGATGGCTGATTAGCCAGAAAACGGTCCCAGGGTGCTTGTTTCCGGTCCCGGGAAGACATGGTTTGGCAGTTCGGGCGGAACTGTTCCCATGAGGCACAGGGTCAGACTGATTTGCATACATTTCCATATCTGAACTGGGGTGGCGGAGTGAGCTAAAGAATGATGATGCATTAAACTAGGCCTGGGCGGTAAATTCCGTTCCGTTCGCGGAATTTGCGGAATTTGGGTAATTTCGCGTTCCGCGGAGAACGCGAAATTGCCCAAAAATCTGCGTTTCGCGACTTCGCGAAATTTTTTGCTTGTTCGCGTTCTCAATATGCGTGTTCGCGAGATATTTCACCCCGAGCACGCAAACAGCGATCGCGAACAGGCAAAAAGTATCGCGAACAAGCAATTCCGCGTGTTCGCGGAATTTCTGCGTGTTCGCGGAGATTTTTTACAGTTTCGCGGAGATTTGCGTAACGCGATTACGCAAATTCCGCCCACCCCTACATTAAACCCAGATCAGTTGACTGGGGGTGAGTGCTTGCAATGTTCAACACTCCGTCCATCATCCCCTTTGGTTTTGCTTTGCTTGCCCTAAGTTGGCAGGGTATGCCCAGACGTGTGTCCCTTGCAAACTTTGCAACTGGATTCAAGGTAGTCTGGCTGATGACAGCCGATTAGCCAGAAACCGGTCCCAGGTTGCTTGTTTCCAGCCCAGGGAAGACATGGCTTGGCAGTTCGGGCTGGACTGTTCCCATGAGGCACAGGGGCAGACTGATTTGCATATGGCCATGTCTGAACTGGG
Organism: Triturus cristatus; assembly: GCF_964204655.1. Taxonomy (NCBI): domain Eukaryota; kingdom Metazoa; phylum Chordata; class Amphibia; order Caudata; family Salamandridae; genus Triturus; species Triturus cristatus. The sequence goes on along the minus strand of NC_140579.1, from coordinate 1,032,265,237 downwards.
GTGGCGGAGTGAGCTAAAAAATGATGATGTATTAAACCCAGATCAGTTGACTGGGGTGAGTGCTTGCAATGTTCAACACTCCGTCCATCATCCCCTTTGGTTGTGCTTTGTTCGCCTTAAGTTGGCAGGGTATGCCCAGACGTGGGTCCCTTGCTAACTTTGCAACTGGATTCAAGCTAGCCTGGCTGATGACGGCCGATTAGCCAGAAACTGGTCCCAGGATGCTTGTTCCCGGTCCAGTGAAGACATGGCTTGGCATTTCGGGCTGGAGTATTCCCATGATGCACATGGTCAGACTAATTGGCATATGGCCATGTCTACACTGGGATGCCGAAGTGAGCTAAAGAATGATGATGGATTAAACCCAGATCAGTTGACTGGGGGTGAGTGCTCGCAATGTTCAACACTAGGTCCATCATCCCCTTTGATTTTGCATTGTTCACCATATGTTGGCAGGGTATGCCCAGACGTGGGTCCCTTGCTCACTTTGCCACTGGATTCAGGCTAGCCTGGCTGATGACGGCTGATTAGCCAGAAACCGGTCCCCGGATGCTTGTTTCCGGACCAGGGAAGACATGGCTTGGAAGTTCGGGCTGGAATGTTCCCATGAGGCACATGGTCAGACTGATTTGCATATGGCCATGTTTGAACTGGGCGTGGAGGAGTGAGCTAAAAAATGATGATGGATTAAACCCAGATCAGTCGACTGGGGTGAGTGCTTGCAATGTTCAACACTCCGTCCATCATCCCCTTTGGTTTTGCTTTGCTCGCCCTAAATTGGCAGGGTATGCCCAGACATGGGTCCCTTGCTCACTTTGCCACTGGATTCAAGCTAGCCTGGCTGATGATGGCTGATTAGCCAGAACCCGGTCCCAGGTTGCTTGTTTCCGGTCCAGTGAAGACATGGCTTGGCATTTCGGGCTGGAGTGTTCCCATGATGCACATGGTCAGACTGATTTGCATATGGACATGTCTGAACTGGGATGCCGAAGTGAGCTAAAGAACGATGATGGATTAAACCCAGATCAGTTGACTGGGGGTGAGTGCTCGCAATGTTCAACACTCTGTCCATCATCCCCTTTGGTTTTGCCTTGTTCGCCCTAAGTTGGCAGGGTATGCCCAGATGTTGGTCCCTTGCTAACTTTGCCACTGGATTCAAGCTAGCCTGGCTGATGATGACTGATTAGCCAGAAAACGGTCCCAGGATGCTTGTTTCCGGTCCCGGGAAGACAATGCTTGGCAGTTCGGGCTGAACTGTTCTCATGAGGCACAGGGTCAGACTGATTTGCATATGGCCATATCTGAACTGGGGTGGTGGAGTGAGCTGAAGAATGATGATGCATTAAACCCAGATCAGTTGACTGGGGTGAGTGCTTGCAATGTTCAGCACTCCGTCCATCATCCCCTTTGGTTGTGCTTTGTTTGCCCTAAGTTGGCAGGGTATGCTTAGACGTGGGTCCCTTGCTAACTTTGCAACTGGATTCAAGCTAGCCTGGCTGATGACGGCCGATTAGCCAGAAACTGGTTCCAGGATGCTTGTTCCTGGTCCAGTGAAGACATGGCTTGGCATTTCGGGCTGGAGTGTTCCCATGATGCACATGGTCAGACTGATTTGCATATGGCCATGTCTGAACTGGGATGCCGAAGTGAGCTAAAGAATGATGATTGATTAAACCCAGATCAGTTGACTGGGGGTGAGTGCTTGCAATGTTCAACACTAGGTCCATCATCCCCTTTGGTTTTGCATTGTTCACCATATGTTGGCAGGGTATGCCCAGACGTGGGTCCCTCTCTCACTTTGCCACTGGATTCAGGCTAGCCTGGCTGATGACGGCTGATTAGCCAGAAACCGGTCCCAGGATGCTTGTTTCCGGTCCAGGGAAGACATGGCTTGGAAGTTCGGGCGGGAATGTTTCCATGAGGCACATGGTCAGACTGATTTGCATATGGCCATGTCTGAACTGGGTTAGCGGAGTGAGCTAAAGAATGATGGTGGATTAAACCCAGATCAGTTGACTGGGGGTGAGTGCTTGCAATGTTCAACACTAGGTCCATCATCCCCTTTGGTTTTGCTTTGTTCGCCCTATGTTGGCAGTGTATGCCCAGAAGTGGGTCCCTTGCTCCCTTTGCCACTGGATTCAAGCTAGCCTGGCTGATGATGGCTGATTAGCCAGAAACCGGTCCCAGGATGCTTGTTTTAGGTCCAGGGAAGACATGGCTTGGCAGTTCGGGCTGGACTGTTCCCATGAGGCACAGGGTCAGACTGATTTGCATATGACCATGTCTGAACTGGGGTGGCGGAGTGAGCTAAAGAATGATGATGATTAAACCCAGATCAGTTGACTGGGGGTGAGGGCTTGCAAAGTTCAACACTCCATCCATCATCCCCTTTGGTTTTGCCTTGTTCGCCCTAAGTTGGCAGGGTATGCCCAGACGTGGGTCTCTTGCTCACTTTGCCACTGGATTCAAGCTAGCCTGGATGATGATGGCTGATGAGCCAGAAACCGGTCCCAGGTTGCTTGTTTCCAGTCCAGGGAAGACATGGCTTGGCAGTTCGGGCTGGACTGTTCCCATGAGGCACAGGGGCAGACTGATTTGCATATGGCTATGTCTGAACTGGGGTGACGGAGTGAGCTAAAAAATGATGATGGATTAAACCCAGATCAGTTGACTGGGGTGAGTGCTTGCAATGTTAAACACTCCGTCCATCATCCCCTTTGGTTGTGCTTTGTTCGCCCTAAGTTGGCAGGGTATGCCCAGACGTGGGTCCCTTGCTAACTTTGCAACTGGATTCAAGCTAGCCTGGCTGATGACGGTCCGATTAGCCAGAAACTTTTCCCAGGATGCTTGTTCCCGTTCCTGTGAAGACATAGCTTGGCATTTCGGGCTGGAGTGTTCCCATGATGCACATTGTCAGATTAATTTGCATATGGCCATGTCTGAACTGGGATGCCGAAGTGAGCTAAAGAATGATGATGGATTAAACCCAGATCAGTTGACTGGGGGTGAGTGCTTGCAATGTTCAACACTAGGTCCATCATCCCCTTTGGTTTTGCATTGTTCACCATATGTTGGCAGGGTATGCCCAGACATGGGTCCCTTGCTCACTTTGCCACTGGATTCAGGCTAGCCTGGCTGATGACGGCTGATTAGCCAGAAACCGGTCCCAGGATGCTTGTTTCCGGTCCAGGAAAGACATGGCTTGGAAGTTCGGGCTGGAATGTTCCCATGAGGCACATGGTCAGACTGATTTGCATATGGCCATGTTTGAACTGGGCGTAGAGGAGTGAGCTAAAAAATGATGATGGATTAAACCCAGATCAGTCGACTGGGGTGAGTGCTTGCAATGTTCAACACTCTGTCCATCATCCCCTTTGGTTTTGCTTTGCTCGCCCTACACACAGCTGGTCGTCTCCCTATCACAACTAGACGACCACCCAGACAACCTGGCTAACTGCCTCACAGAGATCCACGGTTGGATGTGTGAGTCATCCCTAAAACTTAACGGGTCAAAGACCGAAGTGATGCTCATGGGGAAACAGTGGGCGACCATTCCCTCAACGGTCTGGCCAGAAGTGTTTGGAGAAATTCCCACCCCGAAACGCGAAATTAAGACCTTAGGAGTATGGATAGAACCCGAGCTCTCAATGAAAACACAAGCGGCCAAAACTGCAGGTACTTGCTTTGGGCTCATGCGCACCACACGCAGGATCCTCCCCCTACTCCCCCCTGCATCCAGGAAACTATTAGTCCAAGGGCTTATACTATCACGCCTGGACTATAGCAACATGGTCTACTTGGGGGCCCCCGAGTACACCCTGGCGAAACTGCAACGTACTCAGAATGCAGCAGCCCGTCTAATCATGAATCTCCCCGCCAGAGCATCAGCGAAACCTGCCATCAAGGCCCTGCACTGGCTCCCCGTTCGCCAAAGGGTGGAATTCAAAGCCATGTGCACGGCTTACAAACTGATTAACGGAAGCGGCCCCTCGATCCTCAGCGACCTGGTTACGCCCTATAAAGCTCCCAGATCCCTGCGGTCCGAGAATGAACATCTAGCCAACATCCCCAAATTTAAAAAGACTCGCACTGGAGGTCGACGATTCTCCGTGAAAGCCTCCACGGGTTGGAATTCTCTCCCACGTACCCTCAGACTGGAACCCAACTACTTAGGGTTCAGAAAAAAACTGAAAACACTCCTATTCCCTAAGTAATGCCACCCCCCTCTTTCCCTCATTTGGATATACAAACCCTCATAGCGCGGGGATGCCTTCGGGTCACCAGGCGCTTTATAAATCGCCAAATAAATAAATAAATAAATAAGTTGGCAGGGTATGCCCAGACGTGGGTCCCTGGCTCACTTTGCCACAGGATTCAAGCTTGCGTGGCTGATGACGGCTGATTAGCCAGAAACCGGTCCCGGGATACTTTTTTCCGGTCCAGGGAAGACATGGCTTGGCATTTCGGACTGTAGTGTTCCCATGAGGCACAGGGTCAGACTTATTTGCATATGACCATGTCTGAACTGGGGTGGCGGAGTGAGCTAAAGAATGATGGTGGATTAAACCCAGATCAGTTGACTGGGGGTGAGTGCTTGCAATGTTCAACACTAGGTCCATCATCCCCTTTGGTTTTGCTTTGTTCGCCCTATGTTGGCAGTGCATGCCCAGAAGTGGGTCCCTTGTTCCCTTTGCCACTAGATTCAAGCTAGCCTGGATGATGACGGCTGATGAGACAGAAACCGGTCCCAGGATGCTTGTTTCCTGTCCAGGGAAGACATGGCTTGGCAGTTTGGGCTAGAGTGTTCCCATGAGGCACAGGTTCAGACTGATTTGCATATGGCCATGTCTGAACTGGGGTGGCGGAGTGAGCTAAAGAATGATGATGGATTAAACCCAGATCAGTTGACTGGGGGTGAGTGCTTGAAATGTTCAACACTCCGTCCATCATCCCCTTTGGTTTTGCCTTGTTCGCTCAAAGTTGGCAGGGTGTGCCCAGACGTGGGTCCCTTGCTAACTTTGCAACTGGATTCAAGGTAGTCTGGCTGATGACAGCCGATTAGCCAGAAACCGGTCCCAGGTTGCTTGTTTCCAGTCCAGGAAAGTCATGGCTTGGCACTTTGGGCTGGACTGTTCCCATGAGGCACAGGGTCAGACTGGATTAAACCCAGATCAGTTGACTGATGGTGTGTGCTTGCAATGTTCAACACTCCGTCCATCATCCCCTTTGGTTTTGCATTGTTCATCATATGTTGGCAGGGTATGCCCAGAAGTGGGTCCTTGCTCACTTTGCCACTGGATTCAGGCTAGCCTGGCTGATGATGGCTGATTAGCCAGAAACCGGTCCCAGGTTGCTTGTTTCTGGTCCAGTGAAGACATGGCTTGGCATTTTGGGTTGGAGTGTTCCCATGAGGCACAGGGTCATACTGATTTGCATATGGCCATGTCTGAACTGGGGTGGTGGAGTGAGCTAAAGAATGATGATGGATTAAACCCAGATCAGTTGACTGGGGGTGAGTGCTTGAAATGTTCAACACTCCGTCCATCATCCCCTTTGGTTTTGCCTTGTTCGCTCTAAGTTGGCAGGGTATGCCCAGACGTGGGTCCCTTGCTCACTTTGCCACTGGATTCAAGCTAGCCTGGCTAATGACGGCTGATGAGACAGAAACCGGTCCCAGGATGCTTGTTTCCTGTTCAGGGAAGACATGGCTTGGCAGTTCGGGCTGGAGTGTTCCCATGATGCACAGGGTCAGACTGATTTGCATATGGCCATGTCTGAACTGGGGTGGCGGAGTGAGCTAAAGAATGATGATGGATTAAACCCAGATCAGTTGACTGATGGTCAGTGCTTGCAATGTTCAACACTCCGTCCATCATCCCCTTTGGTTTTGCTTTGTTCGCCCTAAGTTGGCAGGGTATGCCCAGACGTGGGTCCCTTGCTCACTTTGCCACTGGATTCAAGCTAGCCTGGCTGATGATGACTGATTAGCCAGAAAACGGTCCCAGGTGGGTTCGTTTCCGGTCCCGGGAAGACATGGTTTGGCAGTTCGGGCCGAACTGTTCCCATGAGGCACAGGGTCAGACTGATTTGCATATGGCCATATCTGAACTGGGGTGGCGGAGTGAGCTAAAGAATGATGATGCATTAAACCCAGATTAGTTGACTGGGGGTGAGTGCTTGCAATGTTCAACACTCCGTCCATCATGCCCTTTGGTTTTGCTTTGCTTGCCCTAAGTTGGCAGGTTATGCCCAGACGTGGGTCCCTTGCTCACTTTGCCACAGGATTCAAGCTTGCGTGGCTGATGACGGCTGATTAGCCAGAAACCGGTCCCAGGATACTTTTTTCTGGTCCAGGGAAGACATGGCTTGGCATTTCGGGCTGTAGTGTTCCCATGATGCACAGGGTCAGACTGATTTGCATATGACCATGTCTGAATTGGGGAGGCGGAGTGAGCTAAAGAATGATGATGGATTAAACCCAAATCAGTTGACTGGGGGTGAGTGCTTGCAATGTTCAACACTAGGTCCATCATCCCCTTTGGTTTTGCTTTGTTCGCCCTATTTTGGCAGTGTAAGCCCAGAAGTGGGTTCCTTGCTCCCTTTGCCACTGGATTCAAGCTAGCCTGGCTGATGATGGCTGATTAGCCAGAAACCGGTCCCAGGATGCTTGTTTTAGGTCCAGGGAAGACATGGCTTGGCAGTTCGGGCTGGACTGTTCCCATGAGGCATCGGGTCAGACTGATTTGCATATGGCCATGTCTGAACTGGGGTGGCGGAGTGAGCTAAAGAATGATGATGATTAAATCCAGATCAGTTGACTGGGGGTGAGGGCTTGCAAAGTTCAACACTCCATCCATCATCCCCTTTGGTTTTGCCTTGTTCGCCCTAAGTTGGCAGGGTATGCCCAGACGTGGGTCTCTTGCTCACTTTTCCACTGGATTCAAGCTAGCCTGGATGATGACGGCTGATGAGCCAGAAACCGGTCCCAGGATGCTTGTTTCTTGTCCAGGGAAGACATGGCTTGGCAGTTCGGGCTAGAGTGTTCCCATGAGGGACAGGGTCAGACTGATTTGCATATGGCCATGTCTGAACTGGGGTGGCAGAGTGAGCTAAAGAATGATGATGGATTAAACCCAGATCAGTTGACTGGGGGCGGGAGTGCTTGCAACGTTAAACACCCCGTCCATCATCCCCTTTGGTTTTGCTTTGTTTGCCCTAATTTGGCAGGGTAGTCCCAGACGTGGGTCCCTTGCTCACTTTGCCACTGGATTCAAGCTAGCCTGGCTGATGTCGGCTGATTAGCCAGAAACCAGTCCCAGGAAGCTTGTTTCCGGTCAAGGGAAAGCATGGCTTGACAGTTCGGGCTGGACTGCCACCATGAGGCACAGGGACAGACTGATTTGCATATGGCCACGTCTGAACTGGGGTGGCGGAGTGAGCTAAAGAATGATGATGGATTAAACCCAGATCAGTTGACTAGGGGTGAGTGCTTGAAATGTTCAACATTCCGTCCATCATCTCCTTTGGTTTTGCCTTGTTCGCTCTAAGTTGGCAGGGTGTGCCCAGACGTGGGTCCCTTGCTCACTTTGCCACTGGATTCAAGCTAGCCTGGCTAATGACGGCTGATGAGACAGAAACCGGTCTCAGGATGCTTGTTTCCTGTCCAGGGAAGACATGGCTTGGCAGTTCGGGCTGGAGTGTTCCCATGAGGCACAGGGTAAGACTGATTTGCATATGGCCATGTCTGAACTGGGGTGGCGGAGTGAGCTAAAGAACGATGATGGATTAAACCCAGATCAGTTGACTGGGGGTGAGTGCTTGCAATATTCAACACTCCGTCCATCATCCCCTTTGGTTTTGCTTTGCTCGCCCTAAGTTGGCAGGGTATTCCCATACGTGGGTCCCTTGCTCACTTTGCCACTGGATTCAAGCTAGCCTGGCTGATGATGGTTGATTAGCCAGAAACCGGTCCCAGGTTGCTTGTTTCCGGTCCAGTGAAGACATGGCTTGGCATTTCGGGCTGGAGTGTTCCCATGATGCACAGGGTCAGACTGATTTGCATATTGCCATGTCTGAAATAGGATGCTGGAGTGAGCTAAAGAATGATGATGATTAAACCCAGATCATTTGACTGGGGGTGAGGGCTTGCAATGTTCAACTCTCTGTCCATCATCCCCTTTGGTTTTGCCTTGTTTGCCCTAAGTTGGCAGGGTATGCCCAGACGTGTGTCCCTTGCTCACTTTGCCACTGGATTCAAGCTAGCCTGGCTGATGACGGCTGATTAGCCACAAACCAGTCCCAGGAAGCTTGTTTCTGGTCAAGGGAAAGCATGGCTTGACAGTTCGGGCTGGACTGCCACCATGAGGCACAGGGACAGACTGATTTGCATATGGCCATGGCTGAACTGGGGTGGCGGAGTGAGCTAAAGAATGATGATGGATTAAACCCAGATCAGTTGACTGGGGGTGAGTGCTTGCAATATTCAACACTCCGTCCATCATCCCCTTTGGTTTTGCTTTGTTCGCCCTAAGTTGGCAGGGTATGCCCAGATGTGGGTCCCTTGCTCACTCTGCCACTGGATTCAAGCTAGCCTGGCTGATGATGACTGATTAGCCAGAAAACGGTCCCAGGATGCTTGTTTCCGGTCCCGGGAAGACAATGCTTTGCAGTTCGGGCTTTACTGTTGCCATGAGGCACAGGGTCAGACTGATTTGCATATGGCCATATCTGAACTGGGGTGGTGGAGTGAGCTAAAGAATGATGATGCATTAAACCAAGATCAATTGACTGGGGTGAGTGCTTGCAATGTTCAACACTTCGTCCATCATCCCCTTTGGTTTTGCTTTCTTCGCCCTAAGTTGGCAGGGTATGCCCAGACGTGCGTCCCTTGCTGACTTTGCAACTGGATTCAAGGTAGTCTGGCTGATGACAGCCGATTAGCCAGAAACCGGTCCCAGGTTGCTTGTTTCCAGTCCAGGGAAGACATGGCTTGGCAGTTCGGGCTGGACTGTTCCCATGAGGCACAGGAGCAGACTGATTTGCATATGGCCATGTCTGAACTGGGGTGGCGGAGTGAGCTAAAAAACTGATGATGGATTAAACCCAGATCAGTTGACTGGGGTGAGTGCTTGCAATGTTCAACACTCCGTCTATCATCCCCTTTTGTTGTGCTTTGTTCGCCCTAAGTTGGCAGGGTATGCCCAGATGGGGGTCCCTTGCTAACTTTGCAACTGGATTCAAGCTAGCCTGGCTGATGATGGCCGATTAGCCAGAAACTGGTCCCAGGATGCTTCTTCCTGGTCCAGTGAAGACATGGCTTGGCATTTCGGGCTGGAGTGTTCCCATGATGCACATGGTCAGACTGATTTGCATATGGCCATGTCTGAACTGGGATGCCGAAGTGAGCTAAAGAATGATGATGGATTAAACCCAGATCAGTTGACTGGGGGTGAGTGCTCGCAATGTTCAACACTCTGTCCATCATCCCCTTTGGTTTTGCCTTGTTCGCCCTAAGTTGGCAGGGTATGCCCAGACGTTGGTCCCTTGCTCACTTTGCCACTGGATTCAAGCTAGCCTGGCTGATGATGACTGATTAGCCAGAAAACGGTCCCAGGATGTTTGTTTCCGGTCCCGGGAAGACAACGCTTGGCAGTTCCGGCTGAACTGTTCCCATGAGGCACAGGGTCAGACTGATTTCCATATGGCCATATCTGAACTGGGGTGGTGGAGTGAGCTAAAGAATGATGATGCATTAAACCCAGATCAGTTGACTGGGGTGAGTGCTTGCAATGTTCAGCACTCCGTCCATCATCCCCTTTGGTTGTGCTTTGTTTGCTCTAAGTTGGCAGGGTATGCCCAGACGTGGGTTCCTTGCTAACATTGCAACTGGATTCAAGCTAGCCTGGCTGATGACAGCCGATTAGCCAGAAACCGGTCCCAGGTTGCTTGTTTCCAGTCCAGGGAAGACATGGCTTGGCATTTCGGGGTGGACTGTTCCCATGATGCACAGGGTCACACTGATTTGCATATGGCCATGTCTGAACTGGGATGCCGGAGTGAGCTAAAGAATGATGATGGATTAAACCCAGATCAGTTGACTGGGGGTGAGTGCTTGCAATGTTCAACACTACGTCCATCATCCCCTTTGGTTTTGCATTGTTCACCATATGTTGGCAGGGTATGCCCAGACGTGGGTCCCTTGCTCACTTTGCCATTGGATTCAGGCTAGCCTGGCTGATGACGGCTGATTAGCCAGAAACCGGTCCCAGGATGCTTGTTTCCGGTACAGGGAAGACATGGCTTGGAAGTTCGTGCTGGAATGTTCCCATCAGGCACAGGGTCAGACTGATTTGCAAATGGACATGTTGAACTGGGCATGGAGGAGTGAGCTAAAAAATGATGATGGATTAAACCCAGATCAGTCGACTGGAGTGAGTGCTTGCAATGTTCAACACTCCGTCCATCATCCCCTTTGGTTTTGCTTTGCTCGCCCTAAGTTGGCAGGGTATGCCCAGACGTGGGTCCCTTACTCACTTTGCCACAGGATTCAAGCTAGCATGGCTGATGTGATGACGGCTGATTAGCCAGAAACCGGTCCCAGGATACTTTTTTCCGGTCCAGGGAAGACATGGCTTGGCATTTCGGGCTGTAGTGTTCCCATGAGGCACAGGGTCAGACTGATTTGTATATGACCATGTCTTAACTGGGGTGGCGGAGTGAGCTAAAGAATGATGATGGATTAAACCCAGATCAGTTGACTGGGGGTGAGTGCTTGCAATGTTCAACACTCCGTCCATCATCCCCTTTGGTTTTGCTTTCTTCGCCCTAAGTTGGCAGGGTATGCCCAGACGTGGGTCCCTTGCTCACTTTGCCACTGGATTCAAGCTAGTCTGGCTGATGATGGCTGATTAGCCAGAAAACGGTCCCAGGGTGCTTGTTTCTGGTCCAGGGAAGACATGGCTTGGCAGTTCGGGCTGAACTGTTCCCATGAGGCACAGGGTCAGACTGATTTGCATATGGCCATATCTGAACTGGGGTGGCGGAGTGAGCTAAAGAATGATGATGCATTAAACCCAAATCAGTTGACTGGGGGTGAGTGCTTGCAATGTTCAACACTCCGTCCATCATCCCCTTTGGTTGTGCTTTGTTTGCCCTAAGTTGGCAGGGTATGCCCAGACGGGGTCCCTTGCTAACTTTGCAACTGGATTCAAGCTAGCCTGGCTGATGACGGCCAATTAGCCAGAAACCGGTCCCAAGATGCTTGTTTCCGGTCCAGTGAAGACATGGCTTGGCATTTCGGGCTGGAGTGTTCCCATGATGCACAGGGTCACACTGATTTGCATATGGCCATGTCTGAACTGGGATGCCGGAGTGAGCTAAAGAATGATGATGGATTAAACCCAGATCAGTTGACGGGGGTGATTGCTTGCAATGTTCAACACTAGGTCCATCATCCCCTTTGGTTTTGCATTGTTCACCATATGTTGGCAGGGTATGCCCAGAAGTGGGTCCCTTGCTCACTTTGCCACTGGATTCAGGCTAGCCTGGCTGATGACGGTTGATTAGCCAGAAACCGGTCCCAGGATGCTTTTTTCCGGTACAGGGAAGACATGGCTTGTAAGTTCGGGCTGGAATGTTCCCATCAGGCACAGGGTCAGACTGATTTGCATATGGACATGTTGAACTGGGCGTGGAGGAGTGAGCTAAAAAATGATGATGGATTAAACCCAGATCAGTCGACTGGAGTGGGTGCTTGCAATGTTCAACACTCCGTCCATCATCCCCTTTGGTTGTGCTTTGTTCGCCCTAAGTTGGCAGGGTATGCCCAGACGGGGTCCCTTGCTAACTTTGCAACTGGATTCAAGCTAGCCTGGCTGATGACGGCCGATTAGCCAGAAACCTGTCCCAGGATGCTTGTTTCCGGTCCAGTGAAGACATGGCTTGGCATTTCGGGCTGGAGTGTTCCCATGATGCACAGGCTCACACTGATTTGCATATGGCCATGTCTGAACTAGGATGCCGGAGTGAGCTAAAGAATGATGATGGATTAAACCCAGATCAGTTGACTGGGGTGAGTGCTTGCAATGTTCAACACTAGGTCTATCATCCCCTTTGGTTTTGCATTGTTCACCATATGTTGGCAGGGTATGCCCAGAAGTGGGTCCCTTGCTCACTTTGCCACTGGTTTCAGGCTAGCCTGGCTGATAACGGCTGATTAGCCAGAAACCGGTCCCAGGATGCTTGTTTCCGGTACAGGGAAGACATGGCTTGGAAGTTCGGGCTTGAATGTTCCCATCAGGCACAGGGTCAGACTGATTTGCATATGGACATGTTGAACTGGGCGTGGAGGAGTGAGCTAAAAAATTATGATGGATTAAACCCAGATCAGTCGACTGGAGTGAGTGCTTGCAATGTTCAACACTCCGTCCATCATCCCCTTTGGTTTTGCTTTGCTCGCCCTAAGTTGGCAGGGTATGCCCAGACGTGGGTCTCTTACTCACTTTGCCACAGGATTCAAGCTAGCATGGCTGATGATGGCTGATTAGCCAGAAACCGGTCCCAGGATACTTTTTTCCGGTCCAGGGAAGACATGGCTTGGCATTTCGGGCTGTAGTGTTCCCATGAGGCACAGGGTCAGACTGATATGCATATGGCCATGTCTGAACTGGGGTGGCGGAGTGAGCTAAAGAATGATGATGGATTAAACCCAGATCAGTTTACTGGGGGTGAGTGCTTACAATGTTTAACACTAGGTCCATCATCCCCTTTGGTTTTGCTTTGTTCGCCCTATGTTGGCAGGGTATGCCCAGACGTGGGTCCCTTGCTCACTTTGCCACTGGATTCAAGCTAGCCTGGCTGATGATGGCTGATTAGCCAGAAACCGGTCCCAGGATGCTTGTCTTAGGTCCAGGGAAGACATGGCTTGGCAGTTTGGGCTGGACTGTTCCCTTGAGGCACAGGGTCAGACTGATTTGCATATGGCCATATCTGAACTAGGGTGGGGGGAGTGAGCTGAAGAATGATGATGGAGTAAACCCAAATCAGTTGACTGGGCGTTTGTGCTTGCAATGTTCAACACTCCGTCCATTATCCCCTTTGGTTTTGCTTTGTTCACACTAAGTTGGCAGGGTATGCCCAGCCGTGGTTCCCTTGCTCACTTTGCCACTGGATTCAAGCTAGCCTGGCTGATGACGGCTGATTAGCCAGAAACCAGTCCCAGGATGCTTGTTTCCGGTCAAGGGAAAGCATGGCTTGGCAGTTCGGGCTGGACTGTTACCATGAGGCACAAGGTCAGACTAATTTGCATATGTCCATGTCTGAACTGGGGTGGCAGAGTGAGCTAAAGAATGTTGATGAATGAAACCCAGATCAGTTGACTGGGGGTGAATGCTTGCAATGTTCAACACTCCTTCCATCATCCCCTTTGATTTTGCTTTGTTTGCCCTAAGTCAGCAGGGTATGCCCAGACGTGGGTCCCTTGCTCACTTTGCCACTGGATTCATGTTAACCTGGCTGATGATGGCTGATTAGCCAGAAAACGGTCCCAGGATGCTTGTTTCCGGTCCAGGGAAGACATGGCTTGGCAGTTTGGGCTGGATTGTTCCCATGAGGCACAGGGTCAGACTGATTTGCATATGGCCATTTCTGAACTGGGGTGGCGGAGTGAGCTAAAGAATGATGATGGATCAAACCCAGATCAGATGACTGGGTGTGAGTGCTTGCAATGTTCAAGACTCCGTCCATCATCCCCTTTGGTTTTGCTTTGTTCACCCTATGTTGGCAGGGTATGCCCAGACGTGGGTCCCTTGCTCACTTTGCCACTGGATTCAAGCTAGCCTGGCTGATGATGGCTGATTAGCCAGAAACCGGTCCCAGGATGCTTGTTTTAGGTCCAGGGAAGACATGGCTTGGCAGTTTGGGATGGACTGTTCCCTTGAGGCACAGGGTCAGACTGATTTGCATATGGCCATGTCTGAACTGAGGTGCCGAAGTGAGCTAAAGAATGATGATGGATTAAACCCAGATCAGTTGACTGGGGGTGAGTGCTTGCAATGTTCAACACTTAGTCCATTATCCCCTTTGGTTTTGCCTTGTTCGCCCTAAGTCGGCAGGGTATGCCCAGACGTTGCTCCCTTGCTCACTTTGCCACTGGATTCATGTTAACCTGGCTGATGACGGCTGATTAGCCAGAAAACAGTCCCAGGATGCTTGTTTCCGGTCCAGGGAAGACATGGCTTGGCAGTTCGGGCTGGATTGTTCCCATGAGGCACAGGGTCAGACTGATTTGCATATGGCCATTTCTGAACTGGGGTGGTGGAGTGAGCTAAAGAATGATGAAGGATTAAACCCAGATCAGTTGACTTGGCGTGAGTGCTTGCAATGTTCAACACTTCGTCCATCATCCCCTTTGGTTTTGCTTTGTTCGCCCTAAGTTGGCAGGGTATGCCCAGACGTGGGTCTCTTGTTCACTTTGCAACTGGATTCAAGCTAGCCTGGCTGGTGACAGCCGATTAGCCAGAAACCGGTCCCAGGATGTTGTTTCCGGTCCAGGGAAGACATAGCTTGGCAGTTCGAGCTGGACTGTTCCCATGAGGCACAGGGTCATACTGATTTGCATATGGCCATATCTGAACTAGGGTGGGGGGAGTGAGCTTAAGAATGATGATGGAGTAAACCCAAATCAGTTGACTGGGCGTTTGTGCTTGCAATGTTCAACACTCCGTCCATTATCCCCTTTGGTTTTGCTTTGTTCGCACTAAGTTGGCAGGGTATGCCCAGACGTGGTTCCCTTGCTCACTTTGCCACTGGATTCAAGCTAGCCTGGCTGATGACGGCTGATTAGCCAGAAACCAGTCCCAGGATGCTTGTTTCCGGTCAAGGGAAAGCATGGCTTGGCAGTTCGGGCTGGACTGTTACCATGAGGCACAAGGTCAGACTAATTTGCATGTGTCCATGTCTGAACTGGGGTGGCAGAGTGAGCTAAAGAATGATGATGAATGAAACCCAGATCAGTTGACTGGGGGTGAATGCTTGCAATGTTCAACACTCCTTCCATCATCCCCTTTGATTTTGCTTTGTTCGCCCTAAGTCAGCAGGGTATGCCCCGACGTGGGTCCCTTGCTCACTTTGCCACTGGATTCATGGTAACCTGGCTAAAGATGGCTGATTAGCCAGAAAACGGTCTCAGGATGCTTGTTTCCGGTCCAGGGAAGACATGGCTTGGCAGTTTGGGCTGGATTGTTCCCATGAGGCACAGGGTCAGACTGATTTGCATATGGCCATTTCTGAACTGGGGTGGCGGAGTGAGCTAAAGAATGATGATGGATCAAACCCAGATCAGATGACTGGGTGTGAGTGCTTGCAATGTTCAAGACTCCGTCCATCATCCCTTTTGGTTTTGCCTTGTTCGCCCTAAGTTGGCAAGGTATGCCCAGACGTGGGTCCTTTGCTCACTTTGCCACTGGATTCAAGCTAGCCTGGCTGATGATGGCTGATGAGCCAGAAACCAGTCCCAGGATGCTTGTTTCCGGTCCAGGGAAGACATGGCTTGGCAGTTCGGGCTGGAGTGTTCCCATGAGGCACAGGGTCAGACTGATTTGCATATGGCCATGTCTGAACTGGGGTGGCCGAGTGAGCTAAAGAATGATGATGGATTAAATCCAGATCAGTTGACTGGGAGTGAGTGCTTGCAATGTTCAACCCTCCGTCCATCATCCCCTTTGGTTTTGCTTTGTTCGCCCTAAGTTGGCAGGGTATGCCCAGACGTGGGACCCTTCCTCACTCCGCCACTGGATTCAAGCTAGCCTGGCTGATGACGGCTGATTAGCCAGAAACCGGTTCCAGGATGCTTGTTTCTGGTCCTGGGAAGACATGGCTTGACAGTTTGGGCTGGACTGTTCCCATGAGGCACAGGGTCAGACTGATTTGCATATGGCCATGTCTGAACTGGGGTGGCGGAGTGAGCAAAAGAATGATGATGGATTAAACCCAGATCAGTTGACTGGGGTGAGTGCTTGCAATGTTTAACACTCCGTCCATCATCCCCTTTGGTTTTTCTTTTTTTGCCCTAAGCTGGCAGGGTATGCCCAGACGTAGGTCCCTTGCTCACTTTGCCACTGGATTCAAGCTATCCTGGCTGATGACAGCTGATTAGCCAGAAACCAGTCCCAGGATGCTTGTTTCAGGTCCAGGGATGACATGGCTTGGCAGTTCAGACTGGAGTGTTCCCATGAGGCACAGGGTAAGACTGATTTGCATATGGTCATGTCTGAACTAGGGTGGCGGAGTGAGCTAAAGAATGATGATGGATTAAACCCAGATCAGTTTACTGGGGGTGAGTGCTTACAATGTTCAACACTAGGTCCATCATCCCCTTTGGTTTTGCTTTGTTCGCCCTATGTTGGCAGGGTATGCCCAGACGTAGGTCCCTTGCTCACTTTGCCACTGGATTCAAGCTAGCCTGGCTGATGATGGCTGATTAGCCAGAAACCGGTCCCAGGATGCTTGTTTTAGGTCCAGGGAAGACATGGCTTGGCAATTTGGGCTGGACTGTTCCCTTGAGGCACAGGGTCAGACTGATTTGCATATGGCCATGTCTGAACTGGGATGCCGAAGTGAGCTAAAGAATGATGATGGATTAAACCCAGATCAGTTGACTGGGGGTGAGTGCTTGCAATGTTCAACACTTAGTCCATTATCCGCTTTGGTTTTGCCTTGTTCGCCCTAAGTCGGCAGGGTATGCCCAGACGTGGGTCCCTTGCTCACTTTGCCACTGGATTCATGTTAACCTGGCTGATGACGGCTGATTAGCCAGAAAACGGTCCCAGGATGCTTGTTTCCGGTCCAGGGAAGACATGGCTTGGCAGTTCGGGCTGGATTGTTCCCATGAGGCACAGGGTCAGACTGATTTGCATATGGCCATTTCTGAACTGGGGTGGTGGAGTGAGCTAAAGAATGATGATGGAGTAAACCCAAATCAGTTGACTGGGCATTTGTGCTTGCAATGTACAACACTCCGTCCATTATCCCCTTTGGTTTTGCTTTGTTCGCACTAAGTTGGCAGGGTATGCCCAGACGTGGTTCCCTTGCTCACTTTGCCACTGGATTCAAGCTAGCCTGGCTGATGATGGCTGATTAGCCAGAAACCAGTCCCAGGATGCTTGTTTCCGGTCAAGGGAAAGCATGGCTTGGCAGTTCGGGCTGGACTGTTACCATGAGGCACAAGGTCAGACTAATTTGCATGTGTCCATGTCTGAACTGGGGTGGCAGAGTGAGCTAAAGAATGATGATGAATGAAACCCAGATCAGTTGACTGGGGGTGAATGCTTGCAATGTTCAACACTCCTTCCATCATCCCCTTTGATTTTGCTTTGTTCGCCCTAAGTCAGCAGGGTATGCCCCGACGTGGGTCCCTTGCTCACTTTGCCACTGGATTCATGGTAACCTGGCTAAAGATGGCTGATTAGCCAGAAAACGGTCTCAGGATGCTTGTTTCCGGTCCAGGGAAGACATGGCTTGGCAGTTTGGGCTGGATTGTTCCCATGAGGCACAGGGTCAGACTGATTTGCATATGGCCATTTCTGAACTGGGGTGGCGGAGTGAGCTAAAGAATGATGATGGATCAAACCCAGATCAGATGACTGGGTGTGAGTGCTTGCAATGTTCAAGACTCCGTCCATCATCCCTTTTGGTTTTGCCTTGTTCGCCCTAAGTTGGCAAGGTATGCCCAGACGTGGGTCCTTTGCTCACTTTGCCACTGGATTCAAGCTAGCCTGGCTGATGATGGCTGATGAGCCAGAAACCAGTCCCAGGATGCTTGTTTCCGGTCCAGGGAAGACATGGCTTGGCAGTTCGGGCTGGAGTGTTCCCATGAGGCACAGGGTCAGACTGATTTGCATATGGCCATGTCTGAACTGGGGTGGCCGAGTGAGCTAAAGAATGATGATGGATTAAATCCAGATCAGTTGACTGGGAGTGAGTGCTTGCAATGTTCAACCCTCCGTCCATCATCCCCTTTGGTTTTGCTTTGTTCGCCCTAAGTTGGCAGGGTATGCCCAGACGTGGGACCCTTCCTCACTCCGCCACTGGATTCAAGCTAGCCTGGCTGATGACGGCTGATTAGCCAGAAACCGGTCCCAGGATGCTTGTTTATGGTCCTGGGAAGACATGGCTTGACATTTCGGGCTGGACTGTTCCCATGAGGCACAGGGTCAGACTGATTTGCATATGGCCATGTCTGAACTGGGGTGGCGGAGTGAGCAAAAAGAATGATGATGGATTAAACCCAGATCAGTTGACTGGGGTGAGTGCTTGCAATGTTTAACACTCCGTCCATCATCCCCTTTGGTTTTTCTTTTTTTGCCCTAAGCTGGCAGGGTATGCCCAGACGTAGGTCCCTTGCTCACTTTGCCACTGGATTCAAGCTATCCTGGCTGATGACAGCTGATTAGCCAGAAACCAGTCCCAGGATGCTTGTTTCAGGTCCAGGGATGACATGGCTTGGCAATTCAGACTGGAGTGTTCCCATGAGGCACAGGGTAAGACTGATTTGCATATGGTCATGTCTGAACTAGGGTGGCGGAGTGAGCTAAAGAATGATGATGGATTAAACCCAGATCAGTTTACTGGGGGTGAGTGCTTACAATGTTCAACACTAGGTCCATCATCCCCTTTGGTTTTGCTTTGTTCGCCCTATGTTGGCAGGGTATGCCCAGACGTAGGTCCCTTGCTCACTTTGCCACTGGATTCAAGCTAGCCTGGCTGATGATGGCTGATTAGCCAGAAACCGGTCCCAGGATGCTTGTTTTAGGTCCAGGGAAGACATGGCTTGGCAGTTTGGGCTGGACTGTTCCCTTGAGGCACAGGGTCAGACTGATTTGCATATGGCCATGTCTGAACTGGGATGCCGAAGTGAGCTAAAGAATGATGATGGATTAAACCCAGATCAGTTGACTGGGGGTGAGTGCTTGCAATGTTCAACACTTAGTCCATTATCCGCTTTGGTTTTGCCTTGTTCGCCCTAAGTCGGCAGGGTATGCCCAGACGTGGGTCCCTTGCTCACTTTGCCACTGGATTCATGTTAACCTGGCTGATGACGGCTGATTAGCCAGAAAACGGTCCCAGGATGCTTGTTTCCGGTCCAGGGAAGACATGGCTTGGCAGTTCGGGCTGGATTGTTCCCATGAGGCACAGGGTCAGACTGATTTGCATATGGCCATTTCTGAACTGGGGTGGTGGAGTGAGCTAAAGAATGATGAAGGATTAAACCCAGATCAGTTGACTTGGCGTGAGTGCTTGCAATGTTCAACACTTCGTCCATCATCCCCTTTGGTTTTGCTTTGTTCGCCCTAAGTTGGCAGGGTATGCCCAGACGTGGGTCTCTTGTTCACTTTGCCACTGGATTCAAGCTAGCCTGGCTGGTGACAGCCGATTAGCCAGAAACCCGTCCCAGGATGTTGTTTCCGGTCCAGGGAAGACATAGCTTGGCAGTTCGAGCTGGACTGTTCCCATGAGGCACAGGGTCATACTGATTTGCATATGGCCATATCTGAACTGGGGTGGGGGGAGTGAGCTTAAGAATGATGATGGAGTAAACCCAAATCAGTTGACTGGGCGTTTGTGCTTGCAATGTTCAACACTCCGTCCATTATCCCCTTTGGTTTTACTTTGTTCGCACTAAGTTGGCAGGGTATGCCCAGACGTGGTTCCCTTGCTCACTTTGCCACTGGATTCAAGCTAGCCTGGCTGATGACGGCTGATTAGCCAGAAACCAGTCCCAGGATGCTTGTTTCCGGTCAAGGGAAAGCATGGCTTGGCAGTTCGCGCTGGACTGTTACCATGAGGCACAAGGTCAGACTAATTTGCATGTGTCCATGTCTGAACTGGGGTGGCAGAGTGAGCTAAAGAATGATGATGAATGAAACCCAGATCAGTTGACTGGGGGTGAATGCTTGCAATGTTCAACACTCCTTCCATCATCCCCTTTGATTTTGCTTTGTTCGCCCTAAGTCAGCAGGGTATGCCCCGACGTGGGTCCCTTGCTCACTTTGCCACTGGATTCATGGTAACCTGGCTAAAGATGGCTGATTAGCCAGAAAACGGTCTCAGGATGCTTGTTTCCGGTCCAGGGAAGACATGGCTTGGCAGTTTGGGCTGGATTGTTCCCATGAGGGACAGGGTCAGACTGATTTGCATATGGCCATTTCTGAACTGGGGTGGCGGAGTGAGCTAAAGAATGATGATGGATCAAACCCAGATCAGATGACTGGGTGTGAGTGCTTGCAATGTTCAAGACTCCGTCCATCATCCCTTTTGGTTTTGCCTTGTTCGCCCTAAGTTGGCAAGGTATGCCCAGACGTGGGTCCTTTGCTCACTTTGCCACTGGATTCAAGCTAGCCTGGCTGATGATGGCTGATGAGCCAGAAACCAGTCCCAGGATGCTTGTTTCCGGTCCAGGGAAGACATGGCTTGGCAGTTCGGGCTGGAGTGTTCCCATGAGGCACAGGGTCAGACTGATTTGCATATGGCCATGTCTGAACTGGGGTGGCCGAGTGAGCTAAAGAATGATGATGGATTAAATCCAGATCAGTTGACTGGGAGTGAGTGCTTGCAATGTTCAACCCTCCGTCCATCATCCCCTTTGGTTTTGCTTTGTTCGCCCTAAGTTGGCAGGGTATGCCCAGACGTGGGACCCTTCCTCACTCCGCCACTGGATTCAAGCTAGCCTGGCTGATGACGGCTGATTAGCCAGAAACCGGTCCCAGGATGCTTGTTTCTGGTCCTGGGAAGACATGGCTTGACAGTTTGGGCTGGACTGTTCCCATGAGGCACAGGGTCAGACTGATTTGCATATGGCCATGTCTGAACTGGGGTGGCGGAGTGAGCAAAAGAATGATGATGGATTAAACCCAGATCAGTTGACAGGGGTGAGTGCTTGCAATGTTTAACACTCCGTCCATCATCCCCTTTGGTTTTTCTTTTTTTGCCCTAAGCTGGCAGGGTATGCCCAGACGTAGGTCCCTTGCTCACTTTGCCACTGGATTCAAGCTATCCTGGCTGATGACAGCTGATTAGCCAGAAACCAGTCCCAGGATGCTTGTTTCAGGTCCAGGGATGACATGGCTTGGCAGTTCAGACTGGAGTGTTCCCATGAGGCACAGGGTAAGACTGATTTGCATATGGTCATGTCTGAACTAGGGTGGCGGAGTGAGCTAAAGAATGATGATGGATTAAACCCAGATCAGTTTACTGGGGGTGAGTGCTTACAATGTTCAACACTAGGTCCATCATCCCCTTTGGTTTTGCTTTGTTCGCCCTATGTTGGCAGGGTATGCCCAGACGTAGGTCCCTTGCTCACTTTGCCACTGGATTCAAGCTAGCCTGGCTGATGATGGCTGATTAGCCAGAAACCGGTCCCAGGATGCTTGTTTTAGGTCCAGGGAAGATATGGCTTGGCAGTTTGGGCTGGACTGTTCCCTTGAGGCACAGGGTCAGACTGATTTGCATATGGCCATGTCTGAACTGGGATGCCGAAGTGAGCTAAAGAATGATGATGGATTAAACCCAGATCAGTTGACTGGGGGTGAGTGCTTGCAATGTTCAACACTTAGTCCATTATCCACTTTGGTTTTGCCTTGTTCGCCCTAAGTCGGCAGGGTATGCCCAGACGTGGGCCCCTTGCTCACTTTGCCACTGGATTCATGTTAACCTGGCTGATGACGGCTGATTAGCCAGAAAACGGTCCCAGGATGCTTGTTTCCGGTCCAGGGAAGACATGGCTTGGCAGTTCGGGCTGGATTGTTCCCATGAGGCACAGGGTCAGACTGATTTGCATATGGCCATTTCTGAACTGGGGTGGTGGAGTGAGCTAAAGAATGATGATGGAGTAAACCCAAATCAGTTGACTGGGCATTTGTGCTTGCAATGTTCAACACTCCGTCCATTATCCCCTTTGGTTTTGCTTTGTTCGCACTAAGTTGGCAGGGTATGCCCAGACGTGGTTCCCTTGCTCACTTTGCCACTGGATTCAAGCTAGCCTGGCTGATGATGGCTGATTAGCCAGAAACCAGTCCCAGGATGCTTGTTTCCGGTCAAGGGAAAGCATGGCTTGGCAGTTCGGGCTGGACTGTTACCATGAGGCACAAGGTCAGACTAATTTGCATGTGTCCATGTCTGAACTGGGGTGGCAGAGTGAGCTAAAGAATGATGATGAATGAAACCCAGATCAGTTGACTGGGGGTGAATGCTTGCAATGTTCAACACTCCTTCCATCATCCCCTTTGATTTTGCTTTGTTCGCCCTAAGTCAGCAGGGTATGCCCCGACGTGGGTCCCTTGCTCACTTTGCCACTGGATTCATGGTAACCTGGCTAAAGATGGCTGATTAGCCAGAAAACGGTCTCAGGATGCTTGTTTCCGGTCCAGGGAAGACATGGCTTGGCAGTTTGGGCTGGATTGTTCCCATGAGGCACAGGGTCAGACTGATTTGCATATGGCCATTTCTGAACTGGGGTGGCGGAGTGAGCTAAAGAATGATGATGGATCAAACCCAGATCAGATGACTGGGTGTGAGTGCTTGCAATGTTCAAGACTCCGTCCATCATCCCTTTTGGTTTTGCCTTGTTCGCCCTAAGTTGGCAAGGTATGCCCAGACGTGGGTCCTTTGCTCACTTTGCCACTGGATTCAAGCTAGCCTGGCTGATGATGGCTGATGAGCCAGAAACCAGTCCCAGGATGCTTGTTTCCGGTCCAGGGAAGACATGGCTTGGCAGTTCGGGCTGGAGTGTTCCCATGAGGCACAGGGTCAGACTGATTTGCATATGGCCATGTCTGAACTGGGGTGGCCGAGTGAGCTAAAGAATGATGATGGATTAAATCCAGATCAGTTGACTGGGAGTGAGTGCTTGCAATGTTCAACCCTCCGTCCATCATCCCCTTTGGTTTTGCTTTGTTCGCCCTAAGTTGGCAGGGTATGCCCAGACGTGGGACCCTTCCTCACTCCGCCACTGGATTCAAGCTAGCCTGGCTGATGACGGCTGATTAGCCAGAAACCGGTCCCAGGATGCTTGTTTATGGTCCTGGGAAGACATGGCTTGACAGTTCGGGCTGGACTGTTCCCATGAGGCACAGGGTCAGACTGATTTGCATATGGCCATGTCTGAACTGGGGTGGCGGAGTGAGCAAAAAGAATGATGATGGATTAAACCCAGATCAGTTGACTGGGGTGAGTGCTTGCAATGTTTAACACTCCGTCCATCATCCCCTTTGGTTTTTCTTTTTTTGCCCTAAGCTGGCAGGGTATGCCCAGACGTAGGTCCCTTGCTCACTTTGCCACTGGATTCAAGCTATCCTGGCTGATGACAGCTGATTAGCCAGAAACCAGTCCCAGGATGCTTGTTTCAGGTCCAGGGATGACATGGCTTGGCAGTTCAGACTGGAGTGTTCCCATGAGGCACAGGGTAAGACTGATTTGCATATGGTCATGTCTGAACTAGGGTGGCGGAGTGAGCTAAAGAATGATGATGGATTAAACCCAGATCAGTTTACTGGGGGTGAGTGCTTACAATGTTCAACACTAGGTCCATCATCCCCTTTGGTTTTGCTTTGTTCGCCACATGTTGGCAGGGTATGCCCAGACGTACGTCCCTTGCTCACTTTGCCACTGGATTCAAGCTAGCCTGGCTGATGATGGCTGATTAGCCAGAAACCGGTCCCAGGATGCTTGTTTTAGGTCCAGGGAAGACATGGCTTGGCAGTTTGGGCTGGACTGTTCCCTTGAGGCACAGGGTCAGACTGATTTGCATATGGCCATATCTGAACTGGGATGCCGAAGTGAGCTAAAGAATGATGATGGATTAAACCCAGATCAGTTGACTGGGGGTGAGTGCTTGCAATGTTCAACACTTAGTCCATTATCCGCTTTGGTTTTGCCTTGTTCGCCCTAAGTCGGCAGGGTATGCCCAGACGTGGGTCCCTTGCTCACTTTGCCACTGGATTCATGTTAACCTGGCTGATGACGGCTGATTAGCTAGAAAACGGTCCCAGGATGCTTGTTTCCGGTCCAGGGAAGACATGGCTTGGCAGTTCGGGCTGGATTGTTCCCATGAGGCACAGGGTCAGACTGATTTGCATATGGCCATTTCTGAACTGGGGTGGTGGAGTGAGCTAAAGAATGATGAAGGATTAAACCCAGATCAGTTGACTTGGCGTGAGTGCTTGCAATGTTCAACACTTCGTCCATCATCCCCTTTGGTTTTGCTTTGTTCGCCCTAAGTTGGCAGGGTATGCCCAGACGTGGGTCTCTTGTTCACTTTGCCACTGGATTCAAGCTAGCCTGGCTGGTGACAGCCGATTAGCCAGAAACCCGTCCCAGGATGTTGTTTCCGGTCCAGGGAAGACATAGCTTGGCAGTTCGAGCTGGACTGTTCCCATGAGGCACAGGGTCATACTGATTTGCATATGGCCATATCTGAACTGGGGTGGGGGGAGTGAGCTTAAGAATGATGATGGAGTAAACCCAAATCAGTTGACTGGGCGTTTGTGCTTGCAATGTTCAACACTCCGTCCATTATCCCCTTTGGTTTTACTTTGTTCGCACTAAGTTGGCAGGGTATGCCCAGACGTGGTTCCCTTGCTCACTTTGCCACTGGATTCAAGCTAGCCTGGCTGATGACGGCTGATTAGCCAGAAACCAGTCCCAGGATGCTTGTTTCCGGTCAAGGGAAAGCATGGCTTGGCAGTTCGCACTGGACTGTTACCATGAGGCACAAGGTCAGACTAATTTGCATGTGTCCATGTCTGAACTGGGGTGGCAGAGTGAGCTAAAGAATGATGATGAATGAAACCCAAATCAGTTGACTGGGGGTGAATGCTTGCAATGTTCAACACTCCTTCCATCATCCCCTTTGATTTTGCTTTGTTCGCCCTAAGTCGGCAGGGTATGCCCAGACGTGGGTCCCTTGCTCACTTTGCCACTGGATTCATGTTAACCTGGCTGATGATGGCTGATTAGCCAGAAAACGGTCCCAGGATGCTTGTTTCCGGTCCAGGGAAGACAAGGCTTGGCAGTTTGGGCTGGATTGTTCCCATGAGGCACAGGGTCAGACTGATTTGCATATGGCCATTTCTGAACTGGGGTGGCGGAGTGAGCTAAAGAATGATGATGGATCAAACCCAGATCAGATGACTGGGTGCGAGTTCTTGCAATGTTCAAGACTCCGTCCATCATCCCTTTTGGTTTTGCCTTGTTCGCCCTAAGTTGGCAAGGTATGCCCAGACGTGGGTCCTTTGCTCACTTTGCCACTGGATTCAAGCTAGCCTGGCTGATGATGGCTGATGAGCCAGAAACCAGTCCCAGGATGCTTGTTTCCGGTCCAGGGAAGAAATGGCTTGGCAGTTCGGGCTGGAGTGTTCCCATGAGGCACAGGGTCAGACTGATTTGCATATGGCCATGTCTGAACTGGGGTGGCCGAGTGAGCTAAAGAATGATGATGGATTAAATCCAGATCAGTTGACTGGGGGTGAGTGCTTGCAATGTTCAACCCTCCGTCCATCATCCCCTTTGGTTTTGCTTTGTTCGCCCTAAGTTGGCAGGGTATGCCCAGACGTGGGACCCTTCCTCACTTTGCCACTGGATTCAAGCTAGCCTGGCTGATGACGGCTGATTAGCCAGAAACCGGTCCCAGGATGCTTGTTTCCGGTCCTGGGAAGACATGGCTTGACAGTTCGGGCTGGACTGTTCCCGTGAGGCACAGGGTCAGACTGATTTGCATATGGCCATGTCTGAACTGGGGTGGCGGAGTGAGCAAAAGAATGATGATGGATTAAACCCAGATCAGTTGACTGGGGTGAGTGCTTGCAATGTTCAACACTACGTCCATCATCCCCTTTGGTTTTGCTTGGCTTGCCCTAAGTTGGCAGGGTATGCCCAGATGTGGGTCCCTTGCTCAGTTTGCCACTGGATTCAAGCTAGCCTGGCTGATGATGGCTGATTAGCCAGAAATCAGTCCCAGGATGCTTGTTGCCGGTCCAGGGAAGACATGGCTTGGCAGTTCGGGCTGGAGTGTTCCCATGAGGCACAGGGTCAGACTGATTTGCATATGGCCATGTCTGAACTGGGGTGGCGGAGTGAGCAAAAGAATGATGATGGATTAAACCCAGATCAGTTGACTGGGGTGAGTGCTTGCAATGTTCAACACTTCGTCCATCATCCCCTTTGGTTTTGCTTTGTTCGCCCTAAGTTGGCAGGGTATGCCCAGACGTGGGTCTCTTGTTCACTTTGCCACTGGATTCAAGCTAGCCTGGCTGGTGACAGCCGATTAGCCAGAAACCGGTCCCAGGATGTTGTTTCCGGTCCAGGGAAGACATAGCTTGGCAGTTCGAGCTGGACTGTTCCCATGAGGCACAGGGTCATACTGATTTGCATATGGCCATATCTGAACTAGGGTGGGGGGAGTGAGCTTAAGAATGATGATGGAGTAAACCCAAATCAGTTGACTGGGCGTTTGTGCTTGCAATGTTCAACACTCCGTCCATTATCCCCTTTGGTTTTGCTTTGTTCGCACTAGGTTGGCAGGGTATGCCCAGACGTGGTTCCCTTGCTCACTTTGCCACTGAATTCAAGCTAGCCTGGCTGATGACGGCTGATTAGCCAGAAACCAGTCCCAGGATGCTTGTTTCCGGTCAAGGGAAAGCATGGCTTGGCAGTTCGGGCTGGACTGTTACCATGAGGCACAAGGTCAGACTAATTTGCATGTGTCCATGTCTGAACTGGGGTGGCAGAGTGAGCTAAAGAATGATGATGAATGAAACCCAGATCAGTTGACTGGGGGTAAATGCTTGCAATGTTCAACACTCCTTCCATCATCCCCTTTGATTTTGCTTTGTTCGCCCTAAGTCAGCAGGGTATGCCCAGACGTGGGTCCCTTGCTCACTTTGCCACTGGATTCATGTTAACCTGGCTAAAGATGGCTGATTAGCCAGAAAACGGTCCCAGGATGCTTGTTTCCGGTCCAGGGAAGACATGGCTTGGCAGTTTGGGCTGGATTGTTCCCATGAGGCACAGGGTCAGACTGATTTGCATATGGCCATTTCTGAACTGGGGTGGCGGAGTGAGCTAAAGAATGATGATGGATCAAACCCAGATCAGATGACTGGGTGTGAGTGCTTGCAATGTTCAAGACTCCGTCCATCATCCCTTTTGGTTTTGCCTTGTTCGCCCTAAGTTGGCAAGGTATGCCCAGACGTGGGTCCTTTGCTCACTTTGCCACTGGATTCAAGCTAGCCTGGCTGATGATGGCTGATGAGCCAGAAACCAGTCCCAGCATGCTTGTTTCCGGTCCAGGGAAGACATGGCTTGGCAGTTCGGGCTGGAGTGTTCCCATGAGGCACAGGGTCAGACTGATTTGCATATGGCCATGTCTGAACTGGGATGGCCGAGTGAGCTAAAGAATGATGATGGATTAAATCCAGATCAGTTGACTGGGAGTGAGTGCTTGCAATGTTCAACCCTCCGTCCATCATCCCCTTTGGTTTTGCTTTGTTCGCCCTAAGTTGGCAGGGTATGCCCAGACGTGGGACCCTTCCTCACTCCGCCACTGGATTCAAGCTAGCCTGATGACGGCTGATTAGCCAGAAACCGGTCCCAGGATGCTTGTTTCTGGTCCTGGGAAGACATGGCTTGACAGTTCGGGCTGGACTGTTCCCATGAGGCACAGGGTCAGACTGATTTGCATATGGCCATGTCTGAACTGGGTCGGCGGAGTGAGCAAAAGAATGATGATGGATTAAACCCAGATCAGTTGACTGGGGTGAGTGCTTGCAATGTTTAACACTCCGTCCATCATCCCCTTTGGTTTTTCTTTTTTTGCCCTAAGCTGGCAGGGTATGCCCAGACGTAGGTCCCTTGCTCACTTTGCCACTGGATTCAAGCTATCCTGGCTGATGACAGCTGATTAGCCAGAAACCAGTCCCAGGATGCTTGTTTCAGGTCCAGAGATGACATGGCTTGGCAGTTCAGACTGGAGTG
Organism: Triturus cristatus; assembly: GCF_964204655.1. Classification (NCBI taxonomy): domain Eukaryota; kingdom Metazoa; phylum Chordata; class Amphibia; order Caudata; family Salamandridae; genus Triturus; species Triturus cristatus. The sequence goes on along the minus strand of NC_140579.1, from coordinate 1,032,237,214 downwards.
ATCCCATGAGGCACAGGGTAAGACTGATTTGCATATGGTCATGTCTGAACTAGGGTGGCGGAGTGAGCTAAAGAATGATGATGGATTAAACCCAGATCAGTTTACTGGGGGTGAGTGCTAACAATGTTCAACACTAGGTCCATCATCCCCTTTGGTTTTGCTTTGTTCGCCCTATGTTGGCAGGGTATGCCCAGACGTGGGTCCCTTGCTCACTTTGCCACTGGATTCATGTTAACCTGGCTGATGACGGCTGATTAGCCAGAAAACGGTCCCAGGATGCTTGTTTCCGGTCCAGGTAAGACATGGCTTGGCAGTTCGGGCTGGATTGTTCCCATGAGGCACAGGGTCAGACTGATTTGCATATGGTCATTTCTGAACTGGGGTGGTGGAGTGAGCTAAAGAATGATGAAGGATTAAACCCAGATCAGTTGACTTGGCGTGAGTGCTCGCAATGTTCAACACTTCGTCCATCATCCCCTTTGGTTTTGCTTTGTTTGCCCTAAGTTGGCAGGGTATGCCCAGACGTGGGTCTCTTGTTCACTTTGCCACTGGATTCAAGCTAGCCTGGCTGGTGACAGCCGATTAGCCAGAAACCCGTCCCAGGATGTTGTTTCCGGTCCAGGGAAGACATAGCTTGGCAGTTCGAGCTGGACTGTTCCCATGAGGCACAGGGTCATACTGATTTGCATATGGCCATATCTGAACTGGGGTGGGGGGAGTGAGCTTAAGAATGATGATGGAGTAAACCCAAATCAGTTGACTGGGCGTTTGTGCTTGCAATGTTCAACACTCCGTCCATTATCCCCTTTGGTTTTACTTTGTTCGCACTAAGTTGGCAGGGTATGCCCAGATGTGGTTCCCTTGCTCACTTTGCCACTGGATTCAAGCTAGCCTGGCTTATGACGGCTGATTAGCCAGAAACCAGTCCCAGGATGCTTGTTTCCGGTCAAGGGAAAGCATGGCTTGGCAGTTCGGGCTGGACTGTTACCATGAGGCACAGGGTCAGACTGATTTGCATATGGCCATTTCTGAACTGGGGTGGCGGAGTGAGCTAAAGAATGATGATGGATCAAACCCAGATCAGATGACTGGGTGTGAGTGCTTGCAATGTTCAAGACTCCGTCCATCATCCCTTTTGGTTTTGCCTTGTTCGCCCTAAGTTGGCAAAGTATGCCCAGACGTGGGTCCTTTGCTCACTTTGCCACTGGATTCAAGCTAGCCTGGCTGATGATGGCTGATGAGCCAGAAACCAGTCCCAGGATGCTTGTTTCCGGTCCAGGGAAGAAATGGCTTGGCAGTTCGGGCTGGAGTGTTCCCATGAGGCACAGGGTCAGACTGATTTGCATATGGCCATGTCTGAACTGGGGTGGCCGAGTGAGCTAAAGAATGATGATGGATTAAATCCAGATCAGTTGACTGGGGGTGAGTGCTTGCAATGTTCAACCCTCCGTCCATCATCCCCTTTGGTTTTGCTTTGTTCGCCCTAAGTTGGCAGGGTATGCCCAGACGTGGGACCCTTCCTCACTTTGCCACTGGATTCAAGCTAGCCTGGCTGATGACGGCTGATTAGCCAGAAACCGGTCCCAGGATGCTTGTTTCCGGTCCTGGGAAGACATGGCTTGACAGTTCGGGCTGGACTGTTCCCATGAGGCACAGGGTCAGACTGATTTGCATATGGCCATGTCTGAACTGGGGTGGCGGAGTGAGCAAAAGAATGATGATGGATTAAACCCAGATCAGTTGACTGGGGTGAGTGCTTGCAATGTTCAACACTACGTCCATCATCCCCTTTGGTTTTGCTTGGTTTGCCCTAAGTTGGCAGGGTATGCCCAGATGTGGGTCCCTTGCTCAGTTTGCCACTGGATTCAAGCTAGCCTGGCTGATGATGGCTGATTAGCCAGAAATCAGTCCCAGGATGCTTGTTGCCGGTCCAGGGAAGACATGGCTTGGCAGTTCGGGCTGGAGTGTTCCCATGAGGCACAGGGTCAGACTGATTTGCATATGGCCATGTCTGAATTGGGGTGGCAGAGTGAGCTAAAGAGTAAAGACTGATGATTGAGTAAACCCTGAAAAGTTGACTGGGGTGAGTGCTTGCAATGTTCAACACTCCTTCCATCATCCCCTTTGGTTTTTCTTTTTTTGCCCTAAGTTGGCAGGGTATGCCCAGACGTGGGTCCCTTGCTCACTTTGCCACTGGATTCAAGCTAGCCTGGCTGATGACAGCTGATTAGCCAGAAACCAGTCCCAGGATGCTTGTTTCAGGACCAGGGATGACATGGCTTGGCAGTTCAGGCTGGAGTGTTCCCATGAGGCACAGGGTAAGACTGATTTGCATATGGTCATGTCTGAACTAGGGTGGCGGAGTGAGCTAAAGAATGATGATGGATTAAACCCAGATCAGTTGACTGGGGTAAGTGCTTGCAATGTTCAACACTCCGTCCATCATCCCCTTTGGTTTTGCTTTTTTCGCCCTAATTTGGCAGGGTATGCCCAGACGTGGGTCCCTTGCTCACTTTGCCACTAGATTCAAGCTTGCCTGGCTGATGGCGGCCGATTAGCCAGAAACTGGTCCCAGGATGCTTGTTTCCGGTCCAGGGAAGACATGGCTAGTCAGTTCGGGCTGGACTGTTCCCATGAGGCACAGGGTCAGACTGATTTGCATATGGCCATATCTGAACTGGGGTGGCAGAGTGAGCTAAAGAATGATGATGCATTAAACCCAGATCAGTTGACTGGGGGTGAGTGCTTGCAATGTTCAACACTTCGTACATCATCCCCTTTGGTTTTGCTTTCTTTGCCCTAAGTTGGCAGGGTATGCCCAGACGTGGGTCCCTTGCTAACTTTGCAACTGGATTCAAGCTAGCCTGGCTGATGACGGCCGATTAGCTAGAAACCGGTCCCAGGTTGCTTTTTTCCAGTCCAGGGAAGATATGGCTTGTTAGTTTGGGCTGGACTGTTCCCATGAGGCACAGGGTCAGACTGATTTGCATATGGCCATGTCTGAACTGAGGTGGCGGAGTGAGCTAAAGAATGATGATGGAATAAACCCAAATCAGTTGACTGGGAGTGAGTGCTTGCAATGTTCAACACTCCGTCCATCATCGCCTTTTGCTTTGTTCGCCCTAAGTTGGCAGGGTATGCCCAGAAGTGGGTCCCTTGCTCACTTTGCCACTGGATTTAGGGTAGCCTGGCTGATGGCGGCCGATTAGCCATAAACCGGTCCCAGGATGCTTGTTTCCGGTTCAGGGAATACATGGCTTGTCAGTTCGGGCTGGACTGTTCCCATGAGGCACAGGGTCAGACTGATTTGCATGTGTCCATGTATGAATGGGGGTGGCGGAGTGAGCTAAAGAACGATGATGGATTAAACCCAGATCAGTTGACTGGGGTGAGTGCTTGCAATGTTCAACACTCCGTCCATTATCCCCTTTGGTTTTGCTTTGTTCGCACTACGTTGGCAGGGTATGCCCAGACGTTGTTCCCTTGCTCACTTTGCCACTGGATTCAAGCTAGCCTGGCTGATGACGGCTGATTAGCCAGAAACCGGTCCCAGGATGCTTGTTTCCGGTCCTGGGACGACATGGCTTGACAGTTTCGGGCTGGACTGTTCCCATGAGGCACAGGGTCAGACTGATTTGCATATGGCCATGTCTGAACTGGGGTGGCGGAGTGAGCTAAAGAATGATGATGGATTAAACCCAGATCAGTTGACTGGGGTGAGTGCTTGCAATGTTCAACACTATGTCCATGATCCCCTTTGCTTTTGCTTTGCTTGCCCTAAGTTGGCAGGGTATGCCCAGATGTGGGTTCCTTGCTCAGTTTGCCACTGGATTCAAGCTAGCCTGGCTGATGATGGCTGATTAGCCAGAAATCAGTCCCAGGATGCTTGTTTCAGGTCCAGGGATGACATGGCTTGGCAGTTCAGGCTGGAGTGTTCCCATGAGGCACAGGGTCAGACTGATTTGCATATGGTCATGTCTGAACTAGGGTGGCGGAGTGAGCTAAAGAATGATGATGGATTAAACCCAGATCAGTTGACTGGGGTGAGTGCTTGCAATGTTCAACACTCCGTCCATCATCCCCTTTGGTTTTGCTTTTTTCGCCCTAATTTGGCAGAGTTTGCCCAGACGTGGGTCCCTTGCTCACTTTGCCACTAGATTCAAGCTTGCTTGGCTGATGGCGGCCGATTAGCCAGAAACTGGTCCCAGGATGCTTGTTTCCGGTCCAGGGAAGACATGGCTAGTCAGTTCAGGCTGGACTGTTCCCATGACGCACATGGTCAGACTGATTTGCATATGGACATGTCTGAACTGGAGTGGCGGAGTGAGCTAAAGAATGATGATGTATGAAACCCAGATCAGTGGACTGGGGGCGAATGCTTACAATGTTCAACACTCCTTCCATCATCCCCTTTGATTTTGCTTTGTTCGCCCTAAGTTGCAGGGTATGCCCAGACCTAGGTCCCTTGCTAACTTTGCAACTGGATTCAAGCTAGCCTGGCTGATGACGGCCGATTAGCCAGAAACCGGTCCCAGGTTGCTTGTTTCCAGTCCAGAGAAGACATGGCTTGTTAGTTTGGGCTGGACTGTTCCCATGAGGCACAGGGTCAGACTGATTTGCATATGGCCATGTCTGAACTGAGGTGGCGGAGTGAGCTAAAGAATGATGATGGAATAAACCCAGATCAGTTGACTGGAAGTGAGTGCTTGCAATGTTCAACACTCCGTCCATCATCCCCTTTGGTTTTGCTTTGTTCGCCCTAAATTGGCAGGGTATGCCCAGAAGTGGGTCCCTTGCTCACTTTGCCACTGGATTTAGGGTAGCCTGGCTGATGGCGGCCGATTAGCCATAAACCGGTCCCAGGATGCTTGTTTCCGGTTCAGGGAATACATGGCTTGTCAGTTCGGGCTGGACTGTACCCACGAGGCACAGGGTCAGACTGATTTGCATATGGCCATGTCTGAACTGGGGTGGCGGAGTGAGCTAAAGAATGATGATGGATTAAACCCAGATCAGTTGACTGATGGTGAGTGCTTGCAATGTTCAACACTTCGTCCATCATCCCCTTTGGTTTTGCTTTCTTTGCCCTAAGTTGGCAGGGTATGCCCAGACGTGGGTCCCTTGCTAACTTTGCAACTGGATTCAAGCTAGCCTGGCTGATGACGGCCGATTAGCTAGAAACCGGTCCCAGGTTGCTTTTTTCCAGTCCAGGGAAGACATGGCTTGTTAGTTTGGGCTGGACTGTTCCCATGAGGCACAGGGTCAGACTGATTTGCATATGGCCATGTCTGAACTGAGGTGGCGGAGTGAGCTAAAGAATGATGATGGAATAAACCCAGATCAGTTGACTGGGAGTGAGTGCTTGCAATGTTCAACACTCCGTCCATCATCGCCTTTTGCTTTGTTCGCCCTAAGTTGGCAGGGTATGCCCAGAAGTGGGTCCCTTGCTCACTTTGCCACTGGATTTAGGGTAGCCTGGCTGATGGCGGCCGATTAGCCATAAACCGGTCCCAGGATGCTTGTTTCCGGTTCAGGGAATACATGGCTTGTCAGTTCGGGCTGGACTGTTCCCATGAGGCACAGGGTCAGACTGATTTGCATGTGTCCATGTATGAATGGGGGTGGCGGAGTGAGCTAAAGAACGATGATGGATTAAACCCAGATCAGTTGACTGGGGTGAGTGCTTGCAATGTTCAACACTCCGTCCATTATCCCCTTTGGTTTTGCTTTGTTCGCACTACGTTGGCAGGGTATGCCCAGACGTTGTTCCCTTGCTCACTTTGCCACTGGATTCAAGCTAGCCTGGCTGATGACGGCTGATTAGCCAGAAACCGGTCCCAGGATGCTTGTTTCCGGTCCTGGGACGACATGGCTTGACAGTTTCGGGCTGGACTGTTCCCATGAGGCACAGGGTCAGACTGATTTGCATATGGCCATGTCTGAACTGGGGTGGCGGAGTGAGCTAAAGAATGATGATGGATTAAACCCAGATCAGTTGACTGGGGTGAGTGCTTGCAATGTTCAACACTATGTCCATGATCCCCTTTGCTTTTGCTTTGCTTGCCCTAAGTTGGCAGGGTATGCCCAGATGTGGGTTCCTTGCTCAGTTTGCCACTGGATTCAAGCTAGCCTGGCTGATGATGGCTGATTAGCCAGAAATCAGTCCCAGGATGCTTGTTTCAGGTCCAGGGATGACATGGCTTGGCAGTTCAGGCTGGAGTGTTCCCATGAGGCACAGGGTAAGACTGATTTGCATATGGTCATGTCTGAACTAGGGTGGCGGAGTGAGCTAAAGAATGATGATGGATTAAACCCAGATCAGTTGACTGGGGTGAGTGCTTGCAATGTTCAACACTCCGTCCATCATCCCCTTTGGTTTTGCTTTTTTCGCCCTAATTTGGCAGAGTTTGCCCAGACGTGGGTCCCTTGCTCACTTTGCCACTAGATTCAAGCTTGCTTGGCTGATGGCGGCCGATTAGCCAGAAACTGGTCCCAGGATGCTTGTTTCCGGTCCAGGGAAGACATGGCTAGTCAGTTCAGGCTGGACTGTTCCCATGACGCACATGGTCAGACTGATTTGCATATGGACATGTCTGAACTGGAGTGGCGGAGTGAGCTAAAGAATGATGATGTATGAAACCCAGATCAGTGGACTGGGGGCGAATGCTTACAATGTTCAACACTCCTTCCATCATCCCCTTTGATTTTGCTTTGTTCGCCCTAAGTTGCAGGGTATGCCCAGACCTAGGTCCCTTGCTAACTTTGCAACTGGATTCAAGCTAGCCTGGCTGATGACGGCCGATTAGCCAGAAACCGGTCCCAGGTTGCTTGTTTCCAGTCCAGAGAAGACATGGCTTGTTAGTTTGGGCTGGACTGTTCCCATGAGGCACAGGGTCAGACTGATTTGCATATGGCCATGTCTGAACTGAGGTGGCGGAGTGAGCTAAAGAATGATGATGGAATAAACCCAGATCAGTTGACTGGAAGTGAGTGCTTGCAATGTTCAACACTCCGTCCATCATCCCCTTTGGTTTTGCTTTGTTCGCCCTAAATTGGCAGGGTATGCCCAGAAGTGGGTCCCTTGCTCACTTTGCCACTGGATTTAGGGTAGCCTGGCTGATGGCGGCCGATTAGCCATAAACCGGTCCCAGGATGCTTGTTTCCGGTTCAGGGAATACATGGCTTGTCAGTTCGGGCTGGACTGTACCCACGAGGCACAGGGTCAGACTGATTTGCATATGGCCATGTCTGAACTGGGGTGGCGGAGTGAGCTAAAGAATGATGATGGATTAAACCCAGATCAGTTGACTGATGGTGAGTGCTTGCAATGTTCAACACTTCGTCCATCATCCCCTTTGGTTTTGCTTTCTTCGCCCTAAGTTGGCAGGGTATGCCCAGAAGTGGGTCCCTTGCTAACTTTGCAACTGTATTCAAGGTAGTCTGGCTGACGACAGCCGATTAGCCAGAAACCGGTCCCAGGTTGCTTGTTTCCAGTCCAGGGAAGACATGGCCTGGCACTTCGGGGTGGACTGTTCCCATGATGCACAGGGTCACACTGATTTGCATATGGCCATGTCTGAACTGGGATGCCGGAGTGAGCTAAAGAATGATGATGGATTAAACCCAGATCAGTTGACTGGGGGTGAGTGCTTGCAATGTTCAACACTACGTCCATCATCCCCTTTGGTTTTGCATTGTTCACCATATGTTGGCAGGGTATGCCCAGACGTGGGTCCCTTGCTCACTTTGCCACTGGATTCAGGCTAGCCTGGCTGATGACGGCTGATTAGCCAGAAACCGGTCCCAGGATGCTTGTTTCCGGTACAGGGAAGACATGGCTTGGAAGTTCGGGCTGGAATGTTGCCATCAGGCACAGGGTCAGACTGATTTGCATATGGACATGTTGAACTGGGCATGGAGGAGTGAGCTAAAAAATGATGATGGATTAAACCCAGATCAGTCGACTGGAGTGAGTGCTTGCAATGTTCAACACTCCGTCCATCATCCCCTTTGGTTTTGCTTTGCTCGCCCTAAGTTGGCAGGGTATGCCCAGACGTGGGTCCCTTACTCACTTTGCCACAGGATTCAAGCTAGCATGGCTGATGACGGCTGATTAGCCAGAAACCGGTCCCAGGATACTTTTTTCCAGTCCAGGGAAGACATGGCTTGGCATTTCAGGCTGTAGTGTTCCCATGAGGCACAGGGTCAGACTGATTTGCATATGGCCATATCTGAACTGGGATGCCGGAGTGAGCTAAAGAATGATGATGGATTAAACCCAGATCAAGAGACAGGGGGTGAGTGCTTGCAATGTTCAACACTAGGTCCATCATCCCCTTTGGTTTTGCATTGTTCACCATATGTTGGCAGGGTATGCCCAGAAGTGGGTCCCTTGCTCACTTTGCCACTGGATTCAGGCTAGCCTGGCTGATGACGGTTGATTAGCCAGAAACTGGTCCCAGGATGCTTTTTTCCGGTACAGGGAAGACATGGCTTGGAAGTTCGGGCTGGAATGTTCCCATCAGGCACAGGGTCAGACTGATTTGCATACGGACATGTTGAACTGGGCGTGGAGGAGTGAGCTAAAAAATGATGATGGATTAAACCCAGATCAGTTGACTGGAGTAAGTGCTTGCAATGTTCAACACTCTGTCCATCATCCCCTTTGGTTTTGCTTTGCTTGCCCTAAGTTGGCAGGGTATGCCCAGATGTGGGTTCCTTGCTCAGTTTGCCACTGGATTCAAGCTAGCCTGGCTGATGATGGCTGATTAGCCAGAAATCAGTCCCAGGATGCTTGTTGCCGGTCCAGGGAAGACATGGCCTGGCAGTTCGGGCTGGAGTGTTACCATGAGGCACAGGGTCATACTGATTTGCATATGGCCATGTCTGAATTGGGGTGGCGGAGTGAGCTAAAGAGTAAAGACTGATGATTGAGTAAACCCAGAAAAGTTGACTGGGGTGAGTGCTTGCAATGTTCAACACTCCGTCCATCATCCCCTTTGGTTTTTCTTTTTTCGCCCTAAGTTGGCAGGGTATGCCCAGACGTGGGTCCCTTGCTCACTTTGCCACTGGATTCAAGCTAGCCTGGCTGATGACAGCTGATTAGCCAGAAACCAGTCCCAGGATGCTTGTTTCAGGTCCAGGGATGACATGGCTTGGCAGTTCAGGCTGGAGTGTTCCCATGAGGCACAGGGTAAGACTGATTTGCATATGGTCATGTCTGAACTAGGGTGGCGGAGTGAGCTAAAGAATGATGATGGATTAAACCCAGATCAGTTGACTGGGGTGAGTGCTTGCAATGTTCAACACTCCGTCCATCATCCCCTTTGGTTTTGCTTTTTTCGCCCTAATTTGGCAGAGTTTGCCCAGACGTGGGTCCCTTGCTCACTTTGCCACTAGATTCAAGCTTGCTTGGCTGATGGCGGCCGATTAGCCAGAAACTGGTCCCAGGATGCTTGTTTCCGGTCCAGGGAAGACATGGCTAGTCAGTTCAGGCTGGACTGTTCCCATGACGCACATGGTCAGACTGATTTGCATATGGACATGTCTGAACTGGAGTGGCGGAGTGAGCTAAAGAATGATGATGTATGAAACCCAGATCAGTGGACTGGGGGCGAATGCTTACAATGTTCAACACTCCTTCCATCATCCCCTTTGATTTTGCTTTGTTCGCCCTAAGTTGCAGGGTATGCCCAGACCTAGGTCCCTTGCTAACTTTGCAACTGGCTTCAAGCTAGCCTGGCTGATGACGGCCGATTAGCCAGAAACCGGTCCCAGGTTGCTTGTTTCCAGTCCAGAGAAGACATGGCTTGTTAGTTTGGGCTGGACTGTTCCCATGAGGCACAGGGTCAGACTGATTTGCATATGGCCATGTCTGAACTGAGGTGGCGGAGTGAGCTAAAGAATGATGATGGAATAAACCCAGATCAGTTGACTGGAAGTGAGTGCTTGCAATGTTCAACACTCCGTCCATCATCCCCTTTGGTTTTGCTTTGTTCGCCCTAAATTGGCAGGGTATGCCCAGAAGTGGGTCCCTTGCTCACTTTGCCACTGGATTTAGGGTAGCCTGGCTGATGGCGGCCGATTAGCCATAAACCGGTCCCAGGATGCTTGTTTCCGGTTCAGGGAATACATGGCTTGTCAGTTCGGGCTGGACTGTACCCACGAGGCACAGGGTCAGACTGATTTGCATATGGCCATGTCTGAACTGGGGTGGCGGAGTGAGCTAAAGAATGATGATGGATTAAACCCAGATCAGTTGACTGATGGTGAGTGCTTGCAATGTTCAACACTTCGTCCATCATCCCCTTTGGTTTTGCTTTCTTCGCCCTAAGTTGGCAGGGTATGCCCAGAAGTGGGTCCCTTGCTAACTTTGCAACTGTATTCAAGGTAGTCTGGCTGACGACAGCCGATTAGCCAGAAACCGGTCCCAGGTTGCTTGTTTCCAGTCCAGGGAAGACATGGCCTGGCACTTCGGGGTGGACTGTTCCCATGATGCACAGGGTCACACTGATTTGCATATGGCCATGTCTGAACTGGGATGCCGGAGTGAGCTAAAGAATGATGATGGATTAAACCCAGATCAGTTGACTGGGGGTGAGTGCTTGCAATGTTCAACACTACGTCCATCATCCCCTTTGGTTTTGCATTGTTCACCATATGTTGGCAGGGTATGCCCAGACGTGGGTCCCTTGCTCACTTTGCCACTGGATTCAGGCTAGCCTGGCTGATGACGGCTGATTAGCCAGAAACCGGTCCCAGGATGCTTGTTTCCGGTACAGGGAAGACATGGCTTGGAAGTTCGGGCTGGAATGTTGCCATCAGGCACAGGGTCAGACTGATTTGCATATGGACATGTTGAACTGGGCATGGAGGAGTGAGCTAAAAAATGATGATGGATTAAACCCAGATCAGTCGACTGGAGTGAGTGCTTGCAATGTTCAACACTCCGTCCATCATCCCCTTTGGTTTTGCTTTGCTCGCCCTAAGTTGGCAGGGTATGCCCAGACGTGGGTCCCTTACTCACTTTGCCACAGGATTCAAGCTAGCATGGCTGATGACGGCTGATTAGCCAGAAACCGGTCCCAGGATACTTTTTTCCGGTCCAGGGAAGACATGGCTTGGCATTTCAGGCTGTAGTGTTCCCATGAGGCACAGGGTCAGACTGATTTGCATATGGCCATATCTGAACTGGGATGCCGGAGTGAGCTAAAGAATGATGATGGATTAAACCCAGATCAAGAGACAGGGGGTGAGTGCTTGCAATGTTCAACACTAGGTCCATCATCCCCTTTGGTTTTGCATTGTTCACCATATGTTGGCAGGGTATGCCCAGAAGTGGGTCCCTTGCTCACTTTGCCACTGGATTCAGGCTAGCCTGGCTGATGACGGTTGATTAGCCAGAAACCGGTCCCAGGATGCTTTTTTCCGGTACAGGGAAGACATGGCTTGGAAGTTCGGGCTGGAATGTTCCCATCAGGCACAGGGTCAGACTGATTTGCATACGGACATGTTGAACTGGGCGTGGAGGAGTGAGCTAAAAAATGATGATGGATTAAACCCAGATCAGTCGACTGGAGTGAGTGCTTGCAATGTTCAACACTCCGTCCATCATCCCCTTTGGTTGTGCTTTGTTCGCCCTAAGTTGGCAGGGTATGCCCAGACGGGGTCCTTTGCTAACTTTGCAACTGGATTCAAGCTAGCCTGGCTGATGACGGCCGATTAGCCAGAAACCGGTCCCAAGATGCTTGTTTCCGGTCCAGTGAAGACATGGCTTGGCATTTCGGGCTGGAGTGTTCCTATGATGCACAGGGTCACACTGATTTGCATATGGCCATGTCTGAACTGGGATGCCGGAGTGAGCTAAAGAATGATGATGGATTAAACCCAGATCAAGAGACAGGGGGTGAGTGCTTGCAATGTTCAACACTAGGTCCATCATCCCCTTTGGTTTTGCATTGTTCACCATATGTTGGCAGGGTATGCCCAGAAGTGGGTCCCTTGCTCACTTTGCCACTGGATTCAGGCTAGCCTGGCTGATGACGGTTGATTAGCCAGAAACCGGTCCCAGGATGCTTTTTTCCGGTACAGGGAAGACATGGCTTGGAAGTTCGGGCTGGAATGTTCCCATCAGGCACAGGGTCAGACTGATTTGCATACGGACATGTTGAACTGGGTGTGGAGGAGTGAGCTAAAAAATGATGATGGATTAAACCCAGATCAGTCGACTGGAGTGAGTGCTTGCAATGTTCAACACTCCGTCCATCATCCCCTTTGGTTGTGCTTTGTTCGCCCTAAGTTGGCAGGGTATGCCCAGACGGGGTCCCTTGCTAACTTTGCAACTGGATTAAAGCTAGCCTGGCTGATGACGGCGATTAGCCAGAAACCTGTCCCAGGATGCTTGTTTCCGGTCCAGTGAAGACATGGCTTGGCATTTCGGGCTGGAGTGTTCCCATGATGCACAGGCTCACACTGATTTGCATATGTCCATGTCTGAACTAGGATGCCGGAGTGAGCTAAAGAATGATGATGGATTAAACCCAGATCAGTTGACTGGGGTGAGTGCTTGCAATGTTCAACACTAGGTCCATCATCCCCTTTGGTTTTGCATTGTTCACCATATGTTGGCAGGGTATGCCCAGACGTGGGTCCCTTGCTCACTTTGCCACTGGTTTCAGGCTAGCCTGGCTGATGACGGCTGATTAGCCAGAAACCGGTCCCAGGATGCTTGTTTCCGGTACAGGGAAGACATGGCTTGGAAGTTCGGGCTTGAATGATCCCATCAGGCACAGGGTCGGACTGATTTGCATATGGACATGTTGAACTGGGCGTGGAGGAGTGAGCTAAAAAATTATGATGGATTAAACCCAGATCAGTCGACTGGAGTGAGTGCTTGCAATGTTCAACACTCCGTCCATCATCCCCTTTGGTTTTGCTTTGCTCGCCCTAAGTTGGCAGGGTATGCCCAGACGTGAATCCCTTACTCACTTTGCCACGGGATTCAAGCTAGCATGGCTGATGATGGCTGATTAGCCAGAATCCGGTCCCAGGATACTTTTTTCCGGTCCAGGGAAGACATGGCTTGGCATTTCGGGCTGTAGTGTTCCCATGAGGCACAGGGTCAGACTGATATGCATATGACCATGTCTGAACTGGGGTGGTCGTCTTTGTTTGTCTATTGACTGCCCCGGCCAGACCCGATACTCACTTTGTGGTCCTTTCTGTTGGGGGTAACTGCTGCTGCTGTTGGGGCTTGTCCTCTCCCTCCCGCCGCCGCGAATCCTTCGTGGCCGCAGCGTGGAGGCGGGGCAAGCGGCGGACTTCATCTCCCAGCCTTCCCGGACGGCGGAAGCTACGTCACCCCATACGCGCCCGGAGGCGCCATTAAAACTACCCTACACCCGGTGGAGCGGGTCGTCTTTGTTTGTCTATTGACTGCCCCGGCCAGACCCGATACTCACTTTGTGGTCCTTTCTGTTGGGGGTAACTGCTGCTGCTGTTGGGGCTTGTCCTCTCCCTCCCGCCGCCGCGAATCCTTCGTGGCCGCAGCGTGGAGGCGGGGCAAGCGGCGGACTTCATCTCCCAGCCTTCCCGGACGGCGGAAGCTACGTCACCCCATACGCGCCCGGAGGCGCCATTAAAACTACCCTACACCCGGTGGAGCGGGTCGTCTTTGTTTGTCTATTGACTGCCCCGGCCAGACCCGATACTCACTTTGTGGTCCTTTCTGTTGGGGGTAACTGCTGCTGCTGTTGGGGCTTGTCCTCTCCCTCCCGCCGCCGCGAATCCTTCGTGGCCGCAGCGTGGAGGCGGGGCAAGCGGCGGACTTCATCTCCCAGCCTTCCCGGACGGCGGAAGCTACGTCACCCCATACGTGCCCGGAGGCGCCATTAAAACTACCCTACACCCGGTGGAGCGGGTCGTCTTTGTTTGTCTATTGACTGCCCCGGCCAGACCCGATACTCACTTTGTGGTCCTTTCTGTTGGGGGTAACTGCTGCTGCTGTTGGGGCTTGTCCTCTCCCTCCCACCGCCGCGAATCCTTCGTGGCCGCAGCGTGGAGGCGGGGCAAGCGGCGGACTTCATCTCCCAGCCTTCCCGGACGGCGGAAGCTACGTCACCCCATACGCGCCCGGAGGCGCCATTAAAACTACCCTACACCCCGCGTCGCGGGACGCGCGCGGGCAACGCCGGGCTAAGCCCGGGCAAAGGGCGGGCCCTCTGTGGCCCTCAGAGGACTGACTGAGGCCGGGACGGGCCCACCCCATTTACTTTGTGAATTGGAGACATTACGTAAGAACTGGTATGTGCGGTTACTATTATTACTAAATCTGTGGAAACCAGCTGGGTGCTGACATAAATTTGATTGAGTGCTGTACTGTCTCCGGTGAATATTGATATCCCTATGCCATGAGTGAGCAGATGAAAAAGGGAACTCTTGATAGCTATTTTAAGAAATCTAATACTGACTCTGCCCGGGAGGTAGTTCTTGCAGAACTGAGGGCCAGACGCCGTTGTTCAATAGAACTTATAAAAAATATGGCATCAACCTCGCTATTTCCTGAAGCTCCATGTACGGGCATTGAGGTTTCTTCTTTCCAGGACTCTATGCTACCCTTGGGTACTAACGACTCTACTAGGAGCCCTGTTACGTCTATTGTGCACGAACAAAGTACTGATATGGCCCTACCTATTCTTCTTTCCCCCATCCCTCCCCCTGATGATTCAAATATTATCTTGGATGTCCAACATGAGTTATCACCCCAAGCTAATGAGTCGATATCTACAAATGATATTATATATAGTCAGACCACACTGACCGGCCCAGTGCCCAGGAAAAAAAGGAAGATTGTCTCTGAGTTACGTAAAAACAAATGTAACAAAATTTCTAGAACTAACTCTAATGCTACCTGTTCTGGAAATAATGCTACCCTCAGTTCACTGAAACAACCTCCCACTGGTAGTATTGCATCTAGCTTGAACCGAGTTGGCACTAATGGGGAGCTACTGGATGAAATTGGCAAATTGATGGAAAAACTTATGTTGCCAATTGTAGAAAGTTTAAAGAATATTGAAGAAAGGCTAGTGAAAGTTGAATCTTTAGTGGGAAATAAGATGGAACAAAACATGACCACATCTGGCCCTTCACAAACACCATCTACAGTTTTGGCTTCTGCTACAGTTTCTTCTAGCTTACCCCCAGACGAACAAGCGACTCTATTGATTACATCAATAAGCAAGGGAGGGGTTAGCTATTCAGATAGTACCAGCACCTCTAAACCATCTTGCACAACCATGGCTAGGGTTAGGACCAGTCCTGTAAACACCCCAAAGAATGAGGGTCATATGTCTGTTAAACCGGGGCACAACATAGATCCCTCAACTAAACTACGAGGTCCGTTGTCTATTAACTTACCACCAGAGGCAGTCCCCCTGGTAGTTGTGCTTGCAGGGGTTCCTATGATAAAACCGGATGTTGCAGAAGGATACCACCAACTAAAAAACAAAGTTATCCACTGGCTAGGCCAAAATCGCCCTCTTCCTTCCTATATTAATGGGGAAATCTTACACGTAAGACGCCTGCCCTGGTTGGGTAACACTGCAAAAACTATACACGGGGATGTTATCCTCATTAACTTTAGGGACCCAAGAGCTGTTGCTCATATCCTGAACTGGCAAACGCTGTATAGGAGTTCATCAATCACAACTTGGGAACTTACCTACTTTTTTCCAAGACCAAAACCAGCTGTCACCTCTGTGATGGGGGATTCATCCAATATCCAACATAATCTAATGATCCCCTTAAGAAACAGATTTGAGGTGTTAGAAAGCTTGGAGGATGTTGATTGACTCAACACTCATGAGTCTACGAGAGCACCACCTGCGGCGCCCGAGACAAATACATGTATGCATTATAATGAGTCTAGTACTGTATCATCTCCAGTAGAGGTAGAATATCCCCTTGAGCACTTGGTCGATCATGCCCTGCGAACTCCAGATAATGCTAGGGTTATTACTCAGGAATCAGTAGGCACCCTATTTTCATGGAATATTGCTGGGCTGATCTCCAAAATGGAATCACCAGAGTGGATGAGTTTTGTTAATAAATTTGACCTTTGCATATTCCAGGAAACTTGGGCCTGTGAAGCATGTTTTATGCAGGGCTACTTGAATTATTTTGTCCCTGCGGTAAAAGGCCCAAGGGGTAGACCTATGGGGGGCCTAGTAGTTTGGGTTCGTCAAACTATAAAATTGGGCATTAAAGTTTTTGATACAAGAAGCAGGGATATCCAACTAATCAGACTAGACTTAGGAAAGTTGGGTAGTGTTGACATTTATAATGTTTATGTCCGGAGGAAGAAGAGTGGGAGGTCAGAGGTACTAGAAGATCTTGATAGCCTCATTGACATACACTCGCCGACCAATAATATTATCATTGCGGGCGATTTTAATAGTACATTTGAACCCTTGATTAGCAATGATGATCTCTTTGGAGAAGAGGAGGATCGACTATGGGGCGTGCCTAAATTAGAGCTGCCTCCAATAGTGCGATGGACCGCTGATATCATTGGTTTAAATGCTCTATGTTATGGTAAGGGGCTAAGAGCACTGAATGGCAGGACAAGTGGAGATAGAAAAGGTGCAAGCACATTTGATAACGGTAGGCACAATAGCAGAATTGACTATCTGTTATGCAGCCTAAAGCTATGGCCATCTGTCTGTAATATGTATGTGGATGGAAGGTTGGAGAGTGACCATAACCCTTTGTGCCTGTCACATAAGTGGTGGCCACATACTGGCTTGCCTGTGGGACTTCCTGTGCTCGTACCACCCCGGATAGTTCCCACAAACAACATGAGGAGGTTACGCTGGGAAAAGGTTGCAATCAACCAACAGGCTATTGATAGTATGAATAGCCGTGTTGACCAAGCCATATTAGACCTAGAGGATTGTAATACACTGAGCAATGGCCTGAACAGGGTTGAAGGAATTCATAATTCCCTTTTTGATGCAATCAAGGGATACTTCCTTAAGCCTGCCAAGGACAAAGGTGACAGGGTCCCCAAGCCAGCTAAATGGTACAACGATGAATGCAGGGAGTGTAGATTTGCATTGGGTAATGCTATTAAGGGAGGGCAAACAGCTTTAATCCAAGTTGCCAGGAAAAATTATAAAATTAGTATTGTGAAGGCCAAACAAGCCTGGGATGAGCAACATTGGATTGAGCTGAAGGCAGCTAGCGATAGCAAGGATTCTCGACAGTTCTGGCACATTGTCAGATGGGGAAAATCAGGTGGCCCTGAATCCCCTCAAAACAATGTCCCTGAAACCGAATGGGTAAAGTATTTTAAAAACCAATATGCTGTTTTTAATACTACCGAACGGCATGAGACAGTCTGTGTAGACCTCCCAAAAGAAAATCCTTTCTGTCTTAGTGAAATCATGACGGCTCTGGATGCAGTTGCCTGCGGACGAGCCCCTGGCCTTGATGGCGTGCCAGCAGATCTATTTGTTAACGATAAAGAGCGTTGGTGCTCATACATCCACCATCTTATTAATGCCATTGCATTGGGTGCATCAGTACCAAAATCCTGGAAGGGTGCAGTGATTATCCCCATTTTCAAGAAAGGAGATCGATCATTGCCAGGTAATTACCGCCCTATAAGCCTTATAGATACTATCCAAAAGGTAGTGGGGCGTGTGATCGTTAATAGGCTCCTGGATTGGGCGGAAGAGACCAAGGCCCTATCAACCTTCCAGGCTGGCTTTCGCCGATCCACAAGTACGGTGGACCAGGTCTTTCGTTTTACCATGATTCAATGGAGGACGGTGGTCCTCGGCAAAGGAAGCCTGTATGCGGCCTTTGTCGATCTAAGGGCCGCTTTTGATCTGGTCCCTCGACTAAAGCTATGGTCGGTTTTACAGAAGCAAGGCATCCCAAACGATTTGCTATCTATGATAATGAGACTCCATGAATCAAATTATGCAAGAATACAGTGGGGTGGCTTAGGCTCAGTTACCTCAGATTTTCCAGTGGAAAGGGGCGTTAGACAGGGATGTTCGATGGCCCCAGTCCTTTTTACACTTTACATCAATGATGTGGTAGCACGTATGACTTCCGCCCAAGTGGATGCCCCTTTTTTAGATGGTATTAAAATTCCTATTTTAATGTTCGCGGATGACACACTCATCCTAGCTAAAACGCCAAGTGGATTGCAGTGTGCTTTGTCAATCTTTGACCAATTTTGTAAAGAGTATGGCCTTGAAGTAAACATTACAAAAACGAAGTTGATGACTTTTAATCCCCATCGTAGTTTCAAGACAAAAATTACCTTAAACAACCGTCCGTTGGAGGTAGTTAATAATTTTACCTACTTGGGTATGCATATATCCAATGCGCAGGCCTGGCGGCACCATATTGAAATTGCAACAATCTAACATAGGCAATTGGCAGGCGCAATCAGCTCAGAACACAGAAAATCATTCACCAAACCTGTGAAACCTGTCTTACAGGTTTATGAAGCTAAAGTTCTGGGTTCTGTACTTTATGGTGCCGAGTTGTGGGGGTTTGAAAAAATGCCGGCTCTTCAACTTGCAGAGAATATATTTCTTAGGGCCATTACAGGCGTTCCCAAAAGCACCCCGCTGCTGCCCCTTAAGTATGACTTGGGCAGAAGAGCCATTGAAGATATGGCACGGCTCCGCCCAATATTGTACTGGCGCAGGTTATGGACCACGCCTGCGCTTTCCCACTACGCTGGGGGCTTTCTAGACATCATAAGAACTGACCTCCATCATAAAATAGGCTGGCTAAAAGCGCTTAGGGCATCCTTGCTTGAGCTTGGCTTGAGCACACTTTGGGAAGATCCTGCAGGAGCAACCTTCCCTTCTAAAAGTACGATCAAGAACATCTATTGGGAGAAGGTTGCCCAGCGGAACTGGTGTAGCCCAAGTGTTGGTAACATGACTAGAGAGTTCCTAGAGGCCAAGATGTACCCCCATCTTGAGCCTTACTGGGATATCATAACCAAGCCAAGAGATAGGAAGCTTCTCTTCCAACTAAGAGCTGGAGCACTTCCCCTTAGATCTTTAACAGCAAAATGGGAAGCGGGAAATAGTGCTGTTTGCCCTGCCTGTGGTACAAAAAATGAAACCATTGGTCATTTCTTGTTTTCTTGTGAAATCTATGCTGCTCCACGGCGTGTATGGCTTACTCCAATGTGCAAAAATTTAGGAACTACTAGTGGCACTGTTGCTCTCCGCATTATATGCACCAGCACATTGCCTTGGATTTCAATTGCCACTGCAAAGTATCTAGGATGGGCGTGGATGATAAGATTGAGACTGCTAGTTAATTGACTATTCTCTTGAACTGGGGGAGACTGCTAGTCTTTTTACTATTCTCCCCCCTGCTAATGTTTAGCATTTTATCGTATGCAATCTCTTTTAAAAATTTTTAACTATTTAAATATCATTGTTTTAACAAAAAGTATCCACTGTAATTACTGCGGAATGTCTAATCCAGGGCTCTAATTATGTCAACCCGCATGTGATCTGAACAGCACCGCTGCCAAATGAAATAATGTCTCCCTTATGGATCTAATTTAACTAGATTTTGTAAAAGTATGTAGTATCGAAATGTATTGTATTTAATAGTATTTTAATGTATCTAATGAATTGCTATTGTATATTGTATCTTGCTTTTATGAATATCCTTCGAATAAAGCATACTTTGACTTGACTTGATATGCATATGGCCATGTCTGAACTGGGGTGGCAGAGTGAGCTAAAGAATGATGATGGATTAAACCCAGATCTGTTTACTGGGGGTGAGTGCTTACAATGTTCAACACTAGGTCCATCATCCCCTTTGGTTTTGCTTTGTTCGCCCTATGTTGGCAGGGTATGCCCAGACGTGGGTCCCTTGCTCACTTTGCCACTGGATTCAAGCTAGCCTGGCTGATGATGGCTGATTAGCCAGAAACCGGTCCCAGGATGCTTGTTTTAGGTCCAGGGAAGACATGGCTTGGCAGTTTGGGCTGGACTGTTCCCTTGAGGCACAGGGTCAGACTGATTTGCATATGGCCATGTCTGAACTGGGATGCCGAAGTGAGCTAAAGAATGATGATGGATTAAACCCAGATCAGTTGACTGGGGGTGAGTGCTTGCAATGTTCAACCCTCCGTCCATCATCCCCTTTGGTTTTGCTTTGTTCACCCTAAGTTGGCAGGGTATGCCCAGACGTGGGACCCTTCCTCACTTTGCCACTGGATTCAAGCTAGCCTGGCTGATGACGGCTGATTAGCCAGAAACCGGTCCCAGGATGCTTGTTTCCGGTCCTGGGAAGACATGGCTTGACAGTTCGGTCTGGACCGTTCCCATGAGGCACAGGGTCAGACTGATTTGCATATGGCCATGTCTGAACTGGGGTGGCGGAGTGAGCAAAAGAATGATGATGGATTAAACCCAGATCAGTTGACTGGGGTGAGTGCTTGCAATGTTTAACACTCCGTCCATCATCCCCTTTGATTTTTCTTTTTTTGCCCTAAGTTGGCAGGGTATGCCCAGACGTGGGTCCCTTGCTCACTTTGCCACTGGATTCAAGCTAGCCTGGCTGATGATGGCTGATTAGCCAGAAACCGGTCCCAGGATGCTTGTTTTAGGTCCAGGGAAGACATGGCTTGGCAGTTTGGGCTGGACTGTTCCCATGAGGCACAGGGTCAGACTGATTTGCATATGGCCATTTCTGAACTGGGGTGGTGGAGTGAGCTAAAGAATGATGAAGGATTAAACCCAGATCAGTTGACTTGGCGTGAGTGCTTGCAATGTTCAACACTTCGTCCATCATCCCCTTTGGTTTTGCTTTGTTCGCCCTAAGTTGGCAGGGTATGCCCAGACGTGGGTCTCTTGTTCACTTTGCCACTGAATTCAAGCTAGCCTGGCTGGTGACAGCCGATTAGCCAGAAACCGGTCCCAGGATGTTGTTTCCGGTCCAGGGAAGACATAGCTTGGCAGTTCGAGCTGGACTGTTCCCATGAGGCACAGGGTCATACTGATTTGCATATGGCCATATCTGAACTGGGGTGGGGGGAGTGAGCTTAAGAATGATGATGGAGTAAACCCAAATCAGTTGACTGGGCGTTTGTGCTTGCAATGTTCAACACTCCGTCCATTATCCCCTTTGGTTTTACTTTGTTCGCACTAAGTTGGCAGGGTATGCCCAGACGTGGTTCCCTTGCTCACTTTGTCACTGGATTCAAGCTAGCCTGGCTGATGACGGCTGATTAGCCAGAAACCAGTCCCAGGATGCTTGTTTCCGGTCAAGGGAAAGCATGGCTTGGCAGTTCGGGCTGGACTGTTACCATGAGGCACAAGGTCAGACTAATTTGCATATGTCCATGTCTGAACTGGGGTGGCAGAGTGAGCTAAAGAATGATGATGAATGAAACCCAGATCAGTTGACTGGGGTGAATGCTTGCAATGTTCAACACTCCTTCCATCATCCCCTTTGATTTTGCTTTGTTCGCCCTAAGTCGGCAAGGTATGCCCAGACGTGGGTCCCTTGCTCACTTTGCCACTGGATTCATGTTAACCTGGCTGATGATGGCTGATTAGCCAGAAAACGGTCCCAGGATGCGTGTTTCCGGTCCAGGGAAGACATGGCTTGGCAGTTTGGGCTGGATTGTTCCCATGAGGCACAGGGTCAGACTGATTTGCATATGGCCATTTCTGAACTGGGGTGGCGGAGTGAGCTAAAGAATGATGATGGATCAAACCCAGATCAGATGACTGGGTGTGAGTGCTTGCAATGTTCAAGACTCCGTCCATCATCCCTTTTGGTTTTGCCTTGTTCGCCCTAAGTTGGCAAGGTATGCCCAGACGTGGGTCCTTTGCTCACTTTGCCACTGGATTCAAGCTAGCCTGGCTGATGATGGCTTATGAGCCAGAAACCAGTCCCAGGATGCTTGTTTCCGGTCCAGGGAAGAAATGGCTTGGCAGTTCGGGCTGGAGTGTTCCCATGAGGCACAGGGTCAGACTGATTTGCATATGGCCATGTCTGAACTGGGGTGGCCGAGTGAGCTAAAGAATGATGATGGATTAAATCACGATCAGTTGACTGGGGGTGAGTGCTTGCAATGTTCAACCCTCCGTCCATCATCCCCTTTGGTTTTGCTTTGTTCGCCCTAAGTTGGCAGGGTATGCCCAGACGTGGGACCCTTCCTCACTTTGCCACTGGATTCAAGCTAGCCTGGCTGATGACGGCTGATTAGCCAGAAACCGGTCCCAGGATGCTTGTTTCCGGTCCTGGGAAGACATGGCTTGACAGTTCGAGCTGGACTGTTCCCATGAGACACAGGGTCAGACTGATTTGCATATGGCGGAGTGAGCAAAAGAATGATGATGGATTAAACCCAGATCAGTTGACTGGGGTGAGTGCTTGCAATGTTCAACACTACGTCCATCATCCCCTTTGGTTTTGCTTTGCTTGCCCTAAGTTGGCGGGGTATGCCCAGATGTGGGTCCCTTGCTCAGTTTGCCACTGGATTCAAGCTAGCCTGGCTGATGATGGCTGATTAGCAAGAAATCAGTCCCAGGATGCTTGTTGCCGGTCCAGGGAAGACATGGCTTGGCAGTTTGGGCTGGAGTGTTCCCATGAGGCACAGGGTCAGACTGATTTGCATATGGCCATGTCTGAATTGGGGTGGCGGAGTGAGCTAAAGAGTAAAGACTGATGATTGAGTAAACCCAGAAAAGTTGACTGGGGTGAGTGCTTGCAATGTTCAACACTACGTCCATCATCCCCTTTGGTTTTGCTTTGCTTGCCCTAAGTTGGCGGGGTATGCCCAGATGTGGGTCCCTTGCTCAGTTTGCCACTGGATTCAAGCTAGCCTGGCTGATGATGGCTGATTAGCCAGAAACCAGTCCCAGGATGCTTGTTTCAGGTCCAGGGATGACATGGCTTGGCAGTTCAGGCTGGAGTGTTCCCATGAGGCACAGGGTAAGACTGATTTGCATATGGTCATGTCTGAACTAGGGTGGTGGAGTGAGCTAAAGAATGATGATGGATTAAACCCAGATCAGTTGACTGGGGTGAGTGCTTGCAATGTTCAACACTCTGTCCATCATCCCATTTGGTTTTGCTTTGTTCGCCCTAAGTTGGCAGGGTATGCCCAGAAGTGGGTCCCTTGCTCACTTTGCCACTGGATTTAGGGTAGCCTGGCTGATGGCGGCCGATTAGCCATAAACCGGTCCCAGGATGCTTGTTTCCGGTTCAGGGAATACATGGCTTGTCAGTTTGGGCTGGACTGTTCCCATGAGGCACAGGGTCAGACTGATTTGCATGTGTCCATGTCTGAATTGGGGTGGCGGAGTGAGCTAAAGAACGATGATGGATTAAACCCAGATCAGTTGACTGGGGGTGAGTGCTTGCAATGTTCAACACTACTTCCATCATCCCCTTTGATTTTGCTTTGTTCCCCCTAAGTTTATCAGGGTATGCCCAGACGTGGGTCCCTTGCTCACTTTGCCACTGGATTCATGTTAACGTGGCTGATGACGGACGATTAGCCAGAAACCGGCCCCAGGTTGCTTGTTTCCAGTCCAGGGAAGACATGGCTTGGCAGTTCGGGCTGGACTGTTCCCATGAGGCACAGGGTCAGACTGATTTGCATATGGCCATGTCTGAACTGAGGTGGCGGAGTGAGCTAAAGAATGATGATGGAATAAACCCAGATCAGTTGACTGGAGTGAGTGCTTGCAATGTTCAACACTCCGTCCATCATCCCCTTTGGTTTTGCTTTGCTCGCACTCAGTTGGCAGGGTATGCCCAGACGTGGGTCCCTTGCTCACTTTGCCACTGGATTCAAGCTAGCCTGGCTGATGACGGCTGATTAGCCAGAAACCGGTCTCAGGATGCTTGTTTCCGGTCCAGGGAAGACATGGCTTGGAAGTTCGGGCTGGAATGTTCCCATGAGGCACCGGGTCAGACTGATTTGCATATGGCCTTGTCTGAACTGGGTGTGGCGGAGTGAGCTAAAAAATGATGAAGGATTAAACCCAGATCAGTAGACTGGGGGTAAGTGCTTGCACTGTTCAACACTCCGTCTATCATCCCCTTTGGTTTTGCTTTTTTTGCCCTAAGTTGGCAGGGTATGCCCAGACGTGGGTCCCTTGCTAACTTTGACACTGGATTCAAGCTAGCCTGGCTGATGACAGCTGATTAGCCTGAAACCAGTCCCAGGATGCTTGTTTCAGGTCCAGGGAAAACATGGCTTGGCAGTTCAGGCTGGAGTGTTCCCATGAGGCACAGGGTCAGGCTGATTTGCATATGGTCATGTCTGAACTAGGGTGGCGGAGTAGGCTAAAGAATGATGATGGATTAAACCCAGATCAGTTGACTGGGGTGAGTGCTTGCAATGTTAAACACTCTGTCCATCCTCCCCTTTGGTTTTGCTTTGTTCGCCCTAAGTTGGCAGGGTATGCCCAGACGTGGTTCCCTTGCTCACTTTGCCACTGGATTTAGGGTAGGCTGGCTGATGGCGGCCGATTAGCCGTAAACCGGTCCCAGGTTGCTTGTTTCCAGTCCAGGGAAGACATGGCTTGGCAGTTCGGGCTGGACTGTTCCCATGAGGCAAAGGGTCAGACTTATTTGCATATGGCCATGTCTGAACTGAGGTGGCGGAGTGAGCTAAAGAATGATGATGGAATAAACCCAGATCAGTTGACTGGAGTAAGTGCTTGCAATGTTCAACACTCTGTCCATCATCCCCTTTGGTTTTGCTTTGCTGGCCCTCAGTTGGCAGTGTATGCCCAGACGTGGGTCCCTTGCTCACTTTGCCACTGTATTCAAGCTAGCCTGGCTGATGATGGCTGATTAGCCAGAAACCGGTCTCAGGATGCTTGTTTCCGGTCCAGGGAAGACTTGGCTTGGCAGTTAGGGCTGGAGTGTTCCCATGAGGCACAGGGTCAGACTGATTTGCATGTGTCCTTGTCTGAACTGGGGTGGCGGAGTGAGCTAAAGAATGATGATGGATTAAACCCAAAACAGTTGACTGGGGGTGAGTGCTTGCAATGTTCAACACTCCGTCCATCATCCCCTTTGGTTTTGCTTTGTTCGCCCTAAGTTGGCAGGGTATGCCCAGACGTGGGTCTCTTGCTCACTTTGCCACTGGATTCAAGCTAGCGTTGCTGGTGACGGCTGATTAGCCAGAAACCAGTCCCAGGATGCTTGTTTCCAGTCAAGGGAAAGCATGGCTTGGCAGTTCGGGCTGGACTGTTACCATGAGGCACAAGGTCAGGCTGATTTGCATGTGTCCTTGTCTGAACTGGGATGGCGGAGTGAGCTACAGAATGATGATGGATTAAACCCAAAACAGTTGACTGGGGGTGAGTGCTTGCAATGTTCAACACTCCGTCCATCATCCCCTTTGGTTTTGCTTTGTTCGCCCTAAGTTAGCAGGGTATGCCCAGACGTGGGTCTCTTGCTCACTTTGCCACTGGATTCAAGCTAGCGTGGCTGGTGACGGCTGATTAGCCAGAAACCAGTTCCCGGATGCTTGTTTCCGGTCCAGGGAAGACATGGTTTGGCAGTTCGGGCTGGACTGTTCCCATGAGGCACAGGGTCAGACTGATATGCATATGGCCATATCTGAACTGGGGTGGCAGAGTGAGCTAAAGATTGATGATGCATTAAACCCAGATCAGTTGACTGGGGGTGAGTGCTTGCAATGTTCAACACTCCATCCATCTTCTCCTTTGGTGTTGCTTTGCTCGCCCTAAGTTGGCAGGGTATGCCCAGACGTGGGTCCCTTGCTCACTTTGCCACTGAATTCAAGCTAGCCTGGCTGATGATGGCCGATTAGCCAGAAACCAGTCCCAGGATGCTTGTTTCCGGTCCAGGGAAGACATAGCTTGGCAGTTCGGGCTGGAGTGTTCCCATGAGGCACAGGGTCAGGCTGATTTGCATATGGTCATGTCTGAACTAGGGTGGCGGAGTAGGCTAAAGAATGATGATGGATTAAACCCAGATCAGTTGACTGGGGTGAGTGCTTGCAATGTTAAACACTCTGTCCATCCTCCCCTTTGGTTTTGCTTTGTTCGCCCTAAGTTGGCAGGGTATGCCCAGACGTGGTTCCCTTGCTCACTTTGCCACTGGATTTAGGGTAGCCTGGCTGATGGCGGCCGATTAGCCGTAAACCGGTCCCAGGTTGCTTGTTTCCAGTCCAGGGAAGACATGGCTTGGCAGTTCGGGCTGGACTGTTCCCATGAGGCAAAGGGTCAGACTTATTTGCATATGGCCATGTCTGAACTGAGGTGGCGGAGTGAGCTAAAGAATGATGATGGAATAAACCCAGATCAGTTGACTGGAGTAAGTGCTTGCAATGTTCAACACTCTGTCCATCATCCCCTTTGGTTTTGCTTTGCTGGCCCTCAGTTGGCAGTGTATGCCCAGACGTGGGTCCCTTGCTCACTTTGCCACTGTATTCAAGCTAGCCTGGCTGATGATGGCTGATTAGCCAGAAACCGGTCTCAGGATGCTTGTTTCCGGTCCAGGGAAGACTTGGCTTGGCAGTTAGGGCTGGAGTGTTCCCTTGAGGCACAGGATCAGACTGATTTGCATATGGCCATGTCTGAACTGGGGTGGTGGAGTGAGCTAAAGAATGATGATGGATTAAACCCAGATCAGTTGACTGGGTGTGAATGCTTGCAATGTTCAACACTCCTTCCATCATCCCCTTTGATTTTGCTTTGTTCCCCCTAAGTTGGCAGGGTATGCCCAGACGTGGGTCCCTTGCTCACATTGCCACTGGATTCATGTTAATCTGGCTGATGACGGCTGATTAACCAGAAAACGGTCCCAGGATGTTTGTTTCCTGTCCAGGGAAGACATGGCTTGGCACTACGGGCTGGATTGTTCCCATGAGGCACAGGGTCAGACTGATTTGCATGTGTCCTTGTCTGAACTGGGGTGGCGGAGTGAGCTAAAGAATGATGATGGATTAAACCCAAAACAGTTGACTGGGGGTGAGTGCTTGCAATGTTCAACACTCCGTCCATCATCCCCTTTGGTTTTGCTTTGTTCGCCCTAAGTTGGCAGGGTATGCCCAGACGTGGGTCTCTTGCTCACTTTGCCACTGGATTCAAGCTAGCGTTGCTGGTGACGGCTGATTAGCCAGAAACCAGTCCCAGGATGCTTGTTTCCAGTCAATGGAAAGCATGGCTTGGCAGTTCGGGCTGGACTGTTACCATGAGGCACAAGGTCAGGCTGATTTGCATGTGTCCTTGTCTGAACTGGGATGGCGGAGTGAGCTACAGAATGATGATGGATTAAACCCAAAACAGTTGACTGGGGGTGAGTGCTTGCAATGTTCAACACTCCGTCCATCATCCCCTTTGGTTTTGCTTTGTTCGCCCTAAGTTGGCAGGGTATGCCCAGACGTGGGTCTCTTGCTCACTTTGCCACTGGATTCAAGCTAGCGTGGCTGGTGACGGCTGATTAGCCAGAAACCAGTTCCCGGATGCTTGTTTCCGGTCCAGGGAAGACATGGCTTGGCAGTTCGGGCTGGACTGTTCCCATGAGGCACAGGGTCAGACTGATATGCATATGGCCATATCTGAACTGGGGTGGCAGAGTGAGCTAAAGATTGATGATGCATTAAACCCAGATCAGTTGACTGGGGGTGAGTGCTTGCAATGTTCAACACTCCATCCATCTTCTCCTTTGGTGTTGCTTTGCTCGCCCTAAGTTGGCAGGGTATGCCCAGACGTGGGTCCCTTGCTCACTTTGCCACTGAATTCAAGCTAGCCTGGCTGATGATGGCCGATTAGCCAGAAACCAGTCCCAGGATGCTTGTTTCCGGTCCAGGGAAGACATAGCTTGGCAGTTCGGGCTGGACTGTTCCCATGAGGCACAGGGTCAGACTGATATGCATATGGCCATATCTGAACTGGGGTGGCAGAGTGAGCTAAAGATTGATGATGCATTAAACCCAGATCAGTTGACTGGGGGTGAGTGCTTGCAATGTTCAACACTCCATCCATCATCTCCTTTGGTGTTGCTTTGCTCGCCCTAAGTTGGCAGGGTATGCCCAGACGTGGGTCCCTTGCTCACTTTGCCACTGGATTCATGTTAACCTGGCTGATGACGGCTGATTAACCAGAAAACGGTCCCAGGATGCTTGTTTCCTGTCCAGGGAAGACATGGCTTGGCACTACGGGCTGGATTGTTCCCATGAGGCATATGGTCAGACTGATTTGGTTATGGCCATTTCTGAACTGGGGTGGCGGAGTGAGCTAAAGAATGATGATGGATTAAACCCAGATCAGTTGACTTGGCCTGAGTGCTTGCAATGTTCAACACTTCGTCCATCATTCCCTTTGGTTTTGCTTTGTTCGCCCTAAGTTGGCAGGGTATGCCCAGACGTGGGTCTCTTGCTCACTCTGCCACTGGATTCAAGCTAGCCTGGCTGGTGACGGCCGATTAACCAGAAACCGGTTCCAGGATGCTTGTTTCCGGTCCAGGGAAGACATGGCTTGGCAGTTTGGGCTGGACTGTTCCCATGAGTCACAGGGTCAGACAGATTTACATTTGGCCATGACTGAACTGGGGTGGGTGAGTGAGCTGAAGAATGATGATGGATTAAACCCAGATCAGTTGACTGGGGGTGAGTGCTTGCAATGTTCAACACTCCGTCCATTATCCCCTTTGGTTTTGCTTTGTTCGCCCAAATTTGGCAGGGTATGCCCAGACTTGGGTTTCTTGCTCACTTTGCCACTGGATTCAAGCTAGCCTGGCTGGTGACGGCTGATTAGCCAGAAACCGGTCCCAGGATGCTTGTTTCCGGTGCAGAAAAAAAAATGGCTTGGCAGTTCAGGCTGGACTGTTCCCATGAGGCACAAGGTCAGACTGATTTGCATGTGTCCATGTATGAACTGGGGTGGCAGAGTGAGATAAAGAATGATGTTGGATTAAACCAAGATGAGTTGACTGGGGGTGAGTGCTTGCAATGTTCAACACTCCGTCCATCATCCCCTTTGGTTTTGCCTTGTTCGCCCTAAGTTTGCAGGGTATGCACAGACGTGGGTCCCTTGCTCACTTTGCCACTGGATTCAAGCTAGCCTGGCTGATGATGGCTGATTAGCCAGAAAACGGTCCCAGGATGCTTGTTTCTGGTCCCGGGAAGACATGGCTTGGCAGTTCGGGCTAAACTGTTCCCATGAGGCACAGGGTCAGACTGATTTGCATGTGTCCATGTCTGAATTGGGGTGGCGCAGTGAGCTAAAGAATGATGATGGATTAAACCCAGATCAGTTGACTGGGGGTGAGTGCTTGCAATGTTCAACAGCCCATCCATCATCCCCTTTGGTTTTGCTTTGTTCGCCCTAAGTTGGCAGGGTATGCCCAGACGTGGGTCCCTTGCTCACTTTGCCACTGAATTCAAGCTAGCCTGGCTGATGATGGCCGATTAGCCAGAAACCAGTCCCAGGATGCTTGTTTCCGGTCCAGGGAAGACATGGCTTGGCAGTTAGGGCTGGAGTGTTCCCTTGAGGCACAGGGTCAGACTGATTTGCATATGGCCATGTCTGAACTGGGGTGGCAGAGTGAGCTAAAGAATGATGATGGATTAAACCAAGATCAGTTGACTGGGTGTGAATGCTTGCAATGTTAAACACTCCTTCCATCATCCCCTTTGATTTTGCTTTGTTCCTCCTAAGTTGACAGGGTATGCCCAGACGTGGGTCCCTTGCTCACTTTGCCACTGGATTCATGTTAACCTGGCTGATGACAGCTGATTAACCAGAAAACGGTCCCAGGATGCTTGTTT
The DNA here is from genome assembly GCF_964204655.1 of Triturus cristatus. Classification (NCBI taxonomy): domain Eukaryota; kingdom Metazoa; phylum Chordata; class Amphibia; order Caudata; family Salamandridae; genus Triturus; species Triturus cristatus. The sequence continues at coordinate 1,032,207,390 of NC_140579.1, read as the reverse complement.
CCTGTCCAGGGAAGACATGGCTTGGCACTACGGGCTGTTTTGTTCCCATGAGGCACAGGGTCAGACTGATTTGGTTATGGCCATTTCTGAACTGGGGTGGCGGAGTGAGCTAAAGAATGATGATGGATTAAACCCAGATCAGTTGACTGGGGGTGAGTGCTTGCAATGTTCAACACTCCGTCCATTATCCCCTTTGGTTTTGCTTTGTTTGCCCTAAGTTGGTAGGGTATGCCCATACGTTGGTCCCTTGCTCACTTTGCCACTGGATTCAAGCTAGCCTGGCTGATGACGGCTGATTAGCCAGAAACCAGTCCCAGGATGCTTGTTTCCAGTCAAGGGAAAGCATGGCTTGGCAGTTCGGGCTGGACTGTTACCATGAGGCACAAGGTCAGGCTGATTTGCATGTGTCCTTGTCTGAACTGGGGTGGCGGAGTGAGCTAAAGAATGATGATGGATTAAACCAAAAACAGTTGACTGGGGGTAAGTGCTTGCAATGTTCAACACTCCGTCCATCATCCCCTTTGGTTTTGCTTTGTTCGACCTAAGTTGTCAGGGTATGCCCAGACGTGGGTCTCTTGCTCACTTTGCCACTGGATTCAAGCTAGCGTGGCTGGTGACGGCCGATTAGCCAGAAACCAGTTCCAGGATGCTTGTTTCCAGTCCAAGGAAGACATGGCTTGGCAGTTCAGGCTGGACTGTTCCCTTGAGGCACAGGGTCAGACCGATATGCATATGGCCATATCTGAACTGGGGTGGCAGAGTGAGCTAAAGAATGATGATGCATTAAACCCAGATCAGTAGACAGGGGGTGAATACTTGCAATGTTCAACACTCTGTCCATCATCCCTTTTGGTTTTGCATTGTTCTCCCTAAGTTGGCATGGTATGCCCAGACGTGGATCCCTTGCTCACTTTGCCACTGGATTCATGTTAATCTGGCTTATGACGGCCGATTAGCCAGAAACTGGTCCCTGGTTGCTTGTTTCTGGTCCAGGGAAGAAATGGCTTGGCAGTTCGGGCTGGACTGTTCCCATGAGGCACAGGGTCAGACTGATTTGCATATTACCATGTCTGAAATGGGGTGGTGGAGTGAGCTAAAGAATGATGATGATTAAACCCAGATCAGTTGACTGGGGGTGAGGGCTTGCAAAGTTCAACACTCTGTCCATCATCCCCTTTGGTTTTGCATTGTTCTCCCTAAGTTGGCATGGTATGCCCAGACGTGGATCCCTTGCTCACTTTGCCACTGGATTCATGTTAACCTGGCTTATGACGGCTGATTATCCAGAAACCGGTCCCAGAATGCTTGTTTCCGGTCCAGGGAAGACATGGCTTGGCATTTCGGGCTGGATTGTTCCCATGAGGCACAGGGCCAGACTGATTTGCATACGGCCATTTCTGAACTGGGGTGGCGGAGTGAGCTAAAGAATGATGATGGATTAAACCCAGATCAGTTGACTTGGCGTGAGTGCTTACAATGTTCAACACTTCGTCCATCATCCCCTTTGGTTTTGCTTTGTTTGCCCTAAGTTGGCAGGGTATGCGCAGACGTGGGTCCCCTGCTAACTTTGCAACTGGATTCAAGCTAGCCTGGCTGATGACGGCCGATTAGCCAGAAACCGGTCCCAGGTTGCTTGTTTCCAGTCCAGGGAAGACATGGCTTGGCAGTTCGGGCTGGATTGTTCCCTTGAGGCACAGGGTCAGACTGATTTGGTTATGGCCATTTCTGAACTGGGGTGGCGGAGTGAGCTAAAGAATGATGATGGATTAAACCCAGATCAGTTGACTGGGGGTGAGTGCTTGCAATGTTCAACACTCCGTCCATCATCCCCTTTGGTTTTGCTTTGCTCGCCCTAATTTGGCAGGGTATGCCCAGACGTGGGTCCCTTGCTCACTTTGCCACTGGATTCAAGCTAGCCTGGCTGATGACGGCTGATTAGCCAGAAAACGGACCCAGGATAGTGGTTTCCGGTCCAGGGAAGACATGGCTTGGCATTTCGTTCTGGAGTGTTCCCATGAGGCACAAGGTCAGACTGATTTGCATATGGCCATGTCTGAACTGGGGTGGCGGAGTGAGCTAAAGAATGATGATGGATTAAACCCAGATCAGTTGATTGGGGGTGAGGGCTTGCAAAGTTCAAAACTCCGTCCATCATCCCCTTTGGTTTTGCCTTGTTCGCCCTAAGTTGGCAGGGTATGCCCAGACGTGGGTCCCTTGCTCACTTTGCCACTGGATTCAAGCGAGCCTGGCGGATGACGGCTGATTAGCCCGAAACCGGTCACAGGATGCTTGTTTCCAGTCCAGGGAAGACATGGCTTGGCAGTTCGGGCTTGACTGATACCATGAGGCACAGGGTCAGACAGATTTGCATATGGCCATGTCTGAACTGGGGTGGCAGAATGAGCTAAAGAATGATGATGTATTCAACCCAGATCAGTTAACTGGTGTTGAGTGCTTGCAATGTTCAGCACTCCGTCCATCATCCCCTTTGGTTTTGCTTTGTTCGACCTAAGTTGGCAAGATATGCCCAGACGTGGGTCCCTTGCTTGCTTTGCCACTGAATTCAAGCTAACCTGGCTGATGATGGCTGAAGAGCCAGAAACCGGTTCCAAGATGCTTGTTTCCGGTCCAGGGAAGACATGGCTTGGAAGTTTGGGCTGGAGTGTTCCCATGAGGCACAGGGTCAGACTGATTTGCATATGGCCATGTCTAAACTGGGGTGGGGGAGTGAGTTAAAGAATGATGATGATTAAACCCAGATCAGTTGACTGGGGGTGAGGGCTTGCAATGTTCAACACTCCGTCCATCATCCCCTTTGGTTTTGCCTTGTTCGCCCTAAGTTGGCAGGGTATGTCCAGACGTGGGTCCCTTGCTCACATTGCCACTGGATTCAAGCTAGCCTGGCTGATGACGGCTGATGAGCCAGAAACCGGTCCCAGGCTGCTTGTTTCAGGTCCAGGGAAGACATGGCTTTGCAGTTCGGGCTGGACTGTTCCCATGAGGCACAGGGTCAGACTGATTTGCATATGCCCATGTCTGAACTGGGGTGGCAGAATGAGCTAAAGAATGATGATGATTAAACCCAGATCAGTTGACTGGGGGTGAGGGCTTGCAATGTTCAACACTCCGTCCATCATCCCCTTTGGTTTTGCCTTGTTCGCCCTAAGTTGGCAGGGTATGCCCAGACGTGGGTCCCTTGCTCACCTTGCCGCTGGATTCAAGCTAGCCTGGCTGATGACGGCTGATGAGCCAGAAACTGGTCCCAAGATGCTTGTTTCCGGTCCAGGGAAGACATGGCTTGGCAGTTTGGGATGGAGTGTTCCCATGAGGCACAGGGTCACACTGATTTGCATATGGCCATGTCTGAACTGGGGTGGCAGAATGAGCTAAAGAATGATGATGGATTCAACCCAGATCAGTTGACTGGTGTTGAGTGCTTGCAATGTTCAGCACTCCGTCTATCATCCCCTTTGGTTTTGCTTTGTTCGACCTAAGTTGGCAAGGTATGCCCAGACATGGGTCCCTTGCTCGCTTTGCCACTGAATTCAAGCTTGCCTGACTGATGATGGCCGATTAGCAAGAAACCGGTCCCAGAATGCTTGTTTCCGGTCCAGGGAAGTCATGGCTTGGCAGTTCGGGCTGGACTGTTCCCATGAGGCACGGAGTCAGACTGATTTGTATATGGCCATGTCTAAACTGGGGTGGCGGAGTGAGCTAAAGAATGATGTAGGATTAAACTTAGATCAGTTGACTAGGGGTGAGTGCTTGCAATGTTCAACATTCCGTCCATCATCCCCTTTGGTTTTGCTTTGTTCGACCTAAGTTGGCAAGGTATGTCCAGACGTGGGTCCCTTGCTCGCTTTGCCACTGAATTCAAGCTAGCCTGACTGATGATGGCTGATTAGCCAGAAACCGGTCCCAGGATGCTTGTTTCCGGTCCAGAGAAGACATGGCTTGGCAGTTTGGGCTGGACTGTTCCCATGAGGCACAGGGTCAGACTGATTTGCATATGGCCATGTCTAAACTGGGATGGCAGAGTGAGCTAAAGAATGATGATGGATTAAACTCAGATCAGTTGACTAGGGGTGCGTGCTTGCAATGTTCAACACTCTGTCCATCATCTCCTTTGGTTTTGCTTTGTTGGCCCTAAGTTGCCAGGATATGCCCAGACTTGGGTCCCTTGCTCACTTTGCCACTGGATTCAAGCTAGCCTCGCTGATGACGGCTGATGAGCCAGAAACCAGTCCCAGGATGCTTGTTTCCGGTCCAGGGAAGACATGGCTTGGCAGTTTAGGATGGAGTGTTCCCATGAGGCACACCGTCAGACTGATTTGCATATGGCCATGTCTGAACGGGGGTGGTGGAGTGAGCTAAAGAATGATGATGGATTAAACCCAGATCAGTTGACTGGGGGTGAGTGTTTGCAATGTGCAACACTCCGTCCATCATCCCCTTTGGTTTTGCTTTGTTCGCCCTATTTTGGCAGTGTATGCCCAGACGTAGGTCCCTTGCTCACTTTGCCACTGAATTCATGATACCCTGGCTGATGATGGTCGATTAGCCAGAAACCGGTCTCAGGATGCTTGTTTCCGGTCCAGGGAAGACATGGCTTGGCAGTTCGGGCTGGACTGTTCCCATAAGGCACAGGGTCAGGCTGATTTGCATATGGCCATGTCTGAAATTGGGTGGCGGAGTGAGGTAAAGAATGATGATGGATTAAACTCAGATCAGTTGACTGGAGGTGAGTGCTTGCAATGTTCAACACTCTGTGCATTATCCCCTTTGGTTTTGCTTTGTTCGCCCTAAGTTGGTAGGGTATGCCCAGACGTGGGTCCCTTGCTCACCTTGCCACTGGATTCAAGCTAGTTTGGCTGATGACGGCTGATGAGCCAGAAACTGGTCCCAGGATGCTTGTTTCAGGTCCAGGGAAGACATGGCTTGGCAGTTCAGGCTGGAGTGTTCCCATGAGGCACAGGGTCAGACTGATTTGCATATGGCCATGTCTGAACTGGGATGGCGGAGTGAGCTAAAGAATGATGATGATTAAACCCAGATCAGTTGACTGGCGGTGAGGGCTTGCAAAGTTCAGCACTCTGTCCATCATCCCCTTTGGTTTTGCCTTGTTCTCCCTAAGTTAGCAGGGTATGCCCAGACGTGGGTCCCTTGCTCACTTTGCCACTGGTTTCAGGCTAGCCTGGCTGATGGCAGCCGATTAGCCAGAAACCGGTCCCAGGATGCTTGTTTCCGGTCCAGGGAAGACATGGCTTGGCAGTTTGGGCTACACTGTTCCCATGAGGCACATGGTCGGACTGATTTGCATATTGCCATGTGTGAACTGGGGTGGGGGAGTGAGCTTAAGAATGATGATGGATTAAACCCAGATCAGTTAACTGGGGGTGAGTGCTTGCAATGTTCAACACTCCATCCATCATCCCTGTGAGAAAGTGTCTCTGTATATACTGTTCCTTAATAGGTACAGGGTGTACAGAGTCCACAGTCCCCAAGGGTTTGGCAGAGGCTAAAGTTAGATATAACCTTACTCTCTTGAGTGGTAGCTTGGTCGAGCAGTAAGGCAGTATCAGACGACAGTGTAAAGCATTTGTTGTACACAATCAGTCAGTAAATGGTCTCACACACTCAATAACTGAACTCTAGGCCAATGGTTCATATATAAAAAATATATGCTTGTTTTATTTTAGAACCAACACTTGGCATTAAAATATATTTTCTCAGAATGAGATGCTTTATATAAATACTTTTGCAATATGCAATTGACTTTTGTAAACAGTTACAAGTGGTTGCAATAGGCAACACTATTTTAAACACAATAATGCATTGAGCTCAATGGAAATTTCAAGTTATTTGTAACAGATTACTTTTAGGATTACTTTTGGAATTCCAGGACTGGATCCTAGATTCAGTCCTGGGTCAGTACTTAGAATCAAGTGATGAAAGTCAACTTAATTACTGTGATGATTTTTGAACAATATTTAGCTATTTTAAAAGTTGACAGAAAATATTTCAGAGAAAACAGTCAATGATTCCCTATGGAAGAAAGTTGCAGGTACAGTATGTTCTCGTTACTTTTGTAATCCAGTACTGGGTACCTAGACTCAGTACTGGGACCTTTATCCAAAACAGGTAAGTAATTACGTTTTCAGATATTATACGATTTTTAAAGAATATTTAAAGATTGCAGAAATTGACACTTAGAAGAAATTTCACAGAAAAACAGTCAATGATTTCCTATGGGAGAAAATTGAGTTACTGGTAAGCACAGTTGTAAGTATTTTTCAGAGTCAGTGCTGGGCACCAAGATCCAGCACTGGGAGCTCACCTAAGAGCAGGTGAGTATTTTCATTTTCATTACTCGGCTGATTTTTTGTGAATATTTTAAGATTTGAAAAGTCCACACTTAAAAGAAATTTCAGGAAAAAACCAGTCAATGTTACCCTATGAAGAAAATAGAGTTATCGGTTTAAAGGTAAGTACTCGACTGGCAGAGTTGAGGTTCTGGACATAGACTCAGGGGTCCCCCAGGGTCAGGTAGGTACAGTTGGTTCACCCTCAGCGACTCTAGGGCAACCGAGTGCAGAGAGAGTTAGGCCCAATGTTATCCTATGAGGGATAGGGGGGCCCTGGTTGGTGGCTGCTGACTAGCAAGCCACGTGGCTGTGGGAGCTGGGCTCCTGGTTACTTACTCAGGGCAAGTGGGGAAGTAGGTAGGTGCAGAGGTTGCACTGCCAGGGCCACTCGGGCGGCTGGGTGCAGGGTGCTTTTGAGCCTGCGGACGCTCATTTGATTTCAATGGGAAATCTCCGGTTTAGAAAAAGACTGCAATCTCGGGGATGAGGATTCTTCAGGTGCCACCTCCACTTCGAGAGGTAATTTGGGTAGTTGGAGGATAGGTAGGTACCCCGGGATTGGGCACAGGGGGCCGCGGGGTGCCGCGTGCAGGGGTGCCTTTTGGTGTCGGGAAATCTTACCCTCTCTTGATCGCGGTAGGGGGGCACCTTGTTGTGAGGCTGCAGGCTTCTTCAGGAGTGTCGAGGGAGGTCCTTGGGTGCCGGACTCGGGGTCACAGTCGCCGTGGGGTCGTCCTCGTGGTCTTTGTTCACTCCGGCACTGGCCAGGCTTGGCTGGTGCAGAGTGTGCTGGTTCGCAGTTCCGGGCTGCTGCCAGGGATTAGATGTAGGTTTTGAGTAGAGCCTCTACTCATGGGAGTCCCAGGGGCTTAGAGCCAAAAGGTAGCCAGGTTCTCCGGGGTTTGTGAGGTTGCTGGCCACAAGAGATGCCAGGTTGGCGCAGGAGCAGGATCGAGGGTCGACAGGCCGGTAGGGCTGGGGCCAAAGCAGTTGGTGTCTTCCTCTTCTTAGCAGCTGCAGGGCAGGTCTTCTTTCTTCTTGCTCTTCTTCGTATATCGGAATCTGGAATCTGGGGAAGGAATGTTCAGGGTGCCCCTAAATACTAGATTTAGGGGTGCTACAGGTAGGTGAAGGGCAGGGACCAATGGGTCCCTGTCCTGGGGTGGGTACACCCCCTATCCTGCCTCTCTCCTGTGGGAGGGGGCAGTAGCCTAGTCCTGATAGGGTAGGGCTGCCCAGCTTCAAGATGGCGAGAGCCTGGAGATGTGCTTCACCTCGCCTCCCCCACCTGAGGGGTGGGGTTGGCTGGCAGACTGGCACATCCCCTGTCCTTATTTGGGGTTTCCGGCCAAGCTTCCCACCAGAGTGGGGGGGTTGCAGTGGCCTGGGGAAGCTCACAGAGGCGGCATGCTTTTGAAGCTTCCCTCTGCCCATCCTGGGGGAGGAGATTTAGCACCTCGCCCAGGATGTGCATTGTTGCAGGCCCAAGAGAGCAGGGGCTCTCCCACCCAGGGTTCCAGCAACATGTCTGCTGTGTGGCAGCCTAGGTAGCCTCAGAGCAGATGTGGATTGTAGGTTAGGTTTAAGGGGGCATCTCTAAGATGCCCTCTGGGGTGCTTGGTACATTAAATCCCACACTGGCATCAGTGTGGGTTTAATGTGCTGAGAAGTTTGATACCAAACTTCTCAGTCGTCAGTGTTGCCATTATGGTGCTGTGGAGTTCGTGTTTGACGAGCTCTCAGCACCATGTACTCTTAAATGGCAGCACTGCACTTACAGTGCCCAGGAATGGACCTGGGTACTGTAGGGGCACAGGGCTCCTGCTCCTGTGCCCACACCATTGGCATAAGGCACCCAGCTAGAGTGGTGGCTTATATATGCAATGGCAGTGTAGGTGATGGGCATGGCACCCAGGGATGTGTGCCATGTCGACTCTTTGTTTTGTCTTGCATTCAGACACCCAGCCTGCAAAGGCAGTGTGTGTGTGTAAGGGTACAGGGCCTCTAAGGGTGGCACAATGAGTGCTGCAGCCCTTAGAGGCCTTCCCTGGTCACAAGGCCCTGGGTACCTAGGGTACCATTTACCAGGGGCTGACATGGAGCCAGGGTTTGCCAATTTGGGGTTTGTGTGTTTTAGGGAAGGAACATAGGCCCTGGGCACCTGATTGGCAGGAGTCCAGGGCACACTCAGTCAAAGTACATTCAGCAATTCAGCAAAAAGTGGGGGCATACCATGCAAGAAAGATGGCACTTTCTCACACAACCCCCTCAAACGAAAGGTGATGACACTAACCTTGCCCTATGGAGTCTTCATTGTCTAAGTGGAAGAACCTGGAAAGTCCATCTGCATTGGCATGGGCAGTCCCTGGTCTGTGTTCCACTTCAAAGTCCAATCCCTGTAGGGAGATGGACCACCTTAGTAGTTTTGGATTTCCCCCTTTCATCTGCATTAGCCATCTGAGAGGTCTGTGGTCTGTTTGAACCAGGAAGTGAGTACCAAACAAGTATGGCCTCAACTTCTTCAGGGACCAAACCACAGCAAAGGCCTCCCTCTCAATGGCACTCCAACACTGCTCTCTGGGGGGGAAGCCTCCTGCTTATAAAAGCAACAGGTTGGTCTTGTCCTTCATCATTGGTCTGGGATAGGACCGCTCCTATCCCTAGCTCAGAGGCATCAGTCTGCACTATGAACTGCTTGGAATAATCTGGAGCTTTTAGAATTGGTGCTGAGCACATTGCTTCTTTTAGGGTGTCAAAAGCCTTTTGGCAACTAACTGTCCAGTTAACCTTCTTGGGCATCTTCTTGGAGGTGAGTTCTGTGAGGGGGGTCACAATGGACCCATACCCCTTCACAAACCCCCTGTAGTACCCAGTCAAGCCAAGGAATGCCCTGACTTGGGTCTGGGTTATTGGAGCTACCCAGTCCATGATGGCCTGGATCTTGGGTTGTACCTGGCCTCCACCTACAAGGTGGCCCAAGTACACCACAGTGCCCTGCCCTATCTGGCATTTGGATGCCTTGATAGTGAGACCTGCATTTTGCAGAGCCTCTAAAACATTTCCAAGGTGGAACAGGTGATCCTGCCAGGTGGAGCTAAAGACAGCAATATCATCAAGATAAGCTGCACTAAAGGACTCCAGCCCAGCCAGGACATGGTTCACCAACCTCTGGAAAGTGGCAGGGGCATTCTTTAACCCAAAGGGCATCACAGTAAACTGATAATGCCCATCAGGGGTGGAGAATGCTGTCTTTTCTTTTGCTCCTGGGGCCATGCCAATCTGCCAGTACCCTGCAGTTAAGTCAAAGGTACTGAGGAATTGGGCAGCCCCTAACTTATCTATCAGCTCATCTGCTCTTGGGATAGGGTGAGCATCTGTCTTGGTGACAGAGTTGAGCCCTCTATAGTCCACACAGAATCTCATCTCTCTCTTTTCACCTTGTTGATGAGGTTTGGGGACCAGAACCACTGGGCTAGCCCAGGGGCTCTCAGAGGGTTCAATGACCCCTAACTCCAGCATCTTTCTGACCTCAGCTTTGATGCTTTCCTTAACTTGGTCTGACTGTCGATAGATTTTGTTTTTGACAGGTGCACTGTCACCAGTGTCCACATCATGGATACACCAGTTTGTCAGACCAGGGGTCAGGGAAAAGAGGCTAGCATGCTGTTGCAAGACTTGCTTGCAGTCAGTCTGCTGTTGGGCAGATAGGGTGTCTGAGAAGATCACACCAACTACTGACCCATCTTTTGGGCTGTAAGAGAGGAGGTCAGGGAGAGGTTCACTCTCTGCTTCCTGTTCCTCATCAGTCACCATCAGCATGGTGATGTCAGCCCTGTCATTGTAGAGCTTAAGGCGGTTCACATGGATGACCCTTTTGGGTGTCCTGCTAGTGCCCAGGTCAACTGAATAGGTGACCTCACTCTTTCTTTCTAGGATAGGGTAAGGGTCACTCCATTTATCTTGGAGAGCCCTTGATGCCACTGGCTCCAGAACCCACACCTGTTGCCCAGGTTGAAATTCAACCAGTGCAGCTTGTTGGTCATACCAGTGCTTCTGGAGCTCCTGGCTGGCCTCAAGGTTCTTGGATGCTTTTTCCATGTACTCAGCCATTCTGGACCTTAGGCCAAGCACATAGTTCACTATGTCTTGTTTGGGCTCTTGAATAGGCCTCTCCCAGACCTCTTTTACAAGACAAAGTGGTCCCCTTACAGGATGACCAAACAGAAGTTCAAAGGGTGAGAAACCTACTCCCTTCTGTGGTACTTCCCTGTAAGCGAAAAGCATGCATGGTAACAGGACATCCCATCTCCTTTTGAGTTTTTCAGGGAGACCCATGATCATACCTTTCAATGTCTTGTTGAATCTCTCAACAAGGCCATTGGTTTGTGGGTGGTAGGGTGTAGTAAACTTGTACTGCACTCCACACTCCTTCCACATGTGTGTTAGGTAAGCAGACATGAAGTTGGAACCTCTGTCTGAAACCACCTCCTTAGGAAACCCTACCCTGGTGAAGACACCCAGGAGGGCCTTGGCTACTGCAGGAGCTGTAGTAGTCCTAAGTGGAATTGCTTCAGGGTACCTAGTAGCATGATCCACTACCACTAGAATAGATTTGTTCCCTGAGGCTGTGGGAGGTTCAAGTGGACCCACAATGTCCACTCTTACCCTTTCAAAGGGGACCCCCACCACTGGTAGTGGGATGAGGGGGGCCTTTGGGTGGCCACCTGTCTTGCCACTGGCTTGACAGGTAACACAGCAGCTGACAAACTCCTTCACCTTTTGGTGCATCTGGGGCCAGTAAAAGTGACTCACTAGCCTCTCCCAAGTTTGGTATTGCCCCAGATGTCCAGCTAGGGGGATGTCATGAGCCAAAGTTAGGAGGAACTCCCTGTACGTCTGTGGCACTACCACCCTCCTGGTGGCTCCAGGAGTGGGGTTTCTTGCCTCAGCATACAGTAATCCCTCTTCTCAATAAGCTCTGTGGGTACCACTTTCATCTCCCCTTGTTTCTGGAACAGCTTGCTGCCTCAGGCTTTTAAGAGTGGGACAGTCTCGCTGACCCTGGCACAGCTCTTCCCTAGAGGGTCCCCCTGGGCCCAAGATTTCAACCTGGTAAGGGTCAAGCTCCATGGACTCAGTTCCCTCAGGGGTATCCAAATCCTCTCCCTGTGGAGAGGGGTCCTGAATGTTTTGCTGTGTAGAAGCTGGTTCCCCAGTCTTCTTACCTTTTTCTCTTGGTTGGTTGGGCCATTACTTCAGGCTCCAGATCTACTTTTTCACCCTTCCTCTTGCTCTGTGCTCTGGTTTGCACGCACACCAATTCAGGGATGCCCAGCATGGCTGCATGGGCCTTTAGCTCAACCTCAGCCCAGGCTGAGGTTTCCAGATCATTTCCAAGCAGACATGCAGCTGGCAACTTTGGAGAGACCACTACCTGTTTCAGGCCAGTAACCCCCCCCTCCCCCAGCCTAATGTCACCAAAGCCATGGGATGACTAGTGGTGACACTGTCAGTGTTGGTGACTGGGTAAGACTTCCCAATCAAGTATTGCTCAGGAGAAACAAGTGTGTCTTTCACCATAGTGACACTGGCACCTGTATCTCTCAGAGCTTCTACCCTAGTTCCATTCACCCAGAGGTACTGTAAGTATTTCTTTAAGTTGGGGGGCCACACAGCTACAGTGGCGAACTCCACTCCTCCCAAGGAGACTAGACTTGCTTCATTGTGTTCCCAGATTTGCTCAGGGTACACCTCTGATCCCATTTGTATACTTGCTGCCCCAGGAGTAGCTGTACTGGGTGCCTTAGGGGCTTTGTTGTGGGGACAAGATTTGTCTACAGTTAGGTGTCTGACCTCTTACAGTTATTACACCAAGCCTTTAAGGGATCATAGTTCTTCCCCCTGTAGGGTTGAGGCACATAGGGAGTAGTTTGGGCCCCACCCACCTGAACAGGTTTTTGGGGCCCTTTGGAAGACTCAGACTTTTTATCTTTGGGATTCTCACCACCTTTCCCCTGGGGAGGTTTTGTGACCACTTTCTTTTGGTCACCCCCAGTGGCTGTCCTTGTCACCCTAGTCTTGACCCAGTGGTCTGCCTTCTTTCCCAATTCTTGGGGAGAAATTAGACCTAGGTCTACCAAATGCTGATGCAACTTTTCGTTTGTGCAGTTACTTAATATATGTTCCTTCATGAATAAATTGTACAATCCAGTAAAATCCTGCACACCATGTCCAGCTAACCAACCATCCAGTGTCTTCCCTGAGAAGTCTACAAAATCAATCCAGGACTGGGTCTGGGTTTTGTGAGCCCCCCTGAATCTAATTCTATACTTCTCAGTGGTGAATCCAAATCCCTCAATCAGAGCTCTCTTCATGAGGTCATAGGATCCTGCTTCTGGCCCAGAGAGGGTCAGAAGCCTGTCTTTGCAGTTACCAGAGAACAGTTCCCACAGGAGTGCCCCCCAGAGAGGTTTCTTTACTTTTCTGATATCACAAGCCCTCTCAAAGGCTCTGAACCATTTGGTTATATCATCACCTTCCTCAAATTTAGGGACAATCCCTTTGGGGATTTTAAGGTCAGAAGTTTCCTCCCTATCCTTATTTTTATTATTGCTGCCACCATTGATGGGTGCTAAACCCATCTCTCTCCTTTCTTTTTCTAGAGCCAGGAGCCTAGACTCTAGCTCTAATCTTCTGGCCAGCCTCACAAGGCTGTCCTCTTCACTGGTGGGTCCCCCAGGGATCTCTCTGGTACCAGAGTCACCTGTGTGATCTCTAGGTGCCCAGATGCTAATTCTGGATTGAAGGGTATGGGTGCCCTCTCCACCCTACTAGATAGTATGGGGAGGGGTTATTGTCAACCTCCTCTTCTTCCCCTTCCTCATCTGACTGGCCATCACCATGTTCAGATGGGTGGTCCTTAGCATACTCAGCCAAAAGCTCCTGGAGCCCTAGTTTGGTTGGATGCTGGCCCATTGGTAAATGTTTAAGTTTGCATAGGGACCTCAATTCCTTGAAAGACAAGTGTAAGTAAGGTGTGAGGTCGAGCTCCTCCACCAGGTCCATGTTATTATTGTCACTAACAGCTGGGTTTGTTTGAGTCATTCTAACCTGACAGTTCTAATCCTCTACCCTGACTATAGTGACTTTTATTTTTCTAAAATTCTAATGGGACTTAAGCAAGGCCCTAGCAAGACTTTTAGTAATTTTGGAAAAGACCAATCAGAATTCTAAAGGCAATTTTAAGAGTTCTGTTGTGTGATCAGATGGTAACCAAGTAGTCCAACAAATGCAAGTTTATAACCCACCGCTGATCCACCAATGTGAAAAAGTGGCTCTGTATATACTGTTCCTTAATAGGTACAGGGTGTACAGAGTCCACAGTCCCCAAGGGTTTGGCAGAGGCTAAAGTTAGATATAACCTTACTCTCTAGAGTGGTAGCTTGGTCGAGCAGTAAGGCAGTATCAGACGACAGTGTAAAGCATTTGTTGTACACAATCAGTCAGCAAATGGTCTCACACACTCAATAACTGAACTCTAGGCCAATGGTTTATATATAAAAAATATATGCTTATTTTATTTTAGTACCAACACTTGGCATTAAAATATACTTTCTCAGAATGAGATGCTTTATATAAATACTTTTTCAATATGCAATTGACTTTTTTAAACAGTTACAAGTGGTTGCAATAGGCAACACTATTTTAAACACAATAATGCATTGAGCTCAATGGAAATTATAAGTTATTTGTAACAGATTACTTTTAGGATTACTTTTGGAATTCCAGGACTGGATCCTAGATTCAGTCCTGGGTCAGTACTTAGAATCAAGTGATGAAAGTCGACTTAATTACTGTGATGATTTTTAAACAATATTTAGCTATTTTAAAAGTTGACAAAATATTTCAGAGAAAACAGTCAATGATTCCCTATGGAAGAAAATTCAAGTTGCAGGTACAGAATGTTCTCGTTACTTTTGTAATCCAGTACTAGGTACCTAGACTCAGTACTGGGAACTTTATCCAAGACAGGTAAGTAATTACGTTTTCAGATATTATACGATTTTTAAAGAATATTTAAAGATTGCAGAAATTGACACTTAGAAGAAATTTCACAGAAAAACAGTCAATGATTTCCTATGGGAGAAAATTGAGTTACTGGTAAGCACAGTTGTAAGTATGTTTCAGAGTCAGTGCTGGGCACCAAGATCCAGCATTGGGAGCTCACATAAGAGCAGGTGAGTATTTTCATTTTCATTACTCAGCTGATTTTTGTTGAATATTTTAAGATTTGAAAAGTCCACACTTAGAAGAAATTTCAGGAAAAAAACAGTCAATGTTACCCTATGAAGAAAATAGAGTTATCGGTTTAAAGGTAAGTACTCGACTGGCAGAGTTGAGGTTCTGGGCATAGACTCAGGGGTCCCCCAGGGTCAGGTAGGTACAGTTGGTTCACCCTCAGCGCCCCATGGGCGGCCGGGTGAAGATAGAGTTAGGCCCAATGTTATCCTATGAGGGATAGGGGGGCCTTGGTTGGTGGCTGCTGAATAGCAAGCCACGTGGCTGTGGGAGCTGGGCTCCTGGTCACTTACTCAGGGCAAGTGGGGAAGTAGGTAGGTGTAGAGGTTGCACTGCCAGGGCCACTCGGGCGGCTGGGTGCAGGGTGCTTTTGAGCCTTCGGGTGCTCAATTGATTTCAAAGGGAAATCTCCGGTTTAGAAAAAGACTGCAAGCTCGGGGACGAGGATTCTTCAGGTGCCACCACCACTTCGAGAGGTAAGTTGGGTAGATGGAGGATAGGTAGGTACCCCGGGATCGGGCACAGGGGGCCGCGGGGCACCGCGTGCAGGGGTGCCTTTTGGTGTCGGGAAATCTTACCCTCAGTTGATCGCGGTAGGGGGGGCACCTTGTTCTGAGGCTGAAGGCTTCTTCAGGAGTGTCGAGGGAGATCCTTGGGTGCCGGACTCGGGGTCACAGTCGCCGTGGTGTCGTCCTCGTGGTCTTTGTTCACTCCGGCAGAGTGTGCTGTGTTCGCGGTTCCGGGCTGCTGCCAGGTATTAGAGGTAGGTTTTGAGTAGAGCCTCTACTCATGGGAGTCCCAGGGGCTTAGAGCCAAAAGGTAGCCAGGTTCTCCGGGGTTTGTGAGGTTGCTGGCCACAAGAGATGCCGGGTTGGCGCAGGAGCAGGATCGAGGGTCGACAGGCCGGTAGGGCTGGCGCCAAAGCAGTTGGTGTCTTCCTCTTCTTAGCAGCTGCAGGGCAGGTCTTCTTTCTTCTTGCTCTTCTCTGTATATCGGAATCTGGAATATGGGGAAGGAAGGTTCAGGGTGCCCCTAAATACTAGATTTAGGGGCGTTACAGGTAGGTGAAGGGCAGGGACCAATGGGTCCCTGTCCTGGGGTGGGTACACCCCCTATCCTGCCTCTCTCCTGTGGGAGGGGGCAGTAGCCTAGTCCTGATAGGGTAGGGCATCCCATCTTCAAGGTGGCGAGAGCCCGGAGATGTGCTTCACCTCGCCTCCCCCACCTGAGGGGTGGGGTTGGCAGGCTGGCACATCCCCTGTCCTTATTTGGGGTTTCCGTCCAAGCTTTCCGCCAGAGTGGGGGGTTGCAGTGGCCTGGGGAAGCTCACAGAGGCGGCATGCCTTTGAAGCCTCCCCCTGCCCATCCTGGGGGAGGAGATTTAGCACCTCGCCCAGGATGTGCATTGTTGCAGGCCCAGGAGAGCAGGGGCTCTCCCACCCAGGGGTTCAGCAACATGTCTGCTGTGTGGCAGCCTAGGCAGCCTCAGAGCAGACGTGGATTGTAGGTTAGGTTTAAGGGGGCATCTCTAAGATGCCCTCTGGGGTGCTTGGTACATTTAATCCCACACTGGCATCAGTGTGGGTTTAATGTGCTGAGAAGTTTGATACCAAACTTCTCAGTCTTCAGTGTTGCCATTATGGTGCTGTGGAGTTCATGTTTGACGAGCTCTCAGCACCATGTACTCTTAAATGGCAGCACTGCACTTACAGTGCCCAGGAATGGACCTGGGTACTGTAGGGGCACAGGGCTCCTGCTCCTGTGCCACCACCATTGGCATAAGGCACCCAGCTAGAGGGGTGGCTGATATATGCAATGGCAGTGTAGGTGATGGGCATGGCTCCCAGGGATGTGTGCCATGTCGACTCTTTGTTTTGTCTTGCACCCAGACACCCAGCCTGCAAAGGCAGTGTGCATGTGTAAGGGTACAGGGCCTCTAAGGGTGGCACAATGAGTGCTGCAGCCCTTAGAGGCCTTCCCTGGTCACAAGGCTCTGGGTACCTAGGGTACCATTTACCAGGGGCTGACATGTGGCCAGGGTTTGACAATTTGGGTTTTGTGTGTTTTAGGGAAGGAACATAGGCCCTGGGCACCTGATTGGCAGGAGTCCAGGGCACACTCAGTCAAAGTACATTCAGCAATTCAGCAAAAAGTGGGGGTATACCATGCAAGAAAGATGGCACTTTCTCACAATCCCCTTCGGTTTTGCTTTGTTCGCCCTAAGTTGGCAGGGTATGCCCAGACGTGGGTCCCCTTCTCACTTTGCCACTGGATTCAAGCTAGCCTGGCTGATGACAGCTGATGAGCCAGAAACCGGTCCCAGGATGCTTGTTTCCGGTCCAGGGAAGACATGGCATGGCAATTCGGGCTGGAGTGTTCCCATGAGGCACAGGGTCAGACTGATTTGCATATGGCCATGCCTGAACTGGGGTGGCGGAGTGAGCTAAAGAATGATGATGGATTAAACCCAGATCAGTTGACTGGGGGTGAGTGCTTGCAATGTTCAACACTCCGTCCATCATCTCCTTTGGTTTTGCTTTCTTCTCCCTAAGTTGGCAGGGTATGCACAGACGTGGGTCCCCTGCTAACTTTGCAACTGGATTCAAGCTAGCCTGGCTGATGACGGCCGATTAGCTAGAAACCGGTCCTAGGTTGCTTGTTTCCAGTCCAGGGAAGACATGGCTTGGCAGTTCGTGCTGCAGTGTACCCATGAGGCAAAGGGTCAGACTGATTTTCATATTGCCATGTCTGAACTGGGGTGGCAGAGTGAGTTAAAGAATGATGATGGATTAAACCCAGATCAGTTGACTGGGGGTGAGTGCTTGCAATGTTCAATACTCCGTCCATCATCCCCTTTGGTTTTGCTTTGTTTGCCCTAAGTTAGCAGGGTATTCCCAGACGTGGGTACCTTGCTCACTTTGCCACTGGATTCAGGCTAGCATGGCTGATGGCGGCCGATTAGCCAAAAACCGGTCCCAGGATGCTTGTTTCCGGTCCAGGGAAGACATGGCTTGTCCGTTTGGGCTGGACTGTTCCCATGAGGCACAGGGTCAGACTGATTTGCATATGGCCATGTCTGAACTGGGGTGGCGGAGTGAGCTAAAGAATGATGATGGATGAAACCCAGATTGTTGACTGGATGTCAACACTCCTTCCATCATCCCCTTTGATTTTGCTTTGTTCGCCCTAAGTTGGCAGGGTATGCCCAGACGTGGGTCCCTTGCTCACTTTGCCACTGGATTCATGTTGACCTGGCTGATGACGGCTGATTAGCCAGAAAACGGTCCCAGGATTCTTGTTTCCGGTCCAGGAAAGACATGACTTGGCAGTTCGGGCTCGATTGTTATTATGAGTTACAGGGTGAGACTGATTTGCATTTGGCCATTTCTGAACTGGGGTGGCAGAGTGAGCTAAAGAATGATGATGAATTAAACCCAGATCAGTTGACTTGGCATGAGTACTTGCAATGTTCAACACTTCGTCCATCATCCCCTTTGATTTTGCATTGTTCGCCCTAAGTTGGCAGGGTATGCCCAGACGTGGGTCTCTTGCTCACTTTGCCACTGGATTCAAGCTAGCCTGGCTGGTGATGGCAGATTAGCCAGAAACAAGTTCCAGGATGCTTGTTTCCACTCCAGGGAAGACATGGCTTTGCAGTTCGGGCTGGACTGTTCCCATGAGGCACAGGGTCAGACTGATTTGCATATGGCCATGTCTGAACTAGGGTGGGGGAGTGAGCTTAAGAACGATGATGGATTAAACCCAGATCAGTTGACTGGGGGTGAGTGCTTGAAATGTTCAACACTCCGTCCATCATCCCCTTTGGTTTTGCCTTGTTCGCCCTAAATTGGCAGGGTATGCCCAGACGTGGGTCCCTTGCTCACTTTGCCACTGGTTTCAAGCTAGCCTGGCTGATGACGGCTGATGAGCCAGAAACCGGTCCCAGGATGCTTGTTTCCGGTCCAGGGAAGACATGGCTTGGCAGTTCAGACTGGAGTGTTCCCATGAGGCACAGGGTCAGAATGTTTTGCATATGGCCATGTCTGAACTGGGGTGGCGGAGTGAGCTAAATAATGATGATGGATTAAACCCAGATCAGTTGACTGGGGGTGAGTGCTTGCAATGTTCAACACTCCATCCATCCTCCTCTTTGGTATTGCTTTGTTCGCCCTAAGTTGGCAGGGTATGCCCAGACGTGGGTCCCTTGCTCACTTTGCCACTGGATTCAGGCTAGCCTGGTTGATGGCAGCCGATTAGACAGAAACCGGTCCCAGGATGCTTGTTTCTGGTCCAGGGAAGACATGGCTTGTCAGTTCGGGCTGATCTACTCCCATGAGGCACAGGGTCAGACTGATTTGCATAAGGCCATGTCTGAACTGGGATGGCGGAGTGAGCTAAAGAATGATGATGTATGAAACCCAGATCAGTTGACTGGGGGTGAATTCTTACAATGTTCAACACTCCTTCCATCATTCCCTTTGATTTTGCTTTGTTCGCCCTAAGTTGGCAGGGTATGCCCAGACCTGGGTCCCTTGCTCACTTTGCCACTGGATTCAAGCTAGCCTGGCTGATGACAGCTGATGAGCCAGAAACCGGTCCCAGGATGCTTGTTTCCGGTCCAGGGAAGACATGGCTTGGCAGTTCGGACTGGAGTGTTCCCATGAGGCACAGGGTCAGACTGTTTTGCATATGGCAATGTCTGAACTGGGGTGGCAGAGTGAGCTAAAGAATGATGATGGATTAAACCCAGATAGGTTGAATGGGGGTGAGTGATTGCAATGTTCAACACTCCGTCCATCCTCCCCTTTGGTATTGCTTTGTTCGCCCTAAGTTGGCAGGGTATGCCCAGACGTGGGTCCTTTGCTCACTTTGCCACTGGATTCAAGCTAGCCTGGCTGATGATGGCTGATTAGACAGAAACCGGTCCCAGGATGCTTGTTTCCGGTCCCGGGAAGACATGGCTTGACAGTTCGGGCTGGACTGTTCCCATGAGGCACAGGGCCAGACTGATTTGCATATGGCCATGTCTGAACTGGGGTGGCGGAGTGAGCTAAAGAATGATGATGGATTAAACCCAGATCAGTTGACTGGGGGTGAGTGCTTGCAATGTTCAACACTCCGTCCATCATCTCCTTTGGTTTTGCTTTCTTCTCCCTAAGTTGGCAGGGTATGCACAGACGTGGGTCCCCTGCTAAGTTTGCAACTGGATTCAAGCTAGCCTGGCTGATGACGGGCGATTAGCTAGAAACCGGTCCTAGGTTGCTTGTTTCCAGTCCAGGGAAGACATGGCTTGGCAGTTCGGGCTGGAGTGTACCCATGAGGCAAAGGGTCAGACTGATTTGCATATTGCCATGTCTGAACTGGGGTGGCAGAGTGAGTTAAAGAATGATGATGGATTAAACCCAGATCAGTTGACTGGGGGTGAGTGCTTGCAATGTTCAATACTCCGTCCATCATCCCCTTTGGTTTTGCTTTGTTTGCCCTAAGTTAGCAGGGTATGCCCAGACGTGGGTACCTTGCTCACTTTGCCACTGGATTCAGGCTAGCATGGCTGATGGCGGCCGATTAGACAAAAAACGGTCCAAGGATGCTTGTTTCCGGTCCAGGGAAGACATGGCTTGTCCGTTTGGGCTGGACTGTTCCCATGAGGCACAGGGTCAGACTGATTTGCATATGGCCATGTCTGAACTGGGGTGGCGGAGTGAGCTAAAGAATGATGATGGATGAAACCCAGATTGTTGACTGGATGTCAACACTCCTTCCATCATCCCCTTTGATTTTGCTTTGTTCGCCCTAAGTTGGCAGGGTATGCCCAGACGTGGGTCCCTTGCTCACTTTGCCACTGGATTCATGTTGACCTGGCTGATGACGGCTGATTAGCCAGAAAACGGTCCCAGGATGCTTGTTTCCGGTCCAGGAAAGACATGACTTGGCAGTTCGGGCTCGATTGTTATTATGAGTTACAGGGTCAGACTGATTTGCATTTGGCCATTTCTGAACTGGGGTGGCAGAGTGAGCTAAAGAATGATGATGGATTAAACCCAGATTAGTTGACTTGGCATGAGTACTTGCAATGTTCAACACTTCGTCCATCATCCCCTTTGATTTTGCATTGTTCGCCCTAAGTTGGCAGGGTATGCCCAGACGTGGGTCTCTTGCTCACTTTGCCACTGGATTCAAGCTAGCCTGGCTGGTGATGGCAGATTAGCCAGAAACAGGTTCCAGGATGCTTGTTTCCACTCCAGGGAAGACATGGCTTTGCAGTTCGGGCTGGACTGTTCCCATGAGGCACAGGGTCAGACTGATTTGCATATGGCCATGTCTGAACTAGGGTGGGGGAGTGAGCTTAAGAACGATGATGGATTAAACCCAGATCAGTTGACTGGGGGTGAGTGCTTGAAATGTTCAACACTCCGTCCATCATCCCCTTTGGTTTTGCCTTGTTCGCCCTAAATTGGCAGGGTATGCCCAGACGTGGGTCCCTTGCTCACTTTGCCACTGGTTTCAAGCTAGCCTGGCTGATGACGGCTGATGAGCCAGAAACCGGTCCCAGGATGCTTGTTTCCGGTCCAGGGAAGACATGGCTTGGCAGTTCAGACTGGAGTGTTCCCATGAGGCACAGGGTCATAATGTTTTGCATATGGCCATGTCTGAACTGGGGTGGCGGAGTGAGCTAAAGAACGATGATGGATTAAACCCAGATCAGTTGACTGGGGGTGAGTGCTTGCAATGTTCAACACTCCGTCCATCCTCCTCTTTGGTATTGCTTTGTTTGCCCTAAGTTGGCAGGGTATGCCCAGACGTGGGTCCCTTGCTCACTTTGCCACTGGATTCAGGCTAGCCTGTTTGATGGCAGCCGATTAGACAGAAACCGGTCCCAGGATGCTTGTTTCCGGTCCAGGGAAGACATGGCTTGTCAGTTCGGGCTGATCTACTCCCATGAGGCACAGGGTCAGACTGATTTGCATAAGGCCATGTCTGAACTGGGATGGCGGAGTGAGCTAAAGAATGATGATGTATGAAACCCAGATCAGTTGACTGGGGGTGAATGCTTACAATGTTCAACACTCCTTCCATCATTCCCTTTGATTTTGCTTTGTTCGCCCTAAGTTGGCAGGGTATGCCCAGACCTGGGTCCCTTGCTCACTTTGCCACTGGATTCAAGCTAGCCTGGCTGATGAGCCAGAAACCGGTCCCAGGATGCTTGTTTCCGGTCCAGGGAAGACATGGCTTGGCAGTTCGGACTGGAGTGTTCCCATGAGGCACAGGGTCAGACTGTTTTGCATATGGCAATGTCTGAACTGGGGTGGCAGAGTGAGCTAAAGAATGATGATGGATTAAACCCAGATCAGTTGACTGGGGGTGAGTGCTTGCAATGTTCAACACTCCGTCCATCCTCCCCTTTGGTATTGCTTTGTTCGCCCTAAGTTGGCAGGGTATGCCCAGACGTGGGTCCTTTGCTCACTTTGCCACTGGATTCAAGCTAGCCTGGCTGATGATGGCTAATTAGACAGAAACCGTTCCCAGGATGCTTGTTTCCGGTCCCGGGAAGACATGGCTTGACAGTTCGGGCTGGACTGTTCCCATGAGGCACAGGGCCAGACTGATTTGCATATGGCCATGTCTGAACTGGGGTGGCGGAGTGAGCTAAAGAATGATGATGGATTCAACCCAGATAAGTTGACTGGGGGTGAGTGCTTGCAATGTTCAACACTCCGTCCATCATCCCCTTTGGTTTTGCTTTGTTCGCCCTTAGTTGGCAGGGTATACCCAGACTTGGGTTCCTTGCTCATTTTGCCACTGGATTCAAGCTAGCCTGGCTGGTGACGGCTGATTAGCCAGAAACCGGTCCCAGGAGGCTTGTTTCCGGTCAAGGGAAAGCATGGCTTGGCAGTTTGGGCTGGACTGTTACCATGAGGCACAAGGTCAGGCTGATTTGCATGTCTCCATGTCTAAACTGGGGTGGCGGAGTGAGCTAAAGAATGATGATGGATTAAACTCAGATCAGTTTACTTCGCGTGAGTATTTGCAATGTTCAACACTCCGTCCATCATCCCCTTTGGTTTTGCCTTGTTCGCCCTAATTTGGCAGGGTATGCCCAGACGTGGGTCCCTTGCTCACTTTGCCACTGGATTCAGTCTAGCCTGGCTGATGATGGCTGATGAGCCGGAAACTGGTCCCAGGATGCTTGTTTCCGGTCCAGGGAAGACATGGCTTAGAAGTTCGGGCTGGAATGTTCCCATGAGGCATAGGGTCCCTTGCTCACTTTGCCACTGGATTCATGTTAACCTGGCTGATGACGACTGATTAGCTAGAAAACGGTCCCAGGATGCTTGTTTCCGTTCCAGGGAAGACAAGGCTTCGAAGTTCGGGCTAGAATGTTCCCATGAGGCACAGGGTCAGACTGATTTACATATGGCCATGTCTGAACTGGGCGTGGTGGAGTGAGCTAAAAAATGATGATGGATTTAACCCCGATCAGTTGACTGGGGTGAGTGCTTGCAATGTTCAACACTCCGTCCATCATCCCCTTTGGCTTTGCTTTGTTCGCCCTAAGTTGGCAGGGTATGCCCAGACATGGGTCCCTTGCTCACTTTGCCACTGGATTCAGGCTAGCCTGGCTGATGGCAGCCGATTAGCCAGAAACCGGTCCCAGGATGCTTGTTTCCAGTCCAGGGAAGACATGGCTTGTCAGTTCAGGCTGGACTGTTCCCATGAGGCACAGGGTCAGACTGATTTGCATATGGCCATGTCTGAACTGGGATGGCGGAGTGAGCTAAAGAATGATGATGGATGAAACCCAGATCAGTTGACTGGGGGTGAATGCTTGCAGTGTTCAACACTCCGTCCATCATCCCCTTTGGTTTTGCCTTGTTCGCCCTAAAGTGGCAGGGTATGTCCAGACGTGGGTCCCTTGCTCACTTTGCCACTGGAGTCAAGCTAGCCTGGCTGATGACGGCTGATGAGCCAGAAACCGGTCCCAGGATGCTTGTTTCTGGTCCAGGGAAGACATGGCTTGACAGTTCGCACTGGAGTGTTCCCATGAGGCACAGGGTCAGACTATTTTGCATATGGCCATGTCTGAACTGGGGTGGCGGAGTGAGCTAAAGAATGATGATGGATTAAACCCAGATCAGTTGACTGGGGGTGAGTGCTTGCAATGTTCAACACTCCGTCCATCCTATCCCTTTGGTATTGCTTTGTTCGCCCTAAGTTGGCAGGGTATGCCCAGACGTGGATCCTTTGCTCACTTTGCCACTGGATTCAAGCTAGCCTGGCTGATGATGGCTGATTAGACAGAAACCGGTCCCAGGATGCTTGTTTCCGGTCCCGGGAAGACATGACTTGACAGTTCGGGCTGGACTGTTCCCATGA
Organism: Triturus cristatus; assembly: GCF_964204655.1. NCBI lineage: Eukaryota > Metazoa > Chordata > Amphibia > Caudata > Salamandridae > Triturus > Triturus cristatus. The sequence goes on along the minus strand of NC_140579.1, from coordinate 1,032,183,352 downwards.
GGCACAGGGCCAGACTGATTTGCATATGGCCATGTCTGAACTGGGGTGGCGGAGTGAGCTAAAGATTGATGATGGATTAAACCCAGATCAGTTGACTGGGGGTGAGTGCTTGCAATGTTCAACACTCCGTCCATCATCCCCTTTGGTTTTGCTTCGTTCGCCCTTAGTTGGCAGGGTATGCCCAGACTTGGGTTCCTTGCTCATTTTGCCACTGGATTCAAGCTAGCCTGGCTGGTGACGGCTGATTAGCCAGAAACCAGTCCCAGGAGGCTTGTTTCCGGTCAAGGGAAAGCATGGCTTGGCAGTTCGGGCTGGACTGTTACCATGAGGCACAAGGTCAGGCTGATTTGCATGTGTCCATGTCTAAACTGGGGTGGCGGAGTGAGCTAAAGAATGATGATGGATTAAACTCAGATCAGTTGACTTCACGTGAGTACTTGCAATGTTCAGCACTCCGTCCATCATCCCCTTTGGTTTTGCCTTGTTCGCCCTAATTTGGCAGGGTATGCCCAGACGTGGGTCCTTTGCTCACTTTGCCACTGGATTCAAGCTAGCCTGGCTGATGATGGCTGATTAGACAGAAACCGGTCCCAGGATGCTTGTTTCCGGTCCCGGGAAGACATGGCTTGACAGTTCGGGCTGGACTGTTCCCATGAGGCACAGGGCCAGACTGATTTGCATATGGCCATGTCTGAACTCGGGGGGGCGGAGTGAGCTAAAGATTGATGATGGATTAAACCCAGATCAGTTGACTGGGGGTGAGTGCTTTCAATGTTCAACACTCCGTCCATCATCCCCTTTAGCTTTGCTTTGTTCGCCCTAAGTTGGCAGGGTATGCCCAGACGTGGGTCCCTTGCTCACTTTGCCACTGGATTCAGTCTAGCCTGGCTGATGATGGCTGATGAGCCATAAACTGGTCCCAGGATGCTTGTTTCCGGTCCAGGGAAGACATGGCTTGGAAGTTCGGGCTGGAATGTTCCCATGAGGCATAGGGTCCCTTGCTCACTTTGCCACTGGATTCATGCTAACCTGGCTGATGACGACTGATTAGCTAGAAAACAGTCCCAGGATGCTTGTTTCCGTTCCAGGGAAGACAAGGCTTGGAAGTTCGGGCTAGAATGTTCCCATGAGGCACAGGGTCAGACTGATTTACATATGGCCATGTCTGAACTGGGCGTGGTGGAGTGAGCTAAAAATTGATGATGGATTTAACCCCGATCAGTTGACTGGGGTGAGTGCTTGCAATGTTCAACACTCCGTCCATCATCCCCTTTGGCTTTGCTTTGTTTGCCCTAAGTTGGCAGGGTATGCCCAGATGTGGGTCCCTTGCTCACTTTGCCACTGGATTCAGGCTAGCCTGGCTGATGGCAGCCGATTAGCCAGAAACCGGTCCCAGGATGCTTGTTTCCAGTCCAGGGAAGACATGGCTTGTCAGTTCAGGCTGGACTGTTCCCATGAGGCACAGGGTCAGACTGATTTGCACATGGCCATGTCTGAACTGGGATGGCGGAGTGAGCTAAAGAATGATGATGGATGAAACCCAGATCAGTTGACTGGGGGTGAATGCTTGCAGTGTTCAACACTCCGTCCATCATCCCCTTTGGTTTTGCCTTGTTCGCCCTAAATTGGCAGGGTATGTCCAGACGTGGGTCCCTTGATCACTTTGCCACTGGATTCAAGCTAGCCTGGCTGATGACGGCTGATGAGCCAGAAACCGGTCCCAGGATGCTTGTTTGCGCTCCAGGGAAGACATGGCTTGACAGTTCGCACTGGAGTGTTCCCATGAGGCACAGGGTCAGACTGTTTTGCATATGGCCATGTCTGAACTGGGGTGGCGGAGTGAGCTAAAGAATGATGATGGATTAAACCCAGATCAGTTGACTGGGGGTGAGTGCTTGCAATGTTCAACACTCCGTCCATCCTCCCCTTTGGTATTGCTTTGTTCGCCCTAAGTTGGCAGGGTATGCCCAGACGTGGATCCTTTGCTCACTTTGCCACTGGATTCAAGCTAGCCTGGCTGATGATGGCTGATTAGACAGAAACCGGTCCCAGGATGCTTGTTTCCGGTCCCGGGAAGACATGGCTTGACAGTTCGGGCTGGACTGTTCCCATGAGGCACAGGGCCAAACTGATTTGCATATGGCCATGTCTGAACTGGGATGGCGGAGTGAGCTAAAGAATGATGATGGATGAAACCCAGATCAGTTGAATGGGGGTGAATGTTTGCAGTGTTCAACACTCCGTCCATCATCCCCTTTGGTTTTGCCTTGTTCGCCCTAAAGTGGCAGGGTATGTCCAGACGTGGGTCCCTTGCTCACTTTGCCACTGGAGTCAAGCTAGCCTGGCTGATGACGGCTGATGAGCCAGAAACCGGTCCCAGGATGCTTGTTTCCGGTCCAGGGAAGACATGGCTTGACAGTTCGCACTGGAGTGTTCCCATGAGGCACAGGGTCAGACTGTTTTGCATATGGCCATGTCTGAACTGGGGTGGCGGAGTGAGCTAAAGAATGATGATGGATTAAACCCAGATCAGTTGACTGGGGGTGAGTGCTTGCAATGTTCAACACTCCGTCCATCCTCCCCTTTGGTATTGCTTTGTTCGCCCTAAGTTGGCAGGGTATGCCCAGACGTGGATCCTTTGCTCACTTTGCCACTGGATTCAAGCTAGCCTGGCTGATGATGGCTGATTAGACAGAAAACGGTCCCAGGATGCTTGTTTCCGGTCCCGGGAAGACATGGCTTGACAGTTCGGGCTGGACTGTTCCCATGAGGCACAGGGCCAGACTGATTTGCATATGGCCATGTCTGAACTGGGGTGGCGGAGTGAGCTAAAGATTGATGATGGATTAAACCCAGATCAGTTGACTGGGGGTGAGTGCTTGCAATGTTCAACACTCCGTCCATCATCCCCTTTGGTTTTGCTTCGTTCGCCCTTAGTTGGCAGGGTATGCCCGGACTTGGGTTCCTTGCTCATTTTGCCACTGGATTCAAGCTAACCTGGCTGGTGACGGCTGATTAGCCAGAAACCAGTCCCAGGAGGCTTGTTTCCGGTCAAGGGAAAGCATTGCTTGGCAGTTCGGGCTGGACTGTTACCATGAGGCACAAGGTCAGGCTGATTTACATGTGTCCATGTCTAAACTGGGGTGGCGGAGTGAGCTAAAGAATGATGATGGATTCAACTCAGATCAGTTGACTTCACGTGAGTACTTGCAATGTTCAGCACTCCGTTCATCATCCCCTTTGGTTTTGCCTTGTTCGCCCTAATTTGGCAGGGTATGCCCAGACGTGGGTCCCTTGCTCACTTTGCCACTGGATTCAAGCTAGCCTGGCTGATGATGGCTGATGAGCCAGAAACTGGTCCCAGGATGCTTGTTTCCAGTCCAGGGAAGACATGGCTTGGCAGTTTGGGCTGGACTGTTCCCATGGGGCACAGGGTCAGACTGATTTGCATATGGCCATGTCTGAACTGGGGTGGCGGAGTGAGCTAAAGAATGATGATGGATTAAACCCAGATCAGTTGACTGGGGGTGAGTGCTTGCAATGTTCAACACTCCGTCCATCATCCCCTTTGGCTTTGCTTTGTTCGCCCTAAGTTGGCAGGGTATGCCCAGACGTGGGTCCCTTGCTCACTTTGCCACTGGATTTAGGCTAGCCTGGCTGATGGCAGCCGATTAGCCAGAAACCGGTCCCAGGATGCTTTATTCCGGTCCAGGGAAGACATGGCTTGTCAGTTCAGGCTGGACTGTTCCCATGAGGCATAGGGTCAGACTGATTTGCATATGACTATGTCTGAACTGCGGTAGCGGGGTGAGCTAAAGAATGATGATGGATTAAACCCAGATCAGTTGACTGGGGTGAGTGCTTGCAATGATCAACACTCCGTCCATCATCCCCTTTGGTTTTGCTTTGCTCGCCCTAAGTTGGCAGGGTATGCCCAGACATGGGTCCCTTGCTCACTTTGGCACTGGATTCAAGCTAGCCTGGCTGATGACGGCTGATTAGCCAGAAACGGGTCCCAGGATGCTTGTTTCCGGTCCAGGGAAGACATGGCTTGGCATTTCGAGCTGGAGTGTTCCCATGAGGCACAGGGTCAGACTGATTTGCATATGGCCATGTCTGAACTGGGGTGGGGGAGTGAGCTAAATAATGATGATGGATTAAACCCAGATCAGTTGATTGGGGGTGAGTGCTTGCAATGTTCAACACTTGGTCCATCATCCCCTATGGTTTTGCTTTGTTCGCCCTATGTTGGCAGTGTATGTCCAGAAGTGGGTCCCTTGCTCACTTTGCCACTGGATTCAGGCTAGCCTGGCTGATGACGGCTGATTAGCCAGAAACCGGTCCCAGGATGCTTGTTTCCGGTCCAGGGAAGACATGGCTTGGAAGTTCGGGTTAGAATGTTCCCATGAGGCACAGGGTCAGACTGATTTGCATATGGCCATGACCGAACTGGGCGTGGGGGAGTGAGCTAAAAAATGATGATGGATTAAACCCAGATCAGTTGACTATGGGTGAGTGCTTGCAATGTTCAACACTCCGTCCATCATCCCCTTTGGTTTTGCTTTGTTCGCCCTAAGTTGGCAGGGTTTGCCCAGACGTGGGTCCCTTGCTCACTTTGCCACTGGAGTCAGGCTAGCCTGGCTGATGGCAGCCGAGTAGCCAGAAACCGGTCCCAGGATGCTTGTTTCCGGTCCAGGGAAGACATGGCTTGTCAGTTCGGGCTGGACTGTTCCCATGAGGCACAGAGTCATACTGATTTGCAAATGGCCATGTCTGAACTGGGATGGCGGAGTGAGCTAAAGAATGATGATGGATGAAACCCATATCAGTTGACTGGGGGTGAATGCTTGCAATGTTCAACACTCCTTCCATCACCCCCTTTGATTTTGCTTTGTTCGCCCTAAGTTGGCTGGGTATGCCCAGACGTGGGTCCCTTGCTCACTTTGCCACTGGATTCATGTTAACCTGGCTGATGACGGCTGATTAGCCAGAAAACAGTCCCAGGATACTTGTTTCCGGTCCAGGGAAGACATGGCTTGGAAGTTCGGGCTGGACTGTTCCCATGGGGCACAGGGTCAGACTGATTTGCATATGGCCATGTCTGAACTGGGGTGGGGGAGTGAGCTTAAGAATGATGATGGATGAAACCCATATCAGTTGACTGGGGGTGAATGCTTGCAATGTTCAACACTCCTTCCATCATTCCCTTTGATTTTGCTTTGTTCGCCCTAAGTTGGCAGTGTATGCCCAGACGTGGGTCCCTTGCTCACTTTGCCACTGGATTCAAGCTATCCTGGCTGATGATGGCTGATGAGCCAGAAACTGGTCCCAGGATGCTTGTTTCCAGTCCAGGGAAGACATGGCTTTGCAGTTCAGGCTGGACTGTTCCCATGGGGCACAGGGTCAGACTGATTTGCATATGGCCATGTCTGAACTGGGGTGGCGGAGTGAGCTAAAGAATGATGATGGATTAAACCCAGATCAGTTGACTGGGGGTGAGTGCTTGTAATGTTCAACACTCCGTCCATCATCCCCTTTGGTTTTGCCTTGTTTGCCCTAAATTGGCAGGGTATGCCCAGACGTGGGTCCCTTGCTCACTTTGCCACTGGATTCAAGCTAGCCTGGCTGATGAGCAAGAAACCGGTCCCAGGATGCTTGTTTCTGGTCCAGGGAAGACATGGCTTGGCAGTTCGGGCTGGAGTGTTCCCATGTGGCACAGAGTCATACTGATTTGCATATGGCCATGTCTGAACTGGGTTGGCGGAGTGAGCTAAAGAATGATGATGGATTAAACCCATATCAGTTGACTGGGGGTTAGTGCTTGCAACATTCAACACTCCGTCCATCCTCCCCTTTGGTATTGCTTTCTTCACCCTAAGTTGGCAGGGTATGCCCAGACGTGGGTCCTTTGCTGACTTTGCAACTGGATTCAAGCTAACCTAGCTGATGATGGCCGATTAGCCAGAAACCGGTCCCAGGAGGCTTGTTTCCAGTCCCGGGAAGACATGGCTTGGCTGTTCGGGATGGACTGTTCCCATGAGGCACAGGGTCAGACTGATTTGCATATGACTATGTCTGAACTGGGGTGGCGGAGTGAGCTAAAGAATGATGATGGATTAAACCCAGATCAGTTGACTGGGGTGAGTGCTTGCAATGATCAATACTCCGTCCATCATCCCCTTTGGTTTTGCTTTCCTCGCCCTAAGTTGGCAGGGTATGCCCAGACATGGGTCCCTTGCTCACTTTGCCACTGGATTCATGTTAACCTGGCTGATGACGGCTGATTAGCCAGAAAACGGTCCCAGGATGCTTGTTTCCGGTCCAGGGAAGACATGGCTTGGAAGTTCGGGCTGGACTGTTCCCATGGGGCACAGGGTCAGACTGATTTGCATATGGCCATGTCTGAACTGGGGTGCGGGAGTGAGCTTAAGAATGATGATGGATGAAACCCATATCAGTTGACTGTGGGTGAATGCTTGCAATGTTCAACACTCCTTCCATCATTCCCTTTGATTTTGCTTTGTTCGCCCTAAGTTGGCAGTGTATGCCCAGACGTGGGTCCCTTGCTCACTTTGCCACTGGATTCAAGCTATCCTGGCTGATGATGGCTGATGAGCCAGAAACTGGTCCCAGGATGCTTGTTTCTAGTCCAGGGAAGACATGGCTTGGCAGTTTGGGCTGGACTGTTCCCATGGGGCACAGGGTCAGACTGATTTGCATATGGCCATGTCTGAACTGGGGTGGGGGAGTGAGCTTAAGAATGATGATGGATTAAACCCAGATCAGTTGACTGGGGGTGAGTGCTTGCAATGTTCAACACTCCGTCCATTATCCCCTTTGGTTTTGCTTTGTTCGCCCTAAGTTGGCAGGGTATGCCCAGACTTGGGTTCCTTGCTCACTTTGCCACTGGATTCAAGCTAGCCTGTCTGGTGACGGCTGATGAGCCAGAAACCGGTCCCAGGATGCTTGTTTCTGGTCCAGGGAAGACATGGCTTGGCAGTTCGTGCTGGACTGTTCCCATGAGGCACAGGGTCAGACTGATTTGCATATGGCCATGTCTGAACTGGGGTGGCAGAGTGAGCTAAAGAATGATGATGGATTAAACCCAGATCAGTTGACTGGGGGTGAGTGCTTGTAATGTTCAACACTCCGTCCATCATCCCCTTTGGTTTTGCCTTGTTTGCCCTAAATTGGCAGGGTATGCCCAGACGTGGGTCCCTTGCTCACTTTGCCACTGGATTCAAGCTAGCCTGGCTGATGATGGCTGATGAGCAAGAAACCGGTCCCAGGATGCTTGTTTCTGGTCCAGGGAAGACATGGCTTGGCAGTTCGGGCTGGAGTGTTCCCATGTGGCACAGAGTCATACTGATTTGCATATGGCCATGTCTGAACTGGGTTGGCGGAGTGAGCTAAAGAATGATGATGGATTAAACCCATATCAGTTGACTGGGGGTGAGTGCTTGCAACATTCAACACTCCGTCCATCCTCCCCTTTGGTATTGCTTTCTTCACCCTAAGTTGGCAGGGTATGCCCAGACGTGGGTCCTTTGCTGACTTTGCAACTGGATTCAAGCTAGCCTAGCTGATGATGGCCGATTAGCCAGAAACCGGTCCCAGGAGGCTTGTTACCAGTCCCGGGAAGACATGGCTTGGCTGTTCGGGATGGACTGTTCCCATGAGGCACAGGGTCAGACTGATTTGCATATGACTATGTCTGAACTGGGGTGGCGGAGTGAGCTAAAGAATGATGATGGATTAAACCCAGATCAGTTGACTGGGGTGAGTGCTTGCAATGATCAACACTCCGTCCATCATCCCCTTTGGTTTTGCTTTGCTCGCCATAAGTTGGCAGGGTATGCCCAGACATGGGTCCCTTGCTCACTTTGCCACTGGATTCAAGCTAGCCTGGCTGATGACGGCTGATTAGCCAGAAACTGGTCCCAGGATGCTTGTTTCCGGTCCAGGGAAGACATGGCTTGGCATTTCGGGCTGGAGTGTTCCCATGAGGCACAGGGTCAGACTGATTTGCATATGGCCATGTCTGAACTGGGGTGGGGGAGTGAGCTAAATAATGATGATGGATTAAACCCAGATCAGTTGACTGGGGGTGAGTGCTTGCAATGTTCAACACTAGGTCCATCATCCCCTATGGTTTTGCTTTGTTCGCCCTATGTTGGCAGTGTATGCCCAGAAGTGGGTCCCTTGCTCACTTTGCCACTGGATTCCGGCTAGCCTGGCTGATGATGGCTGATTAGCCAGAAACCGGTCCCAGGATGCTTGTTTCCGGTCCAGGGAAGACATGGCTTGGAAGTTCGGGTTAGAATGTTCCCATGAGGCACAGGGTCAGACTGATTTGCATATGGCCATGTCTGAACAGGGCATGGCGGAGTGAGCTAAAAAATGATGATGGATTAAACCCAGATCAGTTGACTGGGGGTGAGTGCTTGCAATGTTCAACACTCCGTCCATCATCCCCTTTGGTTTTGCTTTGTTTGCCCTAAGTTGGCAGGGTATGCCCAGACGTGGGTCCCTTGCTCACTTTGCCACTGGATTCATCTTAACCTGGCTGATGATGGCTGATTAGTTAGAAAATGGTCCCAGGATGCTTGTTTCTGGTCCAGGGAAGACATGGCTTGGAAGTTCGGGCTGGACTGTTCCCATGGGGCACAGGGTCAGACTGATTTGCATATGGCCATGTCTGAACTGGGGTGTGGGAGTGAGCTTAAGAATGATGATGGATGAAACCCATATCAGTTGACTGGGTGTGAACGCTTGCAATGTTCAACACTCCTTCCATCATCCCCTTTGATTTTGCTTTGTTCGCCCTAAGTTGGCAGGGTATGCCCAGACGTGTGTCCCTTGCTCACTTTGCCACTGGATTCAAGCTATCCTGGCTGATGATGGCTGATGAGCCAGAAACTGGTACCAGGATGCTTGTTTCCAGTCCAGGGAAGACATGGCTTGGCAGTTCGGGCTGGACTGTTCCCATGGGGCACAGGGTCAGACTGATTTGCATATGGCCATGTCTGAACTGGGGTGGGGGAGTGAGCTTAAGAATGATGATGGATTAAACCCAGATCAGTTGACTGAGGGTGAGTGCTTGCAATGTTCAACACTCCGTCCATTATCCCCTTTGGTTTTGCTTTGTTCGCCCTAAGTTGGCAGGGTATGCCCAGACTTGGGTTCCTTGCTCACTTTGCCACTGGATTCAAGCTAGCCTGTCTGGTGACAGCTGATTAGCCAGAAACTGGTCCCAGGATGCTTGTTTCTGGTCCAGGGAAGACATGGCTTGGCAGTTCGTGCTGGACTGTTCCCATGAGGCACAGGGTCAGACTGATTTGCATATGGCCATGTCTGAACTGGGGTGGCGGAGTGAGCTAAAGAATGATGATGGATTAAACCCAGATCAGTTGACTGGGGGTGAGTGCTTGTAATGTTCAACACTCCGTCTATCATCCCATTTGGTTTTGCCTTGTTTACCCTAAATTGGCAGGGTATGCCCAGACGTGGGTCCCTTGCTCACTTTGCCACTGGATTCAAGCTAGCCTGGCTGATGACGGCTGATGAGCAAGAAACCGGTCCCAGGATGCTTGTTTCTGGTCCAGGGAAGACATGGCTTGGCAGTTCGGGCTGGAGTGTTCCCATGTGGCACAGAGTCAGACTGATTTGCATATGGCCATGTCTGAACTGGGGTGGCAGAGTGAGCTAAAGAATGATGATGGATTAAACCCAGATCAGTTGACTAGGGGTGAGTGCTTGCAACATTCAACACTCCGTCCAACCTCCCCTTTGGTATTGCTTTCTTCACCCTAAGTTGGCATGGTATGCCCAGACGTGGGTCCTTTGCTGACTTTGCAACTGGATTCAAGCTAGCCTAGCTGATGATGGCCGATTAGCCAGAAACCGGTCCCTTGTTGCTTGTTTCCTGTCCCGGGAAGACATGGCTTGGCTGTTCGGGATGGACTGTTCCCATGAGGCACAGGGTCAGAATGATTTGCATATGACTATGTCTGAACTGGGGTGGCGGAGGGAGCTAAAGAATGATGATGGATTAAACCCAGATCAGTTGACTGGGGTGAGTGCTTGCAATGATCAACACTCCGTCCATCATCCCCTTTGGTTTTGCTTTGCTCGCCCTAAGTTGGCAGGGTATGCCCAGACATGGGTCCCTTGCTCACTTTGCCACTGGATTCAAGCTAGCCTGGCTGATGACGGCTGATTAGCCAGAAACTGGTCCCAGGATGCTTGTTTCTGGTCCAGGGAAGACATGGCTTGGCATTTCGGGCTGGAGTGTTCCCATGAGGCACAGGGTCAGACTGATTTGCATATGGCCATGTCTGAACTGGGGTGGGGGAGTGAGCTAAATAATGATGATGGATTAAACCCAGATCAGTTGACTGGGGGTGAGTGCTTGCAATGTTCAACACTAGGTCCATCATCCCCTATGGTTTTGCTTTATTCGCCCTATGTTGGCAGTGTATGCCCAGAAGTGGGTCCCTTGCTCACTTTGCCACTGGATTCAGGCTAGCCTGGCTGATGACGGCTGATTAGCCGGAAACTGGTCCCTGGATGCTTGTTTCCGGTCCAGGGAAGACATGGCTTGGAAGTTCGGGTTCAAATGTTCCCATGAGGCTCAGGGTCAGACTGATTTGCATATGACTATGTCTGAACTGGGGTGGCGGAGTGAGCTAAAGAATGATGATGGATTAAACCCAGATCAGTTGACTGGGGGTGAGTGCTTGCAATGTTCAACACTAGGTCCATCATCCCCTATGGTTTTGCTTTGTTCGCCCTATGTTGGCAGTGTATGCCCAGAAGTGGGTCCCTTGCTCACTTTGCCACTGGATTCAGGCTAGCCTGGCTGATGACGGCTGATTAGCCAGAAACCGGTCCCAGGATGCTTGTTTCCGGTCCAGGGAAGACATGGCTTGGAAGTTCGGGTTAGAATGTTCCCATGAGGCACAGGGTCATACTGATTTGCATATGGCCATGTCTGAACTGGGATGGCTGAGTGAGCTAAAGATTGATGATGGATTAAACCCATATCAGTTGACTGGGGGTGAATGCTTGCAATGTTCAACACTCCTTCCATCATCCCCTTTGATTTTGCTTTGTTCGCCCTAAGTTGGCAGGGTATGCCCAGACATGGGTCCCTTGCTCACTTTGCCACTGGATTCATGTTAACCTGGCTGATGACGGCTGATTAGCCAGAAAACGGTCCCAGGATGCTTGTTTCTGGTCCAGGGAAGACATGGCTTGGAAGTTGGGGCTGGACTGTTCCCATGGGGCACAGGGTCAGACTGATTTGCATATGGCCATGTCTGAACTGGGGTGGGGGAGTGAGCTTAAGAATGATGATGGATGAAACCCATATCAGTTGACTGGGGGTGAATGCTTGCAATGTTCAACACTCCTTCCATCATCCCCTTTGATTTTGCTTTGTTCGCCCTAAGTTGGCAGGGTATGCCCAGACGTGTGTCCCTTGCTCACTTTGCCACTGGATTCAAGCTATCCTGGCTGATGATGGCTGATTAGCCAGAAACCGGTCCCAGGATGCTTGTTTCTGGTCCAGGGAAGACATGGCTTGGCAGTTCGTGCTGGACTGTTCCCATGAGGCACAGGGTCAGACTGATTTGCATATGGCCATGTCTGAACTGGGGTGGCGGAGTGAGCTAAAGAATGATGATGGATTAAACCCAGATCAGTTGACTGGGGGTGAGTGCTTGTAATGTTCAACACTCCGTCCATCATCCCCTTTGGTTTTGCCTTGTTTGCCCTAAATTGGCAGGGTATGCCCAGACGTGGGTCCCTTGCTCACTTTACCACTGGATTCAAGCTAGCCTGGCTGATGACGGCTGATGAGCAAGAAACCGGTCCCAGGATGCTTGTTTCTGGTCTAGGGAAGACATGGCTTGGCAGTTCGTGCTGGAGTGTTCCCATGTGGCACAGAGTCAGACTGATTTGCATATGGCCATGTCTGAACTGGGGTGGCGGAGTGAGCTAAAGAATGATGATGGATTAAACCCATATCAGTTGACTGGGGGTGAGTGCTTGCAACATTCAGCACTCCGTCCATCCTCCCCTTTGGTATTGCTTTGTTCGCCCTAAGTTGGCAGGGTATGCCCAGACGTGGGTCCCTTGCTCACTTTGCCACTGGATTCAAGCTAGCCTGGCTGATCACGGCTGATTAGCCAGAAACTGGTCCCAGGATGCTTGTTTCCGGTCCCGGGAAGACATGGCTTAAAAGTTCGGGCTGGACTGTTCCCATGAGGCACAGGGTCAGACTGATTTGCATATGGCCATATCTGAACTGGGGTGGTAGAGTGAGCTAAAGAATGATGATGCATTAAACCCAGTTCAGTTGACTGGGGGTGAATGCTTGCAATGTTGCACACTTCGTCTATCATCCTCTTTGATTTTGCTTTCTTCACCCTAAGTTGGCAGGGAATGCCCAGACGTGGGTCTCTTGCTCACTTTGCCACTGGATTCAAGCTAGCCTGGCTGGTGACGGCTGATTAGCCAGAAACCGGTTCCAGGATGCTTGTTTCCGGTCCAGGAAAAACATGGCTTTGCAATTCAGGCTGGACTGTTCCCATGAGGCACACGGTCAGACTGATTTGCATATGGCCATGTCTGAAATGGGGGGTGGAGTGAGCTTAAGAATGATGATGGATTAAACCCAGATCAGTTGACTGGGGGGGAGTGCTTGCAATATTCAACACTCCGTCCATCCTCCCCTTTGGTTTTGCTTTATTCGCCCTAAGTTGGCAGGGTATGCCCAGATGTGGGTCCTTTGCTAACTTTGCCACTGGATTCAAGCTAGCCTGGCTGATGACGGCTGATGAGCCAGAAACCGGTCCCAGGTTGCTTGTTTCCAGTCCAGGGAAGACATGGCTTGGCAGTTCGGGCTGGACTGTTCCCATGAGGCACAGGGTAAGACTGATTTTCATATGGCCATGTCTGAACTGGGGTGGCGGAGTGAGCTAAAGAATGATGATGGATTAAACCCAGATCAGTTGACTGTGGTGAGTGCTTGCAATGTTCAACACTCCGTCCATCATCCCCTTTGGTTTTGCTTTGTTCGCCCTTAGTAGGCAGGGTATGCCCAGACTTGGGTTCCTTGCTCACTTTGCCACTGGATTCAAGCTAGCCTGGCTGGTGACGGTTGATTAGCCAGAAACCGGTCCCAGGATGCTTGTTTCCAGTCCAGGGAAGACATGGCTTTGCAGTTCGGGCTGGACTGTTCCCATGAGGCACACGGTCAGACTGATTTGCATATGGCCATGTCTGAACTGGGGTGGGGGAGTGAGCTTAAGAATGATGATGGATTAAACCCAGATCAGTTGACTGAGGGTGAGTGCTTGCAATGTTCAACACTCCGTCCATTATCCCCTTTGGTTTTGCTTTGTTCGCCCTAAGTTGGCAGGGTATGCCCAGACGTGGGTCCCTTGCTCACTTTGCCACTGGATTCATGTTAACCTGGCTGATGACGGCTGATTAGCCAGAAAACGGTCCCAGGATGCTTGTTTCTGGTCCAGGGAAGACATGGCTTGGAAGTTCGGGCTGGACTGTTCCCAGGGGGCACAGGGTCAGACTGATTTGCATATGGCCATGTCTGAACTGGGGTGGGGGAGTGAGCTTAAGAATGATGATGGATGAAACCCATATCAGTTGACTGGGGGTGAATGCTTGCAATGTTCAACACTCCTTCCATCATCCCCTTTGATTTTGCTTTGTTCGCCCTAAGCTGGCAGGTTATGCCCAGACGTGTGTCCCTTGCTCACTTTGCCACTGGATTCAAGCTATCCTGGCTGATGATGGCTGATGAGCCAGAAACTGGTCCCAGGATGCTTGTTTCCAGTCCAGGGAAGACATGGCTTGGCAGTTCGGGCTGGACTGTTCCCATGGGGCACAGGGTCAGACTGATTTGCATATGGCCATGTCTGAACTGGGGTGGGGGAGTGAGCTTAAGAATGATGATGGATTAAACCCAGATCAGTTGACTGAGGGTGAGTGCTTGCAATGTTCAACACTCCGTCCATTATCCCCTTTGGTTTTGCTTTGTTCGCCCTAAGTTGGCAGGGTATGCCCAGACTTGGGTTCCTTGCTCACTTTGCCACTGGATTCAAGCTAGCCTGTCTGGTGACGGCTGATTAGCCAGAAAACGGTCCCAGGATGCTTGTTTCTGGTCCAGGGAAGACATGGCTTGGCAGTTTGTGCTGGACTGTTCCCATGAGGCACAGGGTCAGACTGATTTTCATATGGCCATGTCTGAACTGGGGTGGCGGAGTGAGCCAAAGAATGATGATGGATTAAACCCAGGTCAGTTGACTGGGGGTGAGTGCTTGTAATGTTCAACACTCCGTCCATCATCCCCTTTGGTTTTGCCTTGTTTGCCCTAAATTGGCAGGGTATGCCCAGACGTGTGTCCCTTGCTCACTTTACCACTGGATTCAAGCTAGCCTGGCTGATGACGGCTGATGAGCAAGAAACCGGTCCCAGGATGCTTGTTTCTGGTCCAGGGAAGACATGGCTTGGCAGTTCGGGCTGGAGTGTTCCCATGTGGCACAGAGTCAGACTGATTTGCATATGGCCATGTCTGAACTGGGGTGGCGGAGTGAGCTAAAGAATGATGATGGATTAAACCCATATCAGTTGACTGGGGGTGAGTGCTTGCAACATTCAGCACTCCGTCCATCCTCCCCTTTGGTATTGCTTTGTTCGCCCTAAGTTGGCAGGGTATGCCCAGACGTGGGTCCCTTGCTCACTTTGCCACTGGATTCAAGCTAGCCTGGCTGATCACGGCTGATTAGCCAGAAACTGGTCCCAGGATGCTTGTTTCCGGTCCCGGGAAGACATGGCTTAAAAGTTCGGGCTGGACTGTTCCCATGAGGCACAGGGTCAGACTGATTTGCATATGGGCATATCTGAACTGGGGTGGTAGAGTGAGCTAAAGAATGATGATGCATTAAACCCAGTTCAGTTGACTGGGGGTGAATGCTTGCAATGTTGCACACTTCGTCTATCATCCTCTTTGATTTTGCTTTCTTCACCCTAAGTTGCCAGGGAATGCCCAGACGTGGGTCTCTTGCTCACTTTGCCACTGGATTCAAGCTAGCCTGGCTGGTGACGGCTGATTAGCCAGAAACCGGTTCCAGGATGCTTGTTTCCGGTCCAGGAAAAACATGGCTTTGCAATTCAGGCTGGACTGTTCCCATGAGGCACACGGTCAGACTGATTTGCATATGGCCATGTCTGAAATGGGGGGTGGAGTGAGCTTAAGAATGATGATGGATTAAACCCAGATCAGTTGACTGGGGGGGGGTGCTTGCAATATTCAACACTCCGTCCATCCTCCCCTTTGGTTTTGCTTTATTCGCCCTAAGTTGGCAGGGTATGCCCAGATGTGGGTCCTTTGCTAACTTTGCCACTGGATTCAAGCTAGCCTGGCTGATGACGGCTGATGAGCCAGAAACCGGTCCCAGGTTGCTTGTTTCCAGTCCAGGGAAGACATGGCTTGGCAGTTCGGGCTGGACTGTTCCCATGAGGCACAGGGTAAGACTGATTTTCATATGGCCATGTCTGAACTGGGGTGGCGGAGTGAGCTAAAGAATGATGATGGATTAAACCCAGATCAGTTGACTGGGGTGAGTGCTTGCAATGTTCAACACTCCGTCCATCATCCCCTTTGGTTTTGCTTTGTTCGCCCTTAGTAGGCAGGGTATGCCCAGACTTGGGTTCCTTGCTCACTTTGCCACTGGATTCAAGCTAGCCTGGCTGGTGACGGTTGATTAGCCAGAAACCGGTCCCAGGATGCTTGTTTCCAGTCCAGGGAAGACATGGCTTTGCAGTTCGGGCTGGACTGTTCCCATGGGGCACAGGGTCAGACTGATTTGCATATGGCCATGTCTGAACTGGGGTGGGGGAGTGAGCTTAAGAATGATGATGGATTAAACCCAGATCAGTTGACTGAGGGTGAGTGCTTGCAATGTTCAACACTCCGTCCATTATCCCCTTTGGTTTTGCTTTGTTCGCCCTAAGTTGGCAGGGTATGCCCAGACGTGGGTCCCTTGCTCACTTTGCCACTGGATTCATGTTAACCTGGCTGATGACGGCTGATTAGCCAGAAAACGGTCCCAGGATGCTTGTTTCTGGTCCAGGGAAGACATGGCTTGGAAGTTCGGGCTGGACTGTTCCCATGGGGCACAGGGTCAGACTGATTTGCATATGGCCATGTCTGAACTGGGGTGGGGGAGTGAGCTTAAGAATGATGATGGATGAAACCCATATCAGTTGACTGGGGGTGAATGCTTGCAATGTTCAACACTCCTTCCATCATCCCCTTTGATTTTGCTTTGTTCGCCCTAAGCTGGCAGGGTATGCCCAGACGTGTGTCCCTTGCTCACTTTGCCACTGGATTCAAGCTATCCTGGCTGATGATGGCTGATGAGCCAGAAACTGGTCCCAGGATGCTTGTTTCCAGTCCAGGGAAGACATGGCTTGGCAGTTCGGGCTGGACTGTTCCCATGGGGCACAGGGTCAGACTGATTTGCATATGGCCATGTCTGAACTGGGGTGGGGGAGTGAGCTTAAGAATGATGATGGATCAAACCCAGATCAGTTGACTGAGGGTGAGTGCTTGCAATGTTCAACACTCCGTCCATTATCCCCTTTGGTTTTGCTTTGTTCGCCCTAAGTTGGCAGGGTATGCCCAGACTTGGGTTCCTTGCTCACTTTGCCACTGGATTCAAGCTAGCCTGTCTGGTGACGGCTGATTAGCCGGAAAACGGTCCCAGGATGCTTGTTTCTGGTCCAGGGAAGACATGGCTTGGAAGTTTGTGCTGGACTGTTCCCATGAGGCACAGGGTCAGACTGATTTGCATATGGCCATGTCTGAACTGGGGTGGCGGAGTGAGCTAAAGAATGATGATGGATTAAACCCAGATCAGTTGACTGGGGGTGAGTGCTTGTAATGTTCAACACTCCGTCCATCATCCCCTTTGGTTTTGCCTTGTTTGCCCTAAATTGGCAGGGTATGCCCAGACGTGTGTCCCTTGCTCACTTTACCACTGGATTCAAGCTAGCCTGGCTGATGACGGCTGATGAGCAAGAAACCGGTCCCAGGATGCTTGTTTCTGGTCCAGGGAAGACATGGCTTGGCAGTTCGGGCTGGAGTGTTCCCATGTGGCACAGAGTCAGACTGATTTGCATATGGCCATGTCTGAACTGGGGTGGCGGAGTGAGCTAAAGAATGATGATGGATTAAACCCATATCAGTTGACTGGGGGTGAGTGCTTGCAACATTCAACACTCCGTCCATCCTCCCCTTTTGTATTGCTTTGTTCGCCCTAAGTTGGCAGGGTATGCCCAGACGTGGGTCCCTTGCTCACTTTGCCACGGGATTCAAGCTAGCCTGGCTGATCACGGCTGATTAGCCAGAAACTGGTCCCAGGATGCTTGTTTCCGGTCCCAGGAAGACATGGCTTAAAAGTTCGGGCTGGACTGTTCCCATGAGGCACAGCGTCAGACTGATTTGCATATGGCCATATCTGAACTGGGGTGGTAGAGTGAGATAAAGAATGATGATGCATTAAACCCATTTCAGTTGACTGGGGGTGAATGCTTGCAATGTTGCACACTTCGTCTATCATCCTCTTTGATTTTGCTTTCTTCACCCTAAGTTGGCAGGGTATGCTCAGACGTGGGTCTCTTGCTCACTTTGCCACTGGATTCAAGCTAGCCTGGCTGGTGACGGCCGATTAGCCACAAACCGGTTCCAGGATGCTTGTTTCCGGTCCAGGGAAGACATGGCTTTGCAGTTCGGGCTGGACTGTTCCCATGAGGCACACGGTCAGACTGATTTGCATATGGCCATGTCTGAAATGGGGTGGTGGAGTGAGCTTAAGAATGATGATGGATTAAACCCAGATCAGTTGACTGGGGGTGAGTGCTTGTAATGTTCAACACTCCGTCCATCATCCCCTTTGGTTTTGCCTTGTTTGCCCTAAATTGGCAGGGTATGCCCAGACGTGTGTCCCTTGCTCACTTTACCACTGCATTCAAGCTAGCCTGGCTGATGACGGCTGATGAGCAAGAAACCGGTCCCAGGATGCTTGTTTCTGGTCCAGGGAAGACATGGCTTGGCAGTTCGGGCTGGAGTGTTCCCATGTGGCACAGCGTCAGACTGATTTGCATATGGCCATGTCTGAACTGGGGTGGCGGAGTGAGCTAAAGAATGATGATGGATTAAACCCATATCAGTTGACTGGGGGTGAGTGCTTGCAACATTCAACACTCCGTCCATCCTCCCCTTTTGTATTGCTTTGTTCGCCCTAAGTTGGCAGGGTATGCCCAGACGTGGGTCCCTTGCTCACTTTGCCACTGGATTCAAGCTAGCCTGGCTGATCACGGCTGATTAGCCAGAAACTGGTCCCAGGATGCTTGTTTCCGGTCCCAGGAAGACATGGCTTAAAAGTTCGGGCTGGAGTGTTCCCATGTGGCACAGAGTCAGACTGATTTGCATATGGCCATGTCTGAACTGGGGTGGCGGAGTGAGCTAAAGAATGATGATGGATTAAACCCAGATCCGTTGACTGGGGGTGAGTGCTTGCAATGTTCAACACTAGGTCCATCATCCCCTATGGTTTTGCTTTGTTCGCCCTATGTTGGCAGTGTATGCCCAGAAGTGGGTCCCTTGCTCACTTTGCCACTGGATTCAGGCTAGCCTGGCTGATGACGGCTGATTAGCCAGAAACCGGTCCCAGGATGCTTGTTTCCGGTCCAGGGAAGACATGGCTTGGAAGTTCGGGTTAGAATGTTCCCATGAGGCACAGGGTCATACTGATTTGCATATGGCCATGTCTGAACTGGGATGGCTGAGTGAGCTAAAGATTGATGATGGATTAAACCCATATCA
This sequence comes from Triturus cristatus, assembly GCF_964204655.1. Lineage (NCBI taxonomy): Eukaryota > Metazoa > Chordata > Amphibia > Caudata > Salamandridae > Triturus > Triturus cristatus. The sequence goes on along the minus strand of NC_140579.1, from coordinate 1,032,164,436 downwards.
GTTGACTGGGGGTGAATGCTTGCAATGTTCAACACTCCTTCCATCATCCCCTTTGATTTTGCTTTGTTCGCCCTAAGTTGGCAGGGAATGCCCAGACGTGGGTCCCTTGCTCACTTTGCCACTGGATTCATGTTAACCTGGCTGATGACGGCTGATTAGCCAGAAAACGATCCCAGGATGCTTGTTTCTGGTCCAGGGAAGACATGGCTTGGAAGTTCGGGCTGGACTGTTCCCATGGGGCACAGGGTCAGACTGATTTGCATATGGCCATGTCTGAACTGGGGTGGGGGAGTGAGCTTAAGAATGATGATGGATGAAACCCATATCAGTTGACTGGGGGTGAATGCTTGCTTTGTTCAACACTCCTTCCATCATCCCCTTTGATTTTGCTTTGTTCGCCCTAAGTTGGCAGGGTATGCCCAGACGTGTGTCCCTTGCTCACTTTGCCACTGGATTCAAGCTATCCTGGCTGATGATGGCTGATGAGCCAGAAACTGGTCCCAGGATGCTTGTTTCCAGACCAGGGAAGACATGGCTTGGCAGTTTGGGCTGGACTGTTCCCATGGGGCACAGGGTCAGACTGATTTGCATATGGCCATGTCTGAACTGGGGTGGGGGAGTGAGCTTAAGAATGATGATGGATTAAACCCAGATCAGTTGACTGAGGGTGAGTGCTTGCAATGTTCAACACTCCGTCCATTATCCCCTTTGGTTTTGCTTTGTTCGCCATAAGTTGGCAGGGTATGCCCAGACTTGGGTTCCTTGCTCACTTTGCCACTGGATTCAAGCTAGCCTGTCTGGTGATGGCTGATTAGCCAGAAACCGGTCCCAGGATGCTTGTTTCTGGTCCAGGGAAGACATGGCTTGGCAGTTCGTGCTGGACTGTTCCCATGAGGCACAGGGTCAGACTGATTTGCATATGGCCATGTCTGAACTGGGGTGGCGGAGTGAGCTAAAGAATGATGATGGATTAAACCCAGATCAGTTGACTTGGGGTGAGTGCTTGTAATGTTCAACACTCCGTCCATCATCCCCTTTGGTTTTGCCTTGTTTGCCCTAAATTGGCAGGGTATGCCCAGACGTGGGTCCCTTGCTCACTTTACCACTGGATTCAAGCTAGCCTGGCTGATGACGGCTGATGAGCAAGAAACCGGTCCCAGGATGCTTGTTTCTGGTCTAGGGAAGACATGGCTTGGCAGTTCGGGCTGGAGTGTTCCCATGTGGCACAGAGTCAGACTGATTTGCATATGGCCATGTCTGAACTGGGGTGGCGGAGTGAGCTAAAGAATGATGATGGATTAAACCCATATCAGTTGACTGGGGGTGAGTGCTTGCAACATTCAGCACTCCGTCCATCCTCCCCTTTGGTATTGCTTTGTTCGCCCTAAGTTGGCAGGGTATGCCCAGACGTGGGTCCCTTGCTCACTTTGCCACTGGATTCAAGCTAGCCTGGCTGATCACGGCTGATTAGCCAGAAACTGGTCCCAGGATGCTTGTTTCCGGTCCCGGGAAGACATGGCTTAAAAGTTCGGGCTGGACTGTTCCCATGAGGCACAGGGTCAGACTGATTTGCATATGGCCATATCTGAACTGGGGTGGTAGAGTGAGCTAAAGAATGATGATGCATTAAACCCAGTTCAGTTGACTGGGGGTGAATGCTTGGAATGTTGCACACTTCGTCTAACATCCTCTTTGATTTTGCTTTCTTCACCCTAAGTTGGCAGGGTATGCCCAGACGTGGGTCTCTTGCTCACTTTGCCACTGGATTCAAGCTAGCCTGGCTGGTGACAGCTGATTAGCCAGAAACCGGTTCCAGGATGCTTGTTTCCGGTACAGGAAAAACATGGCTTTGCAATTCAGGCTGGACTGTTCCCATGAGGCACACGGTCAGATTGATTTGCATATGGCCATGTCTGAAATGGGGGGTGGAGTGAGCTTAAGAATGATGATGGATTAAACCCAGATCAGTTGACTGGGGGGGAGTGCTTGCAATATTCAACACTCCGTCCATCCTCCCCTTTGGTTTTGCTTTATTCGCCCTAAGTTGGCAGGGTATGCCCAGATGTGGGTCCTTTGCTAACTTTGCCACTGGATTCAAGCTAGCCTGGCTGATGACGGCTGATGAGCCAGAAACCGGTCCCAGGTTGCTTGTTTCCAGTCCAGGGAAGACATGGCTTGGCAGTTCGGGCTGGACTGTTCCCATGAGGCACAGGGTAAGACTGATTTTCATATGGCCATGTCTGAACTGGGGTGGCGGAGTGAGCTAAAGAATGATGATGGATTAAACCCAGATCAGTTGACTGGGGTGAGTGCTTGCAATGTTCAACACTCCGTCCATCATCCCCTTTGGTTTTGCTTTGTTCGCCCTTAGTAGGCAGGGTATGCCCATACTTGGGTTCCTTGCTCACTTTGCCACTGGATTCAAGCTAGCCTGGCTGGTGACGGTTGATTAGCCAGAAACCGGTCCCAGGATGCTTGTTTCCAGTCCAGGGAAGACATGGCTTTGCAGTTCGGGCTGGACTGTTCCCATGAGGCACACGGTCAGACTGATTTGCATATGGCCATGTCTGAACTGGGGTGGGGGAGTGAGCTTAAGAATGATGATGGATTAAACCCAGATCAGTTGACTGAGGGTGAGTGCTTGCAATGTTCAACACTCCGTCCATTATCCCCTTTGGTTTTGCTTTGTTCGCCCTAAGTTGGCAGGGTATGCCCAGACGTGGGTCCCTTGCTCACTTTGCCACTGGATTCATGTTAACCTGGCTGATGACGGCTGATTAGCCAGAAAACGGTCCCAGGATGCTTGTTTCTGGTCCAGGGAAGACATGGCTTGGAAGTTCGGGCTGGACTGTTCCCATGGGGCACAGGGTCAGACTGATTTGCATATGGCCGTGTCTGAACTGGGGTGGGGGAGTGAGCTTAAGAATTATGATGGATGAAACCCATATCAGTTGACTGGGGTTGAATGCTTGCAATGTTCAACACTCCTTCCATCATCCCCTTTGATTTTGCTTTGTTCGCCCTAAGCTGGCAGGGTATGCCCAGACGTGTGTCCCTTGCTCACTTTGCCACTGGATTCAAGCTATCCTGGCTGATGATGGCTGATGAGCCAGAAACTGGTCCCAGGATGCTTGTTTCCAGTCCAGGGAAGACATGGCTTGGCAGTTCGGGCTGGACTGTTCCCATGGGGCACAGGGTCAGACTGATTTGCATATGGCCATGTCTGAACTGGGGTGGGGGAGTGAGCTTAAGAATGATGATGGATTAAACCCAGATCAGTTGACTGAGGGTGAGTGCTTGCAATGTTCAACACTCCGTCCATTATCCCCTTTGGTTTTGCTTTGTTCGCCCTAAGTTGGCAGGGTATGCCCAGACTTGGGTTCCTTGCTCACTTTGCCACTGGATTCAAGCTAGCCTGTCTGGTGACGGCTGATTAGCCAGAAAACGGTCCCAGGATGCTTGTTTCTGGTCCAGGGAAGACATGGCTTGGCAGTTTGTGCTGGACTGTTCCCATGAGGCACAAGGTCAGACTGATTTGCATATGGCCATGTCTGAACTGGGGTGGCGGAGTGAGCTAAAGAATGATGATGGATTAAACCCAGATCAGTTGACTGGGGGTGAGTGCTTGTAATGTTCAACACTCCGTCCATCATCCCCTTTGGTTTTGCCTTGTTTGCCCTAAATTGGCAGGGTATGCCCAGACGTGTGTCCCTTGCTCACTTTACCACTGGATTCAAGCTAGCCTGGCTGATGACGGCTGATGAGCAAGAAACCGGTCCCAGGATGCTTGTTTCTGGTCCAGGGAAGACATGGCTTGGCAGTTCGGGCTGGAGTGTTCCCATGTGGCACAGAGTCAGACTGATTTGCATATGGCCATGTCTGAACTGGGGTGGCGGAGTGAGCTAAAGAATGATGATGGATTAAACCCATATCAGTTGACTGGGGGTGAGTGCTTGCAACATTCAACACTCCGTCCATCCTCCCCTTTTGTATTGCTTTGTTCGCCCTAAGTTGGCAGGGTATGCCCAGACGTGGATCCCTTGCTCACTTTGCCACGGGATTCAAGCTAGCCTGGCTGATCACGGCTGATTAGCCAGAAACTGGTCCCAGGATGCTTGTTTCCGGTCCCAGGAAGACATGGCTTAAAAGTTTGGGCTGGACTGTTCCCATGAGGCACATGGTCAGACTGATTTGCATATGGCCATATCTGAACTGGGGTGGTAGAGTGAGCTAAAGAATGATGATGCATTAAACCCATTTCAGTTGACTGGGGGTGAATGCTTGCAATGTTGCACACTTCGTCTATCATCCTCTTTGATTTTGCTTTCTTCACCCTAAGTTGGCAGGGTATGCTCAGACGTGGGTCTCTTGCTCACTTTGCCACTGGATTCAAGCTAGCCTGGCTGGTGACGGCCGATTAGCCAGAAACCGGTTCCAGGATGCTTGTTTCCGGTCCAGGGAAGACATGGCTTTGCAGTTCGGGCTGGACTGTTCCCATGAGGCACACGGTCAGACTGATTTGCATATGGCCATGTCTGAAATGGGGTGGTGGAGTGAGCTTAAGAATGATGATGGATTAAACCCAGATCAGTTGACTGGGGGTGAGTGCTTGTAATGTTCAACACTCCGTCCATCATCCCCTTTGGTTTTGCCTTGTTTGCCCTAAATTGGCAGGGTATGCCCAGACGTGTGTACCTTGCTCACTTTACCACTGGATTCAAGCTAGCCTGGCTGATGACGGCTGATGAGCAAGAAACCGGTCCCAGGATGCTTGTTTCTGGTCCAGGGAAGACATGGCTTGGCAGTTCGGGCTGGAGTGTTCCCATGTGGCACAGAGTCAGACTGATTTGCATATGGCCATGTCTGAACTGGGGTGGCGGAGTGAGCTAAAGAATGATGATGGATTAAACCCATATCAGTTGACTGGGGGTGAGTGCTTGCAACATTCAACACTCCGTCCATCCTCCCCTTTTGTATTGCTTTGTTCGCCCTAAGTTGGCAGGGTATGCCCAGACGTGGGTCCCTTGCTCACTTTGCCACTGGATTCAAGCTAGCCTGGCTGATCACGGCTGATTAGCCAGAAACTGGTCCCAGGATGCTTGTTTCCGGTCCCAGGAAGACATGGCTTAAAAGTTCGGGCTGGACTGTTCCCATGAGGCACAGGGTCAGACTGATTTGCATATGGCCATATCTGAACTGGGGTGGTAGAGTGAGCTAAAGAATGATGATGCATTAAACCCATTTCAGTTGACTGGGGGTGAATGCTTGCAATGTTGCACACTTCGTCTATCATCCTCTTTGATTTTGCTTTCTTCACCCTAAGTTGGCAGGGTATGCCCAGACGTGGGTCTCTTGCTCACTTTGCCTCTGGATTCAAGCTAGCCTGGCTGGTGACGGCCGATTAGCCAGAAACCGGTTCCAGGATGCTTGTTTCCGGTCCAGGGAAGACATGGCTTGGCAGTTCGGGCTGGACTGTTCCCATGAGGCACAGGGTAAGACTGATTTTCATATGGCCATGTCTGAACTGGGGTGGCGGAGTGAGCTAATGAATGATGATGGATTAAACCCAGATCAGTTGACTGGGGTGAGTGTTTGCAATGTTCAACACTCCGTCCATCATCCCCTTTGGTTTTGCTTTGTTCGCCCTTAGTAGGCAGGGTATGCCCAGACTTGGGTTCCTTGCTCACTTTGCCACTGGATTCAAGCTATCCTGGCTGGTGACGGCTGATTAGCCAGAAACCGGTCCCAGGATGCTTGTTTCCGGTCCAGGGAAGACATGGCTTGGCATTTCGGGCTGAACTGTTCCCATGAGGCACAGGGTCAGACTGATTTGCATATGGCCATGCCTGAACTGGGGTGGCGTAATGAGCTAAAGAATGATGATGGATTAAACCCAGATCAGTTGACTGGGGGTGAGTGCTTGCAATGTTCAACACTCCGTCCATCATCCCCTTTGATTTTGCTTTGTTCGCACTAAGTTGGCAAGTTATGCCCAGACGTGGGTCCCTTGCTCACTTTGCCACTGGATTCAAGCTAGCCTGGCTGATGACGGCTGATTAGCCAGAAACCAGTCCCAGGATGCTTGGTTCCGGTCCAGGGAGGACATGGCTTGGCAGTTTGGGCTGGACTGTTTCCATGAGGCACAGGGTCAGACTGATTTGCATATGGCCATGTCTGAACTGGGTTAGCGGAGTGAGCTAAAGCATGATGATGGATTAAACCCAGATCAGTTGACTGGGGGTGAGTGCTTGCAACATTCAACACTCCGTCCATCCTCCCCTTTGGCTTTGCTTTGTTCGCCCTAAGTTGGCAGGGTATGCCCAGACGTGGGTCCCTTGCTCACTTTGCCACTGGATTCAGGCTAGCCTGGCTGATGGCAGCCGATTAGCCAGAAACCGGTCCTAGGATGCTTGTTTCCGGTCCAGGGAAGACATGGCTTGGCAGTTCGGGCTGGACTGTTCCCATGGGGCACAGGGTCAGACTGATTTGCATATGGCCATGTCTGAACTGGGGTGGCGGAGTGAGCTAAAGAATGATGATGGATTAAACCCAGATCAGTTGACTGGGGGTGAGTGCTTGTAATGTTCAACACTCCGTCCATCATCCCCTTTGGTTTTGCCTTGTTTGCCCTAAATTGGCAGGGTATGCCCAGACGTGGGTCCCTTGCTCACTTTGCCACTGGATTCAAGCTAGCCTGGCTGATGATGGCTGATGAGCAAGAAACCGGTCCCAGGATGCTTGTTTCTGGTCCAGGGAAGACATGGCTTGGCAGTTCGGGCTGGAGTGTTCCCATGTGGCACAGAGTCATACTGATTTGCATATGGCCATGTCTGAACTGGGTTGGCGGAGTGAGCTAAAGAATGATGATGGATTAAACCCATATCAGTTGACTGGGGGTGAGTGCTTGCAACATTCAACACTCCGTCCATCCTCCCCTTTGGAATTGCTTTCTTCACCCCAAGTTGGCAGGGTGGGCCCAGACGTGGGTCCTTTGCTGACTTTGCAACTGGATTCAAGCTAGCCTAGCTGATGATGGCCGATTAGCCAGAAACCGGTCCCAGGAGGCTTGTTTCCAGTCCCGGGAAGACATGGCTTGGCTGTTCGGGATGGACTGTTCCCATGAGGCACAGGGTCAGACTGATTTGCATATGACTATGTCTGAACTGGGGTGGCGGAGTGAGCTAAAGAATGATGATGGATTAAACCCAGATCAATTGACTGGGGTGAGTGCTTGCAATGATCAACACTCCGTCCATCATCCCCTTTGGTTTTGCTTTGCTCGCCCTAAGTTGGCAGGGTATGCCCAGACATGGGTCCCTTGCTCACTTTGCCACTGGATTCATGTTAACCTGGCTGATGACGGCTGATTAGCCAGAAAACGGTCCCAGGATGCTTGTTTCCGGTCCAGGGAAGACATGGCTTGGAAGTTCGGGCTGGACTGTTCCCATGGGGCACAGGGTCAGACTGATTTGCATATGGCCATGTCTGAACTGGGGTGGGGGAGTGAGCTTAAGAATGATGATGGATGAAACCCATATCAGTTGACTGGGGGTGAATGCTTGCAATGTTCAACACTCCTTCCATCATTCCCTTTGATTTTGCTTTGTTCGCCCTAAGTTGGCAGTGTATGCCCAGACGTGGGTCCCTTGCTCACTTTGCCACTGGATTCAAGCTATCCTGGCTGATGATGGCTGATGAGCCAGAAACTGGTCCCAGGATGCTTGTTTCTAGTCCAGGGAAGACATGGCTTGGCAGTTCGGGCTGGACTGTTCCCATGGGGCACAGGGTCAGACTGATTTGCATATGGCCATGTCTGAACTGGGGTGGGGGAGTGAGCTTAAGAATGATGATGGATTAAACCCAGATCAGTTGACTGGGGGTGAGTGCTTGCAATGTTCAACACTCCGTCCATTATCCCCTTTGGTTTTGCTTTGTTCGCCCTAAGTTGGCAGGGTATGCCCAGACTTGGGTTCCTTGCTCACTTTGCCACTGGATTCAAGCTAGCCTGTCTGGTGACGGCTGATGAGCCAGAAACCGGTCCCAGGATGCTTGTTTCTGGTCCAGGGAAGACATGGCTTGGCAGTTCGTGCTGGACTGTTCCCATGAGGCACAGGGTCAGACTGATTTGCATATGGCCATGTCTGAACTGGGGTGGCGGAGTGAGCTAAAGAATGATGATGGATTAAACCCAGATCAGTTGACTGGGGGTGAGTGCTTGTAATGTTCAACACTCTGTCCATCATCCCCTTTGGTTTTGCCTTGTTTGCCCTAAATTGGCAGGGTATGCCCAGACGTGGGTCCCTTGCTCACTTTGCCACTGGATTCAAGCTAGCCTGGCTGATGATGGCTGATGAGCAAGAAACCGGTCCCAGGATGCTTGTTTCTGGTCCAGGGAAGACATGGCTTGGCAGTTCGGGCTGGAGTGTTCCCATGTGGCACAGGGTCAGACTGATTTGCATAGGACTATGTCTGAACTGGGGTGGCAGAGTGAGCTAAAGAATGATGATGGATTAAACCCAGATCAGTTGACTGGGGGTGAGTGCTTGCAATGATCAACACTCCGTCCATCCTCCCCTTTGGTATTGCTTTCTTCACCCTAAGTTGGCAGGGTATGCCCAGACGTGGGTCCTTTGCTGACTTTGCAACTGGATTCAAGCTAGCCTAGCTGATGATGGCCGATTAGCCAGAAACCGGTCCCAAGAGGCTTGTTTCCAGTCCCAGGAAGACATGGCTTGGCTGTTCGGGATGGACTGTTCCCATGAGGCACAGGGTCAGACTGATTTGCATAGGACTATGTCTGAACTGGGGTGGCGGAGTGAGCTAAAGAATGATGATGGATTAAACCCAGATCAGTTGACTGGGGTGAGTGCTTGCAATGATCAACACTCCGTCCATCATCCCCTTTGGTTTTGCTTTGCTCGCCCTAAGTTGGCAGGGTATGCCCAGACGTGGGTCTCTTGCTCACTTTGCCTCTGGATTCAAGCTAGCCTGGCTGGTGACGGCCGATTAGCCAGAAACCGGTTCCAGGATGCTTGTTTCCGGTCCAGGGAAGACATGGCTTGGCAGTTCGGGCTGGACTGTTCCCATGAGGCACAGGGTAAGACTGATTTTCATATGGCCATGTCTGAACTGGGGTGGCGGAGTGAGCTAATGAATGATGATGGATTAAACCCAGATCAGTTGACTGGGGTGAGTGTTTGCAATGTTCAACACTCCGTCCATCATCCCCTTTGGTTTTGCTTTGTTCGCCCTTAGTAGGCAGGGTATGCCCAGACTTGGGTTCCTTGCTCACTTTGCCACTGGATTCAAGCTATCCTGGCTGGTGACGGCTGATTAGCCAGAAGCCGGTCCCAGGATGCTTGTTTCCGGTCCAGGGAAGACATGGCTTGGCATTTCGGGCTGAACTGTTCCCATGAGGCACAGGGTCAGACTGATTTGCATATGGCCATGCCTGAACTGGGGTGGCGTAATGAGCTAAAGAATGATGATGGATTAAACCCAGATCAGTTGACTGGGGGTGAGTGCTTGCAATGTTCAACACTCCGTCCATCATCCCCTTTGATTTTGCTTTGTTCGCACTAAGTTGGCAAGTTATGCCCAGACGTGGGTCCCTTGCTCACTTTGCCACTGGATTCAAGCTAGCCTGGCTGATGACGGCTGATTAGCCAGAAACCAGTCCCAGGATGCTTGGTTCCGGTCCAGGGAGGACATGGCTTGGCAGTTTGGGCTGGACTGTTTCCATGAGGCACAGGGTCAGACTGATTTGCATATGGCCATGTCTGAACTGGGTTAGCGGAGTGAGCTAAAGCATGATGATGGATTAAACCCAGATCAGTTGACTGGGGGTGAGTGCTTGCAACATTCAACACTCCGTCCATCCTCCCCTTTGGCTTTGCTTTGTTCGCCCTAAGTTGGCAGGGTATGCCCAGACGTGGGTCCCTTGCTCACTTTGCCACTGGATTCAGGCTAGCCTGGCTGATGGCAGCCGATTAGCCAGAAACCGGTCCTAGGATGCTTGTTTCCGGTCCAGGGAAGACATGGCTTGGCAGTTCGGGCTGGACTGTTCCCATGGGGCACAGGGTCAGACTGATTTGCATATGGCCATGTCTGAACTGGGGTGGCGGAGTGAGCTAAAGAATGATGATGGATTAAACCCAGATCAGTTGACTGGGGGTGAGTGCTTGTAATGTTCAACACTCCGTCCATCATCCCCTTTGGTTTTGCCTTGTTTGCCCTAAATTGGCAGGGTATGCCCAGACGTGGGTCCCTTGCTCACTTTGCCACTGGATTCAAGCTAGCCTGGCTGATGATGGCTGATGAGCAAGAAACCGGTCCCAGGATGCTTGTTTCTGGTCCAGGGAAGACATGGCTTGGCAGTTCGGGCTGGAGTGTTCCCATGTGGCACAGAGTCATACTGATTTGCATATGGCCATGTCTGAACTGGGTTGGCGGAGTGAGCTAAAGAATGATGATGGATTAAACCCATATCAGTTGACTGGGGGTGAGTGCTTGCAACATTCAACACTCCGTCCATCCTCCCCTTTGGAATTGCTTTCTTCACCCCAAGTTGGCAGGGTGGGCCCAGACGTGGGTCCTTTGCTGACTTTGCAACTGGATTCAAGCTAGCCTAGCTGATGATGGCCGATTAGCCAGAAACCGGTCCCAGGAGGCTTGTTTCCAGTCCCGGGAAGACATGGCTTGGCTGTTCGGGATGGACTGTTCCCATGAGGCACAGGGTCAGACTGATTTGCATATGACTATGTCTGAACTGGGGTGGCGGAGTGAGCTAAAGAATGATGATGGATTAAACCCAGATCAATTGACTGGGGTGAGTGCTTGCAATGATCAACACTCCGTCCATCATCCCCTTTGGTTTTGCTTTGCTCGCCCTAAGTTGGCAGGGTATGCCCAGACATGGGTCCCTTGCTCACTTTGCCACTGGATTCATGTTAACCTGGCTGATGACGGCTGATTAGCCAGAAAACGGTCCCAGGATGCTTGTTTCCGGTCCAGGGAAGACATGGCTTGGAAGTTCGGGCTGGACTGTTCCCATGGGGCACAGGGTCAGACTGATTTGCATATGGCCATGTCTGAACTGGGGTGGGGGAGTGAGCTTAAGAATGATGATGGATGAAACCCATATCAGTTGACTGGGGGTGAATGCTTGCAATGTTCAACACTCCTTCCATCATTCCCTTTGATTTTGCTTTGTTCGCCCTAAGTTGGCAGTGTATGCCCAGACGTGGGTCCCTTGCTCACTTTGCCACTGGATTCAAGCTATCCTGGCTGATGATGGCTGATGAGCCAGAAACTGGTCCCAGGATGCTTGTTTCTAGTCCAGGGAAGACATGGCTTGGCAGTTCGGGCTGGACTGTTCCCATGGGGCACAGGGTCAGACTGATTTGCATATGGCCATGTCTGAACTGGGGTGGGGGAGTGAGCTTAAGAATGATGATGGATTAAACCCAGATCAGTTGACTGGGGGTGAGTGCTTGCAATGTTCAACACTCCGTCCATTATCCCCTTTGGTTTTGCTTTGTTCGCCCTAAGTTGGCAGGGTATGCCCAGACTTGGGTTCCTTGCTCACTTTGCCACTGGATTCAAGCTAGCCTGTCTGGTGACGGCTGATGAGCCAGAAACCGGTCCCAGGATGCTTGTTTCTGGTCCAGGGAAGACATGGCTTGGCAGTTCGTGCTGGACTGTTCCCATGAGGCACAGGGTCAGACTGATTTGCATATGGCCATGTCTGAACTGGGGTGGCGGAGTGAGCTAAAGAATGATGATGGATTAAACCCAGATCAGTTGACTGGGGGTGAGTGCTTGTAATGTTCAACACTCTGTCCATCATCCCCTTTGGTTTTGCCTTGTTTGCCCTAAATTGGCAGGTTATGCCCAGACGTGGGTCCCTTGCTCACTTTGCCACTGGATTCAAGCTAGCCTGGCTGATGATGGCTGATGAGCAAGAAACCGGTCCCAGGATGCTTGTTTCTGGTCCAGGGAAGACATGGCTTGGCAGTTCGGGCTGGAGTGTTCCCATGTGGCACAGGGTCAGACTGATTTGCATAGGACTATGTCTGAACTGGGGTGGCAGAGTGAGCTAAAGAATGATGATGGATTAAACCCAGATCAGTTGACTGGGGGTGAGTGCTTGCAATGATCAACACTCCGTCCATCCTCCCCTTTGGTATTGCTTTCTTCACCCTAAGTTGGCAGGGTATGCCCAGACGTGGGTCCTTTGCTGACTTTGCAACTGGATTCAAGCTAGCCTAGCTGATGATGGCCGATTAGCCAGAAACCGGTCCCAAGAGGCTTGTTTCCAGTCCCAGGAAGACATGGCTTGGCTGTTCGGGATGGACTGTTCCCATGAGGCACAGGGTCAGACTGATTTGCATAGGACTATGTCTGAACTGGGGTGGCGGAGTGAGCTAAAGAATGATGATGGATTAAACCCAGATCAGTTGACTGGGGTGAGTGCTTGCAATGATCAACACTCCGTCCATCATCCCCTTTGGTTTTGCTTTGCTCGCCCTAAGTTGGCAGGGTATGCCCAGACATGGGTCCCTTGCTCACTTTGCCACTGGATTCAAGCTAGCCTGGCTGATGACGGCTGATTAGCCAGAAACTGGTCCCAGGATGCTTGTTTCCGGTCCAGGGAAGACATGGCTTGGCATTTCGGGCTGGAGTGTTCCCATGAGGCACAGGGTCAGACTGATTTGCATATGGCCATGTCTGAACTGGGGTGGGGGAGTGAGCTAAATAATGATGATGGATTAAACCCAGATCAGTTGACTGGGGGTGAGTGCTTGCAATGTTCAACACTAGGTCCATCATCCCCTATGGTTTTGCTTTGTTCGCCCTATGTTGGCAGTGTATGCCCAGAAGTGGGTCCCTTGCTCACTTTGCCACTGGATTCCGGCTAGCCTGGCTGATGATGGCTGATTAGCCAGAAACCGGTCCCAGGATGCTTGTTTCCGGTCCAGGGAAGACATGGCTTGGAAGTTCGGGTTAGAATGTTCCCATGAGGCACAGGGTCAGACTGATTTGCATATGGCCATGTCTGAACTGGGCGTGGCGGAGTGAGCTAAAAAATGATGATGGATTAAACCCAGATCAGTTGACTGGGGGTGAGTGCTTGCAATGTTCAACACTCCGTCCATCATCCCCTTTGGTTTTGCTTTGTTCGCCCTAAGTTGGCTGGGTATGCCCAGACGTGGGTCCCTTGCTCACTTTGCCACTGGATTCATGTTAACCTGGCTGATGATGGCTGATTAGTTAGAAAATGGTCCCAGGATGCTTGTTTCCGGTCCAGGGAAGACATGGCTTGGAAGTTCGGGCTGGACTGTTCCCATGGGGCACAGGGTCAGACTGATTTTCATATGGCCATGTCTGAACTGGGGTGTGGGAGTGAGCTTAAGAATGATGATGGATGAAACCCATATCAGTTGACTGGGGGTGAATGCTTGCAATGTTCAACACTCCTTCCATCATCCCCTTTGGTTTTGCTTTGTTCGCCCTAAGTTGGCAGGGTATGCCCAGACTTGGGTTCCTTGCTCACTTTGCCACTGGATTCAAGCTAGCCTGTCTGGTGACAGCTGATTAGCCAGAAACTGGTCCCAGGATGCTTGTTTCTGGTCCAGGGAAGACATGGCTTGGCAGTTCGTGCTGGACTGTTCCCATGAGGCACAGGGTCAGACTGATTTGCATATGGCCATGTCTGAACTGGGGTGGCGGAGTGAGCTAAAGAATGATGATGGATTAAACCCAGATCAGTTGACTGGGGGTGAGTGCTTGTAATGTTCAACACTCCGTCTATCATCCCCTTTGGTTTTGCCTTGTTTACCCTAAATTGGCAGGGTATGCCCAGACGTGGGTCCCTTGCTCACTTTGCCACTGGATTCAAGCTAGCCTGGCTGATGACGGCTGATGAGCAAGAAACCGGTCCCAGGATGCTTGTTTCTGGTCAAGGGAAGACGTGGCTTGGCAGTTCGGGCTGGAGTGTTCCCATGTGGCACAGAGTCAGACTGATTTGCATATGGCCATGTCTGAACTGGGGTGGCAGAGTGAGCTAAAGAATGATGATGGATTAAACCCATATCAGTTGACTAGGGGTGAGTGCTTGCAATGTTCAACACTCCGTCCATCATCCCCTTTGGTTTTGCTTTGTTCGCCCATAGTAGGCAGGGTATGGCCAGACTTGGGTTCCTTGCTCACTTTGCCACTGGATTCAAGCTAGCCTGGCTGGTGACGGCTGATTAGCCAGAAACCGGTCCCAGGATGCTTGTTTCCGGTTCAGGGAAGACATGGCTTTGCAGTTCGGGCTGGACTGTTCCCATGATGCACAGGATCATACTGATTTGCATATGGCCATGTCAAAACTGGGGTGGCGGAGTGAGCTAAAGAATGATGATGGATTAAACCCAGATCAGTTGACTGGGGTGAGTGCTTGCAATGATCAACACTCCGTCCATCATCCCCTTTGGTTTTGCTTTGCTCGCCCTAAGTTGGCAGGGTATGCCCAGACATGGGTCCCTTGCTCACTTTGCCACTGGATTCAAGCTAGCCTGGCTGATGACGGCTGATTAGCCAGAAACTGGTCCCAGGATGCTTGTTTCCGGTCCAGGGAAGACATGGCTTGGCATTTCGGGCTGGAGTGTTCCCATGAGGCACAGGGTCAGACTGATTTGCATATGGCCATGTCTGAACTGGGGTGGGGGAGTGAGCTAAATAATGATGATGGATTAAACCCAGATCAGTTGACTGGGGGTGAGTGCTTGCAATGTTCAACACTAGGTCCATCATCCGCTATGGTTTTGCTTTGTTCGCCCTATGTTGGCAGTGTATGCCCAGAAGTGGGTCCCTTGCTCACTTTGCCACTGGATTCTGGCTAGCCTGGCTGATGATGGCTGATTAGCCAGAAACCGGTCCCAGGATGCTTGTTTCCGGTCCAGGGAAGACATGGCTTGGAAGTTCGGGTTAGAATGTTCCCATGAGGCACAGGGTCAGACTGATTTGCATATGGCCATGTCTGAACTGGGCGTGGCGGAGTGAGCTAAAAAATGATGATGGATTAAACCCAGATCAGTTGACTGGGGGTGAGTGCTTGCAATGTTCAACACTCCGTCCATCATCCCCTTTGGTTTTGCTTTGTTCGCCCTAAGTTGGCTGGGTATGCCCAGACGTGGGTCCCTTGCTCACTTTGCCACTGGATTCATGTTAACCTGGCTGATGATGGCTGATTAGTTAGAAAATGGTCCCAGGATGCTTGTTTCCGGTCCAGGGAAGACATGGCTTGGAAGTTCGGGCTGGACTGTTCCCATGGGGCACAGGGTCAGACTGATTTTCATATGGCCATGTCTGAACTGGGGTGTGGGAGTGAGCTTAAGAATGATGATGGATGAAACCCATATCAGTTGACTGGGGGTGAATGCTTGCAATGTTCAACACTCCTTCCATCATCCCCTTTGGTTTTGCTTTGTTCGCCCTAAGTTGGCAGGGTATGCCCAGACTTGGGTTCCTTGCTCACTTTGCCACTGGATTCAAGCTAGCCTGTCTGGTGACAGCTGATTAGCCAGAAACTGGTCCCAGGATGCTTGTTTCTGGTCCAGGGAAGACATGGCTTGGCAGTTCGTGCTGGACTGTTCCCATGAGGCACAGGGTCAGACTGATTTGCATATGGCCATGTCTGAACTGGGGTGGCGGAGTGAGCTAAAGAATGATGATGGATTAAACCCAGATCAGTTGACCGGGGGTGAGTGCTTGTAATGTTCAACACTCCGTCTATCATCCCCTTTGGTTTTGCCTTGTTTACCCTAAATTGGCAGGGTATGCCCAGACGTGGGTCCTTTGCTGACTTTGCAACTGGATTCAAGCTAGCCTAGCTGATGATGGCCGATTAGCCAGAAACCGGTCCCTTGTTGCTTGTTTCCCGTCCCGGGAAGACATGGCTTGGCTGTTCGGGATGGACTGTTCCCATGAGGCACAGGGTCAGAATGATTTGCATATGACTATGTCTGAACTGGGGTGGCGGAGTGAGCTAAAGAATGATGATGGATTAAACCCAGATCAGTTGACTGGGGTGAGTGCTTGCAATGATCAACACTCAGTCCATCATCCCCTTTGGTTTTGCTTTGCTCGCCCTAAGTTGGCAGGGTATGGCCAGACATGGGTCCCTTGCTCACTTTGCCACTGGATTCAAGCTAGCCTGGCTGATGACGGCTGATTAGCCAGAAACTGGTCCCAGGATGCTTGTTTCTGGTCCAGGGAAGACATGGCTTGGCATTTCGGGCTGGAGTGTTCCCATGAGGCACAGGGTCAGACTGATTTGCATATGGCCATGTCTGAACTGGGGTGGGGGAGTGAGCTAAATAATGATGATGGATTAAACCCAGATCAGTTGAATGGGGGTGAGTGCTTGCAATGTTCAACACTAGGTCCATCATCCCCTATGGTTTTGCTTTATTCGCCCTATGTTGGCAGTGTATGCCCAGAAGTGGGTCCCTTGCTCACTTTGCCAGTGGATTCAGGCTAGCCTGGCTGATGACGGCTGATTAGCCAGAAACTGGTCCCAGGATGCTTGTTTCCGGTCCAGGGAAGACATGGCTTGGAAGTTCGGGTTCAAATGTTCCCATGAGGCTCAGGGTCAGACTGATTTGCATATGGCCATGTCTGAACTGGGCGTGGCGGAGTGAGCTAAAAAATGATGATGGATTAAACCCAGATCAGTTGACTGGGGGTGAGTGCTTGCAATGTTCAACACTCCGTCCATCATCCCCTTTGGTTTTGCTTTGTTCGCCCTAAGTTGGCAGGGTATGTCCAGACGTGGGTCCCTTGCTCACTTTGCCACTGGATTCAAGCTATCCTGGCTGATGATGGCTGATGAGCCAGAAAATGTTCCCAGGTTGCTTGTTTCCAGTCCCGGGAAGACATGGCTTGGCTGTTCGGGATGGACTGTTCCCATGAGGCACAGGGTCAGACTGATTTGCATATGACTATGTCTGAACTGGGGTGGCGGAGTGAGCTCAAGAATGATGATGGATTAAACCCAGATCAGTTGACTGGGGGTGAGTGCTTGCAATGTTCAACACTAGGTCCATCATCCCCTATGGTTTTGCTTTGTTCGCCCTATGTTGGCAGTGTATGCCCAGAAGTGGGTCCCTTGCTCACTTTGCCACTGGATTCAGACTAGCCTGGCTGATGACGGCTGATTAGCCAGAAACCGGTCCCAGGATGCTTGTTTCCGGTCCAGGGAAGACATGGCTTGGAAGTTCGGGTTAGAATGTTCCCATGAGGCACAGGGTCAGACTGATTTGCATATGGCCATGTCTGAACTGGGCGTGGCGGAGTGAGCTAAAAAATGATGATGGATTAAACCCAGATCAGTTGACTGGGGGTGAGTGCTTGCAATGTTCAACACTCCGTCCATCATCCCCTTTGGTTTTGCTTTGTTCGCCCTAAGTTGGCAGGGTATGCCCAGACGTGGGTCCCTTGCTCACTTTGCCACTGGATTCAGGCTAGCCTGGCTGATGGCAGCCGATTAGCCAGAAACCGGTCCTAGGATGCTTGTTTCCGGTCCAGGGAAGACATGGCTTGTCAGTTTGGGCTGGACTGTTCCCATGAGGCACAGGGTCATACTGATTTGCATATGGCCATGTCTGAACTGGGATGGCTGAGTGAGCTAAAGATTGATGATGGATGAAACCCATATCAGTTGACTGGGGGTGAATGCTTGCAATGTTCAACACTCCTTCCATCATCCCCTTTGATTTTGCTTTGTTCGCCCTAAGTTGGCAGGGTATGCCCAGACGTGGGTCCCTTGCTCACTTTGCCACTGGATTCATGTTAACCTGGCTGATGATGGCTGATTAGCCAGAAAACGGTCCCAGGATGCTTGTTTCTGGTCCAGGCAAGACATGGCTTGGCAGTTCGGGCTGGAGTGTTCCCATGTGGCACAGAGTCAGACTGATTTGCATATGGCCATGTCTGAACTGGGGTGGCGGAGTGAGCTAAAGAATGATGATGGATTAAACCCATATCAGTTGACTGGGGGTGAGTGCTTGCAACATTCAGCACTCCGTCCATCCTCCCCTTTGGTATTGCTTTGTTCGCCCTAAGTTGGCAGGATATGCCCAGACGTGGGTCCCTTGCTCACTTTGCCACTGGATTCAAGCTAGCCTGGCTGATCACGGCTGATTAGCCAGAAACTGGTCCCAGGATGCTAGTTTCCGGTCCCGGGAAGACATGGCCTAAAAGTTCGGGCTGGACTGTTCCCATGAGGCACAGGGTCAGACTGATTTGCATATGGCCATATCTGAACTGGGGTGTTAGAGTGAGCTAAAGAATGATGATGCATTAAACCCAGTTCAGTTGACTGGGGGTGAATGCTTGCAATGTTGCACACTTCGTCTATCATCCTCTTTGATTTTGCTTTCTTCACCCTAAGTTGGCAGGGTATGCCCAGACGTGGGTCTCTTGCTCACTTTGCCACTGGATTCAAGCTAGCCTGGCTGGTGACGGCTGATTAGCCAGAAACCGGTTCCAGGATGCTTGTTTCCGGTCCAGGAAAAACATGGCTTTGCAATTCAGGCTGGACTGTTCCCATGAGGCACACGGTCAGACTGATTTGCATATGGCCATGTCTGAAATGGGGGGTGGAGTGAGCTTAAGAATGATGATGGATCAAACCCAGATCAGTTGACTGGGGGGGAGTGCTTGCAATATTCAACACTCCGTCCATCCTCCCCTTTGGTTTTGCTTTATTCGCCCTAAGTTGGCAGGGTATGCCCAGACGTGGGTCCTTTGCTAACTTTGCCACTGGATTCAAGCTAGCCTGGCTGATGACGGCTGATGAGCCAGAAACCGGTCCCAGGTTGCTTGTTTCCAGTCCAGGGAAGACATGGCTTGGCAGTTCGGGCTGGACTGTTCCCATGAGGCACAGGGTAAGACTGATTTTCATATGGCCTTGTCTGAACTGGGGTGGCGGAGTGAGCTAAAGAATGATGATGGATTAAACCCAGATCAGTTGACCGGGGTGAGTGCTTGCAATGTTCAACACTCCGTCCATCATCCCCTTTGGTTTTGCTTTGTTCGCCCTTAGTAGGCAGGGTATGCCCAGACTTGGGTTCTTGCTCACTTTGCCACTGGATTCAAGCTAGCCTGGCTGGTAACGGTTGATTAGCCAGAAACCGGTCCCAGGATGCTTGTTTCCAGTCCAGGGAAGACATGGCTTTGCAGTTCGGGCTGGACTGTTCCCATGAGGCACACGGTCAGACTGATTTGCATATGGCCATGTCTGAACTGGGGTGGGGGAGTGAGCTTAAGAATGATGATGGATTAAACCCAGATCAGTTGACTGAGGGTGAGTGCTTGCAAAGTTCAACACTCCGTCCATTATCCCCTTTGGTTTTGCTTTGTTCGCCCTAAGTTGGCAGGGTATGCCCAGACGTGGGTCCCTTGCTCACTTTGCCACTGGATTCATGTTAACCTGGCTGATGACGGCTGATTAGCCAGAAAACGGTCCCAGGATGCTTGTTTCTGGTCCAGGGAAGACATGGCTTGGAAGTTCGGGCTGGACTGTTCCCATGGGGCACAGGGTCAGACTGATTTGCATATGGCCATGTCTGAACTGGGGTGGGGGAGTGAGCTTAAGAATGATGATGGATGAAACCAATATCAGTTGACTGGGGGTGAATGCTTGCAATGTTCAACACTCCTTCCATCATCCCCTTTGATTTTGCTTTGTTCGCCCTAAGCTGGCAGGGTATGCCCAGACGTGTGTCCCTTGCTCACTTTGCCACTGGATTCAAGCTATCCTGGCTGATGATGGCTGATAAGCCAGAAACTGGTCCCAGGATGCTTGTTTCCAGTCCAGGGAAGACATGGCTTGGCAGTTCGGGCTGGACTGTTCCCATGGGGCACAGGGTCAGACTGATTTGCATATGGCCATGTCTGAACTGGGGTGGGGGAGTGAGCTTAAGAATGATGATGGATTAAACCCAGATCAGTTGACTGAGGGTGAGTGCTTGCAATGTTCAACACTCCGTCCATTATCCCCTTTGGTTTTGCTTTGTTCGCCCTAAGTTGGCAGGGTATGCCCAGACTTGGGTTCCTTGCTCACTTTGCCACTGGATTCAAGCTAGCCTGTCTGGTGACGGCTGATTAGCCAGAAAACGGTCCCAGGATGCTTGTTTCTGGTCCAGGGAAGACATGGCTTGGCAGTTTGTGCTGGACTGTTCCCATGAGGCACAGGGTCAGACTGATTTGCATATGGCCATGTCTGAACTGGGGTGGCGGAGTGAGCTAAAGAATGATGATGGATTAAACCCAGATCAGTTGACTGGGGGTGAGTGCTTGTAATGTTCAACACTCCGTCCATCATCCCCTTTGGTTTTGCCTTGTTTGCCCTAAATTGGCAGGGTATGCCCAGACGTGTGTCCCTTGCTCACTTTACCACTGGATTCAAGCTAGTCTGGCTGATGACGGCTGATGAGCAAGAAACCGGTCCCAGGATGCTTGTTTCTAGTCCAGGGAAGACATGGCTTGGCAGTTCGGGCTGGAGTGTTCCCATGTGGCACAGAGTCAGACTGATTTGCATATGGCCATGTCTGAACTGGGGTGGCGGAGTGAGCTAAAGAATGATGATGGATTAAACCCATATCAGTTGACTGGGGGTGAGTGATTGCAACATTCAACACTCCGTCCATCCTCCCCTTTTGTATTGCTTTGTTCGCCCTAAGTTGGCAGGGTATGCCCAGACGTGGGTCCCTTGCTCACTTTGCCACTGGATTCAAGCTAGCCTGGCTGATCACGGCTGATTAGCCAGAAACTGGTCCCAGGATGCTTGTTTCCGGTCCCAGGAAGACATGGCTTAAAAGTTCGGGCTGGACTGTTCCCATGAGGCACAGGGTCAGACTGATTTGCATATGGCCATATCTGAACTGAGGTGGTAGAGTGAGCTAAAGAATGATGATGCATTAAACCCATTTCAGTTGACTGGGGGTGAATGCTTGCAATGTTGCACACTTCGTCTATCATCCTCTTTGATTTTGCTTTCTTCACCCTAAGTTGGCAGGGTATGCCCAGACGTGGGTCTCTTGCTCACTTTGCCACTGGATTCAAGCTAGCCTGGCTGGTGACGGCTGATTAGCCAGAAACCGGTCCCAGGATGCTTGTTTCCGGTCCAGGGAAGACATGGCTTTGCAGTTCGGGCTGGACTGTTCCCATGAGGCACAAGGTCAGACTGATTTGCATATGGCCATGTCTGAAATTGGGTGGGGGAGTGAGCTTAAGAATGATGATGGATTAAACCCAGATCAGTTGACTGGGGGTGAGTGCTTGCAATGTTCAACACTCCGTCCATTATCCCCTTTGGTTTTGCTTTGTTTGCCCTAAGATGGCAGGGTATGCACAGACTTGGGTTCCTTGTTCACTTTGCCACTGGATTCAAGCTAGCCTGGCTGGTGACGGCTGATTCGCCAGAAACCGGTACCAGGATGCTTGTTTCCGGTCCAGGGAAGACATGGCTTGGCAGTTCGGGCTGGACTGTTCCCATGAGGCACAGGGTCAGACTGATTTGCATATGGCCATGTCTGAACTGGGGTGGGAAGTGAGTTTAAAATGATGATGGATTAAACCCAGATTAGTTGACTGGGGGTGAGTGCTTGCAATGTTCAACACTCCGTCCATTATCCCCTTTGGTTTTGCTTTGTTCGCCCTAAGTTGGCAGGGTATGCCCAGACGTGGTTCCCTTGCTCACTTTGCCACTGGATTCAAGCTAGCCTGGCTGGTGACGGCTGATTAGCCAGAAACCAGTCCCAGGATGCTTGTTTCCGGTCAAGGGAAAGCATGGCTTGGCAGTTCAGGCTGGTCTGTTACCATGATGCACAAGGTCAGACTGATTTGCATGTGTCCATGTCTGAACTGGGGTGGCGGAGGGAGCTAAAGAATGATGATGGATTAAACCCAGATCAGTTGACTGGGGGGGGAGTGCTTGCAATATTCAACATTCCGTCCATCCTCCCCTTTGGTTTTGCTTTGTTCGCCCTAAGTTGGCAGGGTATGCCCAGACGTGGGTCCTTTGCTAACTTTGTAACTGGTTTCAAGCTAGCCTGGATGATGACGGCTGATTAGCCAATAACCGGTCCCAGGATACTTGTTTCCAGTCCAGGGAAGACATGGCTTAGAAGTTCGGGCTGGAATGTTCCCATGAGGCACAGGGTCAGACTGATTTGCATATGGCCATTTCTGAACTGGGCGTGGCGGAGTGAGCTAAAAAAAGGTGATGGATTAATCTCAGATCAGTTGACTAGGGGTGTGTGCTTGCAATGTTCAACACTCCGTCCATCATCCCCTTTGGTTTTGCTTTGTTCGCCCTAAGTTGGCAGGGTATGCCCAGATGTGGGTCCCTTGCTGACTTTGCCACTGGATTCAGGCTAGCCTGGCTGATGGTGGCCGATTATCCAGAAACTGGTCCCAGGATGCTTGTTTCCGGTCCAGGGAAGACATGGCTTCTCAGTTCGGCCTGGACTTTTCCCATGAGGCACAGGGTCAGACTGATTTGCATATGGCCATTTCTGAACTGGGGTGGCGCAGTGAAATAAAGAATGATGATGGATTAAACCCAGATCGGTTGACTTGGCGTGAGTACTTGCAATGTTCAACACTTCGTCCATCATCCACTTTGATTTTGCTTTGTCCGCCCTAAGTTGGCAGGGTATGCCCAGACGTGGGTCTCTTGCTCACTTTGCCACTGGATTCAAGCTAGCCTGGCTGGTGATGGCCGATTAGCCAGAAACCGGTTGCAGGATACTTGTTTCCGGTCCAGGAAAATACATGGCTTGGCAGTTCCGGCTGGACTGTTCCCATGAGGCACAGGGTCAGACTGATTTGCATATGGCCATGTCTGAACTGGGGTGGGGGAGTGAGCTTAAGAATGATGATGGATTAAACCCAGATCAGTTGACTGGGGGTGAGTGCTTGCAATGTTCAACACTCCGTCCATTATCCCCTTTGGTTTTGCTTTGTTCGCCCTAAGTTGGCAGGGTATACCCAGAATCGGGTTCCTAGCTCACTTTGCCACTGGATTCAAGCTACCCTGGCTGTTGACGGCTGATTAGCCAGAAACCGGTTCCAGGATGCTTGTTTCCGGTCCAGGGAAGACATGGCTTGGCAGTTCGGGCTGGACTGTTCCCATGAGGCACAGGGTCAGACTGATTTGCAAATGGCCATGTCTGAACTGGGCGTGGTGGAGTGAGCTAAGGAATGATGATGGATTAAACCCAGATCAGTTGCCTGGGGGTGAGGGCTTGCAAAGTTCAAAACTCCGTCCATCATCTCCTTTGGTTTTGCCTTGTTCGCCCTAAGTTGTCAAGGTATGCCCAGACGTGGGTCCCTTGCTCACTTTGCCACTGGATTCAAGCTAGCCTGGCTGATGAGGGCTGATTAGTCAGAAACCAGTCCCAGGATGCTTGTTTCCGGTCAAGGGAAAGCATGGCTTGGCATTTCGGGCTGGACTGTTTCCATGAGGCACAAGGTCAGAGTGATTTGCATGTGTCCATGTCTGAACTGGGGAGGCGGAGTCAGCTAAAGAATGATGATGGATTAAACCCAGATCAGTTGACTGGGGGTGAGTACTTGCAATTAAGCCTGGGCAAAGCATTATGCTACGCTCGCGTAGTTTGCGAAGTTTGTGCTACTTCGCACTACGCGAATTGCACTTAGCACAGTGCAAACAAGCGTAGCCTAGCATTGCGTAGTGCAGCAGTCATTTTTTGCTTGCTCGCGGTCCTCAACATCAAGTTGGCGACTGCGAGCAAGCAAAATGACATCCCGGCGAGACTTTTTCCTTGTTCGCGATCAGCAACATCAAGTTGCCGATCGCGAGCATGGAAAATGAACATTCCGGCTAGATTCTCAACGACAGGAGGTCAGGTTTCTCATTTCGAGTGGTCGCATATGCTCGCGACCGCTCGCGATGAATAACTACCAGTCCGCGTTGAGAAATCTGAAGCTCGAGTAAAAATCTACTCGAGCAGCAGAAAACTACAGCTCGCACTGTGCAAGATGCCGTTTTCAATGATTGCACAGTGCCGGATGCTTGTCCGCACTGTGCAATCATTGAAAACGACATCTTGCACAGTGCGAACAGGGTACTACGCAGTTCGCGAAGTGCTATGAGTAGCTCGCGTAGTGCGAAGTGCACTTTGCCTAGCTTCGTGTAGTGCAACTTCGCAAACTACGGCCAGGGTTACTTGCAATGTTCAACACTCCGTCCATCATCCCTTTTCGTTTTGCCTTGTTCGCCCTAAGTTGTCAGGGTATGCCCAGACGTGGGTCCCTTGCTCACTTTGCCACTGGATTAAAGCTAGCCTGGCTTATGACAGCTGATTAGCCAGAAACCAGTCCAAGGATGCTTGTTTCCGGTCCAGGGAAGACATGGCTTGGCAGTTCGGGCTGAACTGTTCCCATGAGGCACAGGGTCAGACTGATTTGCATATGGCCATGTCTGAACTGGGGTGGCGGAGTGAGCTAAAGCATGATGATGGGTTAAACCCAGATCAGTTGACTGGGGGTGAGGGCTTGCAAAGTTCAAAACTCCGTCCATCATCCCCTTTGGTTTTGCCTTGTTCACCCTAAGTTGGCAGGGTATGCTCAGACGTGGGTCCCTTGCTCACTTTGCCACTGGATTCATGTTAACCTGGCTGATGACGGCTGATTAGCCAGAAAACGGTCCCAGGATGCTTGTTTCTGGTCCAGGGAAGACATGGCTTGGAAGTTCGGGCTGGACTGTTCCCATGGGGCACAGGGTCAGACTGATTTGCATATGGCCATGTCTGAACTGGGGTGGGGGAGTGAGCTTAAGAATGATGATGGATGAAACCCATATCGGTTGACTGGGGGTGAATGCTTGCAATGTTCAACACTCCTTCCATCATCCCCTTTGATTTTGCTTTGTTCGCCCTAAGCTGGCAGGGTATGCCCAGACGTGTGTCCCTTGCTCACTTTGCCACTGGATTCAAGCTATCCTGGCTGATTATGGCTGATGAGCCAGAAACTGGTCCCAGGATGCTTGTTTCCAGTCCAGGGAAGACATGGCTTGGCAGTTCGGGCTGGACTGTTCCCATGGGGCACAGGGTCAGACTGATTTGCATATGGCCATGTCTGAACTGGGGTGGGGGAGTGAGCTTAAGAATGATGATGGATTAAACCCAGATCAGTTGACTGAGGGTGAGTGCTTGCAATGTTCAACACTCCGTCCATTATCCCCTTTGGTTTTGCTTTGTTCGCCCTAAGTTGGCAGGGTATGCCCAGACTTGGGTTCCCTGCTCACTTTGCCACTGGATTCAAGCTAGCCTGTCTGGTGACGGCTGATTAGCCAGAAACCCGTCCCAGGATGCTTGTTTCTGGTCCAGGGAAGACATGGCTTGGCAGTTCGTGCTGGACTGTTCCCATGAGGCACAGGGTCAGACTGATTTGCATATGGCCATGTCTGAACTGGGGTGGCGGAGTGAGCTAAAGAATGATGATGGATTAAACCCAGATCAGTTGACTGGGGGTGAGTGCTTGTAATGTTCAACACTCCGTCCATCATCCCCTTTGGTTTTGCCTTGTTTGCCCTAAATTGGCAGGGTATGCCCAGACGTGGGTCCCTTGCTCACTTTACCACTGGATTCAAGCTAGCCTGGCTGATGACGGCTGATGAGCAAGAAACCGGCCCCAGGATGCTTGTTTCTGGTCCAGGGAAGACATGGCTTGGCAGTTCGGGCTGGAGTGTTCCCATGTGGCACAGAGTCAGACTGATTTGCACATGGCCATGTCTGAACTGGGGTGGCGGAGTGAGCTAAAGAATGATGATGGATTAAACCCATATCAGTTGACTGGGGGTGAGTGCTTGCAACATTCAACACTCCGTCCATCCTCCCCTTTGGTATTGCTTTGTTCGCCCTAAGTTGGCAGGGTATGCCCAGACGTGGGTCCCTTGCTCACTTTGCCACTGGATTCAAGCTAGCCTGGCTGATCACGGCTGATTAGCCAGAAACTGGTCCCAGGATGCTTGTTTCCGGTCCCGGGAAGACATGACTTAAAAGTTCGGGCTGGACTGTTCCCATGAGGCACAGGGTCAGACTGATTTGCATATGGCCATATCTGAACTGGGGTGGTAGAGTAAGCTAAAGAATGATGATGCATTAAACCCAGTTCAGTTGACTGGGGGTGAATGCTTGCAATGTTGCACACTTCGTCTATCATCCTCTTTGATTTTGCTTTCTTCACCCTAAGTTGGCAGGGTATGCCCAGACGTGGGTCTCTTGCTCACTTTGCCACTGGATTCAAGCTAGCCTGGCTGGTAATGGCCGATTAGCCAGAAACCGGTTCCAGGATGCTTGTTTCCGGTCCAGAGAAGACATGGCTTTGCAGTTTGGGCTGGACTGTTCCCATGAGGCACACGGTCAGACTGATTTGCATATGGCCATGTCTGAAATGGGGTGGTGGAGTGAGCTTAAGAATGATGATGGATTAAACCCAGATCAGTTGACTGGGGGGGAGTGCTTGCAATATTCAACACTCCGTCCATCCTCCCCTTTGGTTTTGCTTTATTTGCCCTAAGTTGGCAGGGTATGCCCAGACGTGGGTCCTTTGCTAACTTTGCCACTGGATTCAAGCTAGCCTGGCTGATGACGGCTGATGAGCCAGAAACCGGTCCCAGGTTGCTTGTTTCCAGTCCAGGGAAGACATGGCTTGGCAGTTCGGGCTGGACTGTTCCCATGAGGCACAGGGTAAGACTGATTTTCATATGGCCATGTCTGAACTGGGGTGGCGGAGTGAGCTAAAGAATGATGATGGATTAAACCCAGATCAGTTGACTGGGGTGAGTGCTTGCAATGTAAAACACTCCGTCCATCATCCTCTTTGGTTTTGCTTTGTTCGCCCTTAGTAGGCAGGGTATGCCCAGACTTGGGTTCCTTGCTCACTTTGCCACTGGATTCAAGCTAGCCTGGCTGGTGACGGCTGATTAGCCAGAAACCGGTCCCAGGATGCTTGTTTCCGGTCCAGGGAAGACATGGCTTGGCAGTTCGGGCTGGACTGTTCCCATGATGCACAGGATCATACTGATTTGCATATGGCCATGTCAAAACTGGGGTGGCGGAGTGAGCTAAAGAATGATGATGGATTAAACCCAGATCAGTTGACTGGGGGTGAGGGCTTGCAAAGTTCAAAACTCCGTCCATCATCCCCTTTGGTATTGCCTTGTTCGCCCTAAGTTGTCAGGGTATGCCCAGATGTGGGTCCCTTGCTCACTTTGCCACTGGATTCAAGCTAGCCTGGCTGATGACGGCTGATTAGCCAGAAACCAGTCCCAGGATGCTTGTTTCTGGTCCAGGGAAGACATGGCTTGGCATTTCGGGCTGAACTGTTCCCATGAGGCACAGGGTCAGACTGATTTGCATATGGCCATGCCTGAACTGGGGTGGCGTAATGAGCTAAAGAATGATGATGGATTAAACCCAGATCAGTTGACTGGGGGTGAGGGCTTGCAAAGTTCAAAACTCCGTCCATCATCCCCTTTGGTATTGCCTTGTTCGCCCTAAGTTGTCAGGGTATGCCCAGATGTGGGTCCCTTGCTCACTTTGCCACTGGATTCAAGCTAGCCTGGCTGATGACGGCTGATTAGCCAGAAACCAGTCCCAGGATGCTTGTTTCCGGTCCATGGAAGACATGGCTTGGCAGTTTGGGCTGGACTGATTCCATGAGGCACAGGGTCAGACTGATTTGCATATGGCCATGTCTGAACTGGGTTAGCGGAGTGAGCTAAAGCATGATGATGGATTAAACCCAGATCAGTTGACTGGGGGTGAGGGCTTGCAAAGTTCAAAACTCCGTCCATCATCCCCTTTTGTTCTGCCTTGTTCACCCTAAGTTGTCAGGGTATGCCTTGACGTGGGTCCCTTGCTCACTTTGCCACTGGATTCAAGCTAGCCTGGCTGATGACGGCTGATTAGCCATAAACCGATCCCATGATGCTTGTTTCCGGTCCAGGGAAGACATGGCTTGGCAGTTAGGGCTGGACTGTTACCATGAGGCACAGGGTCAGACTGCTTTGCATATGGCCATGTCTGAATATTGGTGGCGGAGTGAGTTAAAGAATGATGATTGATTGAACCCAGATCAGTTGACTGGGGGTGAGTGCTTGCAATGTTCAACACTCCGTCCATCATCCCCTTTGGTTTTGCCTTGTTCGCCCTAAGTTGGCAGGGTATACCCAGACGTGGGTCCCTTGCTCACTTTGCCACTGGATTCAAGCTAGCCTGGGTTGTGACGGCTGATGAGCCAGAAACCAGTCCCAAGATGCTTGTTTCCGGTCCAGGGAAGACATGGCTTGGCAGTTCGGGCTGGAGTGTTCCCATGAGGCACAGGGTCAGACTGATTTGCATATGGCCATGTCTGAAATGGATTGGTGGAATGAGCTAAAGAATGATGATGGATTAAACACAGATCAGTTGACTGGGGGTGAGTGCCTGCAATGTTTAACACTCTGTCCATCATCCCCTTTGGTTTTGCCTTGTTCGCTCTAAGTTGGCAGGGTATGCCCAGACGTGGGTCCCTTGCTCACTTTGCCACTGGATTCAAGCTAGCCTGGCTGATGACGGCTGTTGAGACAGAAACCAGGCCCAGAATGCTTGTTTCCAGTCCACGGAAGACATGGCTTGGCAGTTCGGGCTGGACTGTTCCCATGAGGCACAGGGTAAGACTGATTTTCATATGGCCATGTCTGAACTGGGGTGGCGGAGTGAGCTAAAGAATGATGATGGATTAAAACCAGATCAGTTGACTGGGGTGAGTGCTTGCAATGTAAAACACTCCGTACATCATCCTCTTTGGTTTTGCTTTGTTCGCCCTTAGTAGGCAGGGTATGCCCAGACTTGGGTTCCTTGCTCACTTTGCCACTGGATTCAAGCTAGCCTGGCTGGTGACGGCTGATTAGCCAGAAACCGGTCCCAGGATGCTTGTTTCCGGTCCAGGGAAGACATGGCTTTGCAGTTCGGGCTGGACTGTTCCCATGATGCACAGGATCATACTGATTTGCATATGGCCATGTCAAAACTGGGGTGGCGGAGTGAGCTAAAGAATGATGATGGATTAAACCCAGATCAGTTGACTGGGGGTGAGGGCTTGCAAAGTTCAAAACTCCGTCCACAATCCCCTTTGGTATTGCCTTGTTCGCCCTAAGTTGTCAGGGTATGCCCAGATGTGGGTCCCTTGCTCACTTTGCCACTGGATTCAAGCTAGCCTGGCTGATGACGGCTGATTAGCCAGAAACCAGTCCCAGGATGCTTGTTTCCGGTCCAGGGAAGACATGGCTTGGCATTTCGGGCTGAACTGTTCCCATGAGGCACAGGGTCAGACTGATTTGCATATGGCCATGCCTGAACTGGGGTGGCGTAATGAGCTAAAGAATGATGATGGATTAAACCCAGATCAGTTGACTGGGGGTGAGGGCTTGCAAAGTTCAAAACTCCGTCCATCATCCCCTTTGGTATTGCCTTGTTCGCCCTAAGTTGTCAGGGTATGCCCAGATGTGGGTCCCTTGCTCACTTTGCCACTGGATTCAAGCTAGCCTGGCTGATGACGGCTGATTAGCCAGAAACCAGTCCCAGGATGCTTGTTTCCGGTCCAGGGAAGACATGGCTTGGCAGTTTGGGCTGGACTGATTCCATGAGGCACAGGGTCAGACTGATTTGCATATGGCCATGTCTGAACTGGGTTAGCGGAGTGAGCTAAAGCATGATGATGGATTAAACCCAGATCAGTTGACTGGGGGTGAGGGCTTGCAAAGTTCAAAACTCCGTCCATCATCCCCTTTTGTTCTGCCTTGTTCACCCTAAGTTGTCAGGGTATGCCTTGACGTGGGTCCCTTGCTCACTTTGCCACTGGATTCAAGCTAGCCTGGCTGATGACGGCTGATTAGCCATAAACCGATCCCATGATGCTTGTTTCCGGTCCAGGGAAGACATGGCTTGGCAGTTAGGGCTGGACTGTTACCATGAGGCACAGGGTCAGACTGCTTTGCATATGGCCATGTCTGAATATTGGTGGCGGAGTGAGTTAAAGAATGATGATTGATTGAACCCAGATCAGTTGACTGGGGGTGAGTGCTTGCAATGTTCAACACTCCGTCCATCATCCCCTTTGGTTTTGCTTTGTTCGCCCTAAGTTGGCAGGGTATGCCCAGACGTGGGTCCCTTGCTCACTTTGCCACTGGATTCAAGCTAGCCTGGCTTGTGACGGCTGATGAGCCAGAAACCAGTCCCAAGATGCTTGTTTCCGGTCCAGGGAAGACATGGCTTGGCAGTTCGGGCTGGAGTGTTCCCATGAGGCACAGGGTCAGACTGATTTGCATATGGCCATGTCTGAAATGGATTGGTGGAATGAGCTAAAGAATGATGATGGATTAAACACAGATCAGTTGACTGGGGGTGAGTGCCTGCAATGTTTAACACTCCGTCCATCATCCCCTTTGGTTTTGCCTTGTTCGCTCTAAGTTGGCAGGGTATGCCCAGACGTGGGTCCCTTGCTCACTTTGCCACTGGATTCAAGCTAGCCTGGCTGATGACGGCTGTTGAGACAGAAACCAGGCCCAGAATGCTTGTTTCCAGTCCACGGAAGACATGGCTTGGCATTTCAGGCTGAAGTGTTCCCATGAGGCACAGGGTCAGACCGATTTGCATATGGCCATGTTGAACTGGGGTGGCAGAGTGAGCTAAAGAATGATGATGGATTAAACCCAGATCAGTTGACTGGGGGTGAGTGCTTGCAATGTTCAACACTACGTCCATCATACCCTTTGGTTTTGCTTTGTTCATGCTATGTTGGCAGTGTATGCCCAGAAATGGGTCCCTTGTTCACTTTGCCACTGGATTCAGGCTAGCCTGGCTGATGACGGCTGATTAGCCAGAAACCGGTCCCAGGATGCTTGTTTCTGGTCCAGGGAAGACATGGCTTGGAAGTTCGGGCTGGAATGTTCCCACGAGGCACAGGGTCAGACTGATTTGCATATGGCCATGTCTGAACTGGGGTGGCGGAATGATCTAAAGAATGATGATGGATTAAACACAGATCAGTTGACTGGGGGTGAATGCTTGCAATGTTCAACACTCCGTCCATCATCCCCTTTGGTTTCGCTTTGTTCGCACTAAGATGGCAGGGTATGCCCAGACGTGGGTCCCTTGCTCACTGGATTCAAGCTAGCCTGGCTGATGACGGCTGATTAGCCAGAAACCGGTTCCAGGATGCGTGTTTCCGGTCCCGGGAAGACATTGCTTGACAGTTCGGGCTGGACTGTTCCCATGAGGCACAGGGTCAGACTGATTTGCATATGGCCATATCTTAACTGGGGTGGCAGAGTGAGCTAAAGAATGATGATGCATTAAACCAAGATCAGTTGACTGGTGGTGAGTGCTTGCAATGTTCAACACTTCGTCCATCATCCACTTTGATTTTTCTTTCTTTGCCCTAAGGTGGCAGGGTATGCCCAGACGTGGGTCCCTTGCTAACTTTGCAACTGGATTCAAGATAGCCTGGCTGATGACGGCCGATTAGCCAGAAACTGGTCCCAGGTTGCTTGTTTCCAGGCCAGGGAAGACATGATTGGTCAGTTTGGGCTGCACTGTTCCCATGAGGTACAGGGTCAGACTGATTTGCATATGGCCATGTCTGATCTGGGGTGGCGGAGTGAGCTAAAGAATGATGATGGATTAAACCCAGATCAGTTGACTGGGGGTGAGTGCTTGCAATGTTCAACACTAGGTCCATCATCCCCTTTGGTTTTGATTTGTTCGCGCTATGTTGGCAGTGTATGCCCAGAAGTGGGTCCCTTGCTTACATTGCCCTAGATTCAGGCTAGCCTGGCTGATGACAACTGATTAGCCAGAAACCGGTCCCAGGATGCTTGTTTCCGGTCCAGGGAAGACATGGCTTGTCAATTCGGGCTAGACTGTTTCCATGAGGCACAGGGTCAGACTGATTTGCATATGGCCATGTCTGAACAGGGATGGCTGAGTGAGCTAAAGCATGATGATGGATTAAAGCCATATCAGTGGCCCGGGGGTGAGGGCTTGCAAAGTTCAAAACTCCGTCCATCATCACCTTTGGTTTTGCCTTGTTCGTCCTAAGTTGTCAGGGTATGCCCAGACGTGGGTCCCTTGCTCACTTTGCCACTGGATTCAAGCTAGCCTGGCTGATGAGGGCTGATTAGCCAGAAACCAGTCCAAGGATGCTTGTTTCCAGTCCAGGGAAGACATGGCTTGGCAGTTCGGGCTGGAATGTTCCCATGAGGCACAGGGTCAGACTGATTTGCATATGGCCATGACTGAACTGGGGTGGCGGAGTGAGCTAAAACATGATGATGGATTAAACCCAGATCAGTTTACTGGGGGAGAGGGCTTGCAAAGTTCAAAACTCCGTCCATCATCCCCTTTGGTTTTGCCTTGTTCGCCCTAAATTGGCAGAGTATGCCCAGACGTGGGTCCCTTGCTCACTTTGCCACTGAATTCAAGCTAGCCTGGCTGACGATGGCCGATTAGCCAGAAACCGGTCCCAGGATGCTTGTTTCTGGTCCAGTGAAGACATGGCTTGGCAGTCCAGGCTGGATTGTTCCCATGAGGCACAGGGTCAGACTGATTTGCATATGGCCATGTCTGAACTGGGGAGGCAGAATGAGCTAAAGAATGATGATGGATTAAACCCAGAACAGTTGACTGGGGGTGAGAGCTTGCAATGTTCAACAGTCTGTCCATCATCCCCTTTGGTTTTGCCTTGTTCGCCCTAACTTGGCAGGCTATGCCCAGACGTGGGTCACTTGCTCACTTTGCCACTGGATTCAAGCTTGCCTGGCTGATGACGGCTGATGAGCCAAAACCAGTCCCAAGATGCTTGTTTCCGGTTCAGTGAAGACATGGCTTGGCAGTTAGGGCTGGACTGTTACCATGAGGCACAGGGTCAGACTGCTTTGCATATGGCCATGTCTGAATATTGGTGGCGGAGTGAGTTAAAGAATGATGATTGATTGAACCCAGATCAGTTGACTGGGGGTGAGTGCTTGCAATGTTCAACACTCCGTCCATCATCCCGTTTGGTTTTGCTTTGTTCACCCTAAGTTGGCAGGGTATGCCCAGATGTGGGTCCCTTGCTCACTTTGCCACTGAATTCAAGCTAGCCTGGCTGCTGATGGCCGATTAGCCAGAAACCGGTCCCAGGTTGCTTGTTTCCGGTCAAGGAAAGACATGGCTTTGCAGTTCGGGCTGGACTGTTCCTATGAGGTCCAGGGTCAGAATGATTTGCATATGGCCATGTCTGAACTGGGGTGGCGGAGTGAGCTAAAGAATGATGATGGATTAAACTCATATCAGTTGACTGGGGGTGAGTGCTTGCAATGTTCAACACTCTGTCCATCATCCCCTTTGGTATTGCCTTGTTCACCCTAAATTGGCAGAGTATGCCCAGACGTGGGTCCCTTGCTCACTTTGCCACTGGATTCAAGCTAGCCTGGCTGATGAGGGCTGATTAGCCAGAAACCAGTCCAAGGATGCTTGTTTCCAGTCCAGGGAAGACATGGCTTGGCAGTTCGGGCTGGACTGTTCCCATGAGGCACAGGGTCAGACTGATTTGCATATGGCCATGTCTGAACTGGGGTGGCGGAGTGAGCTAAAACATGATGATGGATTAAACCCAGATCAGTTTACTGGGGGAGAGGGCTTGCAAAGTTCAAAACTCCGTCTATCATCCCCTTTGGTTTTGCCTTGTTCACCCTAAATTGGCAGAGTATGCCCAGACGTGGGTCCCTTGCTCACTTTGCCACTAAATTCAAGCTAGCCTGGCTGACGATGGCCGATTAGCCAGAAACCAGTCCCAGGATGCTTGTTTCTGGTCCAGTGAAGACATGGCTTGGCAGTCCAGGCTGGATTGTTCCCATGAGGCACAGGGTCAGACTGATTTGCATATGGCCATGTCTGAACTGGGGAGGCAGAATGAGCTAAAGAATGATGATGGATTAAACCGAGAATAGTTGACTGGGGGTGAGAGCTTGCAATGTTCAACAGTCTGTCCATCATCCCCTTTGGTTTTGCTTTGTTCGTCCTAAGTTGGCAGGCTATGCCCAGACGTGGGTCCCTTGCTCACTTTGCCACTGAATTCAAGCTAGCCTGGCTGATGACTGCTGATGAGCCAGAAACCGGTCCCAGAATGCTTGTTTCCGGTCCAGGGAAGACATGGCTTGGCATTTCAGGCTGAAGTGTTCCCATAAGGCACAGGGTCAGACTGATTTGCATATGGCCATGTCTGAACTGGGATGGCGGAGTGAGCTAAAGAATGATGATGGATTGAACAAAGATCAGTTGACTGGGGGTGAGTGCCTGCAATGTTCAACACTCCGTCCATCATCCCCTTTGGTTTTGCTTTGTTCACCCTAAGTTGGCAGGGTATGCCCAGATGTGGGTCCCTTGCTCACTTTGCCACTGAATTCAAGCTAGCCTGGCTGATGATTGCCGATTAGCCAGAAACCAGTCCCAGGTTGCTTGTTTCCGGTCAAGGAAAGACATGGCTTGGCAGTTCGGGCTGGACTGTTCCCATGAGGCCCAGGGTCAGAATGATTTGCATAGGGCCATGTCTGAACTGGGGTGGCAGAATGAGCTAAAGAATGATGATGGATTAAACCCAGAACAGTTGACTGGGGCTGAGTGCTTGCAATGTTCAACACTCCGTCCATCATCCCCTTTGGTTTTGCTTTGTTCACCCTAAGTTGGCAGGGTATGCCCAGATGTGGGTCCCTTGCTCACTTTGCCACTGAATTCAAGCTAGCCTGGCTGATGATGGCCAATTAGCCAGAAACCAGTCCCAGGTTGCTTGTTTCCGGTCAAGGAAAGACATGGCTTGGCAGTTCGGGCTGGACTGTTCCCATGAGGCCCAGGGTCAGAATGATTTGCATAGGGCCATGTCTGAACTGGGGTGGTGGAGTGAGCTAAATAATGATGATGTATTAAACCCAGATCAGTTGACTGGGGTGAGTGCTTGCAATGTTCAACACTCCGTCCATCATCCCCTTTGGTTTTGCTTTGCATGCCCTAAGTTGGCAGGGTATGCCCAGACGTGGGTCCCTTGCTCACTTTGCCACTGAATTCAAGCTAGCCTGGCTGATGATGGCCGATTAGCCAGAAACCGGTTCCAGGATGCTTGTTTCCGGTCCAGGGAAGACATGGCTTGGCAGTTTGGGCTGGACTGTTCCCATGAGTCACAGGGTCATACAGATTTGCATTTGGCCATGACTGAACTGGGGTGGGTGAGTGAGCTGAAGAATGATGATGGATTAAACCCAGATCAGTTGACTGGGGGTGAGTGCTTGCAATGTTCAACACTAGGTCCATCATCCCCTTTGGTTTTGCTTTGTTCGCCCTATGTTGGCAGTGTATGCCCAGAAGTGGGTCCCTTGATCACTTTGCCACTGGATTCAGGCTAGCTTGGATGATGACGGCTGATTAGCCAGAAACCGGTCCCAGGATGCTTGTTTCAGGTCCAGAAAAGACATGGCTTGGCAGTTTGGGCTGGATTCTTCCTATGTAGGATTGATCGCCTTCGAATTGGTTGGTGTACTGTCACGCATTTCATTTGCGGAAGCGAAGCCCCGCTCCATCGTTTTAAAGTTACCGAAACACACGAGAGCTTCGACCCCGGCTTAAGTAGGTACCGGGAAGGCCACCCTTCATTAATTGGAGGTTTTCCCCCGCTGGAGTCCAACAGCGCCTGCCCTTGGAGCCATAAGAAGTTAGAATTTCTACTTCTAAGAGACATATCGACGATATACCCAGTCCTTCGCACAAACATGTGTTTACCCTGATGAAGACCTTCCATAATAAGTGCCGTGTAGAAGGTCGAAACGCGTTGGTTTTTTGAGGAGGCAAGCCTTACAAAGAACCTTAAGGAACAAAATCGACGTCAAGTCTTTAAAAACATTTGCCAGACACTCAAGAATAGTGTCGAAAATATGGTTTCTTACCCCCTGGAGGCTACCTCCCTCTGGCACTCTAAAACACTGTTATTCTGTGAGGACAAAAAGAATAAGTCCCTGGTACCTTATACGAAATGTGCAGGACTTCCCTCATATGCTGAATAATTTACATTCTGTTGTCCGAAAAAAGTAGAATTCAGAATTGGTTTTGCTTTTTCATGTAGATATTGTTGATGTACATGATTGTCTATTTGTCGATTTCAATTTCATTGTTAAGTTTCCCCAAATGTCTTCGTTGTAATTTGATTCAAAGTTGTACAGCACTGAACAGATCTTGATGAAAAACATAAAATATAGTTTATGAAGATTACATGTACGAAGTGGAAAATAAAAATCCACTCCAAGAAGTCGATTATTTGATTTATGGTGACAGAGGTATCATGTGTTGTTAATAGGATTCTTCCTATGAAGCACAGGTTCAGGCTGATTTGCATATGGCCATTTCTGAACTGGGGTGGCAGAGTGAGCTAAAGAATGATGATGGATTAAACCCAGATCACTTGACTTGGCGTGAGTGCTTGCAATGTTCAACAATTCGTCCATCATCCCCTTTGGTTTTGCTTTGTTCGCCCTAAGTTGGCAGCCAGGCTAGCTTGAATCCAGTGGCAAAGTGAGCAAGAGACCCAGATGTGGGTCTCTTGCTCACTTTGCCACTGGATTCAAGCTAGCCTGGCTGGTGACGGCCGATTAGCCAGAAACCAGTCCCAGGATGCTTGTTTCCGGTCCAGGAAAGACATGGCTTGGCAGTTCGGGCTGGACTGTTCCCATGAGGCACAGGGTTAGACTGGTTTGCATAAGGCCATGTCTGAACTTGGGTGGGGGAGTGAGCTTTAGAATGATGATGGATTAAGCCCAGATCAGTTGACTGGGGGTGAGTGCTTGCAATGTTCAACACTCCGTCCATTATCCCCTTTGGTTTTGCTTTGTTTGCCTTAAATTGGCAGGGTATGCCCAGACTTAGGTTCATTGCTCACTTTGCCACTGGATACAAGCTAGCCTGGCTGAATGATGGCTGATTAGCCAGAAACCAGTCCCAGGATGCTTGTTTCCGGTCCCGGGAAGACATGGCTTGACAGTTCGGGCTGGACTGTTCCCATGAGGCACAGGGTCAGGCTGATTTGCATATAGCCATGTCTGAACTGGGGTGGCAGAGTGAGCTAAAGAATGATGTTGCATTAAACCCAGATCAGTTGACTGGGGGTGAGTGCTTGCAATGTTCAACACTAGGTACACCATCCCCTTTGGTTTTGCTTTGTTCGCCCTATGTTGGCACTGCATGCCCAGAAGTGGGTCCCTTGCTCACTTTGCCACTGGATTCAGGCTAGCCTGGCTGATGACGACTAATTAGCCAGAACCCGGTCCCAGGATGCTTGTTTCCGGGCCAGGGAAGACATGGCTTGGAAGTTCGGTCTGGACTGTTCCCATGATACACAGGATCATACTGATTTGCATATGGCCATGTCAAAACAGGGGTGGCGGAGTGAGCTAAAGAATGATGATGGATTAAACCCAGATCAGTTGACTGAGGGTGAGGGCTTGCAAAGTTCAAAACTCCGTCCATCATCCCCTTTGTTATTGCCTTGTTCGCCCTAAGTTGTCAGGGTATGCCCAGATGTGGGTCCCTTGCTCACTTTGCCACTGGATTCAAGGTAGCCTGGCTGATGACGGCTGATTAGCCAGAAACCAGTCCCAGGATGCTTGTTTCCGGTCCAGGGAAGATATGGCTTGGCATTTCGGGCTGAACTGTTCCCATGAGGCACAGGGTCAGACTGATTTGCATATGGCCATGCCTGAACTGGGGTGGCGTAATGAGCTAAAGAATGATGATGGATTAAACCCAGATCAGTTGACTGGGGGTGAGTGCTTGCAAAGTTCAACACTCCGTCCATCATCCCCTTTGATTTTGCTTTGTTCGCACTAAGTTGGCAAGGTATGCCCAGACGTGGGTCCCTTGCTCACTTTGCCACTGGATTCATGATAACCTGGCTGATGAAGGCTGATTAGCCAGAAAACGGTCCCAGGATGCTTGTTTCCGGTCCAGGGAAGACATGGCTTGGAGGTTCGGGCTGGAATGTTCCATCAGGCGCAGGGTCAGACTGATTTACATATGGCCATGTCTGAACTGGGGTGGCGGAGTGAGCTAAAGGATGATGATGGATTAAACCCAGATCAGTTGACTTGGGGTGAGGGCTTGCAAAGTTCAAAACTCCGTCCATCATCCCCTTTGGTTTTGCCTTGTTCGCCCTAAGTTGTCAGGGTATGCCCAGGCGTGGATCCCTTGCTCACTTTGCCACTGGATTCAAGCTAGCCTGGCTGATGATGGCTGATTAGCCATAAACCGATCCCATGATGCTTGTTTCCGGTCCAGGGAAGACATGGCTTGGCAGTTAGGGCTGGACTGTTACCATGAGGCACAGGGTCAGACTGCTTTGCATATGGCCATGTCTGAATATTGGTGGCGGAGTGAGTTAAAGAATGATGATGGATTGAACCTAGATCAGTTGACTGGGGGTGAGTGCTTGCAATGTTCAACACTCCGTCCATCATCCACTTTGATTTTTCTTTCCTTGCCCCAAGGTGGCAGGGTATGCCCAGACGTGGGTCCCTTGCTAACTTTGCAGCTGGATTCAAGCTAGCCTGGCTGATGACGGCCGATTAGCCAGAAACTGGTCCCAGGTTGCTTGTTTCCAGGCCAGGGAAGACATGGTTGGTCAGTTTGGGCTGCACTGTTCCCATGAGGTACAGGGTCAGACTGATTTGCATATGGCCATGTCTGATCTGGGGTGGCGGAGTGAGCTAAAGAATGATGATGGATTAAACCCAGATCAGTTGACTGGGGGTGAGTGCTTGCAATGTTCAACACTAGGTCCATCATCCCCTTTGGTTTTGCTTTGTTCGCGCTATGTTAGCAGTGTATGCCCAGAAGTGGGTCCCTTGCTTACATTGCCCTGGATTCAGGCTAGCCTGGCTGATGACAACTGATTAGCCAGAAACCGGTCCCAGGATGCTTGTTTCCGGTCCAGGGAAGACAAGGCTTGTCAGATCGGGCTAGACTGTTTCCATGAGGCACAGGGTCAGACTGATTTGCATATGGCCATGTCTGAACTGGGATGGCGGAGTGAGCTAAAGCATGATGATGGATTAAACCCAGATCAGTTGCCCGGGGGTGAGGGCTTGCAAAGTTCAAAACTCCGTCCATCATCACCTTTGGCTTTGCCTTGTGCGCCCTAAGTTGTCAGGGTATGCCCAGACATGGGTCCCTTGCTCACTTTGCCACTGGATTCAAGCTAGCCTGGCTGATGAGGGCTGATTATCCAGAAACCAGTCCAAGGATGCTTGTTTCCAGTCCAGGGAAGACATGGCTTGGCAGTTCGGGCTGGAATGTTCCCATGAGGC
Source organism: Triturus cristatus (assembly GCF_964204655.1). Taxonomy (NCBI): domain Eukaryota; kingdom Metazoa; phylum Chordata; class Amphibia; order Caudata; family Salamandridae; genus Triturus; species Triturus cristatus. The sequence goes on along the minus strand of NC_140579.1, from coordinate 1,032,124,991 downwards.
ACAGGGTCAGACTGATTTGCATATGGCCATGTCTGAACTGGGGTGGCGGAGTGAGCTAAAACATGATGATGGATTAAACCCAGATCAGTTTACTGGGGGAGAGGGCATGCAAAGTTCAAAACTGCGTCCATCATCCCCTTTGGTTTTGCCTTGTTTGCCCTAAATTGGCAGAGTATGCCCAGACGTGGGTCCCTTGCTCACTTTGCCACTGAATTCAAGCTAGCCTCGCTGACGATGGCCGATTAGCCAGAAACCGGTCCCAGGATGCTTGTTTCTGGTCCAGTGAAGACATGGCTTGGCAGTCCAGGCTGGATTGTTCCCATGAGGCACAGGGTCAGACTGATTTGCATATGGCCATGTCTGAACTGGGGAGGCAGAATGAGCTAAAGAATGAAGATGGATTAAACCCAGAACAGTTGACTGGGGGTGAGAGCTTGCAATGTTCAACAGTCTGTCCATCATCCCCTTTGGTTTTGCTTTGTTCGTCCTAACTTGGCAGGCTATGCCCAGACGTGGGTCCCTTGCTCACTTTGCCACTGAATTTAAGCTAGCCTGGCTGATGACGGCTGATGAGCCAGAAACCGGTCCCAGAATGCTTGTTTCCGGTCCAAGGAAGACATGGCTTGGCATTTCAGGCTGAAGTGTTCCCATAAGGCACAGGGTCAGACTGATTTGCATATGGCCATGTCTGAACTGGGATGGCGGAGTGAGCTAAAGAATGATGATGGATTGAACACAGATCAGTTGACTGGGGGTGAGTGCTTGCAATGTTTAACACTCCGTCCATCATCCCCTTTGGTTTTGCCTTGTTCGCCCTAAGTTGGCAGGGTATGCCCAGATGTGGGTCACTTGCTCACTTTGCCACTGGATTCAAGCTTGCCTGGCTGTTGACGGCTGATGAGCCAAAACCAGTCCCAAGATGCTCGTTTCCGGTTCAGTGAAGACATGGCTTGGCAGTTCAGGCTGGAGTGTTCCCATGAGGCACAGGGTCAGACTGATTTGCATATGGCCATGTCTGAACTGGGGTGGCAGAATGAGCTAAAGAATGATGATGGATTAAACCCAGATCAGTTTACTGGGGGAGAGGGCTTGCAAAGTACAAAACTCCGTCCATCATCCCCTTTGGTTTTGCCTTGTTTGCCCTAAATTGGCAGAGTATGCCCAGACGTGGGTCCCTTGCTCACTTTGCCACTGAATTCAAGCTAGCCTGGCTGACGATGGCCGATTAGCCAGAAACCGGTCCCAGGATGCTTGTTTCTGGTCCAGTGAAGACATGGCTTAGCAGTCCAGGCTGGATTGTTCCCATGAGGCACAGGGTCAGACTGATTTGCATATGGCCATGTCTGAACTGGGGAGGCAGAATGAGCTAAAGAATGATGATGGATTAAACCCAGAACAGTTGATTGGGGGTGAGAGCTTGCAATGTTCAACAGTCTGTCCATCATCCCCTTTGGTTTTGCTTTGTTCGTCCTAAGTTGGCAGGCTATGCCCAGACGTGGGTCCCTTGCTCACTTTGCCAATGAATTCAAGCTAGCCTGGCTGATGACGGCTGATGAGCCAGAAACCGGTCCCAGAATGCTTGTTTCCGGTCCAGGGAAGACATGGCTTGGCATTTCAGGCTGAAGTGTTCCCATAAGGCACAGGGTCAGACTGATTTGCATATAGCCATGTCTGAACTGGGATGGCGGAGTGAGCTAAAGAATGATGATGGATTGAACAAAGATCAGTTGACTGGGGGTGAGTGCTTGCAATGTTCAACACTCCGTCCATCATCCCCTTTGGTTTTGCTTTGTTCACCCTAAATTGGCAGGGTATGACCAGATGTGGGTCCCTTGCTCACTTTGCCACTGAATTCAAGCTAGCCTGGCTGATGATGGCCGATTAGCCAGAAACCGGTCCCAGGTTGCTTGTTTCCGGTCAAGTAAAGACATGGCTTGGCAGTTCGGGCTGGACTGTTCCCATGAGGCCCAGGGTCAGAATGATTTGCATAGGGCCATGTCTGAACTGGGGTGGCAGAATGAGCTAAAGAATGATGATGGATTAAACCCAGAACAGTTGACTGGGGGTGAGTGCTTGCACTGTTCAATACTCCGTCCATCATCCCCTTTGGTTTTGCTTTGTTAACCCTAAGTTGGCAGGGTATGACCAGATGTGGGTCCCTTGCTCACTTTGCCACTGAATTCAAGCTAGCCTGGCTGATGATGGCCGATTAGCCAGAAACCGGTCCCAGGTTGCTTGTTTCCGGTCAAGGAAAGACATGGCTTGGCAGTTCGGGCTGGACTGTTCCCATGAGGCCCAGGGTCAGAATGATTTGCATAGGGCCATGTCTGAACTGGGGTGGTGGAGTGAGCCTAAAGAATGATGATGTATTAAACCCAGATCAGTTGACTGGGGTGAGTGCTTGCAATGTTCAACACTCCGTCCATCATCCCCTTTGGTTTTGCTTTGCATGCCCTAAGTTGGCAGGGTATGCCCACACGTGGGTCCCTTGCTCACTTTGCCACTGAATTCAAGCTAGCCTGTCTGATGATGGCCGATTAGCCAGAAACCGGTTCCAGGATGCTTGTTTCCGGTCCAGGGAAGACATGGCTTGGCAGTTTGGGCTGGACTGTTCCCATGAGTCACAGGGTCATACAGATTTGCATTTGGCCATGACTGAACTGGGGTGGGTGAGTGAGCTGAAGAATGATGATGGATTAAACCCAGATCAGTTGACTGGGGGTGAGTGCTTGCAATGTTCAACACTCCGTCCATCATCCCCTTTGGTATTTCTTTGTTCACCCTAAGTTGGCAGGGTATGCCTAGATGTGTTTCCCTTGCTCACATTGCCACTGAATTCAAGCTAGCCTGGCTGCTGATGGCCGATTAGCCAGAAACCGGTCCCAGGTTGCTTGTTTCCGGTCAAGGAAAGACATGGCTTGGCAGTTCGGGCTGGACTGTTCCTATGAGGTCCAGGGTCAGGATGATTTGCATATGGCCATGTCTGAACTGGGGTGGCGGAGTGAGCTAAAGAATGATGTTGGATTAAACTCATATCAGTTGACTGGGGGTGAGTGCTTGCAATGTTCAACACTCTGTCCACCATCCCCTTTGGTTTTGCTTTGTTCGTCCAAAGTTGGCAGGCAATGCCCAGCAGTGGGACCCTTGCTTGCTTTGCCACTGAATTCAAGCTAGCCTGGCTGATGACGGCTGATGAGCCAGAAACCAGTCCCAGGGTGCTTGTTTCCGGTCCCGGGAAGACATGGCTTGACAGTTCGGGCTGGACTGTTCCCATGAGGCACAGGGTCAGACTGATTTCCATATGGCCATATCTGAACTGGGGTGAGAAAGTGAGCTAAAGAATGATGATGCATTAAACCCAGATCAGTTGACTGGTGGTGAGTGCTTGCAATGTTCAACACTTTGTCCATCATCCACTTTGATTTTTCTTTCTTTGCCCTAAGTTTGCAGTGTATGCCCAGACCTGGGTCCCTTGCTAACTTTGCAACTGGATTCAAGGTAGCCTGGCTGATGACGGCCGATTAGCCAGAAACTGGTCCCAGGTTGCTTGTTTCCAGGCCAGGGAAGACATGGCTTGGCAGTTCGGACTGGACTGTTCCCTTGAGGTACAGGGTCAGACTGATTTGCATATGGCCATGTCTGAACTGGGGTGGCGGAGTGAGCTAAGGAATGATGATGGATTAAACCCAGATCAGTTGACTGGGGGTGAGTGCTTGCAATGTTCAACTTTAGGTCCATCATCCCCTTTGGTTTTGCTTTGTTAGCGCTATGTTTGCAGTGTATGCCCAGAAGTGGGTCCCTTGCTCACGTTGCCACTGGATTCAGGCTAGCCTGGCTGATGACGGCTGATTAGCCAGAAACTGGTCCCAGGTTGCTTGTTTCCAGGCCAGGGAAGACATGGCTTGGCAGTTCGGACTGGACTGTTCCCTTGAGGTACAGGGTCAGACTGATTTGCATATCGCCATGTGTGAACTGGGGTGGCGGAGTGAGCTAAAGAATGATGATGTATTAAACCCAGATCAGTTGACTGGGGTGAGTGCTTGCAATATTCAACACTCCGTCCATCATCCCTTTGGTTTTGCTTTACTCGCCCTAAGTTGGCAGGGTATGCCCAGGCGTGGGTCCCTTGCTCACTTTGCCACTGGATTCAAGCTAGCCTGGCAGATGACGGCTGATGAGACAGAAACCAGGCCCAGAATGCTTGTTTCCAGTCCACGGAAGACATGGCTTGGCATTTCAGGCTGAAGTGTTCCCATGAGGCACAGGGTCAGACTGATTTGCATATGGCCATGTTTAACTGGGGTGGCAGAGTGAGCTAAAGAATGATGATGGATTAAACCCAGATCAGTTGACTGGGAGTGAGTGCTTGCAATGTTCAACACTAGGTCCATCATCCCCTTTGGTTTTGCTTTGTTCGCGCTATGTTGTCAGTGTATGTCCAGAAGTGGGTCCCTTGCTCACTTTGCCACTGGATTCAGGCTAGCCTGGCTAAAGACGGCTGATTAGCCAGAAACCGGTCCCAGGATCCTTGTTTCCGGTCCAGGGAAGACATGGCTTGGAAGTTCGGGCTGGAATGTTCCCATGAGGCACAGGGTCAGACTGATTTGCAAATGGCCATGTCTGAACTGGGCGTGGTATAGTGAGCTAAGGAATGATGATGGATTAAACCCAGATCAGTTGCCTGGGGGTGAGGGCTTGCAAAGTTCAAAACTCCGTCCATCATCTCCTTTGGTTTTGCCTTGTTCGCCCTAAGTTGTCAAGGTATGCCCAGACGTGGGTCCCTTGCTCACTTTGCCACTGGATTCAAGCTAGCCTGGCTGATGAGGGCTGATTAGCCAGAATCCAGTCCCAGGATGCTCGTTTTCAGTCCAGCGAAGACATGGCTTGGCAGTTCGGGCTGGACTGTTCCCATGAGGAACAGGGTCAGACTGATTTGCATATGGCCATGTCTTAACTGTTTTGGCGGAGTGAGCTAAAACATGATGATGGATTAAACCCAGATCATTTGACTGGGGGAGAGGGCTTGCAAAGTTCAAAACTCCATCCATCATCCCCTTTGGTTTTGCCTTGTTCGCCCTAAGTTGGCAGGGTATGCCCAGACGTGGGTCTCTTGCTCACTTTGCCACTGGATTCAAGCTAGCCTGGCTGATGACGGCTGATTAGCCATAAACCGGTCCCATGATGCTTGTTTCCGGTCCAGGGAAGACATGGCTTGGCAGTTACGGCTGGACTGTTCCCATGAGGCACAGGGTCAGACTGATTTGCATATGGCCATGTCTGAACTTTGGTGGCGGAGTGAGCTAAAGAATGATGATGGATTGAATCAAGAACAGTTGACTGGGGGTGAGTGCTTGCAATGTTCAACAGTCCGTCCATCATCCCCTTTGGTTTTGCTTTGTTCGCCCTAAGTTGGCAGGGTATGCCCAGACGTGGGTCCCTTGCTCACTTTGCCACTGAATTCAAGCTAGCCTGGCTGACGATGGCCAATTAGCCAGAAACCGGTCCCAGGATGCTTGTTTCTGGTCCAGTGAAGACATCGCTTGGCAGTCCGGGCTGGATTGTTCCCATGAGGCACAGTGCCAGACTGATTTGCATATGGCTATTTCTGAACTGGGGTGGCGGAGTGAGCTAAAGAATGATGATGGATTAAACCCAGATCAGTTGACTTGGTGTGAGTGCTTGCAATGTTCAACACTCTGTCCCTCATCCCCTTTGGTTTTGCTTTGTTCGTCCTAAGTTGGCAGGCTATGCCCAGACATGGGTCCCTTGCTCACTTTGCCACTGAATTCAAGCTAGCCTGGCTGATGACGGCTGATGAGCCAGAAACCGGTCCCAGGATGCTTGTTTCGGGTCCAGGGAAGACATGGCTTGGCATTTCAGGCTGAAGTGTTCCCATAAGGCACAGGATCAGACTGATTTGCATATGGCTATGTCTGAACTGGGATGGCGGAGTGAGCTAAAGAATGATGATGGATTGAACACAGATCAGTTGACTGGGGGTGAGTGCTTGCAATGTTCAACACTCTGTCCATCATCCCCTTTGGTTTTGCTTTGTTCGTCCAAAGTTGGCAGGCTATGCCCAGCAGTGGGACCCTTGCTCACTTTGCCACTGGATTCAAGCTAGCCTGGCGGATGACGGCTGATGAGACAGAAACCAGGCCCAGAATGCTTGTTTCCAGTCCACGGAAGACATGGCTTGGCATTTCAGGCTGAAGTGTTCCCATGAGGCACAGGGTCAGACTGATTTGCATATGGCCATGTTGAACTGGGGTGGCAGAGTGAGCTAAAGAATGATGATGGATTAAACCCAGATCAGTTGACTGGGGTGAGTGCTTGCAATGTTCAACACTCCGTCCATCATCCCCTTTGGTTTTGCTTTGCATGCCCTAAGTTGGCAGGGTATGCCCACACGTGGGTCCCTTGCTCACTTTGCCACTGAATTCAAGCTAGCCTGGCTGATGATGGCCGATTAGCCAGAAACCGGTTCCAGGATGCTTGTTTCCGGTCCAGGGAAGACATGGCTTGGCAGTTTGGGCTGGACTGTTCCCATGAGTCACAGGGTCATACAGATTTGCATTTGGCCATGACTGAACTGGGGTGGGTGAGTGAGCTGAAGAATGATGATGGATTAAACCCAGATCAGTTGACTGGGGGTGAGTGCTTGCAATGTTCAACACTCCGTCCATCATCCCCTTTGGTTTTTCTTTGTTCACCCTAAGTTGGCAGGGTATGCCTAGATGTGGGTCCCTTGCTCACTTTGCCACTGAATTCAAGCTAGCCTGGCTGCTGATGGCCGATTAGCCAGAAACCGGTCCCAGGTTGCTTGTTTCCGGTCAAGGAAAGACATGGCTTGGCAGTTCGGGCTGGACTGTTCCTATGAGGTCCAGGGTCAGGATGATTTGCATATGGCCATGTCTGAACTGGGGTGGCGGAGTGAGCTAAAGAATGATGTTGGATTAAACTCATATCAGTTGACTGGGGGTGAGTGCTTGCAATGTTCAACACTCTGTCCACCATCCCCTTTGGTTTTGCTTTGTTCGTCCAAAGTTGGCAGGCAATGCCCAGCAGTGGGACCCTTGCTCGCTTTGCCACTGAATTCAAGCTAGCCTGGCTGATGACGGCTGATGAGCCAGAAACCAGTCCCAGGGTGCTTGTTTCCGGTCCCGGGAAGACATGGCTTGACAGTTCGGGCTGGACTGTTCCCATGAGGCACAGGGTCAGACTGATTTCCATATGGCCATATCTGAACTGGGGTGAGAAAGTGAGCTAAAGAATGATGATGCATTAAACCCAGATCAGTTGACTGGTGGTGAGTGCTTGCAATGTTCAACACTTTGTCCATCATCCACTTTGATTTTTCTTTCTTTGCCCTAAGTTTGCAGTGTATGCCCAGACCTGGGTCCCTTGCTAACTTTGCAACTGGATTCAAGGTAGCCTGGCTGATGATGGCCGATTAGCCAGAAACTGGTCCCAGGTTGCTTGTTTCCAGGCCAGGGAAGACATGGCTTGGCAGTTCGGACTGGACTGTTCCCTTGAGGTACAGGGTCAGACTGATTTGCATATGGCCATGTCTGAACTGGGGTGGCGGAGTGAGCTAAGGAATGATGATGGATTAAACCCAGATCAGTTGACTGGGGGTGAGTGCTTTCAATGTTCAACACTAGGTCCATCATCCCCTTTGGTTTTGCTTTGTTAGCGCTATGTTTGCAGTGTATGCCCAGAAGTGGGTCCCTTGCTCACGTTGCCACTGGATTCAGGCTAGCCTGGCTGATGACGGCTGATTAGCCAGAAACTGGTCCCAGGTTGCTTGTTTCCAGGCCAGGGAAGACATGGCTTGGCAGTTCGGACTGGACTGTTCCCTTGAGGTACAGGGTCAGACTGATTTGCATATCGCCATGTGTGAACTGGGGTGGCGGAGTGAGCTAAAGAATGATGATATATTAAACCCAGATCAGTTGACTGGGGTGAGTGCTTGCAATATTCAACACTCCGTCCATCATCCCTTTGGTTTTGCTTTACTCGCCCTAAGTTGGCAGGGTATGCCCAGACGTGGGTCCCTTGCTCACTTTGCCACTGGATTCAAGCTAGCCTGGCAGATGACGGCTGATGAGACAGAAATCAGGCCCAGAATGCTTGTTTCCAGTCCACGGAAGACATGGCTTGGCATTTCAGGCTGAAGTGTTCCCATGAAGCACAGGGTCAGACTGATTTGCATATGGCCATGTTGAACTGGGGTGGCAGAGTGAGCTAAAGAATGATGATGGATTAAACCCATAATCAGTTGACTGGGAGTGAGTGCTTGCAATGTTCAACACTAGGTCCATCATCCCCTTTGGTTTTGCTTTGTTCGCGCTATGTTGTCAGTGTATGCCCAGAAGTGGGTCCCTTGCTCACTTTGCCACTGGATTCAGGCTAGCCAGGCTAAAGACGGCTGATTAGCCAGAAACCGGTCCCAGGATCCTTGTTTCCGGTCCAGGGAAGACATGGCTCTATATTGAGCCCGACCCTCTTTAACATCTATATGACCCCTTTGGCGGCGGTGGTGGAGTCTTTTGGTGCCCGGATCGTGTCGTATGCCGACGACACTCAGCTCCTCTTCTCATGTGAGAGGGGTGCTGACTTTGACGGGGAGAGTATCCAGAATTGCCTTGGGGCTGTGTTCGCATGGTTCCAACTGCACAGCCTCAAGTGCAATTCTGATAAATCGGAGGTACTCTTCCTCGGGTGCGATTCGGAGCCCAGCTGGCAGGCCTGGTGGCCCATCGACATGTTCCCTCCGTCCGGCTCTTCTCCCATGGCTAAAAACCTGGGGGTTAAGATGGACAAGGGGCTGACGATGAAAGCCCAGATTCTGGGGGTAACCGGCACCTGTTTCGGCCTGCTAAAAATGTTGCGGAAGTTTCTGCCTCTCTTGTCCGAGGAGCACAGGAGGCTGACGGTGCAGGCCCTGATAGGCTCCAGGTTGGATTATGCCAACAGCCTGTACCTGGGCCTGCCGGAGTATTTGCTGCAGAGGCTTCAAGTGGCACAGAACGCGGCGGCCAGGGCCATCTTTGGCCTAAGTAGACGCATCAGCGCCTCTGGGTTGTTGGTGATGCTACACTGGCTACCCATCCGCAAACGGATTGCCTTTAAGGCTCTGACCTTGGCCTATAAGGCTCTCCATGCGGTGGGAGCTAAACATCTTCAAAAGAGACTCGCTTTTTATCATCCTACTCGCGCGTTGAGGTCGGAATCTTTACTTCTTGCGGCTGTTCCGCGTGTGAAGAGGGCTCGCCTAGGGGGCCGCTCCTTCAGTCTGCTGGCCCCACAGATGTGGAATTCCTTACCGCTCCCTTTGCGGGGGGCGACTACTCTTCTTGATTTTAGGAAAGGCCTCAAAACCTGGCTGTTTTCTCAATAGGTTTGCTTGAAGCCCCGTTTCTTTTGTGAACTTTTGAACTGTTTTCTCTGTGTTGTGTTATTTTGTAACCTGTTCACCTTACCTAAAGCGCCGGGATTCTCTTTTTGAGTAACCGTTGCGCTATACAAAAAAATAAATAACATAACATAACATAACATAACATGGCTTGGAAGTTCGGGCTGGAATGTTCCCATGAGGCACAGGGTCAGACTGATTTGCAAATGGCCATGTCTGAACTGGGCGTGGTGGAGTGAGCTAAGGAATGATGATGGATTAAACCCAGATCAGTTGCCTGGGGGTGAGGGCTTGCAAAGTTCAAAACTCCGTCCATCATCTCCTTTGGTTTTGCCTTGTTTGCCCTAAGTTGTCAAGGTATGCCCAGACGTGGGTCCCTTGCTCACTTTGCCACTGGATTCAAGCTAGCCTGGCTGATGAGGGCTGATTAGCCAGAATCCAGTCCCAGGATGCTCGTTTTCAGTCCAGCGAAGACATGGCTTGGCAGTTCGGGCTGGACTGTTCCCATGAGGCACAGGGTCAGACTGATTTGCATATGGCCATGTCTTAACTGTTTTGGCGGAGTGAGCTAAAACATGATGATGGATTAAACCCAGATCATTTGACTGGGGGAGAGGGCTTGCAAAGTTCAAAACTCCATCCATCATCCCCTTTGGTTTTGCCTTGTTCGCCCTAAGTTGGCAGGGTATGCCCAGACGTGGGTCTCTTGCTCACTTTGCCACTGGATTCAAGCTAGCCTGGCTGATGACGGCTGATTAGCCATAAACCGGTCCCATGATGCTTGTTTCCGGTCCAGGGAAGACATGGCTTGGCAGTTACGGCTGGACTGTTCCCATGAGGCACAGGGTCAGACTGATTTGCATATGGCCATGTCTGAACTTTGGTGGCGGAGTGAGCTAAAGAATGATGATGGATTGAATCAAGAACAGTTGACGGGGGTGAGTGCTTGCAATGTTCAACAGTCCGTCCATCATCCCCTTTGGTTTTGCTTTGTTCGCCCTAAGTTGGCAGGGTATGCCCAGACGTGGGTCCCTTGCTCACTTTGCCACTGAATTCAAGCTAGCCTGGCTGACGATGGCCAATTAGCCAGAAACCGGTCCCAGGATGCTTGTTTCTGGTCCAGTGAAGACATCGCTTGGCAGTCCGGGCTGGATTGTTCCCATGAGGCACAGTGCCAGACTGATTTGCATATGGCTATTTCTGAACTGGGGTGGCGGAGTGAGCTAAAGAATGATGATGGATTAAACCCAGATCAGTTGACTTGGTGTGAGTGCTTGCAATGTTCAACACTCTGTCCCTCATCCCCTTTGGTTTTGCTTTGTTCGTCCTAAGTTGGCAGGCTATGCCCAGACATGGGTCCCTTGCTCACTTTGCCACTGAATTCAAGCTAGCCTGGCTGATGACGGCTGATGAGCCAGAAACCGGTCCCAGGATGCTTGTTTCAGGTCCAGGGAAGACATGGCTTGGCATTTCAGGCTGAAGTGTTCCCATAAGGCACAGGGTCAGACTGATTTGCATATGGCTATGTCTGAACTGGGATGGCGGAGTGAGCTAAAGAATGATGATGGATTGAACACAGATCTGTTGACTGGGGGTGAGTGCTTGCAATGTTCAACACTCTGTCCATCATCCCCTTTGGTTTTGCTTTGTTCGTCCAAAGTTGGCAGGCTATGCCCAGCAGTGGGACCCATGCTCACTTTGCCACTGGATTCAAGCTAGCCTGGCGGATGACGGCTGATGAGACAGAAACCAGGCCCAGAATGCTTGTTTCCAGTCCACGGAAGACATGGCTTGGCATTTCAGGCTGAAGTGTTCCCATGAGGCACAGGGTCAGACTGATTTGCATATGGCCATGTTGAACTGGGGTGGCAGAGTGAGCTAAAGAATGATGATGGATTAAACCCAGATCAGTTGACTGGGAGTGAGTGCTTGCAATGTTCAACACTAGGTCCATCATCCCCTTTGGTTTTGCTTTGTTCGCGCTATGTTGTCAGTGTATGCCCAGAAGTGGGTCCCTTGCTCACTTTGCCACTGGATTCAGGCTAGCCTGGCTAATGACGGCTGATTAGCCAGAAACCGGTCCTAGGATCCTTGTTTCCGGTCCAGGGAAGACATGGCTTGGAAGTTCGGGCTGGAATGTTCCCATGAGGCACAGGGTCAGACTGATTTGCAAATGGCCATGTCTGAACTGGGCGTGGTGGAGTGAGCTAAGGAATGATGATGGATTAAACCCAGATCAGTTGCCTGGGGGTGAGGGCTTGCAAAGTTCAAAACTCCGTCCATCATCTCCTTTGGTTTTGCCTTGTTCGCCCTAAGTTGTCAAGGTATGCCCAGACGTGGGTCCCTTGCTCACTTTGCCACTGGATTCAAGCTAGCCTGGCTGATGAGGGCTGATTAGCCAGAATCCAGTCCCAGGATGCTCGTTTTCAGTCCAGCGAAGACATGGCTTGGCAGTTCGGGCTGGACTGTTCCCATGAGGCACAGGGTCAGACTGATTTGCATATGGCCATGTCTTAACTGTTTTGGCGGAGTGAGCTAAAACATGATGATGGATTAAACCCAGATCATTTGACTGGGGGAGAGGGCTTGCAAAGTTCAAAACTCCATCCATCATCCCCTTTGGTTTTGCCTTGTTCGCCCTAAGTTGGCAGGGTATGCCCAGACGTGAGTCTCTTGCTCACTTTGCCACTGGATTCAAGCTAGCCTGGCTGATGACGGCTGATTAGCCATAAACCGGTCCCATGATGCTTGTTTCCGGTCCAGGGAAGACATGGCTTGGCAGTTAGGGCTGGACTGTTCCCATGAGGCACAGGGTCAGACTGATTTGCATATGGCCATGTCTGAACTTTGGTGGTGGAGTGAGCTAAAGAATGATGATGGATTGAACCAAGAACAGTTGACTGGGGGTGAGTGCTTGCAATGTTCAACAGTCCGTCCATCATCCCCTTTGGTTTTGCTTTGTTCGCCCTAAGTTGGCAGGGTATGCCCAGACGTTGGTCCCTTGCTCACTTTGCCACTGAATTCAAGCTAGCCTGGCTGACGATGGCCAATTAGCCAGAAATCGGTCCCAGGATGCTTGTTTCTGGTCCAATGAAGACATCGCTTGGCAGTCCGGGCTGGATTGTTCCCATGAGGCACAGTGCCAGACTGATTTGCATATGGCTATTTCTGAACTGGGGTGGCGGAGTGAGCTAAAGAATGATGATGGATTAAACCCCGATCAGTTGACTTGGTGTGAGTGCTTGCAATGTTCAACACTCTGTCCCTCATCCCCTTTGGTTTTGCTTTGTTCGTCCTAAGTTGGCAGGCTATGCCCAGACATGGGTCCCTTGCTCACTTTGCCACTGAATTCAAGCTAGCCTGGCTGATGACGGCTGATGAGCCAGAAACCGGTCCCAGGATGCTTTTTTCGGGTCCAGGGAAGACATGGCTTGGCATTTCAGGCTGAAGGTGTTCCCATAAGGCACAGGGTCAGACTGATTTGCATATGGCTATGTCTGAACTGGGATGGCGGAGTGAGCTAAAGAATGATGATGGATTGAACACAGATCAGTTGACTGGGGGTGAGTGCTTGCAATGTTCAACACTCTGTCCATCATCCCCTTTGGTTTTGCTTTGTTCGTCCAAAGTTGGCAGGCTATGCCCAGCAGTGGGACCCTTGCTCGCTTTGCCACTGAATTCAAGCTAGCCTGGCTGATGACGGCTGATGAGCCAGAAACCAGTCCCAGGGTGCTTGTTTCCGGTCCCGGGAAGACATGGCTTGACAGTTCGGGCTGGACTGTTCCCATGAGGCACAGGGTCAGACTGATTTCCATATGGCCATATCTGAACTGGGGTGAGAAAGTGAGCTAAAGAATGATGATGCATTAAACCCAGATCAGTTGACTGGTGGTGAGTGCTTGCAATGTTCAACACTTTGTCCATCATCCACTTTGATTTTTCTTTCTTTGCCCTAAGTTTGCAGTGTATGCCCAGACCTGGGTCCCTTGCTAACTTTGCAACTTGATTCAAGGTAGCCTGGCTGATGACGGCCGATTAGCCAGAAACTGGTCCCAGGTTGCTTGTTTCCAGGCCAGGGAAGACATGGCTTGGCAGTTCGGACTGGACTGTTCCCTTGAGGTACAGGGTCAGACTGATTTGCATATGGCCATGTCTGAACTGGGGTGGCGGAGTGAGCTAAGGAATGATGATGGATTAAACCCAGATCAGTTGACTGGGGGTGAGTGCTTGCAATGTTCAACACTAGGTCCATCTTCCCCTTTGGTTTTGGTTTGTTAGCGCTATGTTTGCAGTGTATGCCCAGAAATGGGTCCCTTGCTCACGTTGCCACTGGATTCAGGCTAGCCTGGCTGATGACGGCTGATTAGCCAGAAACTGGTCCCAGGTTGCTTGTTTCCAGGCCAGGGAAGACATGGCTTGGCAGTTCGGACTGGACTGTTCCCTTGAGGTACAGGGTCAGACTGATTTGCATATGGCCATGTGTGAACTGGGGTGGCGGAGTGAGCTAAAGAATGATGATATATTAAACCCAGATCAGTTGACTGGGGTGAGTGCTTGCAATATTCAACACTCCGTCCATCATCCCTTTGGTTTTGCTTTACTCGCCCTAAGTTGGCAGGGTATGCCCAGACGTGGGTCCCTTGCTCACTTTGCCACTGGATTCAAGCTAGCCTGGCTGATGATGGCTGATGAGACAGAAACCAGGCCCAGAATGCTTGTTTCCAGTCCACGGAAGACATGGCTTGGCATTTCAGGCTGAAGTGTTCCCATGAGGCACAGGGTCAGACTGATTTGCATATGGCCATGTTGAACTGGGGTGGCAGAGTGAGCTAAAGAATGATGATGGATTAAACCCAGATCAGTTGACTGGGGGTGAGTGCTTGCGATGTTCAACACTACGTCCATCATCCCCTTTGGTTTTGCTTTGTTCGCGCTATGTTGTCAGTGTATGCCCAGAAGTGGGTCCCTTGCTCACTTTGCCACTGGATTCAGGCTAGCCTGGCTAATGACGGCTGATTAGCCAGAAACCGGTCCCAGGATCCTTGTTTCCGGTCCAGGGAAGACATGGCTTGGAAGTTCGGGCTGGAATGTTCCCATGAGGCACAGGGTCAGACTGATTTGCAAAAGGCCATGTCTGAACTGGGCGTGGTGGAGTGAGCTAAGGAATGATGATGGATTAAACCCAGATCAGTTGCCTGGGGGTGAGGGCTTGCAAAGTTCAAAACTCCGTCCATCATCTCCTTTGGTTTTGCCTTGTTCGCCCTAAGTTGTCAAGGTATGCCCAGACGTGGGTCCCTTGCTCACTTTGCCACTGGATTCAAGCTAGCCTTGCTGATGAGGGCTGATTAGCCAGAATCCAGTCCCAGGATGCTCGTTTTCAGTCCAGCGAAGACATGGCTTGGCAGTTCGGGCTGGACTGTTCCCATGAGGCACAGGGTCAGACTGATTTGCATATGGCCATGTCTGAACTGTTTTGGCGGAGTGAGCTAAAACATGATGATGGATTAAACCCAGTTCATTTGACTGGGGGAGAGGGCTTGCAACGTTCAAAACTCCATCCATCATCCCCTTTGGTTTTGCCTTGTTCGCCCTAAGTTGGCAGGGTATGCCCAGACGTGGGTCTCTTGCTCACTTTGCCACTGGATTCAAGCTAGCCTGGCTGATGACGGCTGATTAGCCATAAACCGGTCCCATGATGCTTGTTTCCGGTCCAGGGAAGACATGGCTTGGCAGTTAGGGCTGGACTGTTACCATGAGGCACAGGGTCAGACTGATTTGCATATGGCCATGTCTGAACTTTGGTGGCGGAGTGAGCTAAAGAATGATGATGGATTGAACAAAGATCAGTTGACGGGGGGTGAGTGCTTGCAATGTTTAACACTCCGTCCATCATCCCCTTTGGTTTTGCTTGTTCGCCCTAAGTTGGCAGGGTATGCCCAGATGTGGTTCCCTTGCTCACTTTGTCACTGGATTCAAGCTTGCCTGGCTGATGACGGCTGATGAGCCAAAAAACTGTCTCAAGATGATTGTTTCCGGTTCAGTGAATACATGGCTTGGCAGTTCAGGCTGGAGTGTTCCCATGAGGCACAGGGTCAGACTGATTTGCATATGGCCATGTCTGAACTGGGGTGGCAGAATGAGCTAAAGAATGATGATGGATTAAACCCAGAACAGTTGACTGGGGGTGAGTGCTTGCAATGTTCAACACTCCGTCCATCATCCCCTTTGGTTTTGCTTTGTTCACCCTAAGTTGGCAGGGTATGCCCAGATGTGGGTCCCTTGCTCACTTTGCCACTGAATTCAAGCTAGCCTGGCTGATGATGGCCGATTAGCCAGAAACCGGTCCCAGGTTGCTTGTTTCCGGTCAAGGAAAGTCATGGCTTGGCAGTTCGGGCTGGACTGTTCCCATGAGGTCCAGGGTCAGAATGATTTGCATATGGCCATGTGTGAACTGGGGTGGCGGAGTGAGCTAAAGAATGATGATATATTAAACCCAGATCAGTTGACTGGGGTGAGTGCTTGCAATATTCTCACTCCGTCCATCATCCCCTTTGGTTTTGCTTTTCTCGCCCTAAGTTGGCAGGGTATGCCCAGACGTGGGTCCCTTGCTCACTTTGCCACTGAATTCAAGCTAGCCTGGCTGATGACGGCTGATGAGACAGGAACCAGGCCCAGAATGCTTGTTTCCGGTCCAGGGAAGACATGGCTTGGCATTTTAGGCTGAAGTGTTCCCATGAGGCACAGGGTCAGAATGATTTGCATATGGCCATGTCTGAACTGGGGTGGCGGAGTGAGCTAAGGAATGATGATGGATTAAACCCAGATCAGTTGACTGGGGGTGAGTGCTTGCAATGTTCAACACTAGGTCCATCATCCCCTTTGGTTTTGCTTTGTTAGCGCTATGTTTGCAGTGTATGCCCAGAAGTGGGTCCCTTGCTCACGTTGCCACTGGATTCAGGCTAGCCTGGCTGATGACGGCTGATTAGCCAGAAACCGGTCCCAGGATGCTTGTTTCTGGTCCAGGGAAGACATAGCTTGGAAATTCGGGCTGGAATGTTCCCATGAGGCACAGGGTCAGACTGATTTGCATATGGCCATGTCTGAACTGTTTTGGCGGAGTGAGCTAAAACATGATGATGGATTAAACCCAGATCATTTGACTGGGGGAGAGGGCTTGCAAAGTTCAAAACTCCATCCATCATCCCCTTTGGTTTTGCCTTGTTCGCCCTAAGTTGGCAGGGTATGCCCAGACGTGGGTCTCTTGCTCACTTTGCCACTGGATTCAAGCTAGCCTGGCTGATGACGGCCGATTAGCCATAAACCGGTCCCATGATGCTTGTTTCCGGTCCAGGGAAGACATGGCTTGGCAGTTAGGGCTGGACTGTTACCATGAGGCACAGGGTCAGACTTATTTGCATATGGCCATGTCTGAACTTTGGTGGCGGAGTGAGCTAAAGAATGATGATGGATTGAACCAAGAACAGTTGACTGGGGGTGAGTGCTTGCAATGTTCAACAGTCCGTCCATCATCCCCTTTGGTTTTGCTTTGTTCGCCCTAAGTTGGCAGGGTATGCCCAGACGTGGGTCCCTTGCTCACTTTGCCACTGAATTCAAGCTAGCCTGGCTGACGATGGCCAATTAGCCAGAAACCGGTCCCAGGATGCTTGTTTCTGGTCCAGTGAAGACATCGCTTGGCAGTCCGGGCTGGATTGTTCCCATGAGGCACAGTGTCAGACTGATTTGCATATGGCTATTTCTGAACTGGGGTGGCGGAGTGAGCTAAAGAATGATGATGGATTAAACCCAGATCAGTTGACTTGGTGTGAGTGCTTGAAATGTTCAACACTCTGTCCCTCATCCCCTTTGGTTTTGCTTTGTTCGTCCTAAGTTGGCAGGCTATGCCCAGACATGGGTCCCTTGCTCACTTTGCCACTGAATTCAAGCTAGCCTGGCTGATGACGGCTGATGAGCCAGAAACCAGTCCCAGGATGCTTGTTTACGGTCCAGGGAAGACATGGCTTGGCAGTTCGGGCTGGACTGTTCCCATGAGGCACAGGGTCAGACTGATTTGCATATGGCCATGTCTGAACTGGGGTGGCAGAATGAGCTAAAGAATGATGATGGATTAAACCCAGAACAGTTGACTGGGGGTGAGTGCTTGCATTGTTCAACACTCCGTCCATCACCCCCTTTGGTTTTGCTTTGTTCGTCCTAAGTTGGCAGGCTATGCCCAGACGTGGGTCCCTTGATCACTTTGCCACTGAATTCAAGCTAGCCTGGCTGATGAGCCAGAAACCGGTCCCAGGATGCTTGTTTCTGGTCCAGGGAAGACATGGCTTGGCATTAGAGGCTGAAGTGTTCCCATAAGGCACAGGGTCAGACTGATTTGCATATGGCCATGTCTGAACTGGGATGCGGAGTGAGCTAAAGAATGATGATGGAATGAACACAGATCAGTTGACAGGGGGTGAGTGCTTGCAATGTTTAACACTCCGTCCATCATCCCCTTTGGTTTTGCTTGTTCGCCCTAAGTTGGCAGGGTATGCCCAGATGTGGGTCCCTTGCTCACTTTGCCACTGGATTCAAGCTTGCCTGGCTGATGACGGCTGATGAGCCAAAAAACAGTCTCAAGATGATTGTTTCCGGTTCAGTGAATACATGGGTTGGCAGTTCAGGCTGGAGTGTTCCCATGAGGCACAGGGTCAGACTGCTTTGCATATGGCCCTGTCTGAACTGGGGTGGCAGAATGAGCTAAAGAATGATGATGGATTAAACCCAGAACAGTTGACTGGGGGTGAGTGCTTGCAATGTTCAACACTCCTTCCATCATCCCCTTTGGTTTTGCTTTGTTCACCCTAAGTTGGCAGGGTATGCCCAGATGTGGGTACCTTGCTCACTTTGCCACTGAATTCAAGCTAGCCTGGCTGATGATGGCCGTTTAGCCAGAAACCGGTTCCAGGTTGCTTGTTTCCGGTCAAGGAAAGACATGGCTTGGCAGTTCGGGCTGGACTGTTCCCATGAGGTCCAGGGTCAGAATGATTTGCATATGGCCATGTCTGAACTGGGGTGGCAGAGTGAGCTAAAGAATGATGATGGATTAAACTCATATCAGTTGACTGGGGGTGAGTGCTTGCAATGTTCAACACTCTGTCCATCATCCACTTTGGTTTTGCTTTGTTCGTCCAAAATTGGCAGGCTATGGCCAGACATGGGACCCTTGCTCACTTTGCCACTGAATTCAAGCTAGCCTGGCTGATTAGGGCTGATTAGCCAGAAACCAGTCCAAGGATGCTTGTTTCCAGTCCAGGGAAGACATGGCTTGGCAGTTCGGGCTGGACTGTTCCCATGAGGCACAGGGTCAGACTGATTTGCATATGGCCATGTCTGAACTGGGGTGGCGGAGTGAGCTAAAACATGATGATGGATTAAACCCAGATCAGTTTACTAAGGGAGAGGGCTTGCAATGTTCAACACTCCGTCCATCATCCCCTTTGGTTTTGCTTTGTTCACCCTAAGTTGGCAGGGTATGCCCAGATGTGGGTCCCTTGCTCACTTTGCCATTGAATTCAAGCTAGCCTGGCTGATGATGGCCGATTAGCCAGAAACCGGTCCCAGGTTGCTTTTTTCCGGTCAAGGAAAGACATGGCTTGGCAGTTCGGGCTGGACTGTTTCCATGAGGTCCAGGGTCAGAATGATTTGCATATGGCCATGTCTGAACTGGGGTGGCGGAGTGAGCTAAAGAATGATGATCGATTAAACTCATATCAGTTGACTGGGGGTGAGTGCTTGCAATGTTCAACACTAGGTCCATCATCCCCTTTGGTTTTGCTTTGTTCGCGCTATGTTGGCAGTGTATGCCCAGAAGTTGGTCCCTTGCTCACATTGCCCTGGATTCAGGCTAGCCTGGCTGATGACAACTGATTAGCCAGAAACCGGTCCCAGGATGCTTGTTTCCGGTCCAGGGAAGACATGGCTTGTCAGTTCGGGCTAGACTGTTTCCATGAGGCACAGGGTCAGACTGATTTGCATATGGCAATGTCTGAACTGGGGTGGCGGAGTGAGCTAAAGCATGATGATGGATTAAACCCAGATCAGTTGCCCGGGGGTGAGGGCTTGCAAAGTTCAAAACTCCGTCCATCATCACCTTTGGTTTTGCCTTGTTCGCCCTAAATTGTCAGGGTATGCCCAGACGTGGGTCCCTTGCTCACTTTGCCACTGGATTCAAGCTAGCCTGGCTGATGAGGGCTGATTAGCCAGAAACCAGTCCAAGGATGCTTGTTTCCAGTCCAGGGAAGACATGGCTTGGCAGTTCGGGCTGGAATGTTCCCATGAGGCACAGGGTCAGACTGATTTGCATATGGCCATGTCTGAACTGGGGTGGCGGAGTGAGCTAAAACATGATGATGGATTAAACCCAGATCAGTTTACTGGGGGAGAGGGCTTGCAAAGTTTAAAACTCCGTCCATCATCCCCTTTGGTTTTGCCTTGTTCGCCCTAAATTGGCAGAGTATGCCCAGACGTGGGTCCCTTGCTCACTTTGCCACTGAATTCAAGCTAGCCTGGCTGACGATGGCCGATTAGCCAGAAACCGGTCCCAGGATGCTTGTTTCTGGTCCAGTGAACAAGTGTTGAAATATCGCGCACTCCCGTTTAATCTCTGAGTATGTTGAATTTTAACAAGTAGTGGCGTGCTGCTAGAGGAGCGACCCCTAAACCAAGGTCGAAGAAATAACAAGAGTTGCACTATCCCATCCAGGGTGGTGTCCCTCTATGCGCACAGCGTTGTGGGGTAACAAAGTTACCAATTTTCGTTCTGGTTAAACCAAAGTTCATTTATTCATGATTAGAAATTAGAAATTCATTGTTCCGTGTAACAAATTATCACATGTTGTGTCAACAAAGGTGCTGGTGGATATCCTCTATGCATTTCGGGTAAAACCCTTCATCAGGAGGAATCCTGTAAACAAAAACAGGAGATAATGTTGCATGTCCCCTCATAGGATTTAACTTCCACTTACAAATTAAAGCGTTAACATAGTTAAATAAGTGAAAACATGTACCATCCAAGATATCAAGCTTCAAAAAGTGCACGAAAGCATATCAAGAAACGCTGTTAAGGAGAACTACAAAGGCGTATTAGAAATTGCATCCAAGCTATCCGGTGTCTTTTTTGAAAATTTCCGGCGTGTGAATCGTGCTGTAAAATAGATACGGTGATAGCGGCGTGTTAAATAGATACGTGAATGTTATATAAAGTATGCGTGCCGAGATCAAGTGAGATAGTCCAACACGTGTACAAAGTAAAGCATGCAGTGTTAGCAACATAAGCCATAAGATAGAACCACGCACCAAAGTCGATTAAGATCGTGACAGTTACCTCAGTTCACCCGTTCGAATGAGCATATCCAAACTGCTCTGATCCGAAAAACCGTTAGTAAACGTGTAGCCATGTTAAGTATGCGGATAGTGAACAAAGAAAGAAGACTCTAATAGTGGCGGCCATCTTAGAATAGAAAACATGTAAATTGTCAGAACATGACAAAAAGCAATAAACAATGACTCGACAAGAAAACCGAGTTAGTACAATGTAACCAAGGCAAAATACATAAAAGTTGAAATAATAAGTTGTGGTCACCAATGTAAGATAAAAGCTAAAAAACGGTGTTGGAAAAAATTAAATAAAGTTGTAAAGAATCAAATCAAAAAGAAAAAGAAACATGGATGGAAAATACATGTAAGCAGAAAGGTTGAAGATGGGTAAAGAAACAGTGGAGAAAAAACAATAACATTTTAAACATGAAAGATGTATATGAGCTTTTGGGCATTCTTGTGGGCAACAATTCAAAGTCAAATAAAGCAACTCAGTTCGAGACGATCATTCAGTCCAAGGGGTACCATGGAGTTCATTTTGTAAATCCAAAAGGTCTCTCTTTGAATCAGAAATTTTCTGTTGTCACAACCTTCCCTTAGCGGAACTGTTTCACACACTAGGAAACGTAATTGACTGACGTTGTGTTTGTGTTCATTAAAATGTACTGCTACTGTCGAATTGAGATTGTTGTTGCGGATGTTGCTTTTGTGTTCGTTTAATCGGGTTTTCATTTTCCTTTCGGTTTTGCCAATATAAGGCAAGCCGCATGGGCACTTCAACATGTAAACAACATTTTTGGAATCACAAGTTGCAGAAACAAAAAGTTTTATGTTGTGACCTTTAGTTGGATGTTGTATGTTCGTGCCTGTAATGATGTTATTACAATTCCCACAATTGTGGCAAGGTATAGTACCCTTGTATTCAGAAAATGGCTGTAAGGAGCTTGTTGATTTTAATACCTCCATGAAATTTCTACTCCTTTCGTAGGCAAACAGTGGTTGCTGCGAAAAGATCTGATTGAAGTCAGATTCCATTTGTAGTAAAGGCCAATGTCTAAGAATGGATTTCCTGATGTTAAAACTTTCTGTTGAGAATTTTGTAACCATAACCATTCTCGTAGCTGTATCTGAGGCTGTTGGTTGTTTTTCCAACAACATTCCCCTTTGTTTATTGGACGATTTGTCAATGGCTGTTGTCAATATTTGTGATGGATAACCTCGCTTTACAAAGCGTCGTTCCATTTCCAAGGTTTGTTGGGTTAGTTGTTGGGGTTCAGAGATGATTCTCTTTATCCTGAGAAATTGGGAAAATGGTAGATGTCGTTTTAGAGAAGGTTGATGAAAACTCGAGTAGTGTAACAGATTGTTTCTGTCTGTGTCTTTCCTGAAGAGTGTAGTTTGAATGTGATGATCCACGAT
The DNA here is from genome assembly GCF_964204655.1 of Triturus cristatus. Classification (NCBI taxonomy): domain Eukaryota; kingdom Metazoa; phylum Chordata; class Amphibia; order Caudata; family Salamandridae; genus Triturus; species Triturus cristatus. The sequence continues at coordinate 1,032,102,784 of NC_140579.1, read as the reverse complement.
GTAAATGTGAACATCTAGGAAATTTATGTCTGTTTCACTGATGGTAGAAGTGAACTTGAGTCTATCGTTGATGGTGTTAAGATTCGTAATCGCTTCAGTCAGTATGGTTTTTGAACCTCTCCAAATTAAGAAAATGTCATCAATGTAGCGAACAAACAGTAACAGATGATTCTCCCATGGTGTGGTGTGCAAAATGTGATCCAACTCAAACTTGTGCATGAACAGGTTAGCGTAGCAAGGAGCTGCACAATTTCCCATGGATGTTCCATTCAGTTGAAGAAAAAATTGGTTGTTGTGAGAGAAATAGCTGTGATAAAGTGTAAAGTGTAGAAGCTCCATTAAAAAAAACCTGTAAATCATGAGAAATTTGTGATTGTAGAAGAAAATGTTCCATGGCTTCTAACCCCATGTTATGGGGAATTGAGGTGTAGAGGGAAGTAACATCTATCGTGCAAAGGTACATATCCGTGTCCCACGGGATGTTGAACTTGAGAAGAATGTTCAGAAAGTCTGTTGTGTCTTTAACATAGGTAGACATAGACTGCACGAGAGGTTGAAGATGTCTGTCCAGGTACTTGCCAACTGGTTCGTGAAGTGAGCCTCTAGTTGAAACGATGGGCCGCATAGGGGGATCCAGTAGATTTTTGTGGATCTTTGGTAACATCCGTAGGGATGGACTTCTAGGAAATTTAGAGATTAGAAATTTCTTTTCTGTCTCACCAATGGTGCCCGATAGGACTGCTTTATCCACAAGATTCTGTAAAACTTGTAAGATGGTAGTTGTAGGATTGTAATCAAGTTTTGAGTAGGTGTTAGAGTCTAACACATGTTCATCCAGTTTTCGAGTGTAGTGTATGGTATCCATGGCAACCAGTGCCCCTCCTTTGTCAGCATCAAGGAAGATTATGTTGGGATTGTCAGCTAGTTGCTTGAGCAGAGATTTATCCTTCGATGTAAAGTTTGCATGTTTGGGTTTGCGATGTTTAAAAACAGACTGAAGATCTTGCTTCACCAAAGTCTCAAAGGTATCAAGAATTTTGTGGCTCACCGGGGCTACATAGGTACTCTTGGATGTAAGACCTTTCAGTGTATTTTCTGTTTTAGTTAAAGGCTCAGTGAGAACATTATCGAAAAAGTGTCTAAGTCTGAGTTTCCGCATGAACTTAAATAGACTTACATCTGCTTCCATGGGGTTACTAGAATATGTTGGTACAAATGAAGACCCCTTTTGTAACAATCGTAATTGGAATTTGTTAAGAACCGTTGAGGAAATGTTGATGACCAAGTTGTCACTATCATTTACCGCTGGCTCCTTGTCGTTCTTTTGTCCAAAGGTGGAATTACTTTTTTTGCCCCTCCTGGATCTCCTAGGTCTTTTTGGCCTGTCCCTAAAAAAGGGACCGCGGAAGGTAAGGAAGTAGACGTTGAAGTCGTTGGAATCTCAGTGTCTGGAATAGTTTGCGATTGTGGTTGATCCTTTTGTGGGAAACTCCTCGGTTTACGACGAGTGGTGTCGGAATCACTGGTAGCTGGAGATGTGTCAGTATCAGATGTTCTAAAGGGTGGTTTAAATTGTCTTCTCCTAGCATATACCTCCGCCCAGTTATAAACTTCTCCGAGTTTATAATCGATCGTGTCCCGTCGAAACTTTCTGAGTTTTCTCTCATTGACTTCTTGCTTGTGCTTCTCTAGTTGATCATTGATATCCTTGAGAGTCTGAGATAAATCGTCTGAAGACATTTTAGTGGCCAATTCGTTTTTAAGTTGGGTGATCTCTGTATTTAAATCTTCCAGAATGTTGGATAACTCTTCGATGATCAGCAATATGAGATCCAAGGAACACTTGTTCAGGATACCGTACCATCTATCTACAAATTTCGGGTCGTTTTTACACAGGGATGGTTTGAGAGAGATCCGTAGGCCTCTCGGAATGCGTTGCGCTCGGTGGTATTGAATCATTGTACTCGCATGTAAACGTTGGTTGATTTCACGTTTTGTCAGATAAAGGAGTTGCTTAATATTGCTTTGTATGGTGCCTGTGCCAGAGGGGGTAGCTTCAATGTCTCCTATTAAAGAGTAGATCCTCTGTATTTCTTCATCGCCGAACGCGAATGTTTCGGCGCGTTTGTCTGTGAGGTTGGTGATATCTTGATAGGCCATGGGTGCTGCGATAGTGGTTGAGCGATGCAGAAAGACAAGTGTTGAAATATCGCGCACTCCCGTTTAATCTCTGAGTATGTTGAATTTTAACAAGTAGTGGCGTGCTGCTAGAGGAGCGACCCCTAAACCAAGGTCGAAGAAATAACAAGAGTTGCACTATCCCATCCAGGGTGGTGTCCCTCTATGCGCACAGCGTTGTGGGGTAACAAAGTTACCAATTTTCGTTCTGGTTAAACCAAAGTTCATTTATTCATGATTAGAAATTAGAAATTCATTGTTCCGTGTAACAAATTATCACATGTTGTGTCAACAAAGGTGCTGGTGGATATCCTCTATGCATTTCGGGTAAAACCCTTCATCAGGAGGAATCCTGTAAACAAAAACAGGAGATAATGTTGCATGTCCCCTCATAGGATTTAACTTCCACTTACAAATTAAAGCGTTAACATAGTTAATTAAGTGAAAACATGTACCATCCAAGATATCAAGCTTCAAAAAGTGCACGAAAGCATATCAAGAAACGCTGTTAAGGAGAACTACAAAGGCGTATTAGAAATTGCATCCAAGCTATCCGGTGTCTTTTTTGAAAATTTCCGGCGTGTGAATCGTGCTGTAAAATAGATACGGTGATAGCGGCGTGTTAAATAGATACGTGAATGTTATATAAAGTATGCGTGCCGAGATCAAGTGAGATAGTCCAACACGTGTACAAAGTAAAGCTCTCTAAAACGACATCTACCATTTTCCCAATTTCTCAGGATAAAGAGAATCATCTCTGAACCCCAACAACTAACCCAACAAGCCTTGGAAATGGAACGACGCTTTGTAAAGCGAGGTTATCCATCACAAATATTGACAACAGCCATTGACAAATCGTCCAATAAACAAAGGGGAATGTTGTTGGAAAAACAACCAACAGCCTCAGATACAGCTACGAGAATGGTTATGGTTACAAAATTCTCAACAGAAAGTTTTAACATCAGGAAATCCATTCTTAGACATTGGCCTTTACTACAAATGGAATCTGACTTCAATCAGATCTTTTCGCAGCAACCACTGTTTGCCTACGAAAGGAGTAGAAATTTCATGGAGGTATTAAAATCAACAAGCTCCTTACAGCCATTTTCTGAATACAAGGGTACTATACCTTGCCACAATTGTGGGAATTGTAATAACATCATTACAGGCACGAACATACAACATCCAACTAAAGGTCACAACATAAAACTTTTCGTTTCTGCAACTTGTGATTCCCAAAATGTTGTTTACATGTTGAAGTGCCCATGCGGCTTGCCTTATATTGGCAAAACCGAAAGGAAAATGAAAACCCGATTAAACGAACACAAAAGCAACATCCGCAACAACAATCTCAATTCGACAGTAGCAGTACATTTTAATGAACACAAACACAACGTCAGTCAATTACGTTTCCTAGTGTGTGAAACAGTTCCGCTAAGGGAAGGTTGTGACAACAGAAAATTTCTGATTCAAAGAGAGACCTTTTGGATTTACAAAATGAACTCCATGGTACCCCTTGGACTGAATGATCGTCTCGAACTGAGTTGCTTTATTTGACTTTGAATTGTTGCCCACAAGAATGCCCAAAAGCTCATATACATCTTTCATGTTTAAAATGTTATTGTTTTTTCTCCACTGTTTCTTTACCCATCTTCAACCTTTCTGCTTACATGTATTTTCCATCCATGTTTCTTTTTCTTTTTGATTTGATTCTTTACAACTTTATTTAATTTTTTCCAACACCGTTTTTTAGCTTTTATCTTACATTGGTGACCACAACTTATTATTTCAACTTTTATGTATTTTGCCTTGGTTACATTGTACTAACTCGGTTTTCTTGTCGAGTCATTGTTTATTGCTTTTTGTCATGTTCTGACAATTTACATGTTTTCTATTCTAAGATGGCCGCCACTATTAGAGTCTTCTTTCTTTGTTCACTATCCGCATACTTAACATGGCTACACGTTTACTAACGGTTTTTCGGATCAGAGCAGTTTGGATATGCTCATTCGAACGGGTGAACTGAGGTAACTGTCACGATCTTAATCGACTTTGGTGCGTGGTTCTATCTTATGGCTTATGTTGCTAACACTGCATGCTTTACTTTGTACACGTGTTGGACTATCTCACTTGATCTCGGCACGCATACTTTATATAACATTCACGTATCTATTTAACACGCCGCTATCACCGTATCTATTTTACAGCACGATTCACACGCCGGAAATTTTCAAAAAAGACACCGGATAGCTTGGATGCAATTTCTAATACGCCTTTGTAGTTCTCCTTAACAGCGTTTCTTGATATGCTTTCGTGCACTTTTTGAAGCTTGATATCTTGGATGGTACATGTTTTCACTTATTTAACTATGTTAACGCTTTAATTTGTAAGTGGAAGTTAAATCCTATGAGGGGACATGCAACATTATCTCCTGTTTTTGTTTACAGGATTCCTCCTGATGAAGGGTTTTACCCGAAATGCATAGAGGATATCCACCAGCACCTTTGTTGACACAACATGTGATAATTTGTTACACGGAACAATGAATTTCTAATTTCTAATCATGAATAAATGAACTTTGGTTTAACCAGAACGAAAATTGGTAACTTTGTTACCCCACAACGCTGTGCGCATAGAGGGACACCACCCTGGATGGGATAGTGCAACTCTTGTTATTTCTTCGACCTTGGTTTAGGGGTCGCTCCTCTAGCAGCACGCCACTACTTGTTAAAATTCAACATACTCAGAGATTAAACGGGAGTGCGCGATATTTCAACACTTGTCTTTCTGCATCGCTCAACCACTATCGCAGCACCCATGGCCTATCAAGATATCACCAACCTCACAGACAAACGCGCCGAAACATTCGCGTTCGGCGATGAAGAAATACAGAGGATCTACTCTTTAATAGGAGACATTGAAGCTACCCCCTCTGGCACAGGCACCATACAAAGCAATATTAAGCAACTCCTTTATCTGACAAAACGTGAAATCAACCAACGTTTACATGCGAGTACAATGATTCAATACCACCGAGCGCAACGCATTCCGAGAGGCCTACGGATCTCTCTCAAACCATCCCTGTGTAAAAACGACCCGAAATTTGTAGATAGATGGTACGGTATCCTGAACAAGTGTTCCTTGGATCTCATATTGCTGATCATCGAAGAGTTATCCAACATTCTGGAAGATTTAAATACAGAGATCACCCAACTTAAAAACGAATTGGCCACTAAAATGTCTTCAGACGATTTATCTCAGACTCTCAAGGATATCAATGATCAACTAGAGAAGCACAAGCAAGAAGTCAATGAGAGAAAACTCAGAAAGTTTCGACGGGACACGATCGATTATAAACTCGGAGAAGTTTATAACTGGGCGGAGGTATATGCTAGGAGAAGACAATTTAAACCACCCTTTAGAACATCTGATACTGACACATCTCCAGCTACCAGTGATTCCGACACCACTCGTCGTAAACCGAGGAGTTTCCCACAAAAGGATCAACCACAATCGCAAACTATTCCAGACACTGAGATTCCAACGACTTCAACGTCTACTTCCTTACCTTCCGCGGTCCCTTTTTTAGGGACAGGCCAAAAAGACCTCGGAGATCCAGGAGGGGCAAAAAAAGTAATTCCACCTTTGGACAAAAGAACGACAAGGAGCCAGCGGTAAATGATAGTGACAACTTGGTCATCAACATTTCCTCAACGGTTCTTAACAAATTCCAATTACGATTGTTACAAAAGGGGTCTTCATTTGTACCAACATATTCTAGTAACCCCATGGAAGCAGATGTAAGTCTATTTAAGTTCATGCGGAAACTCAGACTTAGACACTTTTTTGATAATGTTCTCACTGAGCCTTTAACTAAAACAGAAAATACACTGAAAGGTCTTACATCCAAGAGTACCTATGTAGCCCCGGTGAGCCACAAAATTCTTGATACCTTTGAGACTTTGGTGAAGCAAGATCTTCAGTCTGTTTTTAAACATCGCAAACCCAAACATGCAAACTTTACATCGAAGGATAAATCTCTGCTCAAGCAACTAGCTGACAATCCCAACATAATCTTCCTTGATGCTGACAAAGGAGGGGCACTGGTTGCCATGGATACCATACACTACACTCGAAAACTGGATGAACATGTGTTAGACTCTAACACCTACTCAAAACTTGATTACAATCCTACAACTACCATCTTACAAGTTTTACAGAATCTTGTGGATAAAGCAGTCCTATCGGGCACCATTGGTGAGACAGAAAAGAAATTTCTAATCTCTAAATTTCCTAGAAGTCCATCCCTACGGATGTTACCAAAGATCCACAAAAATCTACTGGATCCCCCTATGCGGCCCATCGTTTCAACTAGAGGCTCACTTCACGAACCAGTTGGCAAGTACCTGGACAGACATCTTCAACCTCTCGTGCAGTCTATGTCTACCTATGTTAAAGACACAACAGACTTTCTGAACATTCTTCTCAAGTTCAACATCCCGTGGGACACGGATATGTACCTTTGCACGATAGATGTTACTTCCCTCTACACCTCAATTCCCCATAACATGGGGTTAGAAGCCATGGAACATTTTCTTCTACAATCACAAATTTCTCATGATTTACAGGTTTTTTTTAATGGAGCTTCTACACTTTACACTTTATCACAGCTATTTCTCTCACAACAACCAATTTTTTCTTCAACTGAATGGAACATCCATGGGAAATTGTGCAGCTCCTTGCTACGCTAACCTGTTCATGCACAAGTTTGAGTTGGATCACATTTTGCACACTACACCATGGGAGAATCATCTGTTACTGTTTGTTCGCTACATTGATGACATTTTCTTAATTTGGAGAGGTTCAAAAACCATACTGACTGAAGCGATTACGAATCTTAACACCATCAACGATAGACTCAAGTTCACTTCTACCATCAGTGAAACAGACATAAATTTCCTAGATGTTCACATTTACATCGTGGATCATCACATTCAAACTACACTCTTCAGGAAAGACACAGACAGAAACAATCTGTTACACTACTCGAGTTTTCATCAACCTTCTCTAAAACGACATCTACCATTTTCCCAATTTCTCAGGATAAAGAGAATCATCTCTGAACCCCAACAACTAACCCAACAAACCTTGGAAATGGAACGACGCTTTGTAAAGCGAGGTTATCCATCACAAATATTGACAACAGCCATTGACAAATCGTCCAATAAACAAAGGGGAATGTTGTTGGAAAAACAACCAACAGCCTCAGATACAGCTACGAGAATGGTTATGGTTACAAAATTCTCAACAGAAAGTTTTAACATCAGGAAATCCATTCTTAGACATTGGCCTTTACTACAAATGGAATCTGACTTCAATCAGATCTTTTCGCAGCAACCACTGTTTGCCTACGAAAGGAGTAGAAATTTCATGGAGGTATTAAAATCAACAAGCTCCTTACAGCCATTTTCTGAATACAAGGGTACTATACCTTGCCACAATTGTGGGAATTGTAATAACATCATTACAGGCAGGAACATACAACATCCAACTAAAGGTCACAACATAAAACTTTTCGTTTCTGCAACTTGTGATTCCAAAAATGTTGTTTACATGTTGAAGTGCCCATGCGGCTTGCCTTATATTGGCAAAACCGAAAGGAAAATGAAAACCCGATTAAACGAACACAAAAGCAACATCCGCAACAACAATCTCAATTCGACAGTAGCAGTACATTTTAATGAACACAAACACAACGTCAGTCAATTACGTTTCCTAGTGTGTGAAACAGTTCCGCTAAGGGAAGGTTGTGACAACAGAAAATTTCTGATTCAAAGAGAGACCTTTTGGATTTACAAAATGAACTCCATGGTACCCCTTGGACTGAATGATCGTCTCGAACTGAGTTGCTTTATTTGACTTTGAATTGTTGCCCACAAGAATGCCCAATAGCTCATATACATCTTTCATGTTTAAAATGTTATTGTTTTTTCTCCACTGTTTCTTTACCCATCTTCAACCTTTCTGCTTACATGTATTTTCCATCCATGTTTCTTTTTCTTTTTGATTTGATTCTTTACAACTTTATTTAATTTTTTCCAACACCGTTTTTTAGCTTTTATCTTACATTGGTGACCACAACTTATTATTTCAACTTTTATGTATTTTGCCTTGGTTACATTGTACTAACTCGGTTTTCTTGTCGAGTCATTGTTTATTGCTTTTTGTCATGTTCTGACAATTTACATGTTTTCTATTCTAAGATGGCCGCCACTATTAGAGTCTTCTTTCTTTGTTCACTATCCGCATACTTAACATGGCTACACGTTTACTAACGGTTTTTCGGATCAGAGCAGTTTGGATATGCTCATTCGAACGGGTGAACTGAGGTAACTGTCACGATCTTAATCGACTTTGGTGCGTGGTTCTATCTTATGGCTTATGTTGCTAACACTGCATGCTTTACTTTGTACACGTGTTGGACTATCTCACTTGATCTCGGCACGCATACTTTATATAACATTCACGTATCTATTTAACACGCCGCTATCACCGTATCTATTTTACAGCACGATTCACACGCCGGAAATTTTCAAAAAAGACACCGGATAGCTTGGATGCAATTTCTAATACGCCTTTGTAGTTCTCCTTAACAGCGTTTCTTGATATGCTTTCGTGCACTTTTTGAAGCTTGATATCTTGGATGGTACATGTTTTCACTTATTTAACTATGTTAACGCTTTAATTTGTAAGTGGAAGTTAAATCCTATGAGGGGACATGCAACATTATCTCCTGTTTTTGTTTACAGGATTCCTCCTGATGAAGGGTTTTACCCGAAATGCATAGAGGATATCCACCAGCACCTTTGTTGACACAACATGTGATAATTTGTTACACGGAACAATGAATTTCTAATTTCTAATCATGAATAAATGAACTTTGGTTTAACCAGAACGAAAATTGGTAACTTTGTTACCCCACAACGCTGTGCGCATAGAGGGACACCACCCTGGATGGGATAGTGCAACTCTTGTCTGGTCCAGTGAAGACATGGCTTGGCAGTCGTGGCTGGATTGTTCCCATGAGGCACAGGGTCAGACTGATTTGCATATGGCCATGTTTGAACTGGGGAGGCAGAATGAGCTAAAGAATGATGATGGATTAAACCCAGAACAGTTGACTGGGGGTGAGAGCTTGCAATGTTCAACAGTCTGTCCATCATCCCCTTTGGTTTTGCTTTGTTCGTCCTAACCTGGCAGGCTATGCCCAGACGTGGGTCCCTTGCTCACTTTGCCACTGAATTCAAGCTAGCCTGGCTGATGACGGCTGATGAGCCAGAAACCGGTCCCAGAATGCTTGTTTGCTGTCCAGGGAAGACATGGCTGGCATTTCAGGCTGAAGTGTTCCCATAAGGCACAGGGTCAGAATGATTTGCATATGGCCATGTCTGAAGTGGGATGGCGGAGTGAGCTAAAGAATGATGATGGATTGAACACAGATCAGTTTACTGGGGGAGAGGGCTTGCAAAGTTCAAAACTCCGTCCATCATCCCCTTTGGTTTTGCCTTGTTCGCCCTAAATTGGCAGAGTTTTCCCAGACGTGGGTCCCTTGCTCACTTTGCCACTGAATTCAAGCTAGCCTGGCTGACGATGGCCGATTAGCCAGAAACCGGTCCCAGAATGCTTTTTTCTGGTCCAGTGAAGACATGGCTTGGCAGTCCAGGCTGGATTGTTCCCATGAGGCACAGGGTCAGACTGATTTGCATATGGCCATGTCTGAACTGGGGAGGCAGAATGAGCTAAAGAATGATGATGGATTAAACCCAGAACAGTTGACTTGGGGTGAGTGCTTGCAATGTTCAACACTCCGTCCATCATCCCCTTTGGTTTTGCCTTGTTCGCCCTAAATTGGCAGAGTATGCCCAGACGTGGGTCCCTTGCTCACTTTGCCACTGGATTCAAGCTAGCCTGGCTGATGACGGCTGATGAGACAGAAACCAGGCCCAGAATGCTTGTTTCCAGTCCACGGAAGACATGGCTTGGCATTTCAGGCTGAAGTGTTCCCATGAGGCACAGGGTCAGACTGATTTGCATATGGCCATGTTGAACTGGGGTGGCAGAGTGAGCTAAAGAATGATGATGGATTAAACCCAGATCAGTTGACTGGGGGTGAGTGCTTGCAATGTTCAACACTAGGTCCATCATCCCCTTTGGTTTTCCTTTGTTCGCGCTATGTTGTCAGTGTATGCCCAGAAGTGGGTCCCTTGCTCACTTTGCCACTGGATTCAGGCTAGCCTGGCTAATGACGGCGGATTAGCCAGAAACCGGTCCCAGGATGCTTGTTTCCGGTCCAGGGAAGACATGGCTTGGAAGTTCGGGCTGGAATGTTCCCATGAGGCACAGGGTCAGACTGATTTGCAAATGGCCATGTCTGATCTGGGCGTGATGGAGTGTGCTAAGGAATGATGATGGATTAAACCCAGATCAGTTGCCTGGGGGTGAGGGCTTGCAAAGTTCAAAACTCCGTCCATCATCTCCTTTGGTTTTGCCTTGTTCGCCCTAAGTTGTCAAGGTATGCCCAGACGTGGGTTCCTTGCTCACTTTGCCACTAGATTCAAGCTAGCCTGGCTGATGAGGGCTGATTAGCCAGAATCCAGTCCCAGGATGCTCGCTTTCAGTCCAGCGAAGACATGGCTTGGCAGTTCAGGCTGGACTGTTCCCATGAGGCACAGGGTCAGACTGATTTGCATATGGCCATGTCTGAACTGTTTTGGCGGAGAGAGCTAAAACATGATGATGGATTAAACCCAGATCATTTGACTGGGGGAGAGGGCTTGCAAAGCTCAAAACTCCATCCATCATCCCCTTTGGTTTTGCCTTGTTCACCCTAAGTTGGCAGGGTATGCCCAGACGTGGGTCTCTTGCTTACTTTGCCACTGGATTCAAGCTAGCCTGGCTGATGACGGCTGATTAGCCATAAACCGGTCCCATGATGCTTGTTTCCGGTCCAGGGAAGACATGGCTTGGCAGTTAGGGCTGGACTGTTACCATGAGGTACAGGGTAAGACTGATTTGCATATGGCCATGTCTGAACTTTGGTGGCGGAGTGAGCTAAAGAATGATGATGGATTGAACCAAGAACAGTTGACTGGGGGTGAGTGCTTGCAATGTTCAACAGTCCGTCCATCATCCCCTTTGGTTTTGCTTTGTTCGCATTAAGTTGGCAGGGTATGCCCAGACGTGGGTCCCTTGCTCACTTTGCTACTGAATTCAAGCTAGCCTGGCTGATGATGGCCAATTAGCCAGAAACCGGTCCCAGGATGCTTGTTTCTGGTCCAGTGAAGACATCGCTTGGCAGTCCGGGCTGGATTGTTCCCATGAGGCACAGGGTCAGACTGATTTGCATATGGCTATTTCTGAACTGGGGTGGAGGAGTGAGCTAAAGAATGATGATGGATTAAACCCAGATCAGTTTACTTGGTGTGAGTGCTTGCAATGTTCAACACTCTGTCCCTCAGCCCCTTTGGTTTTGTCTTGTTCGTCCTAAGTTGGCAGGCTATGCCCAGACATGGGTCCCTTGCTCACTTTGCCACTGAATTCAAGCTAGCCTGGCTGATGACGGCTGATGAGCCAGAAACCGGTCCCAGGATGCTTGTTTCCGGTCCAGGGAAGACATGGCTTGGCATTTCAGGCTGAAGTGTTCCCATAAGGCACAGGGTCAGACTGATTTGCATATGGCTATGTCTGAACAGGGATGGCGGAGTGAGCTAAAGAATGATGATGTATTGAACACAGATCAGTTGACGGGGGGTGAGTGCTTGCAATGTTTAACACTCCGTCCATCATCCCCTTTGGTTTTGCCTTGTTTGCCCTAAGTTGGCAGGGTATGCCCAGATCTGGGTCCCTTGCTCACTTTGCCACTGGATTCAAGCTTGCCTGCTGATGACGGCTGATGAGCCAAAAACCAGTCTCAAGAGGCTTGTTTCCGGTTCAGTGAAGACATGGCTTGGCAGTTCAGGCTGGAGTGTTCCCATGAGGCACAGGGTCAGACTGATTTGCATATGGCCATGTCTGAACTGGGGTGGCAGAATGAGCTAAAGAATGATGATGGATTAAACCCAGAACAGTTGACTGGGGGTGAGTGCTTGCAATGTTCAACACTCCGTCCATCATCCCCTCTGGTTTTGCTTTGTTCGTCCTAAGTTGGCAGGCTATGCCCAGACGTGGGTGCCTTGCTCACTTTGCCACTGAATTCAAGCTAGCCTGGCTGATGAAGGCTGATGAGCCAGAAACCGGTCCCAGAATGCTTGTTTCCAGTCCAGGGAAGACATGGCTTGGCATTAGAGGCTGAAGTGTTCCCATAAGGGATTCAAAAGTTGGTCGCACTCTGCTCGTCACACCAGCAAGTTGCCCCAAGGAACTGTGGTAGATGTAGTGGCGACGGCGAGTACGCCTATGCTATGATGTATGAGGAAAAGTATGTGTTGCGTTAGCCATCCCTGGACACGTGTTTCGAGGTAGTTGCCTCTCGTCAGCAGGGAGCAGGTCAGTGTAAAGGGGTGCCGCGTGGACTGCCAAAATGTTATTAAAACAGGTGAAGTACCTCTCATGGCGCGCAGGTGCAGATCCAAGGCTCGTCAGCCCGTTGGCTCAAGGGAGCCGTAATAAATGATTCAAAAGTTGGTCGCACTCTGCTCGTCACACCAGCAAGTTGCCCCAAGGAACTGTGGTAGATGTAGTGGCGACGGCGAGTACGCCTATGCCACGATGTATGAGGAAAAGTATGTGTTGCGTTAGCCATCCCTGGACACAGGTTTCGAGGTAGTTGCCTTTCGTCAGCAGGGAGCAGGTCAGTGTAAAGGGGTGCCGCATGGACTGCCAAAATGTAATTAAAACAGGTGAAGTACCTCTCATGGCGCGCAGGTGCAGATCCAAGGCTCGTCAGCCCGTTGGCTCAAGGGAGCCGTAATAAATGATTCAAAAGTTGGTCGCACTCTGCTCGTCACACCAGCAAGTTGCCCCAAGGAACTGTGGTATATGTAGTGGCGACGGCGAGTACGCCTATGCCATGACGTATAAGGAAAAGTATGTGTTGCGTTAGCCATCCCTGGACACGTGTTTCGAGGTAATTGCCTCTCGTCAGCAGGGAGCAGGTCAGTGTAAAGGGGTGCCGCGTGGACTGCCAAAATGTAATTAAAACAGGTGAAGTACCTCTCATGGCGCGCAGGTGCAGATCCAAGGCTCGCCAGCCCGTTGGCTCAAGGGAGCCGTAATAAATGATTCAAAAGTTGGTCGCACTCTGCTCGTCACACCAGCAAGTTGCCCCAAGGAACTGTGGTAGATGTAGTGGCGACAGCGAGTACGCCTATGCCACGATGTATGAGGAAAAGTATGTGTTGCGTTAGCCAACCCTGGACACGTGTTTCGAGGTAGTTGCCTCTCGTCAGCAGGGAGCAGGTCAGTGTAAAGGGGTGCCGCGTGGACTGCCAAAATGTAATTAAAACAGGTGAAGTACCTCTCATGGCACGCAGGTGCAGATCCAAGGCTCCTCAGCCCGTTGGCTCAAGGGAGCCGTAATAAATGATTCAAAAGTTGGTCGCACTCTGCTCGTCACACCAGCAAGTTGCCCCAAGGAACTGTGGTAGATGTAGTGGCGACGGCGAGTACGCCTATGCCACGATGTATGAGGAAAAGTATGTGTTGCGTTAGCCATCCCTGGACACGTGTTTCGAGGTAGTTGCCTCTCGTCAGCAGGGAGCAGGTCAGTGTAAAGGGGTGCCGCGTGGACTGCCAAAATGTAATTAAAACAGGTGAAGTACCTCTCATGGCGCGCAGGTGCAGATCCAAGGCTCGTCAGCCCGTTGGCTCAAGGGAGCCGTAATAAATGATTCAAAAGTTGGTCGCACTCTGCTCGTCACACCAGCAAGTTGCCCCAAGGAACTGTGGTAGATGTAGTGGCGACGGCGAGTACGCCTATGCCACGATGTATGAGGAAAAGTATGTGTTGCGTTAGCCATCCCTGGACACGTGTTTCGAGGTAGTTGCCTCTCGTCAGCAGGGAGCAGGTCAGTGTAAAAGGGTGCCGCGTGGACTGACAAAATGTAATTAAAACAGGTGAAGTACCTCTCATGGCGCGCAGGTGCAGATCCAAGGCTTGTCAGCCCGTTGGCTCAAGGGAGCCGTAATAAATGATTCAAAAGTTGGTCGCACTCTGCTCGTCACACCAGCAAGTTGCCCCAAGGAACTGTGGTAGATGTAGTGGCGACAGCGAGTACGCCTATGCCACGATGTATGAGGAAAAGTATGTGTTGCGTTAGCCAACCCTGGACACGTGTTTCGAGGTAGTTGCCTCTCGTCAGCAGGGAGCAGGTCAGTGTAAAGGGGTGCCGCGTGGACTGCCAAAATGTAATTAAAACAGGTGAAGTACCTCTCATGGCACGCAGGTGCAGATCCAAGGCTCCTCAGCCCGTTGGCTCAAGGGAGCCGTAATAAATGATTCAAAAGTTGGTCGCACTCTGCTCGTCACACCAGCAAGTTGCCCCAAGGAACTGTGGTAGATGTAGTGGCGACGGCGAGTACGCCTATGCCACGATGTATGAGGAAAAGTATGTGTTGCGTTAGCCATCCCTGGACACGTGTTTCGAGGTAGTTGCCTCTCGTCAGCAGGGAGCAGGTCAGTGTAAAGGGGTGCCGCGTGGACTGCCAAAATGTAATTAAAACAGGTGAAGTACCTCTCATGGCGCGCAGGTGCAGATCCAAGGCTCGTCAGCCCGTTGGCTCAAGGGAGCCGTAATAAATGATTCAAAAGTTGGTCGCACTCTGCTCGTCACACCAGCAAGTTGCCCCAAGGAACTGTGGTAGATGTAGTGGCGACGGCGAGTACGCCTATGCTACGATGTATGAGGAAAAGTATGTGTTGCGTTAGCCATCCCTGGACACGTGTTTCGAGGTAGTTGCCTCTCGTCAGCAGGGAGCAGGTCAGTGTAAAGGGGTGCCGCGTGGACTGCCAAAATGTTATTAAAACAGGTGAAGTACCTCTCATGGCGCGCAGGTGCAGATCCAAGGCTCGTCAGCCCGTTGGCTCAAGGGAGCCGTAATAAATGATTCAAAAGTTGGTCGCACTGTGGAAATATGGATTTTTCTGGTCAGTTATGTCCCCTATCTTGGACCCCAACGGTTCCATGTGCATGTCACAAGTACATGTATGTTCCCTCCAGTTCCAGTTATAAAGACGCAAACACATGCGCGTCCACCGTCAACATGTCCTTTGACAGATCCGCCATGAATAGGCCGGATATCCCATTCCTAAATATGAAAGGCCATCGGCTTTATATGGTTCACTTATGCCACTTTACAGTCCAGGCAAGTAGGCCCTGATTCTGTCATCAAAACTCCTCTTGCCTTCTGCCTCTGAAAGCTCCAGTCCGAGCCTGCATCTGTGACCATGAACTTTGTCTCATTCTCTGCGCAGCTCACGAAGCCTGACATCAGCCTATTCTCTGCCAAGAACTGTATTTCACCTTCGAATTATCTGCCTCCCCCTCAGCCGATGCATTCCTGCCTAGTAGTTTAAGTAAACATTCTTCCAGTTACCAAGCAAAAAGGCCCAACTTCTCTGTCCTCATGCAAGTAATTCATAGCCCTGTTACCATGGAATATTCCTACCCCCTCGCATTCAGTGTAGACACTTAGACGCTTGTACACGCACGCACAGTCAGTATAGAATAGATTCTGTCCGAGAGTCCTTCTTTTGTGGATAACATAGTTCTTTAAACATAGGATGTTAGATATGATTTGGGATTAGGTTGACTTGACCCCCCAGACTTCTCGTCTCCACATATAGAGCTAAATGTCAAGTCCCCGTCACCCCCTAGTTACACGTCAATTACACGTCATACTGCTGCGCGCGCATTTAGGCCAAGTATTATCTTATAGATCCACCTATGTATGACATCATAACCAATCATGTTCCTTTTTACTCATTATTACACCCATTTTCGGTTACGCAGACCAAACGTCAATTTCCTTATCAATTGTTACGCCTACTGTATTCACTTCATTATAATGTATGTACTATAAAAGTTACTTCTTGTCAATAAAGTATGTACTTCACTTCCTGAACCCCCGTGGTGATGGAACTTGAAGCATCCGATTATAATCGATTATTGGAATAAAGCCCATTCCGAAACTCTAATATCACGGATTCTGCCTCTCATTTTACTGAGCTATTTTATAATGTTTCTGTATCAAATTCAGTCCCGGTAAAGGAATTTTTATTTACCACATGATGGCGCCCGAACAGGGACACTTTCTCATCTCACGCGCCGGCGGTGAGTTGCAGGCCCGGTCTCCTGCCACAGCTGGACGGACAATAACGCGTACCAGCAGGATTTCCTGTATCTCCCTCCGGTCAAGCGGGGGCGACTGAGACTGCGATCAACACCCAGACGAGGCGGTGAGAAGTGCGAAGTATCCCGACCAGAGCCTAGCTGAGAGAGCAAGATCCGAGGTATACAGAGACCCACCAGTTCGAAGTCAAGCCCAGTTTCCGACGAGTCGAGTCAAGTCCAGTCCGGTTCAAGTTCAAGTTACCGAGGCCTTCCGTTTCCGAAGCTACCCGGTGAGTACCATTACTGGGGAGGCATTTCCGACGTGCACATAGGTTGTGCCGGTCAAGACGGGTTTGGGTACACAAATCCGGTCTGCACTGTTTTAGCAGTGTATCTGTACTGTTTAGCAGTATATCAAGTATTCCGAAGTATCTAGTTATTGTCAAGAATTAAGCATGGTGATTAGTTATGCAGACGATCATCATTGTTGTTTCAGTTAAAGGTTTAATGTTTTAATGTTTAATGTGTTAAACGTCCTGCATATTGTGGTATGAATGGTTGTTCATTAAGTGTGCTTTTTTATTAAGTGTGTTCAAGATTAAGTATCAGATCAGTTGTCAATATGCCGCTCTTTTCGAAATTAAGACAGATCACTACTAGAAAAGGGGTACTTGAAGAAGCCGTCCCTATTCCTCCTAGGGATACTCCAGGGCACTTCATGTATCACAAACATGGCTTAGACGCTATATTATTTCTTGATTTATGGGTAGACTACACCAAGGGATTACCAGAAAGTCAGAGATGGCCCGCAGCGGGAACCTGGGATGCAGAGTGCATCATGAAAGTCGAGGAAGAGTTATGGAAAAGGAAAGTCAGACAGTCACAGAAAGACGCCGCTGAGTTATGGCGTAAAGAATCTCATAGACGTACGGAAAAAGCACGTAGACAGGAAGAGAAGAGTAAAGAAAGTTCAAGCAAAGTTCAAGACAATCTATTAATTAAGGAAGGTATCCGAGTGAAATCAGAACAAGTAGACAGACAAAGAAATGCCCTTATGAATGGTATGTATCCCCTTCTGGCCGAAGGATTACCTAAGGCTACTCCAGAGATACCGAAAGACTTGCCACCCCCATTATTCCCAATCAAGGTACATCCTAAGGGGCATCCTAGAACCGCAGAAGATGTTTTTCTTTCCTCATATTTAGATGACGCAGCTCCCGAGTATGCTAATTCCGTCCCACGTAGACCGCATACCAGGGAGGTCCAACGCCAAGATCCAGCACCCGTATCCCTACAGCAACAAATCGAGTCACAAGTTCCGGCAAGCACATCTGTTTCTGCATCTGTTCCTACAGGTACTTCTATAGCTGAGTCCACACCTATAGTTGCTGTGTCACGTTCGACGAATCCTTTCACACCCGACGCCCCAGACGGGGCCACGGGAGGTGCTACCAATATTTTTTCTACGCCACCTAGAATAAATAAACTTATTTTTCAAGAGTCAGCGCATTCACGTACACCCAAATTCGTAAGTGATCGTACGCTTAAGGAACTTCTTATAGATTGTAGATATGACCCGGTGCTCGGTAAAGAGGACGAAATGATCCTGGCGTCATTACGTATCAGACGAGCCGCAGGGTATTTAGCGAAGCTACCAGGAATGACTGCGCATCTAGATAAAATATATCATTTTGTTCAAACAGGGCGAGATCCAGAATGTATTAACAGAGCTATGGAATACCAGAAAGTAGAGATACAGGGGGAACTGTTACGTTTCCTCATAAACTGTGTGATCAGAAATCAAGACCGACCGGGGGTAGATCCGGAGGCAATGAAAATTCTTACAAAATGGAGCCAGAATATATCAGAAGGGAGACACGATAAGCAAAATTGTATAATAGCCATGTGCCGAAAGATCCGTAAAGAAATAGAACGCCTACACGAGGAGAGATTAGAGACAGACGAGTTCGAACAAAGCGAGGAAGAAGGGTCAGGACTGCCCGCAGGACAGTCGGACACCATAGCCTATGTAGGTAGAGGAAGATCTTGTAATAGGGATCAGACTAGATGTCATACTGACTCAATACGTCCAATATGTCCAGATAATGACAGGAATTTCCAAATACCTATAATTAACATAAGGTCTAACGAGCATTCGTTCCAAACCGCCGACAAACTACTCCGAGAACGAAGGGGTTATCATTTTCTCGATTCTATGGATGAACAAGATTTAGCAAGGGCAGCTGTCCATTGGGTGGACAGTCCCGGAAAATATAGTGATGAGACAGTAGTACGCACATTTTTGAATCTCACCCCAGATGAGCAGAGGTTAACTGGGATTTATATGATTCAACAACTCATTATACTATATCAGAGTCAGCATTCGGACCCTGGTCCCTTACCTGACATATTGACTGAATTGCTTATGAATAAATGGAGAGGTCCAGGTACTAAATTAATTAAAGAAATTCTAGTATCAAGAAAGCAGTATATTCTTTTTGTATGCTCAGAGCATGTCTCATTGCCTGTCAAGGAAAGAACCACGTATCACCTGGATAGACAGAATCCCTTACGAGAAGTACACCCAATAAAAGGCGAGGACAATCAGTTTAAACGCGTATTTGTATATACGCCCATATCGAAAATAGAATTGTTAGAAATGAAGAAAGTGGTACCCAGTCATGACAAAGACCCAGCGGGTTTTCACCGAGAAATTAAAGACATGTTACTCATGGGAGAGTATACCTACCCCGACATTATGACAATATTAAAGGTGTTGATGCCTGCTGGCATTTATGAGAAACTCAAGGAAAAAGAGTGGGAGGTAGGTGACCAAAAGATAGAATGGTCAGCATTAGAAGCAGAAGAAAGGGCCCGAGGTCCAGGTTCGGGGCTTGGGGACAAAACTAAAGCACTACCAGGTCTACTAGTACAGGTACTGCCACGTTTATTAACTACGAAAAAGGAAGATTGGGGTACAATTTCAGCCTGTAAACAGAAGCAAGATGAAGACACTAGCGATTACTATGCCCGATTCGAGAAATGTTTTGGTATAAATAGTGGCATAAAAGCAAGTAGCGAATCATACCCGCATCTGTTCGTAACAAAATTAGTGGAAAATGCCCTGCCCCCAGTAAAGAATAGAGTATTAAAATTCGAGAGTACCTGGCAAGGTAACACTCCAACACAAATGTTACAAATGTTACAGTACCACCACAATAGAATTAGAGAGGAACAAGAACATGAACACAGACGCATGAAAGACACGAAAATGAAAATGCTAGTTTCCCAGACAGTTCCAGCTGAAGGACATAAAAAGGGTATGACACATTCCGATTCAGCAGGACCTGTAAAAGGGACATGCAATTATTGTAAAAAGCCAGGTCATTACGTACACGATTGTCCAGTGCTAAAACATAATATCGCCATAGGTAAAACACAAGAAAGATCACGGCCACTAAGACAAGATCAGAATGAACAAGGAGCTATGCAGCATGCCCAGGCCATGCCAGCCGCACAACAGCCAATACAGTTTGTGCCAGCTGCACCACCGTTGCCTGTTGCTGCCACACAGACAACAACACGACAAATGTATCAGACCGCACAGTATGAATATCCCGAGTATCAGCGTTACGCATGAACTAGCCTAGAGAGGGAAGTTGACTTACCCCTTATCGAGATTCCTGTAGATCAAGAAGGACCTTATGTACATAGTGAATTATTAGGTCAAGATAGAAAATTTTTACTCGATACAGGGGCAAGTCGAACAACTATAAAACGTAGTGAAGTTCCAGGGGCACCCCTCTCAGGCTCTCAGAATATTTCCCTTGGTTTTTCAGGAAAACCTATTGTTAATGAAGTATCACAGCCTCTTCCACTTACGATAGGACCTCTGACCCGAACTACAGATCTATTGCTTACTAAATCATGTCCAGAAAACTTGTTAGGAATAAAAACGTTGAAAGCCCTAGGAGCCATAATATGTTGTTCTCCGGAAGGAGTAAGGTTGTTTTTACGTGATTTTAAAGGTCACTATGTATCTAGAGACATGGATCCCCGACTGCAGACTTTACCTACACATCTATGGGCACAAGGCCCTACTGATGTTGGTTGCATGAATATTACACCATATCGAGTCACACTAAAGGCAGGAGTGGTGCTACCACGAATGCGACAATACAAGTTACCACCAGATGCTGTAGCGGCTTTACTACAAATCATTGACGAGCTCATTGCCCAAGGAGTAGTTGTAGAAACAGACTCCAATGTATGTAATTCACCGATAATTCCGATTCTTAAACGAACAGATCCTACAGCTCCGCCAGTATATCGATTGGTTATTGATCTGCGCGAGTTAAACAAATGTATTGTGCCACAATTTCCTGTGGTCCCAGATATCTCTTCATTATTGACAGCTATTGATTCCGAAGCCACATTCTTTACTGTAATTGATCTCAAAAATGCCTTTTTCAGCGTCCCAATAGATCCGGAAAGTCAATATTTGTTCGGATTTAGTTTAAATGGGCGTAGCTTTAAATTCTCCCGCGCACCTCAAGGATTTACAGAAAGCCCCAGCATCTATAGCCAAGCACTGAAACGAGAACTTGACAGTATCCACATGCCAGTTAACACCGCCTTGCTTCAATACGTCGATGATCTGCTGATCACCGCCCGAAGCGAACCCGAATGTGAAAAAGCATCACTGACAGTTTTACAATTTCTAGCCGAAAAAGGGCACAAGGTGTCCCCTTCTAAGCTGCAATTCTGTGTCCAGCGAGTTGTTTATCTTGGACACTCGCTGTCCAAGGAGGGAAGGCAGCTTACACCCGACCGCATTCAGTTAATAGCTAACATGTCAATACCCAAGACACAAAAGGAGGTGCGGGCTTTCATAGGCCTCACTTCATATTGTAGGCAGTGGATCCCTCAGTATGCATTTCTAGCAAAACCACTCATTCAGTTAACCACACAGGAGGCAGCCACATCGACTGTTCTCCCTTGGACTCAGGAACACACACAAGCTTTTGAAAGCTTAAAGAAAGCTTTATGTCAAGCACCCGTTTTAGCAACGCCATGTTACAGAAAACAGTTTACACTTTTTGCTACAGAGCGCGAAGGTACTGCCTTGTCAGTACTCACACAAGAACAAGCAGGAGCACGCAAACCATGTGCTTATTTTTCTAGTACATTAGATCTCGTAGCTCAGGCTTTGCCTGCATGCCTGAAATCAGTAGCAGCGACAGCTATAGCAATCAGACAAAGCGATGCCATAGTGTTAGGACATCCATTGACAGTTCAAGTACCACACGCAGTAGAGGTTCTTGTAAATAGAACGCAAACACAACACTTGACTATAGCGCGACTTACAGGATACGAGCTTACATTGTTTCAGCCACATATAGAAATCAGACGCTGTAACACATTGAATCCTGCCACACTTTTACCAGTAGTCGGAACAGACCCACTAGCCCATGACTGTATTGAAGTTATTACAATAACAACAAAACCCAGACAAGACTTAACCGATGTCCCATTGTCAGATCCAGACCTGACCTTGTATGTAGATGGTTCATGCATGAGAACAAGTACAGGAGAGTTAGTAGCCGCCTACGCAGTCACAACAGATACTGAGGTCATTGAAACTAATCGTATAAATACTTTGTCAGCTCAAGCCGCAGAACTTATCGCTCTGACACAAGCCTGTATTCAAGCCATGAATAAAAAAGTCAACATATACACTGACTCACGTTATGCATTCGGAGTTGTACATGACTTCGGCGTGCTGTGGCGAGAGAGAGGTTATTTAACTTCCCACGGTGCCCACATTCAGCACGGACCCCTCATTCATGCATTATTAGATGCAATACATCTACCCACTGAAATATCAATTATGAAATGTAAGGCCCATACGAAGGTTACTGATATCATTTCCCAAGGCAATGATCTAGCCGACAGAACAGCTAAACTGACTGCTCAAACTCAAACCCCCGACATGACAAAGACAATAGTCCCGACACCGACACATTGTATGACAGTTAAAGATCCTACTCTTGACGTAATTGACATACAGACACATGCTACACCAGACGAAATAAAGAAATGGACTGAATTAGGAGGGATCCAAACGGACCAAGGATGGATGATGAAGGAAAAGTCTGTATGGTTCCTTCCTGATTCAATGGTCCAAGTTATAATTAACACTATACATAGTCCAGCGCATCTAGGAGAAAAAGCTATGCTAGACAGCATTCAACACATTTGGTTCAATAAACATTTACGAGCAGCAGCAAAACAAAAGGTCCGTACCTGTATGATCTGTTGTCAGTTCAACCCAGGAAAAAGCGTTCCCGTAGAACAGGGTGGATTTCATACTCCTAATCATCCTTTTGAAGTCCTCCAGATGGATTATATCCAGATGGAACGATGCAGAGGATTCAAATATGTTCTCGTAGTTGTTTGCGCTCTGTCCCGTTGGACGGAGGCATACCCGGTTTCAGATTACACTGCCCCGACTACTGCCAAACAGTTGGTTCGAGAATTCTTCCCACGATACGGTTTACCACGTGCTGTTTACTCAGATAACGGCCAGCCGTTCTCATCCGAATTAATGAAACACGTTTCACTTCTGTTAGGATATCAGTGGAAATTCCACTGTGTCCGACATCCCGAGGCAGCAGGTCTCGTAGAAAGACATAACCAGATACTGAAAATTAGAATGTCCAAAATATGCAGAGAGAAAGGTGTCGACTGGGTAGTAGCGTTACCAGTTGCACTCTTTTACATGAGAATGGTAGCACACTCTCGAACAGGGCTATCCCCGTATGAGGTGATCTTCGGTAGACCACCGAATATGTGGGGGACGCCTATACCACGCAAAATAACTGATATTGACTGTAATATGCTGACAGATTACTTGGCTTCCTTGATGTCTGCACTACAATCTTCTCGTTCACAGGTAGCTGCAGCCTTTCCCGACAACACTGAGGTGAAACCCCATGACGTTGTTCCGGGTAATCTTGTCTTTGTGAGGAATTTCGACCGAAAGACTCAGCTGGAGCCCAGGTGGAAAGCACCCAAGTTGGTCCTGCTGACCACAAGAACAGCCGTGAAGATCGAGGGCCGCAAGGGCTGGATTCATTCAAGCCACATCAAGAAATTTCATGGACTATCTTCGGATATATACATTGTGCCCTGCACTCCCTCACAGACTGATACAAAACTCCCTTTTGTTGAACCGAACAAATCTGAAAATTACAAACTAAAGCTTAGGCCCACCAAGTCGAGCAATTTGATTGTTTAAGTCCTCTCCAAGGTGAAGCGGTTGAATTGTCTCTGACATGTATCCCTTGGACCTGAGTAGAGAAAATACCCGAAAAATGTTGAAACGACAGGCGTATTGTAAATCACTGCGTAGCCACTGCATAGTGACATTATTAATTTTGTTTTTATTGAGTCTTTT
Organism: Triturus cristatus; assembly: GCF_964204655.1. Lineage (NCBI taxonomy): Eukaryota > Metazoa > Chordata > Amphibia > Caudata > Salamandridae > Triturus > Triturus cristatus. The sequence goes on along the minus strand of NC_140579.1, from coordinate 1,032,078,817 downwards.
AATAATTATTACAAGTATGTTGTTGCACATATATTACCCTATTTCTAGACATGTTTATAATGTTGCTGCTGAACATTCTTTTAGTGACTTACCTCCGCATGAATTGTCTTATAGACTTGCGCTGCGCAATAACACTTTCATTAGTATGTTACATCATTCCCATCAGACTAGTAATGCCACCAATTGTTGGGTGTGTGGCCGACTCCCTCCCTATCAGAATTATGAAGGAGTCCTGCCTTTCTTTCCACATCCATTTACACATAATGGCTCCTGTGGAGCATGGTTTAGTTTAATTAATTCCATAGACTCAGACACAGCAGTTTACCAAGATCATTGGGTATGGGGAAATCTGAACCTAGCTTTACTCAAGGTCTGTTACCCTGACAAGGAGGGTCGCCCCAAAAGAACAGGAACTGATCTAGAAAATGAAGTATATGGATTAGGAAATTTTACACCTAATCTCATGATTCTAAATGTCGTATCCGAGGTTGAACTAGTCTTACCCACCATGTCAGTATTCCCAGCGAAGGGTGAATTGTGTGTAAGAAAGGTTGGTTCCATACATATGGGCCATAGTAAATGCACTACTATAGTAGAATTCAGTGATCAAGGAAAATCTTCATTTAGAGCTTCCCGCCACTCCTACTTTATATGTGGTCAGACGACATATATGCGTCTACCCCTAGATTGGGATGGTACCTGCTACATTGCATTCCTTTTGCCACCTGTTTTCCTAGCTCCTCCTGATTATTACAGAAATATTCATTTAGTACACAACAGAGAACGGAGAGATCTCCCCATTGTCGATTACACTGAGACGGCATGGGACAAGTATGTAGATTTTAATAAAGGCATCTTTCCCTATATAGGTACTGTTACTAATAGTAAGCTGATACGTAGATTAACTAGAACCCTTGAAGCAGTAGTGAATGAGACTATTTCCGCCTTAGGCAATTTAACGGAAGAGCAGTCTGCTATGCGGATTGTTGTGCTTCAAAATCGTCTTGTCCTTGACGTCATCCTGGCTGATAGGGGCGGAGCCTGTAGGGTCATCGGATCAAGCTGCTGCGTATTCATACCAGAAAATTCGCCATCTGTATATAAAGCCATCACTCGCCTTCATAAGATTGTAAGCCAGATACACCAGAACCCAGGCACTTGGACTTGGTCCAGTTGGTTTTGGAATGCGGTATCAGCCTGGGGATGGAGAGTTTTATCCTTCCTAGGTATTGGCCTTCTCATACTATTCAGTTGCTGTCTATGTCTACAATGTGGACCAGCGATTTGTGGTCTGTGTGCCACATCGTGCATTCCACATCAAGATTTTCATTCAAGATCCCGGAAGAAGAAAGAAGAACAAATGATGCTATATGAACAGATCAATGGATTGATGAAGATTGATATCTCTTGAAGGGCAAGTAGGGGACAAGGAGGGAATGTGGAAATATGGATTTTTCTGGTCAGTTATGTCCCCTATCTTGGACCCCAACGGTTCCATGTGCATGTCACAAGTACATGTATGTTCCCTCCAGTTCCAGTTATAAAGACGTAAACACATGCGCGTCCACCGTCAACATGTCCTTTGACAGATCCGCCATGAATAGGCCGGATATCCCATTCCTAAATATGAAAGGCCATCGGCTTTATATGGTTCACTTATGCCACTTTACAGTCCAGGCAAGTAGGCCCTGATTCTGTCATCAAAACTCCTCTTGCCTTCTGCCTCTGAAAGCTCCAGTCCGAGCCTGCATCTGTGACCATGAACTTTGTCTCATTCTCTGCGCAGCTCACGAAGCCTGACATCAGCCTATTCTCTGCCAAGAACTGTATTTCACCTTCGAATTATCTGCCTCCCCCTCAGCCGATGCATTCCTGCCTAGTAGTTTAAGTAAACATTCTTCCAGTTACCAAGCAAAAAGGCCCAACTTCTCTGTCCTCATGCAAGTAATTCATAGCCCTGTTACCATGGAATATTCCTACCCCCTCGCATTCAGTGTAGACACTTAGACGCTTGTACGCGCACGCACAGTCAGTATAGAATAGATTCTGTCCGAGAGTCCTTCTTTTGTGGATAACATAGTTCTTTAAACATAGGATGTTAGATATGATTTGGGATTAGGTTGACTTGACCCCCCAGACTTCTCGTCTCCACATATAGAGCTAAATGTCAAGTCCCCGTCACCCCCTAGTTACACGTCAATTACACGTCATACTGCTGCGCGCGCATTTAGGCCAAGTATTATCTTATAGATCCACCTATGTATGACATCATAACCAATCATGTTCCTTTTTACTCATTATTACACCCATTTTCGGTTACGCAGACCAAACGTCAATTTCCTTATCAATTGTTACGCCTACTGTATTCACTTCATTATAATGTATGTACTATAAAAGTTACTTCTTGTCAATAAAGTATGTACTTCACTTCCTGAACCCCCGTGGTGATGGAACTTGAAGCATCCGATTATAATCGATTATTGGAATAAAGCCCATTCTGAAACTCTAATATCACGGATTCTGCCTCTCATTTTACTGAGCTATTTTATAATGTTTCTGTATCAAATTCAGTCCCGGTAAAGGAATTTTTATTTACCACAGCACTCTGCTCGTCACACCAGCAAGTTGCCCCAAGGAACTGTGGTAGATGTAGTGGCGACGGCGAGTACGCCTATGCCACGATGTATGAGGAAAAGTATGTGTTGCGTTAGCCATCCCTGGACACGTGTTTCGAGGTAGTTGCCTCTCGTCAGCAGGGAGCAGGTCAGTGTAAAGGGGTGCCGCGTGGACTGCCAAAATGTAATTAAAACAGGTGAAGTACCTCTCATGGCGCGCAGGTGCAGATCCAAGGCTCGTCAGCCCGTTGGCTCAAGGGAGCCGTAATAAATGATTCAAAAGTTGGTCGCACTCTCCTCGTCACACCAGCAAGTTGCCCCAAGGAACTGTGGTAGATGTAGTGGCGACAGCGAGTACGCCTATGCCACGATGTATGAGGAAAAGTATGTGTTGCGTTAGCCAACCCTGGACACGTGTTTCGAGGTAGTTGCCTCTCGTCAGCAGGGAGCAGGTCAGTGTAAAGGGGTGCCGCGTGGACTGCCAAAATGTAATTAAAACAGGTGAAGTACCTCTCATGGCACGCAGGTGCAGATCCAAGGCTCCTCAGCCCGTTGGCTCAAGGGAGCCGTAATAAATGATTCAAAAGTTGGTCGCACTCTGCTCGTCACACCAGCAAGTTGCCCCAAGGAACTGTGGTAGATGTAGTGGCGACGGCGAGTACGCCTATGCCACGATGTATGAGGAAAAGTATGTGTTGCGTTAGCCATCCCTGGACACGTGTTTCGAGGTAGTTGCCTCTCGTCAGCAGGGAGCAGGTCAGTGTAAAGGGGTGCCGCGTGGACTGCCAAAATGTAATTAAAACAGGTAAAGTACCTCTCATGGCGCGCAGGTGCAGATCCAAGGCTCGTCAGCCCGTTGGCTCAAGGGAGCCGTAATAAATGATTCAAAAGTTGGTCGCACTCTGCTCGTCACACCAGCAAGTTGCCCCAAGGAACTGTGGTAGATGTAGTGGCGACAGCGAGTACGCCTATGCCACGATGTATGAGGAAAAGTATGTGTTGCGTTAGCCAACCCTGGACACGTGTTTCGAGGTAGTTGCCTCTCGTCAGCAGGGAGCAGGTCAGTGTAAAGGGGTGCCGCGTGGACTGCCAAAATGTAATTAAAACAGGTGAAGTACCTCTCATGGCACGCAGGTGCAGATCCAAGGCTCCTCAGCCCGTTGGCTCAAGGGAGCCGTAATAAATGATTCAAAAGTTGGTCGCACTCTGCTCGTCACACCAGCAAGTTGCCCCAAGGAACTGTGGTAGATGTAGTGGCGACGGCGAGTACGCCTATGCCACGATGTATGAGGAAAAGTATGTGTTGCGTTAGCCATCCCTGGACACGTGTTTCGAGGTAGTTGCCTCTCGTCAGCAGGGAGCAGGTCAGTGTAAAGGGGTGCCGCGTGGACTGCCAAAATGTAATTAAAACAGGTGAAGTACCTCTCATGGCGCGCAGGTGCAGATCCAAGGCTCGTCAGCCCGTTGGCTCAAGGGAGCCGTAATAAATGATTCAAAAGTTGGTCGCACTCTGCTCGTCACACCAGCAAGTTGCCCCAAGGAACTGTGGTAGATGTAGTGGCGACGGCGAGTACGCCTATGCCACGATGTATGAGGAAAAGTATGTGTTGCGTTAGCCATCCCTGGACACGTGTTTCGAGGTAGTTGCCTCTCGTCAGCAGGGAGCAGGTCAGTGTAAAAGGGTGCCGCGTGGACTGACAAAATGTAATTAAAACAGGTGAAGTACCTCTCATGGCGCGCAGGTGCAGATCCAAGGCTTGTCAGCCCGTTGGCTCAAGGGAGCCGTAATAAATGATTCAAAAGTTGGTCGCACTCTGCTCGTCACACCAGCAAGTTGCCCCAAGGAACTGTGGTAGATGTAGTGGCGACAGCGAGTACGCCTATGCCACGATGTATGAGGAAAAGTATGTGTTGCGTTAGCCAACCCTGGACACGTGTTTCGAGGTAGTTGCCTCTCGTCAGCAGGGAGCAGGTCAGTGTAAAGGGGTGCCGCGTGGACTGCCAAAATGTAATTAAAACAGGTGAAGTACCTCTCATGGCACGCAGGTGCAGATCCAAGGCTCCTCAGCCCGTTGGCTCAAGGGAGCCGTAATAAATGATTCAAAAGTTGGTCGCACTCTGCTCGTCACACCAGCAAGTTGCCCCAAGGAACTGTGGTAGATGTAGTGGCGACGGCGAGTACGCCTATGCCACGATGTATGAGGAAAAGTATGTGTTGCGTTAGCCATCCCTGGACACGTGTTTCGAGGTAGTTGCCTCTCGTCAGCAGGGAGCAGGTCAGTGTAAAGGGGTGCCGCGTGGACTGCCAAAATGTAATTAAAACAGGTGAAGTACCTCTCATGGCGCGCAGGTGCAGATCCAAGGCTCGTCAGCCCGTTGGCTCAAGGGAGCTGTAATAAATGATTCAAAAGTTGGTCGCACTCTGCTCGTCACACCAGCAAGTTGCCCCAAGGAACTGTGGTAGATGTAGTGGCGACGGCGAGTACGCCTATGCTACGATGTATGAGGAAAAGTATGTGTTGCGTTAGCCATCCCTGGACACGTGTTTCGAGGTAGTTGCCTCTCGTCAGCAGGGAGCAGGTCAGTGTAAAGGGGTGCCGCGTGGACTGCCAAAATGTTATTAAAACAGGTGAAGTACCTCTCATGGCGCGCAGGTGCAGATCCAAGGCTCGTCAGCCCGTTGGCTCAAGGGAGCCGTAATAAATGATTCAAAAGTTGGTCGCACTCTGCTCGTCACACCAGCAAGTTGCCCCAAGGAACTGTGGTAGATGTAGTGGCGACGGCGAGTACGCCTATGCCACGATGTATGAGGAAAAGTATGTGTTGCGTTAGCCATCCCTGGACACGTGTTTCGAGGTAGTTGCCTCTCGTCAGCAGGGAGCAGGTCAGTGTAAAGGGGTGCCGCGTGGACTGCCAAAATGTAATTAAAACAGGTGAAGTACCTCTCATGGCGCGCAGGTGCAGATCCAAGGCTCGTCAGCCCGTTGGCTCAAGGGAGCCGTAATAAATGATTCAAAAGTTGGTCGCACTCTGCTCATCACACCAGCAAGTTGCCCCAAGGAACTGTGGTAGATGTAGTGGCGACGGCGAGTACGCCTATGCCACGATGTATGAGGAAAAGTATGTGTTGCGTTAGCCAACCCTGGACACGTGTTTCGAGGTAGTTGCCTCTCGTCAGCAGGGAGCAGGTCAGTGTAAAGGGGTGCCGCGTGGACTGCCAAAATGTAATTAAAACAGGTGAAGTACCTCTCATGGCGCGCAGGTGCAGATCCAAGGCTCGTCAGCCCGTTGGCTCAAGGGAGCTGTAATAAATGTTTCAAAAGTTGGTCGCACTCTGCTCGTCACACCAGCAAGTTGCCCTAAGGGAACTGTGGTAGATGTAGTGGCGACGGCGAGTACGCCTATGCCACGATGTATGAGGAAAAGTATGTGTTGCGTTAGCCAACCCTGGACACGTGTTTCGAGGTAGTTGCCTCTCGTCAGCAGGGAGCAGGTCAGTGTAAAGGGGTGCCGCGTGGACTGCCAAAATGTAATTAAAACAGGTGAAGTACCTCTCATGGCACGCAGGTGCAGATCCAAGGCTCCTCAGCCCGTTGGCTCAAGGGAGCCGTAATAAATGATTCAAAAGTTGGTCGCACTCTGCTCGTCACACCAGCAAGTTGCCCCAAGGAACTGTGGTAGATGTAGTGGCGACGGCGAGTACGCCTATGCCACGATGTATGAGGAAAAGTATGTGTTGCGTTAGCCATCCCTGGACACGTGTTTCGAGGTAGTTGCCTCTCGTCAGCAGGGAGCAGGTCAGTGTAAAGGGGTGCCGCGTGGACTGCCAAAATGTAATTAAAACAGGTGAAGTACCTCTCATGGCGCGCAGGTGCAGATCCAAGGCTCGTCAGCCCGTTGGCTCAAGGGAGCCGTAATAAATGATTCAAAAGTTGGTCGCACTCTGCTCGTCACACCAGCAAGTTGCCCCAAGGAACTGTGGTAGATGTAGTGGCGACGGCGAGTACGCCTATGCCACGATGTATGAGGAAAAGTATGTGTTGCGTTAGCCATCCCTGGACACGTGTTTCGAGGTAGTTGCCTCTCGTCAGCAGGGAGCAGGTCAGTGTAAAAGGGTGCCGCGTGGACTGACAAAATGTAATTAAAACAGGTGAAGTACCTCTCATGGCGCGCAGGTGCAGATCCAAGGCTTGTCAGCCCGTTGGCTTAAGGGAGCCGTAATAAATGATTCAAAAGTTGGTCGCACTCTGCTCGTCACACCAGCAAGTTGCCCCAAGGAGCTGTGGTAGATGTAGTGGCGACGGCGAGTACGCCTATGCCACGATGTATGAGGAAAAGTATGTGTTGCGTTAGCCATCCCTGGACACGTGTTTCGAGGTAGTTGCCTCTCGTCAGCAGGGAGCAGGTCAGTGTAAAGGGGTGCCGCGTGGACTGGCAAAATGTAATTAAAACAGGTGAAGTACCTCTCATGGCGCGCAGGTTCAGATCCAAGGCTCGTCAGCCCGTTGGCTCAAGGGAGCCGTAATACATGATTCAAAAGTTGGTCGCACTCTGCTCGTCACACCAGCAAGTTGCCCCAAGGAACTGTGGTAGATGTAGTGGCGACGGGCGAGTACGCCTATGCTACGATGTATGAGGAAAAGTATGTGTTGCGTTAGCCATCCCTGGACACGTGTTTCGAGGTAGTTGCCTCTCGTCAGCAGGGAGCAGGTCAGTGTAAAGGGGTGCCGCGTGGACTGCCAAAATGTTATTAAAACAGGTGAAGTACCTCTCATGGCGCGCAGGTGCAGATCCAAGGCTCGTCAGCCCGTTGGCTCAAGGGAGCCGTAATAAATGATTCAAAAGTTGGTCGCACTCTGCTCGTCACACCAGCAAGTTGCCCCAAGGAACTGTGGTAGATGTAGTGGCGACGGCGAGTACGCCTATGCCACGATGTATGAGGAAAAGTATTTGTTGCGTTAGCCATCCCTGGACACGTGTTTCGAGGTAGTTGCCTCTCGTCAGCAGGGAGCAGGTCAGTGTAAAGGGGTGCCGCGTGGACTGCCAAAATGTAATTAAAACAGGTGAAGTACCTCTCATGGCGCGCAGGTGCAGATCCAAGGCTCGTCAGCCCGTTGGCTCAAGGGAGCCGTAATAAATGATTCAAAAGTTGGTCGCACTCTGCTCGTCACACCAGCAAGTTGCCCCAAGGAACTGTGGTAGATGTAGTGGCGACGGCGAGTACGCCTATGCCACGATGTATGAGGAAAAGTATGTGTTGCGTTAGCCATCCCTGGACACGTGTTTCGAGGTAGTTGCCTCTCGTCAGCAGGGAGCAGGTCAGTGTAAAGGGGTGCCGCGTGGACTGCCAAAATGTAATTAAAACAGGTGAAGTACCTCTCATGGCGCGCAGGTGCAGATCCAAGGCTCGTCAGCCCGTTGGCTCAAGGGAGCCGTAATAAATGATTCAAAAGTTGGTCGCACTCTGCTCGTCACACCAGCAAGTTGCCCCAAGGAACTGTGGTAGATGTAGTGGCGACGGCGAGTACGCCTATGCCACGATGTATGAGGAAAAGTATGTGTTGCGTTAGCCATCCCTGGACACGTGTTTCGAGGTAGTTGCCTCTCGTCAGCAGGGAGCAGGTCAGTGTAAAAGGGTGCCGCGTGGACTGACAAAATGTAATTAAAACAGGTGAAGTACCTCTCATGGCGCGCAGGTGCAGATCCAAGGCTTGTCAGCCCGTTGGCTTAAGGGAGCCGTAATAAATGATTCAAAAGTTGGTCGCACTCTGCTCGTCACACCAGCAAGTTGCCCCAAGGAGCTGTGGTAGATGTAGTGGCGACGGCGAGTACGCCTATGCCACAATGTATGAGGAAAAGTATGTGTTGCGTTAGCCATCCCTGGACACGTATTTCGAGGTAGTTGCCTCTCGTCAGCAGGGAGCAGGTCAGTGTAAAGGGGTGCCGCGTGGACTGGCAAAATGTAATTAAAACAGGTGAAGTACCTCTCATGGCGCGCAGGTTCAGATCCAAGGCTCGTCAGCCCGTTGGCTCAAGGGAGCCGTAATACATGATTCAAAAGTTGGTCGCACTCTGCTCGTCACACCAGCAAGTTGCCCCAAGGAACTGTGGTAGATGTAGTGGCGACGGGCGAGTACGCCTATGCTACGATGTATGAGGAAAAGTATGTGTTGCGTTAGCCATCCCTGGACACGTGTTTCGAGGTAGTTGCCTCTCGTCAGCAGGGAGCAGGTCAGTGTAAAGGGGTGCCGCGTGGACTGCCAAAATGTTATTAAAACAGGTGAAGTACCTCTCATGGCGCGCAGGTGCAGATCCAAGGCTCGTCAGCCCGTTGGCTCAAGGGAGCCGTAATAAATGATTCAAAAGTTGGTCGCACTCTGCTCGTCACACCAGCAAGTTGCCCCAAGGAACTGTGGTAGATGTAGTGGCGACGGCGAGTACGCCTATGCCACGATGTATGAGGAAAAGTATTTGTTGCGTTAGCCATCCCTGGACACGTGTTTCGAGGTAGTTGCCTCTCGTCAGCAGGGAGCAGGTCAGTGTAAAGGGGTGCCGCGTGGACTGCCAAAATGTAATTAAAACAGGTGAAGTACCTCTCATGGCGCGCAGGTGCAGATCCAAGGCTCGTCAGCCCGTTGGCTCAAGGGAGCCGTAATAAATGATTCAAAAGTTGGTCGCACTCTGCTCGTCACACCAGCAAGTTGCCCCAAGGAACTGTGGTAGATGTAGTGGCGACGGCGAGTACGCCTATGCCACGATGTATGAGGAAAAGTATGTGTTGCGTTAGCCATCCCTGGACACGTGTTTCGAGGTAGTTGCCTCTCGTCAGCAGGGAGCAGGTCAGTGTAAAGGGGTGCCGCGTGGACTGCCAAAATGTAATTAAAACAGGTGAAGTACCTCTCATGGCGCGCAGGTGCAGATCCAAGGCTCGTCAGCCCGTTGGCTCAAGGGAGCCGTAATAAATGATTCAAAAGTTGGTCGCACTCTGCTCGTCACACCAGCAAGTTGCCCCAAGGAACTGTGGTAGATGTAGTGGCGACGGCGAGTATGCCTATGTCACGATGTATGAGGAAAAGTATGTGTTGCGTTAGCCATCCCTGGACACGTGTTTCGAGGTAGTTGCCTCTCGTCAGCAGGGAGCAGGTCAGTGTAAAAGGGTGCCGCGTGGACTGACAAAATGTAATTAAAACAGGTGAAGTACCTCTCATGGCGCGCAGGTGCAGATCCAAGGCTTGTCAGCCCGTTGGCTTAAGGGAGCCGTAATAAATGATTCAAAAGTTGGTCGCACTCTGCTCGTCACACCAGCAAGTTGCCCCAAGGAACTGTGGTAGATGTAGTGGCGACGGCGAGTACGCCTATGCCACGATGTATGAGGAAAAGTATGTGTTGCGTTAGCCATCCCTGGACACGTGTTTCGAGGTAGTTGCCTCTCGTCAGCAGGGAGCAGGTCAGTGTAAAGGAATGCCGCGTGGACTGGCAAAATGTAATTAAAACAGGTGAAGTACCTCTCATGGCGCGCAGGTTCAGATCCAAGGCTCGTCAGCCCGTTGGCTCAAGGGAGCTGTAATACATGATTCAAAAGTTGGTCGCACTCTGCTCGTCACACCAGCAAGTTGCCCCAAGGAACTGTGGTAGATGTAGTGGCGACGGGCGAGTACGCCTATGCTACGATGTATGAGGAAAAGTATGTGTTGCGTTAGCCATCCCTGGACACGTGTTTCGAGGTAGTTGCCTCTCGTCAGCAGGGAGCAGGTCAGTGTAAAGGGGTGCCGCGTGGACTGCCAAAATGTTATTAAAACAGGTGAAGTACCTCTCATGGCGCGCAGGTGCAGATCCAAGGCTCGTCAGCCCGTTGGCTCAAGGGAGCCGTAATAAATGATTCAAAAGTTGGTCGCACTCTGCTCGTCACACCAGCAAGTTGCCCCAAGGAACTGTGGTAGATGTAGTGGCGACGGCGAGTACGCCTATGCCACGATGTATGAGGAAAAGTATTTGTTGCGTTAGCCATCCCTGGACACGTGTTTCGAGGTAGTTGCCTCTCGTCAGCAGGGAGCAGGTCAGTGTAAAGGGGTGCCGCGTGGACTGCCAAAATGTAATTAAAACAGGTGAAGTACCTCTCATGGCGCGCAGGTGCAGATCCAAGGCTCGTCAGCTCGTTGGCTCAAGGGAGCCGTAATAAATGATTCAAAAGTTGGTCGCACTCTGCTCGTCACACCAGCAAGTTGCCCCAAGGAACTTTGGTAGATGTAGTGGCGACGGCGAGTACGCCTATGCCACGATGTATGAGGAAAAGTATGTGTTGCGTTAGCCAACCCTGGACACGTGTTTCGAGGTAGTTGCCTCTCGTCAGCAGGGAGCAGGTCAGTGTAAAGGGGTGCCGCGTGGACTGCCAAAATGTAATTAAAACAGGTGAAGTACCTCTCATGGCACTCAGGTGCAGATCCAAGGCTCGTCAGCCCGTTGGCTCAAGGGAGCCGTAATAAATTATTCAAAAGTTGGTCGCACTCTGCTCGTCACACCAGCAAGTTGCCCCAAGGAACTGTGGTAGATGTAGTGGCGACGGCGAGTACGCCTATGCCACGATGTATGAGGAAAAGTATTTGTTGCGTTAGCCATCCCTGGACACGTGTTTCGAGGTAGTTGCCTCTCGTCAGCAGGGAGCAGGTCAGTGTAAAGGGGTGCCGCGTGGACTGCCAAAATGTAATTAAAACAGGTGAAGTACCTCTCATGGCGCGCAGGTGCAGATCCAAGGCTCGTCAGCCCGTTGGCTCAAGGGAGCCGTAATAAATGATTCAAAAGTTGGTCGCACTCTGCTCGTCACACCAGCAAGTTGCCCCAAGGAACTGTGGTAGATGTAGTGGCGACGGCGAGTACGCCTATGCCACGATGTATGAGGAAAAGTATGTGTTGCGTTAGCCAACCCTGGACACGTGTTTCGAGGTAGTTGCCTCTCGTCAGCAGGGAGCAGGTCAGTGTAAAGGGGTGCCGCGTGGACTGCCAAAATGTAATTAAAACAGGTGAAGTACCTCTCATGGCGCGCAGGTGCAGATCCAAGGCTCGTCAGCCCGTTGGCTCAAGGGAGCCGTAATAAATGATTCAAAAGTTGGTCGCACTCTGCTCGTCACACCAGCAAGTTGCCCCAAGGAGCTGTGGTAGATGTAGTGGCGACGGCGAGTACGCCTATGCTACGATGTATGAGGAAAAGTATGTGTTGCGTTAGCCATCCCTGGACACGTGTTTCGAGGTAGTTGCCTCTCGTCAGCAGGGAGCAGGTCAGTGTAAAGGGGTGCCGCGTGGACTGCCAAAATATTATTAAAACAGGTGAAGTACCTCTCATGGCGCGCAGGTGCAGATCCAAGGCTCGTCAGCCCGTTGGCTCAAGGGAGCCGTAATAAATGATTCAAAAGTTAGACGCACTCTGCTCGTCACACCAGCAAGTTGCCCCAAGGAACTGTGGTAGATGTAGTGGCGACGGCGAGTACGCCTATGCCACGATGTATGAGGAAAAGTATGTGTTGCGTTAGCCATCCCTGGACACGTGTTTCGAGGTAGTTGCCTCTCGTCAGCAGGGAGCAGGTCAGTGTAAAGGGATGCCGCGTGGACTGCCAAAATTTAATTAAAACAGGTGAAGTACCTCTCATGGCACGCAGGTGCAGATCCAGGGCTCGTCAGCCCGTTGGCTCAAGGGAGCCATAATAAATGATTCAAAAGTTGGTCGCACTCTGCTCGTCACACCAGCAAGTTGCCCCAAGGAACTGTGGTAGATGTAGTGGCGCCGGCGAGTATGCCTATGCTACGATGTATGAGGAAAAGTGTGTGTTACGTTAGCCATCCCTGGACACGTGTTTCGAGGTAGTTGCCTCTCGTCAGCAGGGAGCAGGTCAGTGTAAAGGGATGCCGCGTGGACTGCCAAAATGTAATTAAAACAGGTGAAGTACCTCTCATGGCGCGCAGGTGCAGATCCAAGGCTCGTCAGCCCGTTGGCTCAAGGGAGCCGTAATAAATGATTCAAATGTTGGTCGCACTCTGCTCGTCACACCAGCAAGTTGCCCCAAGGAACTGTGGTAGATGTAGTGGCGACGGCGAGTACGCCTATGCTACGATGTATGAGGAAAAGTATGTGTTGCATTAGCCATCCCTGGACACGTGTTTTGAGGTAGTTGCCTCTCGTCAGCAGGGAGCAGGTCAGTGTAAAGGGGTGCCGCGTGGACTGCCAAAATGTAATTAAAACAGGTGAAGTACCTCTCATGGCGCGCAGGTGCAGATCCAAGGCTCGTCAGCCCGTTGGCTCAAGGGAGCCGTAATAAATGATTCAAAAGTTGGTCGCACTCTGCTCGTCACACCAGCAAGTTGCCCCAAGGAACTGTGGTAGATGTAGTGGCGACGGTGAGTACGCCTATGCCACGATGTATGAGGAAAAGTATGTGTTGCGTTAGCCATCCCTGGACACGTGTTTCGAGGTAGTTGCCTCTCGTCAGCAGGGAGCAGGTCAGTGTAAAGGGATGCCGCGTGGACTGCCAAAATGTAATTAAAACAGGTGAAGTACCTCTCATGGCGCGCAGGTGCTGATCCAAGGCTCGTCAGCCCGTTGGCTCAAGGGAGCCATAATAAATGATTCAAAAGTTGGTCGCACTCTGCTCGTCACACCAGCAAGTTGCCCCAAGGAACGGGGGGTGAGTGCTTGCAATGTTTAACACTCCGTCCATCATCCCCTTTGGTTTTGCCTTGTTCGCCCTAAGTTGGCAGGGTATGCCCAGATGTGGGTCCCTTGCTCACTTTGCCACTGGATTCAAGCTTGCCTGGCTGATGACGGCTGATGAGCCAAAAAACAGTCTCAAGATGATTGTTTCCGGTTCAGTGAAGACATGGCTTGGCAGTTCAGGCTGGAGTGTTCCCATGAGGCACAGGGTCACACTGATTTGCATATGGCCATGTCTGAACTGGGGTGGCAGAATGAGCTAAAGAATAATGATGGATTAAACCCAGAACAGTTGACTGGGGGTGAGTGCTTGCAATGTTCAACACTCCGTCCATCATCCCCTTTGATTTTGCTTTGTTCACCCTAAGTTGGCAGGGTATGCCCAGATATGGGTCCCTTGCTCACTTTGCCACTGAATTCAACCTAGCCTGGCTGATGACGGCTGATTAGCCAGAAACCTGTCCCAGGATGCTTGTTTCTGGTCCAGTGAAGACATGGCTTGGCATTTCACACTGATTTGTTCCCATAAGGCACAGGGTCAGACTGATTTGCATATGGCCATGTCTGAACTGGGGTGGCAGAGTGAGCTAAAGAATGATGATGGATTAAACCCAGATTAGTTGACTGGGGGTGAGGGCTTGCAATGTTCAAAACTCTGTCCATCATCCCCTTTGGTTTTGCCTTGTTCCTCCTTAGTTGTCAGGGTATGCCCAGACGTGGGTCCCTTGCTCACTTTGCCACTGGATTCAAGCTAGCCTGGCTGATGACGGCTGATTAGCCAGAAACCTGTCCCAGGATGCTTGTTTCTGGTCCAGTGAAGACATGGCTTGGCAGTCTGGGCTGGATTGTTCCCATGAGGCACAGAGTCAGACTGATTTGCATATGGCTATTTCTGAACTGGGGTGGCAGAGTGAGCTAAAGAATGATGATGGAATAAACCCAGATCAGTTGACTTGGTGTGAGTGCTTGCAATGTTCAACACTCTGTCCCTCATCCCCTTTGGTTTTGCTTTGTTCGTCCTAAGTTGGCAGGCTATGCCCAGACATGGGTCCCTTGCTCACTTTGCCACTGAACTCAAGCTAGCCTGGCTGATAAAGGCTGATGAGCCAGAAACCGGTCCCAGGAGGCTTGTTTCCGGTCCAGGGAAGACATGGCTTGGCATTTCAGGCTGAAGTGTTCCCATACAGCACAGGGTCAGACTGATTTGCATATGGCCATGTCTGAACTGGGATGGCGGAGTGAGCTAAAGAATGAGGATGGATTGAACACAGATCAGTTTACGGGGGGTGAGTGCTTGCAATGTTTAACACTCCGTCCATCATCCCCTTTGGTTTTGCCTTGTTCGCCCTAAGTTGGCAGGGTATGCCCAGATGTGGGTCCCTTGCTCACTCTGCCACTGGATTCAAGCTTGCCTGGCTGATGACGGCTGATGAGCCAAAAACAGTCTCAAGATGCTTGTTTCCGGTTCAGTGAAGACATGGCTTGGCAGTTCAGGCTGGAGTGTTCCCATGAGGCACAGGGTCAGACTGATTTGCATATGGCCATGTCTGAACTGGGGTGGTAGAATGAGCTAAAGAATGATGATGGATTAAACCCAGAACAGTTGACTGGTGGTGAGTGCTTGCAATGTTCAACACTCCGTCCATCATCCCCTTTGGTTTTGCTTTGTTCACCCTAAGTTGGCAGGGTTTGCCCAGACCTGGGTATCTTGCTAACTTTGCAACTGGATTCAAGCTAGCCTGGCTGATGACGGCCGATTAGCCAGAAACTGGTCCCAGGTTGCTTGTTTCCAGGCCAGGGAAGACATGGCTTGGCAGTTCGGGCTGGACTGTTCCCATGAGGTACAGGGTCAGACTAATTTGCATATGGCCATGTCTGAACTGGGGTGGCGGAGTGAGCTAAAGAATGATGATGGATTAAACCCAGATCAGTTGACTGGGGGTGAGTGCTTGCAATGTTCAACACTAGGTCCATCATCCCCTTTGGTTTTGGTTTGTTCGCGCTCTGTTGGCAGTGTATGCCCAGAAGTGGGTCCCTTGCTCACTTTGCCACTGGATTCAGGCTAGCCTGGCTGATGACGGCGGATTAGCCAGAAACCGGTCTCAGGATGCTTGTTTCCGATCCAGGGAATACATGGCTTGGAATTTCGGGCTGTCTGAACTGGGGAGGCAGAATGAGCTAAAGAATGATGATGGATTAAACCCAGAACAGTTGACTGGGTGTGAGTGGTTGCAATGTTCAACACTCTGTCCATCATCCCTTTTGGTTTTGCTTTGTTCGTCCTAAGTTGGCAGTCTATGCCCAGACGTGGGTCCCTTGCTCACTTTGCCACTGAATTCAAGCTAGCCTGGCTGATGACGGCTGATGAGCCAGAAACCGGTCCCAGGATGCTTTTTTCCGGTCCAGGGAAGACATGGCTTGGCATTTCAGGCTGAAGTGTTCCCATAAGGCACAGGGTCAGACTGATTTGCATATGGCCATGTCTGAACTGGGGTGGCGGAGTGAGCTAAAGAATGATGATGGATTGAACCCAGATCAGTTGACTGGGGATGAGTGCTTGCAATGTTTAACACTCCGTCCATCATCCCCTTTGGTTTTGCCTTGTTCGCCCTAAGTTGGCAGGGTATGCCCAGACATGGGTGCCTTGCTCACTTTGCCACTGGATTTAAGCTTGCCTGGCTGATGATGGCTGATGAGCCAAAAACCAGTCCCAAGATGCTTGTTTCCGGTTCAGTGAAGACATGGGTTGGCAGTTCAGGCTGGAGTGTTCCCATGAGGCACAGGGTCAGACTGATTTGCATATGGCCATGTCTGACCTGGGGTGGCAGAATGAGCTAAAGAATGATGATGGATTAAACTCAGAACAGTTGACTGGGGGTGAGTGCTTGCAATGTTCAACACTCCGTCCATCATCCCCTTTGGTTTTGCCTTGTTCGCCCTAAGTTGGCAGGGTATGCCCAGACTTGGGTCCCTTGCTCACTTTGCCACTGCATTCAAGCTAGCCTGGCAGATGACGGCTGATTAGCCATAAACCGGTCCCAGGATGCTGTGTTTCCGGTCTAGGAAAGACATGGCTTGGCAGTTCGGGCTGGACTGTTCCCATGAGGCACAGGGTCAGACTGATTTGCATATGGCCATGTCTGAACTGGGGTGGCGGAGTGAGCTAAAGAATGATGATGGATTGAACCCAGATCAGTTGACTGGGGGTGAGTGCTTGCAATGTTCAACACTCCTTCCATCATCCCCTTTGATTTTGCTTTGTTCGCCCTAAATTGGCAGGGTATGCCCAGACGTGGGTCCCTTGCTCACTTTGCCACTGGATTCAAGCTAGCCTGGCTGATGAGGGCTGATTAGCCAGAAACCAGTCCAAGGATGCTTGTTTCCAGTCCAGGGAAGACATGGCTTGGCAGTTCGGGCTGGACTGTTCCCATGAGTCACAGGGTCAGACTGAATTGCATATGGCCATGTCTGAACTGGGGTGGCGGAGTGAGCTAAAACATGATGATGGATTAAACCCAGATCAGTTTACTGGGGAAGAGGGCTTGCAAAGTCCAAAACTCCGTCAATCATCCCCTTTGGTTTTGCTTTGTTCGCCCTAAGTTGGCAGGGTATGCCCAGACGTGGGTCCCTTGCTCACTTTGCCACTGAATTCAAGCTAGCCTGGCTGACGATGGCCGATTAGCCAGAAACCGGTCCCAGGATGCTTGTTTCTGGTCCAGTGAAGACATGGCTTGGCAGTCCGGGCTGGATTGTTCCCATGAGGCACAGTGTCAGACTGATTTGCATATGGCTATTTCTGAACTGGGGTGGCGGAGTGAGCTAAGGAATGATGATGGATTAAACCCAAATCAGTTCTCTGGGGGTGAGGGGTTGCAAAGTTCAAAACTCCATCCATCATCCCCTTTGGTTTTGCCTTGCTCGCCCTAAGTTGGCAGGGTATGCCCAGACGTGGGTCCCTTGCTCACTTTGCCACTGAATTCAAGCTAGCCTGGCTGACGATGGCCGCTTAGCCAGAAACCGGTCCCAGGATGCTTGTTTCTGGTCCAGTGAAGACATGGCTTGGCAGTCCGGGCTGGATTGTTCCCATGAGGCACAGTGTCAGACTGATTTGCATATGGCTATTTCTGAACTGGGGTGGCGGAGTGAGCTAAGGAATGATGATGGATTAAACCCAGATCAGTTCTCTGATTGTGAGTGCTTGCAATGTTCAACACTCATTCCATCATCCCCTTTGGTTTTGCCTTGCTCGTCCTAAGTTGGCAGGCTATGCCCAGACGTGGGTCCCTTGCTCACTTTGCCACTGAATTCAAGCAAGCCTGGCTGATGACGGCTGATGAGCCAGAAACCGGTCCCCGGATGCTTGTTTCCGGTCCAGGGAAGACATGGCTTGGCATTTCAGGCTGAAGTGTTCCCATAAGGCACAGGGTCAGACTGATTTGCATATGGCCATGTCTGAACTGGGGTGGCGGAGTGAGCTAAAGGATGATGATGGATTGAACCCAGATCAGTTGACTGGGGGTAAGTGCTTGAAATGTTTAACACTCCGTCCATCATCCCCTTTGGTTTTGCCTTGTTCGCCCTAAGTTGGCAGGGTATGCCCAGACATGGGTCCCTTGCTCACTTTGCCACTGGATTCAAGCTTGCCTGGCTGATGATGGCTGATGAGCCAAAAACCAGTCCCAAGATGCTTGTTTCCGGTTCAGTGAAGACATGGGTTGGCAGTTCAGGCTGGAGTGTTCCCATGAGGCACAGGGTCAGACTGATTTGCATATGGCCATGTCTGAACTGGGGTGGCAGAATGAGCTAAAGAATGATGATGGATTAAACCCAGAACAGTTGACTGGGGGTGAGTGCTTGCAATGTTCAACAATCCGTCCTTCATCCCCTTTGGTTCTGCCTTGTTCGCCCTAAGTTGTCAGGGTATGCCCAGACGTGGGTCCCTTGCTCACTTTGCCACTGGATTCAAGCTAGCCTGGCTGATGACGGCTGATTAGCCAGAAACCAGTCCCAGGATGCTTGTTTTCGGTCCAGGGAAGACATGGCTTGGCAGTTCGGGCTAAACTGTTCAAATGAGGCACACGGTAGACTGATTTGCATATGGCCATGTCTGAACTGGGGTGGTGGAGTGAGCTCAAGCATGATGATGGATTAAATCCAGATCAGTTGACTGGGGGTGAGGGGTTGCAAAGTTCAAAACTCTGTCCATCATCCCTTTTGGTTCTGCCTTGTTCGCCCTAAGTTGTCAGGGTATACCCAGATGTGGGTCCCTTGCTCACTTTGCCACTGGATTCAAGCTAGCCTGGCAGATGACGGCTGATTAGCCATAAACCGGTCCCAGGATGCTGTGTTTCCGGTCTAGGGAAGACATGGGTTGTCAGTTCGGGCTGGACTGTTCCCATGGGGCACAGGGTCAGACTGATTTGCATATGGCCATGTCTGAACTGGGGTGGCGGAGTGAGCTAAAACATGATGATGGATTAAACCCAGATCAGTTTACTGGGGGAGAGGGCTTGCAAAGTTCAAAACTCCATCCATCATCCCCTTTGGTTTTGCGTTGTTCGCCCTAAGTTGGCAGGGTATGCCCAGACGTGGGTCCCTTGCTCACTTTGCCACTGAATTCAAGCTAGCCTGGCTGACAATGGCCGATTAGCGAGAAACCGGTCCCAGGATGCTTGTTTCTGGTCCAGTGAAGACATGGCTTGGCAGTCCGGGCTGGATTGTTCCCATGAGCCACAGTGTCAGACTGATTTGCATATGGCTATTTCTGAACTGGGGTGGCGGAGTGAGCTAAGGAATGACGATAGATTAAACCCAGATCAGTTCTCTGGGGGTGAGGGTTTGCAAAGTTCAAAACTCCATCCATCAACCCCTTTGGTTTTGCCCTGCTCGCCCTAAGTTGTCAGGGTATGCCCAGACATGGGTCCCTTGCTCACCTTGCCACTGGATTCAAGCTAGCCTGGCTGATAAAGGCTGATTAGCCAGAAACCGGTCCCAGGATGCTTTTTTCCAGTCCAGGAAAGACATGGCTTGGCAGTTCGGGCTGGACTGTTCCCATGAGGCACAGGGTCAGACTGATTTGCACATGGCCATGTCTGAACTGGGGAGGCAGAATGAGCTAAAGAATGATGATGGATTAAACCCAGAACAGTTGACTGGGTGTGAGTGGTTGCAATGTTCAATCACTCTGTCCATCATCCCTTTTGGTTTTGCTTTGTTCGTCCTAAGTTGGCAGGCTATGCCCAGACGTGGGTCCCTTGCTCACTTTGCCACTGAATTCAAGCTAGCCTGGCTGATGACGGCTGATGAGCCAGAAACCGGTCCCAGAATGCTTGTTTCCGGTCCAGGGAAGACATGGCTTGGCATTTCAGGCTGAAGTGTTCCCATAAGGCACAGGGTCAGACTGATTTGCATATGGCCATGTCTGAACTGGGGTGGCAAAGTGAGCTAAAGAATGATGATGGATTGAACCCAGATCAGTTGACTGGGGGTGAGTGCTTGCAATGTTTAACACTCCGTCCATCATCCCCTTTGGTTTTGCCTTGTTCGCCCTAAGTTGGCAGGGTATGCCCAGACATGGGTCCCTTGCTCACTTTGCCACTGGATTCAAGCTTGCCTGGCTGATGATGGCTGATGAGCCAAAAACCACTCCCAAGATGCTTGTTTCCGGTTCAGTGAAGACATGGGTTGGCAGTTCAGGCTGGAGTGTTCCCATGAGGCACAGGGTCAGACTGATTTGCATATGGCCATGTCTGAACTGGGGTGGCAGAATGAGCTAAAGAATGATGATGATTAAACCCAGAACAGTTGACTGGGGGTGAGTGCTTGCAATGTTCAACACTCCGTCCATCATCCCCTTTGGTTTTGCCTTGTTCGCCCTAAGTTGGCAGGGTATGCCCAGATGTGGGTCCCTTGCTCACTTTGCCACTGCATTCAAGCTAGCCTGGCAGATGACGGCTGATTAGCCATAAACCGGTCCCAGGATGCTGTGTTTCCGGTCTAGGAAAGACATGGCTTGGCAGTTCGGGCTGGACTGTTCCCATGAGGCACAGGGTCAGACTGATTTGCATATGGCCATGTCTGAACTGGGGTGGCGGAGTGAGCTAAAGAATGATGATGGATTGAACCAAGAACAGTTAACTGGGGGTGAGTGCTTGCAATGTTCAATACTCCATCCATCATCCCCTTTGGTTTTGCCTTGCTCGTCCTAAGTTGGCAGGCTATGCCCAGACGTGGGTCCCTTGCTCACTTTGCGACTGAATTCAAGCTAGCCTGGCTGATGACGGCTGATGAGCCAGAAACCGGTCCCCGGATGCTTGTTTCCGGTCCAGGGAAGACATGGCTTGGCATTTCAGGCTGAAGTGTTCCCATAAGGCACAGGGTCAGACTGATTTGCATATGGCCATGTCTGAACTGGGGTGGCGGAGTGAGCTAAAGAATGATGATAGATTGAACCCAGATCAGTTGACTGGGGGTGACTGCTTGCAATGTTTAACACTCCGTCCATCATCCCCTTTGGTTTTGCCTTGTTCGCCCTAAGTTGGCAGGTTATGCCCAGACGTGGGCCCCTTGCTCACTTTGCCACTGGATTCAAGCTTTCCTGGCTGATGATGGCTGATGAGCCAAAAACTAGTCCCAAGATGCTTGTTTCCGGTTCAGTGAATACATGGGTTGGCAATTCAGGCTGGAGTGTTCCCATGAGGCACAGGGTCAGACTGATTTGCATATGGCCATGTCTGAACTGGGGTGGCAGAATCAGCTAAAGAATGATGAGGGATTAAACCCAGAACAGTTGACTGGGGGTGAGTGCTTGAAATGTTCAACACTCCGGCCATCATCCCCTTTGGTTTTGCTTTGTTCGCGCTATGTTGTCAGTGTATGCCCAGAAGTGGGTCCCTTACTCACTTTGCCACTGGATTCAGGCTAGCCTGGCTAATGACAGCTGATTAGCCAGAAACCGGTCCCAGGATCCTTGTTTCCGGTCCAGGGAAGACATGGCTTGGAAGTTCGGGCTGGAATGTTCCCATGAGGCACAGGGTCAGACTGATTTGCAAATGGCCATGTCTGAACTGGGCGTGGTGGAGTGAGCTAAGGAATGATGATGGATTAAACCCAGATCAGTTGCCTGGGGGTGAGGGCTTGCAAAGTTCAAAACTCCGTCCATCATCTCCTTTGGTTTTGCCTTGTTCGCCCTAAGTTGTCAAGGTATGCCCAGACGTGGGTCCCTTGCTCACTTTGCCACTGGATTCAAGCTAGCCTGGCTGATGAGGGCTGATTAGCCAGAATCCAGTCCCAGGATGCTCGTTTTCAGTCCACCGAAGACATGGCTTGGCAGTTCGGGCTGGACTGTTCCCATGAGGCACAGGGTCAGACTGATTTGCATATGGCCACAACTGAACTGGGGTGGCATAATGAGCTAAAGAATGATGATGGATTAAACCCAGATCAGTAGACTGGGGGTGAGTGCTTGCAATGTTCGACACTACTTCCATCATCCCCTTTGATTTTGCTTTGTTCGCCCTAAGTTGGCAGGGTATGCCCAGACGTGGGTCCCTTGCTCACTTTGCCACTGGATTCATGTTAACCTGGCTGATGACATCTGATTAGCCAGAAAACGGTCCCTGGATGCTTGTTTCCGGTCCAGGGAAGACATGGCTTGTCAGTTCGGGCTAGACTGTTTCCATGAGGCACAGGGTCAGACTGATTTGCATATGGCCATGTCTGAACTGGGGTGGCGGAGTGAGCTAAAGCATGATGATGGATTAAACCCAGATCAGTTGACTGGGGGTGAGGGCTTGCAAAGTTCAAAACTCCGTCCATCATCACCTTTGGTTTTGCATTGTTCGCCCTAAGTTGTCAGGATATGCCCAGACGTGGGTCCCTTGCTCACTTTTCCACTGGATTCAAGCTAGCCTGGCTGATGAGGGCTGATTAGCCTGAAACCAGTCCAAGGATGCTTGTTTCCAGTCCAGGAGAGACATGGCTTGGCAGTTCGGGCTGGACTGTTCCCATGAGGCACAGGGTCAGACTGATTTGCATATGGCCATGTCTGAACTGGGGTGGCGGAGTGAGCTAAAACATGATGATGGATTAAACCCAGATCAGTTTACTGGGGGAGAGGGCTTGCAAAGTTCAAAACTCCGTCCATCATCCCCTTTGGTTTTGTCTTGTTCGCCCTAAGTTGGCAGGGTATGCCCAGACGTGGGTCCCTTGCTCACTTTGCCACTGAATTCAAGCTAGCCTGGCTGATGACGGCTGATGAGCCAGAAACCGGTCCCAGAATGCTTGTTTCCGGTCCAGGGAAGACATGGCTTGGCATTTCAGGCTGAAGTGTTCCCATAAGGCACAGGGTCAGACTGATTTGCATATGGCCATGTCTGAACTTTGGTGGCGGAGTGAGCTAAAGAATGATGATGGATTAAATCCAGATCAGTTGACTTGGTGTGAGTGCTTGCAATGTTCAACAATCCGTTCATCATCCCCTTTGGTTTTGCTTTGTTCGCCCTATGTTGGCAGTGTATGCCCAGAAGTGAGTCCCTTGCTCACTTTGCCACTGGATTCAAGCTAGCCTGGCTGATGACGGCTGATTAGCCAGAAACCGGTCCCAGGATGATTGTTTCCGGTCCAGGGAAGACATGGCTTGGAAGTTCGGGCTGGAATGTTCCCATGAAGTACAGGGTCAGACTGATTTGCATATGGCCATGTCTGAACTGGGTGTGGCGGAGTGAGCTAAGGAATGATGATGGATTAAACCCAGATCAGTTCTCTGGGGGTGAGGGATTGCAAAGTTCAAAGCTCCATCCATCATCCCCTTTGGTTTTGCCTTGCTCGCCCTAAGTTGTCAGGGTATGCCCAGACATGGGTCCCTTGCTCACTTTGCCACTGGATTCAAGCTAGCCTGGCTGATGGGGCTGATTAGCCAGAAACCAGTCCCAGGATGCTTGTTTCCAATCCAGGGAAGACATGGCTTGGAAGTTCAGGCATGACTGTTCCCATGAGGCACAGGGTCAGACTGATTTGCATATGGCCATGTCTGAACTGGGGAGGCAGAATGAGCTAAAGAATGATCATGGATTAAACCCAGAACAGTTGACTGGGGGTGATAGCTTGCAATGTTCAACACTCTGTCCATCATCCCCTTTGGTTTTGCTTTGTTCGTCCTAAGTTGGCAGGCTATGCCCAGACATGGGTCCCCTGCTCACTTTGCCACTGAATTCAAGCTAGCCTGGCTGATGACGGCTGATGAGGCAGAAACCGGTCCTAGGATGCTTGTTTCCGGTCCAGGGAAGACATGGCTTGGCATTTCAGGCTGAAGTGTTCGCATAAGGCACAGGGTCAGACTGATTTGCATATGGCCATGTCTGAACTGGGATGGCAGAGTGAGCTAAAGAATGATGATGGATTGAACACAGATCAGTTGACGGGGGGTGAGTGCTTACAATGTTTATCACTCCGTCCATCATCCCCTTTGGTTTTGCCTTGTTCGCCCTAAGTTGGCAGGGTATGTCCAGATGTGGGTTCCTTGCTCACTTTGCCACTGGATTCAAGCTTGCCTGGCTGATGACGGCTGATGAGCCAAAAACCAGTCCCAAGATGCTTGTTTCCGGTTCAGTGAAGACATGGTTTCGCAGTTCGGGCTGGAATGTTCCCATGAGGCACAGGGTCAGACTGATTTGCATATGGCCATGTCTGAACTGGGCGTGGCGGAGTGAGCTAAGCAATGATGATGGATTAAACCCACATCAGTTGCCTGGGGGTGAGGGCTTGCAAAGTTCAAAACTCCGTTCATCATCACCTTTGGTTTTGCCTTGTTCGCCCTAAGTTGTCAGGATATGCCCAGACGTGGGTCCCTTGCTCACTTTGCCACTGGATTCAAGCTAGCCTGGCTGATGAGGGCTGATTAGCCAGAAACCAGTCCAAGGATGCTTGTTTCCAGTCCAGGGAAGACATGGCTTGGCAGTTCGGGCTGGACTGTTCCCATGAGGCACAGGGTCAGACTGATTTGCATATGGCCATGTCTGAACTGGGGTGGCGGAGTGAGCTAAAACATGATGATTGATTAAACCCAGATCAGTTTACTGGGGAGAGGGCTTGCAAAGTTCAAAACTCCGTCCATCATCCCCTTTGGTTTTGCCTTGTTTGCCCTAAGTTGGCAGGGTATGCCCAGATGTGGGTCCCTTGCTCACTTTGCCACTGAATTCAAGCTAGCCAGGCTGATGAAGGCTGATTTGCCAGAAACAGGTCCCAGGATGCTCGTTTCCAGTCCAGGAAAGACATGGCTTGGCAGTTCGGGCTGGACTGTTCCCATGAGGCACAGGGTCAGACTGATTTGCACATGGCCATGTCTGAACTGGGGAGGCAGAATGAGCTAAAGAATGATGATGGTTTAAACCCAGAACAGTTGACTGGGTGTGAGTGCTTGCAATGTTCAACACTCTGTCCATCATCCCTTTTGGTTTTGCTTTGTTTGTCCTGAGTTGGTAGGCTATGCCCAGACGTGGGTCCCTTGCTCACTTTGCCACTGAATTCAAGCTAGCCTGGCTGATGACGGCTGATGAGCCAGAAACCGGTCCCAGGATGCTTGTTTCCGGTCCAGGGAAGACATGGCTTGGCATTTCAGGCTGAAGTGTTCCCATAAGGCACAGGGTCAGACTGATTTGCATATGGCCATGTCTGAACTGGGGTGGCAGAATGAGCTAAAGAATGATGATGGATTAAACCCAGAACAGTTGACTGGGGGTGAGTGCTTGCAATGTTCAACACTCCGTCCATCATCCCCTTTGGTTTTGCCTTGTTCGCCCTAAGTTGGCAGGGTATGCCCAGACATGGGTCCCTTGCTCACTTTGCCACTGGATTCAAGCTTGCCTGGCAGATGATGGCTGATGAGCCAAAAACCAGTCCCAAGATGCTTGTTTCCGGTTCAGTGAAGACATGGGTTGGCAGTTCAGGCTGGAGTGTTCCTATGAGGCACAGGGTCAGACTGATTTGCATATGGCCATGTCTGAACTGGGGTGGCAGAATGAGCTAAAGAATGATGATGGATTAAACCCAGAACAGTTGACTGGGGGTGAGTGCTTGCAATGTTCAACACTCCGTCCATCATCCCCTTTGGTTTTGCCTTGTTCGCCCTAAGTTGGCAGGGTATGCCCAGACGTGGGTCCCTTGCTCACTTTGCCACTGCATTCAAGCTAGTCTGGCAGATGACGGCTGATTAGCAATAAACCGGTCCCAGGATGCTGTGTTTCCGGTCTAGGGAAGACATGGCTTGGCAGTTCGGGCTGGACTGTTCCCATGAGGCACAGGGTCAGACTGATTTGCATATGGCCATGTCTGAACTGGGGTGGCGGAGTGAGCTAAAGAATGATGATGGGTGGAACCCAGATCAGTTGACTGGGGGTGAGTGCTTGAAATGTTTAACACTCCGTCCATCATCCCCTTTGGTTTTGCCTTGTTCGCCCTAAATTGGCAGGGTATGCCCAGACATGGGTCCCTTGCTCACTTTGTCACTGGATTCAAGCTTGCCTGGCTGATGATGGCTGATGAGCCAAAAACCAGTCCCAAGATGCTTGTTTCCAGTCCAGGGAAGACATGGCTTGGCAGTTCGGGCTGGACTGTTCCCATGAGGCACAGGGTCAGACTGATATGCACATGGCCATGTCTGAAAAGGGGAGGCAGAATGAGCTAAAGAATGATGATGGATTAAACCCAGAACAGTTGACTGGGTGTGAGTGCTTGCAATGTTCAACACTCTGTCCATCATCCCTTTTGGTTTTGCCTTGTTCGCCCTAAGTTGTCAGGGTATGCCCAGACGTGGGTCCCTTGCTCAGTTTGCCACTGGATTCAAGCTAGCCTGGCTGATAACGGCTGATTAGCCAGAAACCAGTCCCAGGATGCGTGTTTCCGGTCCAGGGAAGACATGGTTTGGCAGTTCGGGCTGAACTGTTTCCATGAGGCACACGGTAGACTGATTTGCATATGGCCATGTCTGAACTGGGGTGGTGGAGTGAGCTAAAGCATGATGATGGATTAAATCCAGATCAGTTGACTGGGGGTGAGGGGTTGCAAAGTTCAAAACTCTGTCCATCATCCCCTTTGGTTCTGCCTTGTTCGCCCTAAGTTGTCAGGATATGCCCAGACGTGGGTCCCTTGCTCACTTTGCCACTGCATTCAAGCTAGCCTGGCAGATGACGGCTGATTAGCAATAAACCGGTCCCAGGATGCTGTGTTTCCGGTCTAGGGAAGACATGGCTTGGCAGTTCGGGCTGGACTGTTCCCATGAGGCACAGGGTCAGACTGATTTGCATATGGCCATGTCTGAACTGGGGTGGCGGAGTGAGCTAAAGAATGATGATGGGTCGAACCCAGATCAGTTGACTGGGGGTGAGTGCTTGAAATGTTTAACACTCCGTCCATCATCCCCTTTGGTTTTGCCTTGTTCGCCCTAAGTTGGCAGGGTATGCCCAGACATGGGTCCCTTGCTCACTTTGTCACTGGATTCAAGCTTGCCTGGCTGATGATGGCTGATGAGCCAGAAACCAGTCCAAGGATGCTTGTTTCCAGTCCAGGGAAGACATGGCTTGGCAGTTCGGGCTGGACTGTTCCCATGAGGCACAGGGTCAGACTGATTTGCATATGGAAATGTCTGAACTGGGGTGGCAGAGTGAGCTAAAACATGATGATGGATTAAACCCAGATCAGTTTACTGGGGAGAGGGCTTGCAAAGTTCAACACTCTGTCCATCATCCCCTTTGCTTTTGCTTTGTTCGTCCTAAGTTGGCAAGCTATGCCCAGACGTTAGTCCCTTGCTCACTTTGCCACTGAATTCATGCTAGCCTGGCTAATGACTGTTGATGAGCCAGAAACCGGTCCCAGGATGCTTGTTTCCGGTCCAGGGAAGACATGGCTTGGCATTTCAGGCTGAAGTGTTCCCATAAGGCACAGGGTCAGACTGATTTGCATATGGCCATGTCTGAACGGGGCGTGTCGGAGTGAGCTAAGGAATGATGATGGATTAAACCCAGATCAGTTGCCAGGGGGTGAGGGGTTGCAAAGTTCAAAACTCCATCCATCATCCCCTTTGGTTTTGCCTTGCTCGCCCTAAGTTGTCAGGGTATGCCTAGACATGGGTCCCTTGCTCACTTTGCCACTGGATTCAAGCTTGCCTGGCTGATGATGGCTGATGAGCCAAAAACCAGTCCCAAGATGCTTGTTTCCGGTTCAGTGAAGACATGGGTTGGCAGTTCAGGCTGGAGTGTTCCTATGAGGCACAGGGTCAGACTGATTTGCATATGGCCATGTCTGAACTGGGGTGGCAGAATGAGCTAAAGAATGATGATGGATTAAACCTAGAACAGTTGACTGGGGGTGAGTGCTTGAAATGTTTAACACTCCGTCCATCATCCCCTTTGGTTTTGCCTTGTTCGCCCTAAGTTGGCAGGGTATGCCCACACATGGGTCCCTTGCTCACTTTGTCACTGGATTCAAGCTTGCCTGGCTGATGATGGCTGATGAGCCAAAAACCAGTCCCAAGATGCTTGTTTCCAGTCCAGGGAAGACATGGCTTGGCAGTTCGGGCTGGACTGTTCCAATGAGGCACAGGGTCAGACTGATATGCACATGGCCATGTCTGAAAAGGGGAGGCAGAATGAGCTAAAGAATGATGATGGATTAAACCCAGAACAGTTGACTGGGGGTGCGTGCTTGCAATGTTTAACACTCCGTCCATCATCTCCTTTGGTTTTGCTTTGTTCGTCCTAAGTTGGCAGGCTATGCCCAGACGTGGGTCCCTTGCTCACTTTGCCACTGAATTCAAGCTAGCCTGGCTGATGACGGCTGATGAGCCAGAAACCGGTCCCAGAATGCTTGTTTCCGTTCCAGGGAAAACATGGCTTGGCAGTTCGGGCTGGACTGTTCCCATGAGGCACAGGGTCAGACTGATTTGCATATGGCCATGTCTGAACTGGGGAGTCAGAATGAGCTAAAGAATGATGATGGATTGAACACAGATCAGTTGACTGGGGGTGAGTGCTTGCAATGTTTAACACTCTGACCATCATCCCCTTTGATTTTGCCTTGTTCGCCCTAAGTTGTCAGGGTATGCCCAGACGTGGGTCCCTTGCTCAGTTTGCCACTGGATTCAAGCTAGCCTGGCTGATGACGGCTGATTAGCCAGAAACCAGTCCCAGGATGCTTGTTTCCGGTCCAGGGAAGACATGGCTTGGCAGTTCGGGCTGAACTGTTCCCATGAGGCACACGGTAGACTGATTTGCATATGGCCATGTCTGAACTGGGGTGGTGGAGTGAGCTAAAGCATGATGATGGATTAAATCTAGATCAGTTGACTGGGGGTGAGGGGTTGCAAAGTTCAAAACTCTGTCCATCATCCCCTTTGGTTCTGCCTTGTTCGCCCTAAGTTGTCAGGGTATGCCCAGACGTGGGTCCCTTGCTCACTTTGCCACTGGATTCAAGCTTGCCTGGCAGATGACGGCTGATTAGCCATAAACCGGTCCCAGGATGCTGTGTTTCCGGTCTAGGGAAGACATGGGTTGGCAGTTCGGGCTGGACTGTTCCCATGAGGCACAGGGTCAGACTGATTTGCATATGGCCATGTCTGAACTGGGGTGGCGTAATGAGCTAAAGAATGATGATGGATTAAACCCAAATCAGTTGACTGGGGGTGAGTGCTTGCAATGTTCAACACTCCTTCCATCATCCCCTTTGATTTTGCTTTGTTCGCCCTAAATTGGCAGGGTATGCCCAGACGTGGGTCCCTTGCTCACTTCGCCACTGGATTCAAGCTAGCCTGGCTGATGAGGGCTGATTAGCCAGAAACCAGTCCAAGGATGCTTGTTTCCAGTCCAGGGAAGACATGGCTTGGCAGTTCGGGCTGGACTGTTCCCATGAGTCACAGAGTCAGACTGATTTGCATATGGCCATGTCTGAACTGGGGTAGCGGAGTGAGCTAAAACATGATGATGGATTAAACCCAGATCAGTTTACTGGGGGAGAGGGCTTGCAAAGTTCAAAACTCCGTCCATCATCCCCTTTGGTTTTGCTTTGTTCGCCCTAAGTTGGCCGGGTATGCCCAGACGTGGGTCCCTTGCTCACTTTGCCACTGAATTCAAGCTAGCCTGGCTGACGATGGCCGATTAGCCAGAAACCGGTCCCAGGATGCTTGTTTCTGGTCCAGTGAAGACATGGCTTGGCAGTCCGGGCTGGATTGTTCCCATGAGGCACAGTGTCAGACTGATTTGCATATGGCTATTCTGAACTGGGGTGGCGGAGTGAGCTAAAGAATGATGATGGATTAAACCCAGATCAGTTCTCTGGGGGTGAGGGGTTGCAAAGTTCAAAACTCCATCCATCATCCCCTTTGGTTTTGCCTTGCTCGCCCTAAGTTGTCAGGGTATGCACAGACATGGGTCCCTTGCTCACTTTGCCACTGGATTCAAGCTAGCCTGGCTGATGAAGGCTGATTAGCCAGAAACCGGTCCCAGGATGCTTGTTTCCAGTCCAGGAAAGACATGGCTTGGCAGTTTGGGCTGGACTGTTCCCATGAGGCACAGGGTCAGACTGATTTGCACATGGCCATGTCTGAACTGGGGAGGCAGAATGAGCTAAAGAATGATGATGGATTAAACCCAGAACAGTTGACTGGGTGTGAGTGCTTGCAATGTTTAACACTCTGTCCATCATCCCTTTTGGTTTTGCTTTGTTCGTCCTAAGTTGGCAGGCTATGCCTATACGTGGGTCCCTTGCTCACTTTGCCACTGAATTCAAGCTAGCCTGGCTGATGACGGCTGATGAGCCAGAAACCGGTCCCCGGATGCTTGTTTCCGGTCCAGGGAAGACATGGCTTGGCATTTCAGGCTGAAGTGTTCCCATAAGGCATAGGGTCAGACTGATTTGCATATGGCCATGTCTGAACTGGGGTGGCGGAGTGAGCTAAAGAATGATGATGGATTGAACCCAGATCAGTTGACTGGGGGTGAGTGCTTGCAATGTTTAACACTCCGTCCATCATCCCCTTTGGTTTTGCCTTGTTCGCCCTAAGTTGGCAGGGTATGCCCAGACATGGGTCCCTTGCTCACTTGCCACTGGATTCAAGCTTGCCTGCCTGATGATGGCTGATGAGCCAAAACCCAGTCCAAAGATGCTTGTTTCCGGTTCAGTGAAGACATGGGTTGGCAGTTCAGGCTGGAGTGTTCCCATGAGGCACAGGGTCAGACTGATTTGCATATGGCCATGTCTGAACTGGGGTGGCAGAATGAGCTAAAGAATGATGATGGATTAAACCCAGAACTGTTGACTGGGGGTGAGTGCTTGCAATGTTTAACACTCCGTCCATCATCCCCTTTGGTTTTGCCTTGTTCGCCCTAAGTTGGCAGGGTATGCCCAGACATGGGTCCCTTGCTCACTTTGCCACTGGATTCAAGCTTGCCTGGCTGATGATAGCTGATGAGCCAAAAACCAGTCCCAAGATGCTTGTTTCTGGTTCAGTGAATACCTGGGTTGGCAATTCAGGCTGGAGTGTTCCCATGAGGCACTGGGTCAGACTGATTTGCATATGGCCATGTCTGAACTGGGGTGGCAGAATGAGCTAAAGAATGATGAGGGATTAAACCCAGAACAGTTTACTGGGGGTGAGTGCTTGAAATGTTCAACACTCCGGCCATCATCCCCTTTGGTTCTGCCTTGTTCGCCCTAAGTTGGCAGGGTATGCCCAGACGTGGGTCCCTTGCTCACTTTGCCACTGCATTCAAGCTAGCCTGGCAGATGACGGCTGATTAGCCATAAACCGGTCCCAGGATGCTGTGTTTCCGGTCTAGGGAAGACATGGCTTGGCAGTTCGGGCTGGACTGTTCCCATGAGGCACAGGGTGAGACTGATTTGCATATGGCCACAACTGAACTGGGGTGGCATAATGAGCTAAAGAATGATGATGGATTAAACCCAGATCAGTTGACTGGGGGTGAGTTCTTGCAATGTTCAACACTCCTTCCATCATCCCCTTTGATTTTGCTTTGTTCGCCCTAAGTTTGCAGGGTGTGCCCAGACGTGGGTCCCTTGCTCACTTTGCCACTGGATTCATGTTAACCTGGCTGATGACAGCTGATTAGCCAGAAAACGGTCCCAGGATGCTTGTTTCCGGTCCAGGGAAGACACGGCTTGTCAGTTCAGGCTAGACTGTTTCCATGAGGCACAGGGTTAGACTGATTTGCATATGGCCATGTCTGAACTGGGGTGGCAGAATGAGCTAAAGAATGATGATGGATTAAACCCAGATCAGTTGACTGGGGGTGAGTGCTTGCAATGTTCAACACTCCGTCCATCATCCCCTTTGGTTTTGCCTTGTTTGCCCTAAGTTGGCAGGGTATGCCCAGACATGGGTCCCTTGCTCACTTTGCCACTGGATTCAAGCTTGCCTGGCTGATGATGGCTGATGAGCCAAAAACCAGTCCCAAGATGCTTGTTTCCGGTTCAGTGAAGACATGGGTTGGCAGTTCAGGCTGGAGTGTTCCTATGAGGCACAGGGTCAGACTGATTTGCATATGGCCATGTCTGAACTGGGGTGGCAGAATGAGCTAAAGAATGATGATGGATTAAACCCAGAACAGTTGACTGGGGGTGAGTGCTTGCAATGTTCAACACTCCGTCCATCATCCCCTTTGGTTTTGCCTTGTTCGACCTAAGTTGGCAGGGTATACCCAGACGTGGGTCACTTGCTCACTTTGCCACTGCATTCAAGCTAGCCTGGCTGATGATGGCTGATGAGCCAGAAAACGGTCCCAGGATGCTTGTTTCCGGTCCAGGGAAGACACGGCTTGTCAGTTCAGGCTAGACTGTTTCCATGAGTCACAGGGTTAGACTGATTTGCATATGGCCATGTCTGAACTGGGGTGGCAGAATGAGCTAAAGAATGATGATGGATTAAACCCAGATCAGTTGACTGGGGGTGAGTGCTTGCAATGTTCAACACTCCGTCCATCATCCCCTTTGGTTTTGCCTTGTTCGCCCTAAGTTGGCAGGGTATGCCCAGACATGGGTCCCTTGCTCACTTTGCCACTGGATTCAAGCTTGCCTGGCTGATGATGGCTGATGAGCCAAAAACCAGTCCCAAGATGCTTGTTTCCGGATCAGTGAAGACATGGGTTGGCAGTTCAGGCTGGAGTGTTCCTATGAGGCACAGGGTCAGACTGATTTGCATATGGCCATGTCTGAACTGGGGTGGCAGAATGAGCTAAAGAATGATGATGGATTAAACCCAGAACAGTTGACTGGGGGTGAGTGCTTGCAATGTTCAACACTCCGTCCATCATCCCCTTTGGTTTTGCCTTGTTCGCCCTAAGTTGGCAGGGTATACCCAGACGTGGGTCCCTTGCTCACTTTGCCACTGCATTCAAGCTAGCCTGGCAGATGACGGCTGATTAGCAATAAACCGGTCCCAGGATGCTGTGTTTCCGGTCTAGGGAAGACATGGCTTGGCAGTTCGGGCTGGACTGTTCCCATGAGGCACAGGGTCAGACTGATTTGCATATGGCCATGTCTGAACGGGGCGTGGCGGAGTGAGCTAAGGAATGATGATGGATTAAACCCAGATCAGTTGCCTGGGGGTGAGGGGTTGCAAAGTTCAAAACTCCATCCATCATCCCCTTTGGTTTTGCCTTGCTCGCCCTAAGTTGTCAGGGTATGCCTAGACATGGGTCCCTTGCTCACTTTGCCACTGGATTCAAGCTAGCCTGGCTGATGAGGGCTGATTAGCCAGAAACCAGTC
The DNA here is from genome assembly GCF_964204655.1 of Triturus cristatus. Lineage (NCBI taxonomy): Eukaryota > Metazoa > Chordata > Amphibia > Caudata > Salamandridae > Triturus > Triturus cristatus. Next base: position 1,032,045,732 of record NC_140579.1, on the reverse strand, counting down.
CCAGGATGCTTGTTTCCAGTCCAGGGAAAACATGGCTTGGCAGTTCGGGCTGGACTGTTCCCATGAGGCACAGGGTCAGACTGATTTGCATATGGCCATGTCTGAACTGGGGAGGCAGAATGAGCTAAAGAATGATGATGGATTAAACCCAGAACAGTTGACTGGGGGTGCGTGCTTGCAATGTTTAACACTCCGTCCATCATCTCCTTTGGTTTTGCTTTGTTCGTCCTAAGTTGGCAGGCTATGCCCAGACGTGGGTCCCTTGCTCACTTTGCCACTGAATTCAAGCTTGCCTGGCTGATGATAGCTGATGAGCCAAAAACCAGTCCCAAGATGCTTGTTTCTGGTTCAGTGAATACATGGGTTGGCAATTCAGGCTGGAGTGTTCCCATGAGGCACTGGGTCAGACTGATTTGCATATGGCCATGTCTGAACTGGGGTGGCAGAATGAGCTAAAGAATGATGAGGGATTAAACCCAGAACAGTTGACTGGGGGTGAGTGGTTGAAATGTTCAACACTCCGGCCATCATCCCCTTTGGTTCTGCCTTGTTCGCCCTAAGTTGGCAGGGTATGCCCAGACGTGGGTCCCTTGCTCACTTTGCCACTGCATTCAAGCGAGCCTGGCAGATGACGGCTGATTAGCCATAAACCGGTCCCAGGATGCTGTGTTTCCGGTCTAGGGAAGACATGGCTTGGCAGTTCGGGCTGGACTGTTCCCATGAGGCACAGGGTCAGACTGATTTGCATATGGCCACAACTGAACTGGGGTGGCATAATGAGCTAAAGAATGATGATGGATTAAACCCAGATCAGTTGACTGGGGGTGAGTGCTTGCAATGTTCAACACTCCTTCCATCATCCCCTTTGATTTTGCTTTGTTCGCCCTAAGTTTGCAGGGTGTGCCCAGACGTGGGTCCCTTGCTCACTTTGCCACTGGATTCATGTTAACCTGGCTGATGACAGCTGATTAGCCAGAAAACGGTCCCAGGATGCTTGTTTCCGGTCCAGGGAAGACACGGCTTGTCAGTTCATGCTAGACTGTTTCCATGAGGCACAGGGTCAGACTGATTTGCATATGACCATGTCTGAACTGGGGTGGCAGAATGAGCTAAAGAATGATGATGGATTAAACCCAGAACAGTTGACTGGGGGTGAGTGCTTGCAATGTTCAACACTCCGTCCATCATCCCCTTTGGTTTTGCCTTGTTCGCCCTAAGTTGGCAGGGTATGCCCAGACATGGGTCCCTTGCTCACTTTGCCACTGGATTCAAGCTTGCCTGGCTGATGATGGCTGATGAGCCAAAAACCAGTCCCAAGATGCTTGTTTCCGGTTCAGTGAAGACATGGGTTGGCAGTTCAGGCTGGAGTGTTCCTATGAGGCACAGGGTCAGACTGATTTGCATATGGCCATGTCTGAACTGGGGTGGCAGAATGAGCTAAAGAATGATGATGGATTAAACCCAGAACAGTTGACTGGGGGTGAGTGCTTGCAATGTTCAACACTCCGTCCATCATCCCCTTTGGTTTTGCCTTGTTCGCCCTAAGTTGGCAGGGTATGCCCAGACGTGGGTCCCTTGCTCACTTTGCCACTGCATTCAAGCTAGCCTGGCAGATGACGGCTGATTAGCAATAAACCGGTCCCAGGATGCTGTGTTTCCGGTCTAGGGAAGACATGGCTTGGCAGTTCGGGCTGGACTGTTCCCATGAGGCACAGGGTCAGACTGATTTGCATATGGCCATGTCTGAACTGGGGTGGCGGAGTGAGCTAAAGAATGATGATGGATGGAACCCAGATCAGTTGACTGGGGGTGAGTGCTTGAAATGTTTAACACTCCGTCCATCATCCCCTTTGGTTTTGCCTTGTTCGCCCTAAGTTGGCAGGGTATGCCCAGACATGGGTCCCTTACTCACTTTGTCACTGGATTCAAGCTTGCCTGGCTGATGATGGCTGATGAGCCAAAAACCAGTCCCAAGATGCTTGTTTCCAGTCCAGGGAAGAAATGGCTTGGCAGTTCGGGCTGGACTGTTCCCATGAGGCACAGGGTCAGACTGATATGCACATGGCCATGTCTGAAAAGGGGAGGCAGAATGAGCTAAAGAATGATGATGGATTAAACCCAGAACAGTTGACTGGTTGTGAGTGCTTGCAATGTTCAACACTCTGTCCATCATCCCTTTTGGTTTTGCCTTGTTCGCCCTAAGTTGTCAGGGTATGCCCAGACGTGGGTCCCTTGCTCAGTTTGCCACTGGATTCAAGCTAGCCTGGCTGATGACGGCTGATTAGCCAGAAACCAGTCCCAGGATGCTTGTTTCCGGTCCAGGGAGACATGGCTTGGCAGTTCGGGCTGAACTGTTCCCATGAGGCACATGGTAGACTGATTTGCATATGGCCATGTCTGAACTGGTGTGGTGGAGTGAGCTAAAGCATGATGATGGATTAAATCCAGATCAGTTGACTGGGGGTGAGGGGTTGCAAAGTTCAAAACTCTGTCCATCATCCCCTTTGGTTCTGCCTTGTTTGCCCTAAGTTGTCAGGGTATGCCCAGACGTGGGTCCCTTGCTCACTTTGCCACTGGATTCACGCTTGCCTGGCAGATGACGGCTGATTAGCCATAAACCGGTCCCAGGATGCTGTGTTTCCGGTCTAGGGAAGACATGGGTTGGCAGTTCGGGCTGGACTGTTCCCATGAGGCACAGGGTCAGACTGATTTGCATATGGCCATGTCTGAACTGGGGTGGCGGAGTGAGCTAAAACATGATGATGGATTAAACCCAGATCAGTTTACTGGGGGAGAGGGCTTGCAAAGTTCGAAACTCCGTCCTTCATCCCCTTTGGTTTTGCTTTGTTCGCCCTAAGTTGGCCGGGTATGCCCAGACGTGGGTCCCTTGCTCACTTTGCCACTGAATTCAAGCTAGCCTGGCTGACGATGGCCGATTAGCCAGAAACCGGTCCCAGGATGCTTGTTTCTGGTCCAGTGAAGACATGGCTTGGCAGTCCGGGCTGGATTGTTCCCATGAGGCACAGTGTCAGACTGATTTGCATATGGCTATTCTGAACTGGGGTGGCGGAGTGAGCTAAAGAATGATGATGGATTAAACCCAGATCAGTTCTCTGGGGGTGAGGGGTTGCAAAGTTCAAAACTCCATCCATCATCCCCTTTGGTTTTGCCTTGCTCGCCCTAAGTTGTCAGGGTATGCCCAGACATGGGTCCCTTGCTCACTTTGCCACTGGATTCAAGCTAGCCTGGCTGATGAAGGCTGATTAGCCAGAAACCGGTCCCAGGATGCTTGTTTCCAGTCCAGGAAAGACATGGCTTGGCAGTTTGGGCTGGACTGTTCCCATGAGGCACAGGGTCGGACTGATTTGCACATGGCCATGTCTGAACTGGGGAGGCAGAATGAGCTAAAGAATGATGATGGATTAAACCCAGAACAGTTGACTGGGTGTGAGTGCTTGCAATGTTTAACACTCTGTCCATCATCCCTTTTGGTTTTGCTTTGTTCGTCCTAAGTTGGCAGGCTATGCCTATACGTGGGTCCCTTGCTCACTTTGCCACTGAATTCAAGCTAGCCTGGCTGATGACGGCTGATGAGCCAGAAACCGGTCCCCGGATACTTGTTTCCGGTCCAGGGAAGACATGGCTTGGCATTTCAGGCTGAAGTGTTCCCATAAGGCATAGGGTCAGACTGATTTGCATATGGCCATGTCTGAACTGGGGTGGCGGAGTGAGCTAAAGAATGATGATGGATTGAACCCAGATCAGATGACTGGGGGTGAGTGCTTGCAATGTTTAACACTCCGTCCATCATCCCCTTTGGTTTTGCCTTGTTCGCCCTAAGTTGGCAGGGTATGCCCAGACATGGGTCCCTTGCTCACTTGCCACTGGATTCAAGCTTGCCTGGCTGATGATGGCTGATGAGCCAAAAACCAGTCCAAAGATGCTTGTTTCCGGTTCAGTGAAGACATGGGTTGGCAGTTCAGGCTGGAGTGTTCCCATGAGGCACAGGGTCAGACTGATTTGCATATGGCCATGTCTGAACTGGGGTGGCAGAATGAGCTAAAGAATGATGATGGATTAAACTCAGAACTGTTGACTGGGGGTGAGTGCTTGCAATGTTTAACACTCCGTCCATCATCCCCTTTGGTTTTGCCTTGTTCGCCCTAAGTTGGCAGGGTATGCCCAGACATGGGTCCCTTGCTCACTTTGCCACTGGATTCAAGCTTGCCTGGCTGATGATAGCTGATGAGCCAAAAACCAGTCCCAAGATGCTTGTTTCTGGTTCAGTGAATACATGGGTTGGCAATTCAGGCTGGAGTGTTCCCATGAGGCACTGGGTCAGACTGATTTGCATATGGCCATGTCTGAACTGGGGTGGCAGAATGAGCTAAAGAATGATGAGGGATTAAACCCAGAACAGTTGACTGGGGGTGAGTGCTTGAAATGTTCAACACTCCGGCCATCATCCCCTTTGGTTCTGCCTTGTTCGCCCTAAGTTGGCAGGGTATGCCCAGACGTGGGTCCCTTGCTCACTTTGCCACTGCATTCAAGCTAGCCTGGCAGATGACGGCTGATTAGCCATAAACCGGTCCCAGGATGCTGTGTTTCCTTTCTAGGGAAGACATGGCTTGGCAGTTCGGGCTGGACTGATCCCATGAGGCACAGGGTCAGACTGATTTGCATATGGCCACAACTGAACTGGGGTGGCATAATGAGCTAAAGAATGATGATGGATTAAACCCAGATCAGTTGACTGGGAGTGAGTGCTCGCAATGTTCAACACTCCTTCCATCATCCCCTTTGATTTTGCTTTGTTCGCCCTAAGTTTGCAGGGTGTGCCCAGACATGGGTCCCTTGCTCACTTTGCCACTGGATTCATGTTAACCTGGCTGATGACAGCTGATTAGCCAGAAAACGGTCCCAGGATGCTTGTTTCCGGTCCAGGAAAGACATGGCTTGTCAGTTCAGGCTAGACTGTTTGCATGAGGCACAGGGTCAGACTGATTTGCATATGGCCATGTCTGAACTGGGGTGGTGGAGTGAGCTAAAGCATGATGATGGATTAAACCCAGATCAGTTGACTGGGGGTGAGGGCTTGCAAAGTTCAAAACTCTGTCCATCATCACCTTTGGTTTTGCCTTGTTCGCCCTAAGTTGTCAGGATATGCCCAGATGTGGGTCCCTTGCTCACTTTGCCACTGGATTCAAGCTAGCCTGGCTGATGAGGGCTGATTAGCCAGAAACCAGTCCAAGGATGCTTGTTTCCAGTCCAGGGAAGACATGGCTTGGCAGTTCGGGCTAGACTGTTTCCATGAGGCACAGGGTCAGACTGATTTGCATATGGCCATGTCTGAACTGGGGTGGCGGAGTGAGCTAAAACATGATGATGGATTAAACCCAGATCAGTTTACTGGGGGAGAGGGCTTGCAAAGTTCAAAACTCCGTCCATCATCCCCTTTGGTTTTGCCTTGTTCGCCCTAAGCTGGCAGGGTATGCCCAGACGTGGGTCCCTTGCTCACTTTGCCACTGAATTTAAGCTAGCCTGGCTGACGATGGCCGATTAGCCAGAAACCGGTCCCAGGATGCTTGTTTCTGGTCCAGTGAGGACATGGCTTGGCAGTCCAGGCTGGATTGTTCCCATGAGGCACAGTGTCAGACTGATTTGCATATGGCCATGTCTGAACTTTGGTGGAGGGGTGAGCTAAAGAATGATGATGGATTAAATCCAGATCAGTTGACTTGGTGTGAGTGCTTGCAATGTTCAACAATCTGTCCATCATCCCCTTTGGTTTTGCTTTTTTCGCCCTATGTTGGCAGTGTATGCCCAGAAGTGAGTCCTTTGCTCACTTTGCCACTGGATTCAGTCTAGCCTGGCTGATGACAGTTGATTAGCCAGAAACCGGTCCCAGGATGCTTGTTTCCGTTCCAGGGAAGACATGGCTTGGAAGTTCGGGCTGGAATGTTCCCATGAAGCACAGGGTCAGACTGATTTGCATATGACCATGTCTGAACTGGGCGTGGCGGAGTGAGCTAAGGAATGATGATGGATTAAACCCAGATCAGTTCTCTGGGGGTGAGGGGTTGCAAAGTTCAAAATTCCATCAATCATCCCCTTTGGTTTTGCCTTGCTCGCCCTAAGTTGTCAGGGTATGCCCAGACATGGGTCCCTCGCTCACTTTGCCACTGGATTCAAGCTAGCCTGGCTGATCAGGGCTGATTAGCCAGAAACCAGTCCCAGGATGCTTGTTTCCTGTCCAGGGAAGACATGGCTTGGAAGTTCGGGCTTGACTGTTCCCATGAGGCACAGGGTCAGACTGATTTGCATATGGCCATGTCTGAACTGGGGAGGCAGAATGAGCTAAAGAATGATCATGGATTAAACCCAGAACAGTTGACTGGGGGTGATAGCTTGCAATGTTCAACACTCTGTCCATCATCCCCTTTGGTTTTGCTTTGTTCATCCTCAGTTGGCAGGCTATGCCCAGACATGGGTCCCTTGCTCACTTTGCCACTGAATTCAAGCTAGCCTGGCTGACGATGGCCGATTAGCCAGAAACCGGTCCCAGGATGCTTGTTTCTGGTCCAGTGAAGACATGGCTTGGCAGTCCGGGCTGGATTGTTCCCATGAGGCACAGTGTCAGACTGATTTGCATATGGCTATTCTGAACTGGGGTGGCGGAGTGAGCTAAAGAATGATGATGGATTAAACCCAGATCAGTTCTCTGGGGGTGAGGGGTTGCAAAGTTCAAAACTCCATCCATCATCCCCTTTGGTTTTGCCTTGCTCGTCCTAAGTTGTCAGGGTATGCACAGACATGGGTCCCTTGCTCACTTTGCCACTGGATTCAAGCTAGCCTGGCTGATGAAGGCTGATTAGCCAGAAACCGGTCCCAGGATGCTTGTTTCCAGTCCAGGAAAGACATGGCTTGGCAGTTTGGGCTGGACTGTTCCCATGAGGCACAGGGTCAGACTGATTTGCACATGGCCATGTCTGAACTGGGGAGGCAGAATGAGCTAAAGAATGATGATGGATTAAACCCAGAACAGTTGACTGGGTGTGAGTGCTTGCAATGTTTAACACTCTGTCCATCATCCCTTTTGGTTTTGCTTTGTTCGTCCTAAGTTGGCAGGCTATGCCTATACGTGGGTCCCTTGCTCACTTTGCCACTGAATTCAAGCTAGCCTGGCTGATGACGGCTGATGAGCCAGAAACCGGTCCCCGGATGCTTGTTTCCGGTCCAGGGAAGACATGGCTTGGCATTTCAGGCTGAAGTGTTCCCATAAGGCATAGGGTCAGACTGATTTGCATATGGCCATGTCTGAACTGGGGTGGCGGAGTGAGCTAAAGAATGATGATGGATTGAACCCAGATCAGTTGACTGGGGGTGAGTGCTTGCAATGTTTAACACTCTGTCCATCATCCCCTTTGGTTTTGCCTTGTTCGCCCTAAGTTGGCAGGGTATGCCCAGACATGGGTCCCTTGCTCACTTGCCACTGGATTCAAGCTTGCCTGCCTGATGATGGCTGATGAGCCAAAACCCAGTCCAAAGATGCTTGTTTCCGGTTCAGTGAAGACATGGGTTGGCAGTTCAGGCTGGAGTGTTCCCATGAGGCACAGGGTCAGACTGATTTGCATATGGCCATGTCTGAACTGGGGTGGCAGAATGAGCTAAAGAATGATGATGGATTAAACTCAGAACTGTTGACTGGGGGTGAGTGCTTGCAATGTTTAACACTCCGTCCATCATCCCCTTTGGTTTTGCCTTGTTCGCCCTAAGTTGGCAGGGTATGCCCAGACATGGGTCCCTTGCTCACTTTGCCACTGGATTCAAGCTTGCCTGGCTGATGATAGCTGATGAGCCAAAAACCAGTCCCAAGATGCTTGTTTGTGGTTCAGTGAATACATGGGTTGGCAATTCAGGCTGGAGTGTTCCCATGAGGCACTGGGTCAGACTGATTTGCATATGGCCATGTCTGAACTGGGGTGGCAGAATGAGCTAAAGAATGATGAGGGATTAAACCCAGAACAGTTGACTGGGGGTGAGTGCTTGAAATGTTCAACACTCCGGCCATCATCCCCTTTGGTTCTGCCTTGTTCGCCCTAAGTTGGCAGGGTATGCCCAGACGTGGGTCCCTTGCTCACTTTGCCACTGCATTCAAGCTAGCCTGGCAGATGACGGCTGATTAGCCATAAACCGGTCCCAGGATGCTGTGTTTCCGGTCTAGGGAAGACATGGCTTGGCAGTTCGGGCTGGACTGTTCCCATGAGGCACAGGGTGAGACTGATTTGCATATGGCCACAACTGAACTGGGGTGGCATAATGAGCTAAAGAATGATGATGGATTAAACCCAGATCAGTTGACTGGGGGTGAGTTCTTGCAATGTTCAACACTCCTTCCATCATCCCCTTTGATTTTGCTTTGTTCGCCCTAAGTTTGCAGGGTGTGCCCAGACGTGGGTCCCTTGCTCACTTTGCCACTGGATTCATGTTAACCTGGCTGATGACAGCTGATTAGCCAGAAAACGGTCCCAGGATGCTTGTTTCCGGTCCAGGGAAGACACGGCTTGTCAGTTCAGGCTAGACTGTTTCCATGAGGCACAGGGTTAGACTGATTTGCATATGGCCATGTCTGAACTGGGGTGGCAGAATGAGCTAAAGAATGATGATGGATTAAACCCAGATCAGTTGACTGGGGGTGAGTGCTTGCAATGTTCAACACTCCGTCCATCATCCCCTTTGGTTTTGCCTTGTTTGCCCTAAGTTGGCAGGGTATGCCCAGACATGGGTCCCTTGCTCACTTTGCCACTGGATTCAAGCTTGCCTGGCTGATGATGGCTGATGAGCCAAAAACCAGTCCCAAGATGCTTGTTTCCGGTTCAGTGAAGACATGGGTTGGCAGTTCAGGCTGGAGTGTTCCTATGAGGCACAGGGTCAGACTGATTTGCATATGGCCATGTCTGAACTGGGGTGGCAGAATGAGCTAAAGAATGATGATGGATTAAACCCAGAACAGTTGACTGGGGGTGAGTGCTTGCAATGTTCAACACTCCGTCCATCATCCCCTTTGGTTTTGCCTTGTTCGCCCTAAGTTGGCAGGGTATACCCAGACGTGGGTCACTTGCTCACTTTGCCACTGCATTCAAGCTAGCCTGGCTGATGATGGCTGATGAGCCAGAAAACGGTCCCAGGATGCTTGTTTCCGGTCCAGGGAAGACACGGCTTGTCAGTTCAGGCTAGACTGTTTCCATGAGTCACAGGGTTAGACTGATTTGCATATGGCCATGTCTGAACTGGGGTGGCAGAATGAGCTAAAGAATGATGATGGATTAAACCCAGATCAGTTGACTGGGGGTGAGTGCTTGCAATGTTCAACACTCCGTCCATCATCCCCTTTGGTTTTGCCTTGTTCGCCCTAAGTTGGCAGGGTATGCCCAGACATGGGTCCCTTGCTCACTTTGCCACTGGATTCAAGCTTGCCTGGCTGATGATGGCTGATGAGCCAAAAACCAGTCCCAAGATGCTTGTTTCCGGATCAGTGAAGACATGGGTTGGCAGTTCAGGCTGGAGTGTTCCTATGAGGCACAGGGTCAGACTGATTTGCATATGGCCATGTCTGAACTGGGGTGGCAGAATGAGCTAAAGAATGATGATGGATTAAACCCAGAACAGTTGACTGGGGGTGAGTGCTTGCAATGTTCAACACTCCGTCCATCATCCCCTTTGGTTTTGCCTTGTTCGCCCTAAGTTGGCAGGGTATACCCAGACGTGGGTCCCTTGCTCACTTTGCCACTGCATTCAAGCTAGCCTGGCAGATGACGGCTGATTAGCAATAAACCGGTCCCAGGATGCTGTGTTTCCGGTCTAGGGAAGACATGGCTTGGCAGTTCGGGCTGGACTGTTCCCATGAGGCACAGGGTCAGACTGATTTGCATATGGCCATGTCTGAACGGGGCGTGGCGGAGTGAGCTAAGGAATGATGATGGATTAAACCCAGATCAGTTGCCTGGGGTGAGGGGTTGCAAAGTTCAAAACTCCATCCATCATCCCCTTTGGTTTTGCCTTGCTCGCCCTAAGTTGTCAGGGTATGCCTAGACATGGGTCCCTTGCTCACTTTGCCACTGGATTCAAGCTAGCCTGGCTGATGAGGGCTGATTAGCCAGAAACCAGTCCCAGGATGCTTGTTTCCAGTCCAGGGAAAACATGGCTTGGCAGTTCGGGCTGGACTGTTCCCATGAGGCACAGGGTCAGACTGATTTGCATATGGCCATGTCTGAACTGGGGAGGCAGAATGAGCTAAAGAATGATGATGGATTAAACCCAGAACAGTTGACTGGGGGTGCGTGCTTGCAATGTTTAACATTCCGTCCATCATCTCCTTTGGTTTTGCTTTGTTCGTCCTAAGTTGGCAGGCTATGCCCAGACGTGGGTCCCTTGCTCACTTTGCCACTGAATTCAAGCTTGCCTGGCTGATGATAGCTGATGAGCCAAAAACCAGTCCCAAGATGCTTGTTTCTGGTTCAGTGAATACATGGGTTGGCAATTCAGGCTGGAGTGTTCCCATGAGGCACTGGGTCAGACTGATTTGCATATGGCCATGTCTGAACTGGGGTGGCAGAATGAGCTAAAGAATGATGAGGGATTAAACCCAGAACAGTTGACTGGGGGTGAGTGGTTGAAATGTTCAACACTCCGGCCATCATCCCCTTTGGTTCTGCCTTGTTCGCCCTAAGTTGGCAGGGTATGCCCAGACGTGGGTCCCTTGCTCACTTTGCCACTGCATTCAAGCGAGCCTGGCAGATGACGGCTGATTAGCCATAAACCGGTCCCAGGATGCTGTGTTTCCGGTCTAGGGAAGACATGGCTTGGCAGTTCGGGCTGGACTGTTCCCATGAGGCACAGGGTCAGACTGATTTGCATATGGCCACAACTGAACTGGGGTGGCATAATGAGCTAAAGAATGATGATGGATTAAACCCAGATCAGTTGACTGGGGGTGAGTGCTTGCAATGTTCAACACTCCTTCCATCATCCCCTTTGATTTTGCTTTGTTCGCCCTAAGTTTGCAGGGTGTGCCCAGACGTGGGTCCCTTGCTCACTTTGCCACTGGATTCATGTTAACCTGGCTGATGACAGCTGATTAGCCAGAAAACGGTCCCAGGATGCTTGTTTCCGGTCCAGGGAAGACACGGCTTGTTAGTTCAGGCTAGACTGTTTCCATGAGGCACAGGGTCAGACTGATTTGCATATGACCATGTCTGAACTGGGGTGGCAGAATGAGCTAAAGAATGATGATGGATTAAACCCAGAACAGTTGACTGGGGGTGAGTGCTTGCAATGTTCAACACTCCGTCCATCATCCCCTTTGGTTTTGCCTTGTTCGCCCTAAGTTGGCAGGGTATGCCCAGACATGGGTCCCTTGCTCACTTTGCCACTGGATTCAAGCTTGCCTGGCTGATGATGGCTGATGAGCCAAAAACCAGTCCCAAGATGCTTGTTTCCGGTTCAGTGAAGACATGGGTTGGCAGTTCAGGCTGGAGTGTTCCTATGAGGCACAGGGTCAGACTGATTTGCATATGGCCATGTCTGAACTGGGGTGGCAGAATGAGCTAAAGAATGATGATGGATTAAACCCAGAACAGTTGACTGGGGGTGAGTGCTTGCAATGTTCAACACTCCGTCCATCATCCCCTTTGGTTTTGCCTTGTTCGCCCTAAGTTGGCAGGGTATGCCCAGACGTGGGTCCCTTGCTCACTTTGCCACTGCATTCAAGCTAGCCTGGCAGATGACGGCTGATTAGCAATAAACCGGTCCCAGGATGCTGTGTTTCCGGTCTAGGGAAGACATGGCTTGGCAGTTCGGGCTGGACTGTTCCCATGAGGCACAGGGTCAGACTGATTTGCATATGGCCAATTCTGAACTGGGGTGGCGGAGTGAGCTAAAGAATGATGATGGATGGAACCCAGATCAGTTGACTGGGGGTGAGTGCTTGAAATGTTTAACACTCCGTCCATCATCCCCTTTGGTTTTGCCTTGTTCGCCCTAAGTTGGCAGGGTATGCCCAGACATGGGTCCCTTACTCACTTTGTCACTGGATTCAAGCTTGCCTGGCTGATGATGGCTGATGAGCCAAAAACCAGTCCCAAGATGCTTGTTTCCAGTCCAGGGAAGAAATGGCTTGGCAGTTCGGGCTGGACTGTTCCCATGAGGCACAGGGTCAGACTGATATGCACATGGCCATGTCTGAAAAGGGGAGGCAGAATGAGCTAAAGAATGATGATGGATTAAACCCAGAACAGTTGACTGGTTGTGAGTGCTTGCAATGTTCAACACTCTGTCCATCATCCCTTTTGGTTTTGCCTTGTTCGCCCTAAGTTGTCAGGGTATGCCCAGACGTGGGTCCCTTGCTCAGTTTGCCACTGGATTCAAGCTAGCCTGGCTGATGACGGCTGATTAGCCAGAAACCAGTCCCAGGATGCTTGTTTCCGGTCCAGGGAGACATGGCTTGGCAGTTCGGGCTGAACTGTTCCCATGAGGCACATGGTAGACTGATTTGCATATGGCCATGTCTGAACTGGTGTGGTGGAGTGAGCTAAAGCATGATGATGGATTAAATCCAGATCAGTTGACTGGGGGTGAGGGGTTGCAAAGTTCAAAACTCTGTCCATCATCCCCTTTGGTTCTGCCTTGTTTGCCCTAAGTTGTCAGGGTATGCCCAGACGTGGGTCCCTTGCTCACTTTGCCACTGGATTCACGCTTGCCTGGCAGATGACGGCTGATTAGCCATAAACCGGTCCCAGGATGCTGTGTTTCCGGTCTAGGGAAGACATGGGTTGGCAGTTCGGGCTGGACTGTTCCCATGAGGCACAGGGTCAGACTGATTTGCATATGGCCATGTCTGAACTGGGGTGGCGGAGTGAGCTAAAACATGATGATGGATTAAACCCAGATCAGTTTACTGGGGGAGAGGGCTTGCAAAGTTCGAAACTCCGTCCTTCATCCCCTTTGGTTTTGCTTTGTTCGCCCTAAGTTGGCCGGGTATGCCCAGACGTGGGTCCCTTGCTCACTTTGCCACTGAATTCAAGCTAGCCTGGCTGACGATGGACGATTAGCCAGAAACCGGTCCCAGGATGCTTGTTTCTGGTCCAGTGAAGACATGGCTTGGCAGTCCGGGCTGGATTGTTCCCATGAGGCACAGTGTCAGACTGATTTGCATATGGCTATTCTGAACTGGGGTGGCGGAGTGAGCTAAAGAATGATGATGGATTAAACCCAGATCAGTTCTCTGGGGGTGAGGGGTTGCAAAGTTCAAAACTCCATCCATCATCCCCTTTGGTTTTGCCTTGCTCGCCCTAAGTGTTCAGGGTATGCCCAGACATGGGTCCCTTGCTCACTTTGCCACTGGATTCAAGCTAGCCTGGCTGATGAAGGCTGATTAGCCAGAAACCGGTCCCAGGATGCTTGTTTCCAGTCCAGGAAAGACATGGCTTGGCAGTTTGGGCTGGACTGTTCCCATGAGGCACAGGGTCGGACTGATTTGCACATGGCCATGTCTGAACTGGGGAGGCAGAATGAGCTAAAGAATGATGATGGATTAAACCCAGAACAGTTGACTGGGTGTGAGTGCTTGCAATGTTTAACACTCTGTCCATCATCCCTTTCGGTTTTGCTTTGTTCGTCCTAAGTTGGCAGGCTATGCCTATACGTGGGTCCCTTGCTCACTTTGCCACTGAATTCAAGCTAGCCTGGCTGATGACGGCTGATGAGCCAGAAACCGGTCCCCGGATACTTGTTTCCGGTCCAGGGAAGACATGGCTTGGCATTTCAGGCTGAAGTGTTCCCATAAGGCATAGGGTCAGACTGATTTGCATATGGCCATGTCTGAACTGGGGTGGCGGAGTGAGCTAAAGAATGATGATGGATTGAACCCAGATCAGATGACTGGGGGTGAGTGCTTGCAATGTTTAACACTCCGTCCATCATCCCCTTTGGTTTTGCCTTGTTCGCCCTAAGTTGGCAGGGTATGCCCAGACATGGGTCCCTTGCTCACTTGCCACTGGATTCAAGCTTGCCTGGCTGATGATGGCTGATGAGCCAAAAACCAGTCCAAAGATGCTTGTTTCCGGTTCAGTGAAGACATGGGTTGGCAGTTCAGGCTGGAGTGTTCCCATGAGGCACAGGGTCAGACTGATTTGCATATGGCCATGTCTGAACTGGGGTGGCAGAATGAGCTAAAGAATGATGATGGATTAAACCCAGAACTGTTGACTGGGGGTGAGTGCTTGCAATGTTTAACACTCCGTCCATCATCCCCTTTGGTTTTGCCTTGTTCGCCCTAAGTTGGCAGGGTATGCCCAGACATGGGTCCCTTGCTCACTTTGCCACTGGATTCAAGCTTGCCTGGCTGATGATAGCTGATGAGCCAAAAACCAGTCCCAAGATGCTTGTTTCTGGTTCAGTGAATACATGGGTTGGCAATTCAGGCTGGAGTGTTCCCATGAGGCACTGGGTCAGACTGATTTGCATATGGCCATGTCTGAACTGGGGTGGCAGAATGAGCTAAAGAATGATGAGGGATTAAACCCAGAACAGTTGACTGGGGGTGAGTGCTTGAAATGTTCAACACTCCGGCCATCATCCCCTTTGGTTCTGCCTTGTTCGCCCTAAGTTGGCAGGGTATGCCCAGACGTGGGTCCCTTGCTCACTTTGCCACTGCATTCAAGCTAGCCTGGCAGATGACGGCTGATTAGCCATAAACCGGTCCCAGGATGCTGTGTTTCCTTTCTAGGGAAGACATGGCTTGGCAGTTCGGGCTGGACTGATCCCATGAGGCACAGGGTCAGACTGATTTGCATATGGCCACAACTGAACTGGGGTGGCATAATGAGCTAAAGAATGATGATGGATTAAACCCAGATCAGTTGACTGGGAGTGAGTGCTCGCAATGTTCAACACTCCTTCCATCATCCCCTTTGATTTTGCTTTGTTCGCCCTAAGTTTGCAGGGTGTGCCCAGACATGGGTCCCTTGCTCACTTTGCCACTGGATTCATGTTAACCTGGCTGATGACAGCTGATTAGCCAGAAAACGGTCCCAGGATGCTTGTTTCCGGTCCAGGAAAGACATGGCTTGTCAGTTCAGGCTAGACTGTTTGCATGAGGCACAGGGTCAGACTGATTTGCATATGGCCATGTCTGAACTGGGGTGGTGGAGTGAGCTAAAGCATGATGATGGATTAAACCCAGATCAGTTGACTGGGGGTGAGGGCTTGCAAAGTTCAAAACTCTGTCCATCATCACCTTTGGTTTTGCCTTGTTCGCCCTAAGTTGTCAGGATATGCCCAGATGTGGGTCCCTTGCTCACTTTGCCACTGGATTCAAGCTAGCCTGGCTGATGAGGGCTGATTAGCCAGAAACCAGTCCAAGGATGCTTGTTTCCAGTCCAGGGAAGACATGGCTTGGCAGTTCGGGCTAGACTGTTTCCATGAGGCACAGGGTCAGACTGATTTGCATATGGCCATGTCTGAACTGGGGTGGCGGAGTGAGCTAAAACATGATGATGGATTAAACCCAGATCAGTTTACTGGGGGAGAGGGCTTGCAAAGTTCAAAACTCCGTCCATCATCCCCTTTGGTTTTGCCTTGTTCGCCCTAAGTTGGCAGGGTATGCCCAGACGTGGGTCCCTTGCTCACTTTGCCACTGAATTTAAGCTAGCCTGGCTGACGATGGCCGATTAGCCAGAAACCGGTCCCAGGATGCTTGTTTCTGGTCCAGTGAGGACATGGCTTGGCAGTCCAGGCTGGATTGTTCCCATGAGGCACAGTGTCAGACTGATTTGCATATGGCCATGTCTGAACTTTGGTGGAGGGGTGAGCTAAAGAATGATGATGGATTAAATCCAGATCAGTTGACTTGGTGTGAGTGCTTGCAATGTTCAACAATCTGTCCATCATCCCCTTTGGTTTTGCTTTTTTCGCCCTATGTTGGCAGTGTATGCCCAGAAGTGAGTCCTTTGCTCACTTTGCCACTGGATTCAGTCTAGCCTGGCTGATGACAGTTGATTAGCCAGAAACCGGTCCCAGGATGCTTGTTTCCGTTCCAGGGAAGACATGGCTTGGAAGTTCGGGCTGGAATGTTCCCATGAAGCACAGGGTCAGACTGATTTGCATATGACCATGTCTGAACTGGGCGTGGCGGAGTGAGCTAAGGAATGATGATGGATTAAACCCAGATCAGTTCTCTGGGGGTGAGGGGTTGCAAAGTTCAAAATTCCATCAATCATCCCCTTTGGTTTTGCCTTGCTCGCCCTAAGTTGTCAGGGTATGCCCAGACATGGGTCCCTCGCTCACTTTGCCACTGGATTCAAGCTAGCCTGGCTGATCAGGGCTGATTAGCCAGAAACCAGTCCCAGGATGCTTGTTTCCTGTCCAGGGAAGACATGGCTTGGAAGTTCGGGCTTGACTGTTCCCATGAGGCACAGGGTCAGACTGATTTGCATATGGCCATGTCTGAACTGGGGAGGCAGAATGAGCTAAAGAATGATCATGGATTAAACCCAGAACAGTTGACTGGGGGTGATAGCTTGCAATGTTCAACACTCTGTCCATCATCCCCTTTGGTTTTGCTTTGTTCATCCTCAGTTGGCAGGCTATGCCCAGACATGGGTCCCTTGCTCACTTTGCCACTGAATTTCAAGCTAGCCTGGCTGATGACGGCTGATGAGGCAGAAACCGGTCCCAGGATGCTTGTTTCCGGTCCAGGGAAGACATGGCTTGGCATTTCAGGCTGAAGTGTTCCCATAAGGCACAGGGTCAGACTGATTTGCATATGGCCATGTCTGAACTGGGATGGCAGAGTGAGCTAAAGAATGATGATGGATTGAACACAGATCAGTTGTCGGGGGGTGAGAGCTTACAATGTTTATCACTCCGTCCATCATCCCCTTTGGTTTTGCCTTGTTCGCCCTAAGTTGGCAGGGTATGCCCAGATGTGGGTCCCTTGCTCACTTTGCCACTGGATTCAAGCTTGCGTGGCTGATGACGGCTGATGAGCCAAAAACCAGTCCCAAGATGCTTGTTTCCGGTTCAGTGAAGACATGGCTTGGCAGTTCAGGCTGGAGTGTTTCCATGAGGCAAAGGGTCAGACTGATTTGCATATGGCCATGTCTGAACTGGGGTGGCGGAGTGAGCTAAAGCATGATAAGGGATTAAACCCAGATCAGTTGACTGGGGGTGAGGGCTTGCAAAGTTCAAAACTCCGTCCATCATCACCTTTGGTTTTGCCTTGTTCGCCCTAAGTTGTCAGGATATGCCCAGACGTGGGTCCCTTGCTCACTTTGCCACGGGATTCAAGCTAGCCTGGCTGATGAGGGCTGATTAGCCAGAAACCAGTCCAAGGATGCTTGTTTCCAGTCCAGGGAAGACATGGCTTGTCAGTTCGGGCTGGACTGTTCCCATGAGGCTGAGGGTAAGACTGATTTGTATATGGCCATGTCTGAACTGGGGTGGCGGAGTGAGCTAAAACATGATGATGAATTAAACCCAGATCAGTTTACTGGGGGAGAGGGCTTGCAAAGTTCAAAACTCCGTCCATAATCCCCTTTGGTTTTGCTTTGTGCGTCCTAAGTTGGCAGGGTATGCCCAGACGTGGGTCCCTTGCTCACTTTGCCACTGAATTTAAGCTAGCCTGGCTGACGATGGCCGATTAGCCAGAAACCGGTCCCAGGATGCTTGTTTCTGGTCCAGTGAAGACATGGCTTGGCAGTCCAGGCTGGATTGTTCCCATGAGGCACAGTGTCAGACTGATTTGCATATGGCCATGTCTGAACTTTGGTGGCGGGGTGAGCTAAAGAATGATGATGGATTAAATCCAGATCAGTTGACTTGGTGTGAGTGCTTGCAATGTTCAACAATCCGTCCATCATCCCCTTTGGTTTTGCTTTGTTCGCCCTATGTTGGCAGTGTATGCCCAGAAGTGAGTCCCTTGCTCACTTTGCCACTGGATTCAGGCTAGCCTGGCTGATGACGGCTGATTAGCCAGAAACCGGTCCCAGGATGCTTTTTTTCCGGTCCAGGGAAGACATGGCTTGGAAGTTCAGGCTGGAATGTTCCCATGAAGCACAGGGTCAGACTGATTTGCATATGGCCATGTCTGAACTGGGCGTGGCGGAGTGAGCTAAGGAATGATGATGGATTAAACCCAGATCAGTTCTCTGGGGGTGAGGGGTTGCAAAGTTCACAACTCCATCCATCATCCCCTTTGGTTCTGCCTTGCTCGCCCTAAGTTGTCAGGGTATGCCCAGACATGGGTCACTTGCTCACTTTGCCACTGGATTCAAGCTAGCCTGGCTGATCAGGGCTGATTAGCCAGAAACCAGTCTCAGGATGCTTGTTTCCAGTCCAGGGAAGACATGGCTTGGAAGTTCGGGCTTGACTGTTCCCATGAGGCACAGGGTCAGACTGATTTGCATATGGCCATGTCTGAACTGGGGAGGCAGAATGAGCTAAGCAATGATCATGGATTAAACCCAGAACAGTTGACTGGGGTGATAGCCTGCAATGTTCAACACTGTCCATCATCCCTTTGGTTTTGCTTTGTTCGTCCTAAGTTGGCAGGCTATGCCCAGACGTGGGTCCCTTGCTCACTTTGCCACTGAATTCAAGCTAGCCTGGCTGATGACGGCTGATGAGGCAGAAACCGGTCCCAGGATGCTTGTTTCCGGTCCAGGGAAGACATGGCTTGGCATTTCAGGCTGAAGTGTTCCCATAAGGCACAGGGTCAGACTGATTTGCATATGGCCATGTCTGAACTGGGATGGCGGAGTGAGCTAAAGAATGATGATGGATTGAACACAGATCAGTTGACGGGGGGGTGAGTGCTTGCAATGTTTAACACTCCGTCCATCATCCCCTTTGGTTTTGCCTTGTTCGCCCTAAGTTGGCAGGGTATGCCCAGATGTGGGTCCTTTGCTCACTTTGCCACTGGATTCAAGCTTGCCTGGCTGATGACGGCTGATAAGCCAAAAACCAGTCCCAAGATGCTTGTTTCCGGTTCAGTGAAGACATGGCTTGGCAGTTCAGGCTGGAGTGTTCCCATGAGGTCCAGGGTCAGAATGATTTGCATATGGCCATGTCTGAACTGGGGTGGCGGAGTGAGTTAAGAATGCTGATGGATTAAACTCATATCAGTTGACTGGGGGTGAGTGCTTGCAATGTTCAACACTCTGTCCATCATCCCCTTTGGTTTTGCTTTGTTCGTCCAAAGTTGGGAGGCTATGCCCAGACATGGGACCCTTGCTCACTTTGCCACTGAATTCAAGCTAGCCTGGCTGATGACGGCTGATGAGCCAGAAACCGGTCCCAGGTTGCTTGTTTCCGGTCCAGGGAAGACATGGCTTGGCATTTCAGGCTGAAGTGTTCCCATAAGGCACAGGGTCAGACTGATTTGCATATGGCCATGTCTGAACTGGGGTGGCGGAGTGAGCTAATGCATGATGATGGATTAAACCCAGATCAGTTGACTGGGGGTGAGGGCTTGCAAAGTTCAAAACTCCGTCCATCATCTCCTTTGGTTTTGCCTTGTTCGCCCTAAGTTGTCAGGATATGCCCAGACGTGGGTCCCTTGCTCACTTTGCCACTGGATTCAAGCTAGCCTGGCTGATGAGGGCTGATTAGCCAGAAACCAGTCCCAGGATGCTTGTTTCCAGTCCAGGGAAGACATGGCTTGGAAGTTCGGGCTTGACTGTTCACATGAGGCACAGGGTCAGACTGATTTGCATATGGCCATGTCTGAACTGGGGAGGCAGAATGAGCTAAGCAATGATCATGGATTAAACCCAGAACAGTTGACTGGGGTGATAGCCTGCAATGTTCAACACTGTCCATCATCCCTTTGGTTTTGCTTTGTTCGTCCTAAGTTGGCAGGCTATGCCCAGACGTGGGTCTCTTGCTCACTTTGCCACTGAATTCAAGCTAGCCTGGCTGATGACGGCTGATGAGGCAGAAACCGGTCCCAGGATGCTTGTTTCCGGTCCAGGGAAGACATGGCTTGGCATTTCAGGCTGAAGTGTTCCCATAAGGCACAGGGTCAGACTGATTTGCATATGGCCATGTCTGAACTGGGATGGCGGAGTGAGCTAAAGAATGATGATGGATTAAACTCATATCAGTTGACTGGGGGTGAGTGCTTGCAATGTTCAACACTCTGTCCATCATCCCCTTTGGTTTTGCCTTGTTCGCCCTAAGTTGGCAGGGTATGCCTAGATGTGGGTCCTTTGCTCACTTTGCCACTGGATTCAAGCTTGCCTGGCTGATGACGGCTGATAAGCCAAAAACCGGTCCCAAGATGCTTGTTTCCGGTTCAGTGAAGACATGGCTTGGCAGTTCAGGCTGGAGTGTTCCCATGAGGTCCAGGGTCAGAATGATTTGCATATGGCCATGTCTGAACTGGGGTGGCGGAGTGAGTTAAGAATGATGATGGATTAAACTCATATCAGTTGACTGGGGGTGAGTGCTTGCAATGTTCAACACTCTGTCCATCATCCCCTTTGGTTTTGCTTTGTTCGTCCAAAGTTGGCAGGCTATGCCCAGACATGGGACCCTTGCTCACTTTGCCACTGAATTCAAGCTAGCCTGGCTGATGACGGCTGATGAGCCAGAAACCGGTCCCAGGTTGCTTGTTTCCTGTCCAGGGAAGACATGGCTTGGCATTTCAGGCTGAAGTGTTCCCATAAGGCACAGGGTCAGACTGATTTGCATATGGCCATGTCTGAACTGGGGTGGCGGAGTGAGCTAATGCATGATGATGGATTAAACCCAGATCAGTTGACTGGGGGTGAGGGCTTGCAAAGTTCAAAACTCCGTCCATCATCTCCTTTGGTTTTGCCTTGTTCGCCCTAAGTTGTCAGGATATGCCCAGACGTGGGTCCCTTGCTCACTTTGCCACTGGATTCAAGCTAGCCTGGCTGATGAGGGCTGATTAGCCAGAAACCAGTCCAAGGATGCTTGTTTCCAGTCCAGGGAAGACATGGCTTGTCAGTTTGGGCTGGACTGTTCCCATGAGGCTGAGGGTAAGACTGATTTGCATATGGCCATGTCTGAACTGGGGTGGCGGAGTGAGCTAAAACATGATGATGGATTAAACCCAGATCAGTTTACTGGGGGAGAGGGCTTGCAAAGTTCAAAACTCCGTCCATCATCCCCTTTGGTTTTGCCTTGTTCGCCCTAAGTTGGCAGGGTATGCCCAGACGTGGGTCCCTTGCTCACTTTGCCACTGAATTTAAGCTAGCCTGGATGACGATGGCCGATTAGCCAGAAACCGGTCCCAGGATGCTTGTTTCTGGTCCAGTGAAGACATGGCTTGGCAGTCCAGGCTGGATTGTTCCCATGAGGCACAGTGTCAGACTGATTTGCATGTGGCCATGTCTGAACTTTGGTGGCGGGGTGAGCTAAAGAATGATGATGGATTAAATCCAGATCAGTTGACTTGGTGTGAGTGCTTGCAATGTTCAACAATCCGTCCATCATCCCCTTTGGTTTTGCTTTGTTCGTCCTATGTTGGCAGTGTATGCCCAGAAGTGAGTCCCTTGCTCACTTTTCCACTGGATTCAGGCTAGCCTGGCTGATGACGGCTGATTAGCCAGTAACCGGTCCCAGGATGCTTTTTTCCGGTCCAGGGAAGACATGGCTTGGAAGTTCGGGCTGGAATTTTCCCATGAAGCACAGGGTCAGACTGATTTGCATATGGCCATGTCTGAACTGGGCGTGGCGGAGTGAGATAAGGAATGATGATGGATTAAACCCAGATCAGTTCTCTGGGGGTGAGGGGTTGCAAAGTTCACAACTCCATCCATCATCCCCTTTGGTTTTGCCTTGCTCGCCCTAAGTTGTCAGGGTATGCCCAGACATGGGTCCCTTGCTCACTTTGCCACTGGATTCAAGCTAGCCTGGCTGATCAGGGCTGATTAGCCAGAAACCAGTCCCAGGATGCTTGTTTCCAGTCCAGGGAAGACATGGCTTGGAAGTTCGGGCTTGACTGTTCCCATGAGGCACAGGGTCAGACTGATTTGCATATGGCCATGTCTGAACTGGGGAGGCAGAATGAGCTAAGCAATGATCATGGATTAAACCCAGAACAGTTGACTGGGGGTGATAGCCTGCAATGTTCAACACTGTCCATCATCCCTTTGGTTTTGCTTTGTTCGTCCTAAGTTGGCAGGCTATGCCCAGACGTGGGTCCCTTGCTCACTTTGCGACTGAATTCAAGCTAGCCTGGCTGATGACGGCTGATGAGGCAGAAACCGGTCCCAGGATGCTTGTTTCCGGTCCAGGGAAGACATGGCTTGGCATTTCAGGCTGAAGTGTTCCCATAAGACACAGGGTCAGACTGATTTGCATATGGCCATGTCTGAACTGGGATGGCAGAGTGAGCTAAAGAATGATGATGGATTGAACACAGATCAGTTGACGGGGGGTGAGTGCTTACAATGTTTATCACTCCGTCCATCATCCCCTTTGGTTTTGCCTTGTTCGCCCTAAGTTGGCAGGGTATGTCCAGATGTGGGTCCCTTGCTCACTTTGCCACTGGATTCAAGCTTGCCTGGCTGATGACGGCTGATGAGCCAAAAACCAGTCCCAAGATGCTTGTTTCCGGTTCAGTGAAGACATGGTTTAGCAGTTCGGGCTGGAATGTTCCCATGAGGCACAGGGTCAGACTGATTTGCATATGGCCATGTCTGAACTGGGCGTGGCGGAGTGAGCTAAGCAATGATGATGAACTAAACCCACATCAGTTGCCTGGGGGTGAGGGCTTGCAAAGTTCAAAACTCCGTCCATCATCACCTTTGGTTTTGCCTTGTTCGCCCTAAGTTGTCAGGATATGCCCAGACGTGGGTCCCTTGCTCACTTTGCCACTGGATTCAAGCTAGCCTGGCTGATGAGGGCTGATTAGCCAGAAACCAGTCCAAGGATGCTTGTTTCCAGTCCAGGGAAGACATGGCTTGGCAGTTCAGGCTGGACTGTTCCCATGAGGCACAGGGTCAGACTGATTTGCATATGGCCATGTCTGAACTGGGGTGGCGGAGTGAGCTAAAACATGATGATGGATTAAACCCAGATCAGTTTACTGGGGGAGAGGGCTTGCAAAGTTCAAAACTCCGTCCATCATCCCCTTTGGTTTTGCCTTGTTCGCCCTAAGTTGGCAGGGTATGCCCAGACATGGGTCCCTTGCTCACTTTGCCAGTGAATTCAAGCTAGCCTGGCTGATGACGGCTGATGAGCCAGAAACTGGTCCCAGGTTGCTTGTTTCCAGTCCAGGAAAGACATGGCTTGGCATTTCAGGCTGAAGTGTTCCCATAAGGCACAGGGTCAGACTGATTTGCATATGGCCATGTCTGAACGGGGCGTGGCGGAGTGAGCTAAGGAATGATGATGGATTAAACCCAGATCAGTTGCCTGGGGATGAGGGGTTGCAAAGTTCAAAACTCCATCCATCATCCCCTTTGGTTTTGCCTTGCTCGCCCTAAGTTGTCATGGTATGCCTAGACATGGGTCCCTTGCTCACTTTGCCACTGGATTCAAGCTAGCCTGGCTGATGAGGGCTGATTAGCCAGAAACCATTCCCAGGATGCTTGTTTCCGGTCCAGGGAAAACATGGCTTGGCAGTTCGGGCTGGACTGTTCCCATGAGGCACAGGGTCAGACTGATTTGCATATGGCCATGTCTGAACTGGGGAGGCAGAATGAGCTAAAGAATGATGATGGATTAAACCCAGAACAGTTGACTGGGGGTGAGTGCTTGCAATGTTAAACACTCCGTCCATCATCCCCTTTGGTTTTGCTTTGTGCGTCCTAAGTTGGCAGGCTATGCCCAGACGTGGGTCCATTGCTCACTTTGCCACTGAATTCAAGCTAGCCTGGCTGATGACGGCTGATGAGCCAGAAACCGGTCCCAGAATGCTTGTTTCCGGTCCAGGGAAAACATGGCTTGGCAGTTCGGGCTGGACTGTTCCCATGAGGCACAGGGTCAGACTGATTTGCATATGGCCATGTCTGAACTGGGGAGGCAGAATGAGCTAAAGAATGATGATGGATTGAACACAGATCAGTTGACTGGGGGTGAGTGCTTGCAATGTTTAACACTCCGTCCATCATCCCCTTTGGTTTTGCCTTGTTCGCCCTAAGTTGGCAGGGTATGCCCAGACGTGGGTCCCTTGCTCACTTTGCCACTGAATTCAAGCTAGCCTGGCTGATGACGGCTGATCAGCCAAAAACCAGTCCCAAGATGCTTGTTTCCGGTTCAGTGAAGACATGGCTTGGCAGTTCAAGCTGGAGTGTTCCCCTGAGGCACAGGGTCAGACTGATTTGCATATGGCCATGTCTGAACTGGGGTGGCAGAATGAGCTAAAGAATGATGATGGATTAAACCCAGAACAGTTGACTGGGGGTGAGTGCTTGCAATGTTCAACACTCTGTCCATCATCCCCTTTGGTTTTGCTTTTGAAGTACTGGGTATTTTAAGCCCAGCGGTGCAGGGGAACACACCCTATGACTTCGGGGTTCTTCCTGTTTCAGACCTACAGAAACACAGAGTCTTCTGGGTGAAGTCAAAGATCAGTTTATTGGCTGCAGACCAATTACAGGTATCCTAGAAGTACAACAGCGTGTATGTTCTCAGGAGCCTGCTGAAAATCACAGAAACGGGCTTCTCCTTAAATACAGAAT
The DNA here is from genome assembly GCF_964204655.1 of Triturus cristatus. Classification (NCBI taxonomy): domain Eukaryota; kingdom Metazoa; phylum Chordata; class Amphibia; order Caudata; family Salamandridae; genus Triturus; species Triturus cristatus. The sequence continues at coordinate 1,032,021,019 of NC_140579.1, read as the reverse complement.
TTCCTGCCTCAGGCATACATTCTTTAGTTTATGATATGGCCATTACATGTATACATTTCAAACGAAAAGGCAGAGTCATGATGACCATCCCACATTCCAGTTAAACCAGCCCGCAATTATTTACACAGCAAAGCTCCGAGCCCACATCAGATATCGATAGGCCCCAATAAACATGAGCATCTCCTGTTTTGGGAAACAAGCCATAAAGCAGGAACAGTCAGGTGAGAAAGAGATTAGCTGGAGGCTTGTGTAGGATGAAAAGACTTTATGGTGTGTCAAGCCCTGATGCTAATCACAGGTGGCCAGAGGACGGGGAACTCGTGAGACCAGTTTGACCTGGTGCAGCGGAGCCAAGCTGCCCAGCTCACAGAAAAGTCAAAGAAAGCCACATGTGCTCTGAAAGGCTCGTTTTCGCTTCATGCTATATAGCCTATGTGAGGGCAACCATAAGATGGCCACCGATACAAAATGGAACCCACGCAGTGATGTAAAATAGTGTATACACAGTGCATTCATAGCTAAAATGTTACAAAAAGCACTTGTACATACCGCATTAACCATTCGCGGTTCAGTATTACCGAGATAGACAGGGGGAGGGCCCTGCCTCCTACGCGGTCCCAAATTCGACAAAGTACGACAGACCCTCCTTTTGCCCTTACATAGGCAATAACTATACTCATTTCAATCCGAGTCTAGGTCAATATTCACGAAGTCATGGAGATGTTGCTGTAGCATCATCCTATTACTTAGCTCGTCCCTCGATACAGGTTTCCTTACACATAATGTAGCACAGAGGCCACATATCGCGGGAGCACACTGTACGCACAGACAGAACAGGAAAAGGATGGCTAAGATCATTCCAATGACCATCAGAACTTTCCAACCCCAGGCAGATATCAGTTCCCAGAACCACCCCACCAGTGACCAATCTCCTTTATCCACGTGTGTGGACTCAGATATTTTATGCAGTTTGGAGATGGCTTGATAAACTGTTGGAGCGTTGTCTGGTATGAAAATGCAACAACTAGATTGGATAACCTTACATACCCCACCACGGTCTGCAAGTATGACGTCTAGAACCATGCGGTTCTGCAAAGTCATGAGGCGATCCGCCTGGAGCTCAGCTGTCAAATTACCAAGGGCACCAGCCGTAACATTAAGAGTGGATTCAACCACACGAGTCAGTTGTCTCAGGTTCCTACTATTGACCATAGGTCCCCAAAACGGCAGGAAACCCAAAAAGAAATCTCCCGCTTCCTGACCGGCAGTATCTTCCTTACTAATCACACCTCTCACAACTCTGGTCTTGTGATAGCCAGAGGCGGCAGTAAATGTTGGCGGTAGCAGATTTGCAATATACCATGTGCCCGAGAAATCAGGGGGCAACCATGTATATGCTCGGTCATTGCAGATAAAATATGTACCCTTGGCAGCCAAAAACGCAGGGGAAAACTGTGACGGAAAAGTGTACGTTTCAGTACAGTCACTTCTTCCCAGTTGAGCTCTAGGATTCTGACCATTACCCTGCAAACAGAACCGACCTATGTGGGGTACGACCCAAATTGGGGATGAGATTTTTCGCTGTCTTTCATCTAGACTAATACTATACCCCGTTGCGTTCCACCCTACATAAGCTCTCAACTCTTCTTTGGGAATGGATGAGTATGCATCGATATCTCTACTCATATCGGCAACTCCTTTCATTAAAGCTTTGTTATTGGTGCTAGGTCTGATGGAACGCGGTTGTCGCGGGGAGTACACATCTAGTGCATAGAGAAACATGGTCTGGAATGCCCATGACGATCCATTGTAACTACACGGCAGCACCAGATAGGGAATACCCTTATTAATGGTATGTGGCATTAAACCACACACCCAACAATTTGTTGTATTCATGATTAGTTGGTGCTGAATAAACGAGTTATTCACAAACTCTGATCGTCTAACTTGTTCATGTTCAGGCAGAGGGTGAAAAGAGTGTGAGGAGATAGTAGGAGGAGGTATAGGATGTACAGTGGGGGCAAAGGGCTCTTGAGAGGAGAAGAATACAAATCCTACAGTAAACACTATCATACTACACAATACAAACAGGCATAAAAACACAAAACGTTTGCTTTTCATTATTTTACATATTCTAGCTTTAAAGTTCATTTCCTCAGCTAGTCTCTCCATCTTAAAAGACTCCATCCTCTAATCGTGCCGCTCGCGGCGGGTGAGTTTCTTCTGCTAAGGAGTACGCCTGTCAGTCCAGGGAACGCCCTAGACCAACCAGAACCATCGACCTAACGTCTTCGGCCTGTACCCCAAAGTCTTGGCACCGCGACCCTGCGGCTGAACCCGGATGGTGGTTCGAAAAACAAAAATCAAGAAAGTCCTTCAGATGGGAGAGCTCTGGTTATCAAAAAATAAAAAGGTAAAAGAAAAAGAATATTTATTTGTCCATGGGCCTTGGTCTCAGATTGTAGTGGAGACGGCCAGGTACTGTTTGATCTTGGAACAAAAGTTCAGGCTCTGTAGTGTTCAATCGAATTGACGGTGGCACAGCTTCTTGCAAAATATCGTCACTTTCCTGCGCTGAAGTTGTGCCTTTTATGCGTGCATCACTGAACGGCACAAAACGAGGTACAGTGTCTGTTTCAGAGTCAGCGATACCCTCCTGGACCCACTGGTCATACGGCAGAGGCAAAGGGATCCTCTTCACGTGGGCGCCGTGGATACAGTTCCTTTTCCCCTTTACTCAAACAGCTGATCTTGTAGATAGGAGCACGAGGTGAGGGCCGATCCAACGAGGCTCATCATTGCTCTTGCGCTGAAAATTTTTCACCAAGACCCACGTGCCAGGGTCGATAGGGTGTCCTGGAGCCTCAGAGGCCTGGGGAAGAGTATTGTGCACCTGTTGATGTAAAACATGTAATTTAGCCGTCAATTCAAACAAGTAATCAAGCAGTACTGGATGTTCGATTTCGCTGAATTTCGTCGGTCTTGGCACACCCCATACATTAGCCGGGCGGCCAAAAACAACCTCGTAGGGACTAAGTCCCACTCGTGAATGCACAGTCATTCTGGTGGACAGGAGTACTAGAGGCAGAGCGTCAGGCCATTTAAGACCTGAGCTCGCTTGGATTTTGGCCAGTTTAAGTTTTAGAGCGCCGTTGTAGCGCTCTACTAATCCAGCTGATTGGGGGTGATTTGCAGCGTGAAATTTCTGCTGTATACCTAGTCCCTCACATACATTCTTCATCACTTTACCCACAAACTCACTTCCATTATCACTCCACACCATTCTTGGCATTCCAAACCTAGGGAAAAATTCTTTCACAAGGGCCTTGGCTGTGGATAGAGCAGTGTTATTCTTTAGGGGATAGGCCTCAATCCATTTTGAAAAAGCGCAAACAACCACCAATACATATTTCAGGTTGTTGCACCTTTCCATGTGAATAAAATCTAGCTGCAAAACTTCAAATGGATATGATGGAGGCGCAAAATGACCAGCTGGAGTTGGGGTTCCCCTACCAGGGTTGTACTTCAAGCATACCATACAATTCTTGACCACGTTCTCTGCACACTTAGGAATTCCAGCATTCTGCCATACTGGAGCCAACAACTTACAGATTCCTTTCGTACTGATGTGTGCCATTCCATGTGCCATAGTAACCACTGGAAGCACATATGCATCAGGTAACAACCATCGCCTATGTTCTGACAGATCAATCCAACAACCATTCTCATCCAACTTACCCATACTTTCTCTCCACTTGCTCAATTATTTCTCTGTGGCTTCAGCTTGAAGGGACTTTACACTTTCTATTGTGCTTTCACACATTCCAACATCACCAACCCATCTGGCAGGGCCTGCAACATACATTCGAGTCTTTACATCTTTTGCTGTTTCTTTCGCGACTTCATCAGCAAACGCATTACCACGACCAACATCATCGGTGATTTTCTTGTGCGCACTGCATTTCATAATCGCAACTTGCAACGGTAGGGTCAGTGACTCAAGGAGATCATTCACCAACTTGCCATTCTGAATCTTAGCTCCATGCGAAGTCAGGAACCCACGTTCTTTCCACAATCGCCCAAAATTATGAGCCACGCCAAAGGCGTACTGGCTGTCTGTATATATGTTCACTTTCATTCCTTCAGACAACACGCATGCTCTTGTAAGGGCAATCAATTCTGCTGCTTGAGCCGAATTCTGTGGCACAAGCGCAGTTTCAACAATCGTGTGCAAAGTCGTAATAGCATATGCAGCAGTCGTATCACCATTCGGAAGCTTGAAACACGAACCATCCACCCATAAAGTACCATCACACTCAGTTAGGGGAGTATCTTTAAGATCTACTCTCCCTTTCGTCTCTTCTTCTGTTCTGAACAGACAATCATGTTGCTCAATCTCATCTAGATCTGCTGGGATTGGTAATAGTGTAGCTGGATTCAATGTGTTGCATCTCTTTATGTGTATATGATTTGCTAACAGTGTCAGCTCATAACCAGATAATCGCGCACTAGTTAAGTGCTGCGTCTTGGTCCTGTTTAACAATGTGTCCACAGCATGTGGAACCATAACAATCAATGTATTATCCATTACTAGTCCAGCAGACTGCCGAATACACATAGCTGCGGCGGCTTTGGCTCTCAGACAACTTGGCAATGCCCTCGGTACAGGGTCCAAGGTTGATGAAAGTATGCGCATGGACGCGGTCTGTCACCAAAAGGCTGTGTTAATACTGATAATGCGCAACCATCTTTCTCGTGAACATACAATGTAAAAGGCTTGCTGTAGTCAGGGGTACCCAACACAGGAGCTGAACATAACGCATTACGCAATTCCAAAAAACTCTTCTGACACTCTTCAGACCATGAGATAGGATTCGGTGTATCTTTGCATGTCAATGCTAACAAAGGTTTTGCCAACAAGGAAAAATTAGGAATCCAATGCCTACAGTATGAAGTAATGCCCAAGAAAGCACGCACTTCTCTCTGTGTTCTTGGCACACTCAACTGTGCAATGGCTTGAATTCTTTCTGGGGTCAGTTTCCTTCCCTCTTCCGATAAGAGATGACCTAGGTAGGTCACCTCTTGTCGACAATATTGCAGCTTTGAGAGAGACACTTTGTGATGGAAGGCAGACAAATGACGCAACAATGACAATGTAGCTTCTTTGCAAATCTTTTCAGTATCCGCGGCGATCAGTAAATCGTCGACGTACTGAATGAGGATAACGCCACTGGGTAAAACCAGTGCATCAAGCTGCGCTTTTAAAGCTTGGCTGTATATTGATGGACTTTCACAGTAGCCCTGAGGAGCGCGTTTAAAGCGGAAGCTTCGACCTCCTAAACTAAATCCAAAAATGTCTCTGCTCTCCTCTGCAATTGGGATGCTAAAGAAAGCATTCTTTAGATCGATTACTGAGAACCATGCAGCGGAGGCTGGAATCATGGTTAACAAAGCAGTTATGTCAGGGACAACTGGAAACTGTGGTACAACAATCTTATTAACCTCTCTAAGATCAATCACAAATCTGTAAACAGGTGGCTGTGAAGGGTCCGTTCGTTTTAAGACAGGTAAAACAGGACTATTGCAAACGTTGCCTCTTGTCTCTTCAATTACACCCTTTTTGATCAGATCGCTGACAATTTCTAACAACGCTTTCTGACCTTCATTAGAGATCTTATACTGGGGAATGCGTGGCAATCTGACATTGGCTTTTAAAGTGACCACATATGGCGGTATTTCCAAGAGACCCACATCATTGGGACCAGTAGCCCAAAGGACATCCGGAAGGGATGACAATTCAGGTGGCATTGCATTTTTAGACAAATACATTGGGGAAATCACTTTCTTGCCTAATGTATGTTGTACTGCTGAGGGAGAACAATATAGCGTTGCATGCAATCTTTTTAGCAAATCTAAGCCTAGCAAATTTTCACCACAACCTGTCGTTAGAATGAGGGGTGCTTTTAGCTCACAAGGTCCAACAGAAAGAGACATAGGACTAGAAATCGGGTTCCTAACTGGGGCGCCAGAAAAACCTACTGAGACATTTATTTCGCCAGACAAAGGCGCGCCAGGGAGTTTTGAATGCATGATTGAACTCTTTGCAGCACCAGTATCCAGCAGAAAGGGCTCCGTTACATTTGCTGTAGTTACTTTAACATAAGGTCCGCTCTGATCCACTGGCACTGAAACAACTCCCTCTCTCTGTCTACGGCTGTCCTAGTAATCATCATCTTCTACATTGTCGTTTTCTGCATAATAATCATTATTGTAATACTGAGCTGTATTACCAGTCGCGTTGGCTTGCTGATCAAAGCTATTTATGGTATTTTGAGGCGGAAGAGGACGCGCGTTCTGGAGAACATTTCCACGCCCTCTGCCTCTAGGAGCTTGCTGACCACCTCTACCTCTTGCGCCATACGCATGACTGTTACGCTGCATTAATTTAGGGCAACTATATTTAAAATTACCTTCCTCTTTGCAATATGAACATTGGTTGGGACCTACAGGGATTCGTGGTTGATAATACCCATTCATTTGCTGACTATTCTGAAATTGTTGGGGTTGCTGATAGATACCTTGTGTTTGCCTATAATTATTCTGTCCTCCACGTGGCGGATAGGCCTGCTGCAAGAGGACCTTTGTCTTTAGTTCTTTCGTTTTCTTATCTGTTCTATCCTTCTCATCTTTGTCTCTATTCTCATAATACTGTGCAGTAGCCAGTATTTGCGCTGAAGAGGAAACAGCCCAAGAACTTTCTGAGTCTTTTAATTTCTTACACAACTCGGGAAGTAGATTCTGCACAAATTTATCAACGAATAACCGTTGGCCACCTTCAGTGCTCATGTCTTGGCCACTGTGGTCGATAAACGTTTCTTCAAACCTGGTGAAGAAATCAGAAACTGTCTCATCTTTCTTCTGCTTGCATGCGGATAGTTTGTCCCAATTTACGCGCATCGCAGGCATTATAGTTTTCATGTAGTGTAGGAAGGTGGATATCTGACTATGGTTACCCCCAAATTTTTGCCTAGTGTCTAGCTGGTTTTTCGACTTAGTTGGCCTGAGATCCTGCTATTCAGGATCTCAGCCTGGCTGTTCTCTCTTTAAAATGGACTCCATGTACCCTAGGTACATACCCAATTGGTTGGATCACCCTGTCAGCCCCTGTACCAGTGTGCACTAGGTACCCAGGGCATTGGTGTACCCAAGGCCTGCCAGGGGCTGAAGCATGTATTATGCCACCCCAGGCTTGGCCTAACAATTTGACACAACTGGCTGATCACTCAGCTGGGGTAAGTTGGTGTAATCACCTCTTACTAAGGTGTAGTATACCTATACCTAACCTTAAATGGGACACCTGGTAACCTATAAGTCACTCCTATGGCAGGCCTTAACAATCCTGAAGGCAGAGTGCTTGGTTCCATGTGAGATGGTGCTCTGGCATGAGCTGAGCCTGTCTGCAGTGGTCGGAACAACTTCCTTCTACTGTTTCCAGATATCGTCATACCATATACTCTTAAGTGCATTATGAACCTCGCGGTTAAATGCTATCTTTGGTTTGGCTTTATCAAAACATGTCGAGTAAGGTGTCATACGAATTGGAATACTAACCCCTCGCCAATTCTGGCGACGGGGTTAGCATTCCACCCTTCTAGAGGGACACGACATGTACAGTGCCTGAAACCCGGGTAAAATCAGACATAGCCTCAGCTCCACAAAATGGATGCTGCCACCACAGACACAAGTCTGCCCTCCTGCTGCTGGGAGTCCTTCCAGCTTGGGAGGTGTGGACAAAGGGTTTCCTGCCAGGGGAGGTGCGTGCACCACCCCAGACAGGATTTTGTGTATTGGTCAGGTAGGGCTTGAAAGAAACCAGACATGCCTGTGGCTCACAAGGAGCCTCGGTGCATATGCCAGTTCAAACCGGTCCTGGGGCACACCAGTCCCGGGCCTGGGGCGAGCTGGACAAAGGATTGGGGGTGTAACCACCCCCCTTCCTGGTCCCACCCATAGGGAGGGACATAGCAGGTAGTCCGGCCCCTAGAATCCGTTTAAAGGTAGGAGCTGTGTCCTAAGACTTCAGACATCCTGGAATCAACTTGAAACTAAGAAGAAGACGGGAACTTCGACATTCTGCTGCACAGAAGACTGAAGAAAATCTCCCCTGTGGTCAGGGAGTGACCACCTTGCTAACGCAAGCACCATCCAGCGAATCACCGTCTGCTTTGCCGCCGCCTCCTGCCGGAGCCCGAGCCCAGAGACTGACAAGACCTGGACCTCCAGACCTCTCACTGCCCGATCCACAGTCCCTGAAAAGAGGAGACCCGTGGAGGCACCGAGACACGTGGAGCCAGCCATCTTGGAACGACTACGACAAGCTGACAAGTGCAACAACCGAGGCTCCCTCCAAGTTGTGCTTTGGGATCTGAGAAGCCCAACACCCGAACAGCATCTGCACCAAAGGTGAGCCCTCCAGCATCTCCACGATCTGCGTGGGGCCCTTCTGCATTTTGCCACTCGACGCGCCTAACCGGTTGCTGGCCCGCTGGCTAGTAGCCATCTTGGCGACGAACTTCAAGAAATACACCGCTGGTCTGGTTGCTCCAGACTGGCCCTTGCTCCCCTCCAAAGGAGCAATCCCTCTGACCTTGCTGGTCAGAACCAACAGCTGATTTCCGAATCCTCCTACAATTGCTTTTGCCAAGGCTTGTTTGCTTCGATCAAGTCGCCGACACCGCCGACAGCGAGAGCCTGCGTGGGACAGCTCGTGAGCCAACTCCTGGACGTCGTCAACCTTCAGGGACCACGTGGCTGCGGAGACAAGCTACCCCTCATCACCTGTTTGCACCCGACATCGCCTGGTACCCACCTGGTGCCACGCTGGTCACTGGCTAGTGACTGTGAACACTGTCCCCTCTGCTTACAGGTCTTCAACATCTCCGATCCACTCTTGGATCCACTGCATCTCTCCCGGACCGACCGCCTGCAGCATCTTTGTCTTCAAGCTCCACGGAACAGATAGAAGCAACCCGACGCACTTCGAGGCCTATGCACCCGCTTCCTGTGGGTGAGGTAAAGCTGGCACACCTGTGCCCAAGTGTAGTACTACATCTCTAGTGCCTGTGTTCCAAATCTTGAGTTCCTAGTCCATCCGGAAGATCCTCTTTGCAGTAACTTTGTACTTTTTACGCACCCATTGAAACCTATGGGAGCACGCGTGTGACTATTTGCTCTGCACACGCCACCCGTGGACCTCCTGGTCACTAACTGACGTTAGCTCCTTGTAGGCCCAGCGATTCTAGAGGCCCTAGGCCTTTTCCCTTTTCTGTTCGTGGTACTTATACCACTATTTTAGTATATGGTTTGAGTGGCCACCAGGGCCTTTCCATATAACGTGCAACTTCTGTGTATTCTGTGATAATCTTGTTTGACGATTTGTGCTCCTGTGCTCATAAAGAGACTAGGGGTTACTTTGAGAAATAAATACATATATATTTTGAATATATATCTGTGTGGTGTCCTTTCATTGGTATAAAAGGGGGTTACATTTGGTAAAACAGCTGGCTTAACACGCTTCACGAGTTTAGCCTCAAAGACTGCTTAGCCTACGCTACCACTAGGGCAGCTAGTCCGAAAAGGTTGACTTACAACCACACCATAAGGGTTGCTTGGCATGGTACAAGGTGATCACTTTAACTAGTGAGCATCATATACCAGGCCAACTTCTCACATTGGTGAGCAGCGGTTGGATTTGAGCTTGCTGTGTTTTACCATTGTAATCTCTTGGTTACCAATTGAAAGATCACATAGGTACCTGTAGGTACATATAAAACAAGATTAGATATACATAAGTTCTACTGAACTTAGTTGTTGTAGAGCAAAGGGAGTAGCACACCCTGACTACAACTGCTAGATAGGTTTAGTAGGTAAACCCAAGTGTAGGTAGATTGCAACACGTCCACCCACACTTGCAATGGCCGGGGCAGAGGGGTCCACTGTACCCATCTCTGTTGAGAGTGACCCCCAGAGGGCACCATCCAGCTTTGCTACCCTTAATCAGAATGAGCTCAGGCATTTGGCAACTCTTAGAGGCCTTAAACAGCCCAAGAACCCTACCTCTGCTGAGCTCAGAGAACTCTTGCAAAATGATGAGAATCAGAGAGAACTCAAGAAAGCTTCTCAGTTAGCCCCCTTAGGGTCAGGAACAGGAGGCCCCCCTTCAGAAGATGCTACAGAGGTACCCAGTTCCAATAGTCACCCCTTAGATGGCAATAATACCACAGAGGATGAGAGTGATAAAAGTACTGATACAGAGAGTAGTGATGATGAAGGGAGAACTAGCCCAGTGCCAAGTGTTATACTTGGCTCAGCTAAACCAAGGCTATTGGGGACTGACAGTGGGTTTACCCCATTGGATCTCCCCAGTGGACTTAACCCAGGGCTTGGGAGGCGAAGGAATCACTCAGGTGAATCCAATGCTTCCCATGGCTCTAGAGGCTCTCAAGGTCACTCCAGGAGAAGGATGACCACCCCTCAGAGGAGGGAACATGAGGCCAAGATGCAAGAAGCCCAGCTGAGGATCAGGAAGCAGGAGCTAGAAGTAGCCCTGATGGAAGAGAAACTGAGCAAGGCTAGGCAGCATAGAGAGAGTGGGTCTATACCCACTGGTGGCAGCAATGTCCCTAGGGACAAAGATAGGGTCTTTGACAATAGGAACCTGTCCAAGATTGTGCCCCCCTACAAAAGTGGGGATGACATCCACAAATGGATGACTGCTCTTGAGAGAGCCTGCAAAGTGCAGCAGGTTCCTGAAGACCAGTGGGCAGCAATCTTATGGCTCTCCTTTGAGGGGAGAGGCAGAGATAGACTCCTCACTGTTAGAGAAGAGGATGTCAGAAATTACAGAGTCCTGAAGAGTGTCCTAGTTGATGGGTTAGGCTTAACCACTGAACAGTACAGGTTAATGTTCAGAGACACCCAGAAGACACAGACTCAGGACTGGTCTGAATATGTGGAATGTGCCACTAAGGCTTTGGAGGGTTGGTTGCTGGGAAGTAAGGTTTCTGATTATACAGGATTGTACAATTTGATGATGAGAGAGCAGATTTTAAGTAATTGTCAAAACCAGCTTCTCCATCAACACCTGGTAGACTCAGATTTGACCTCTCCCCAAGAATTGGGAAAGAGGGCAGATAAATGGGTCAGGACCAGGATCAGGCCTGAAAACCAGGGTGGTGACCAAAAGAAAGATACCACCAAGCCTCAAGAGAAGGGTGGGGATAAAGAAAAAGAGAAACCTTCCTCAGGGCCCCAAAACTCCACACAGGGTGGTGGGTCCCAAGCTCCCTCCTCTACCACAGCTAAAAAGCCCTACTGCCATGAGTGTAAAACTCCTGGGCATTGGAAAACTGACAGCGGTTGCCCAAGGGCTAAAAACAAAACTGTTCCTCCAATTACTCCTGTCACACCACCTATTACTGTTAGCAGTAATCCCCCAGGTGGTGGGAGTGCCCCCAGAAATCTGGGTGGGTTTACTTGGGGAACACAGGGGGACCCTGGCTTAGCCAATTCCCCTGCAGCAGATACTCTTGTCTGTGATGGTGGCATGGGGTTTGCCAACTTCACTGCCTGTCCCAACACTTTGGGTAGGTACAGACAGGAGCCCTACATCAATGGTACAAAAGCTGAGGCCTACAGAGACACTGGAGCTAGCATCACAATGGTGGCCCATTGGCTAGTTCCCTCTGAGCAGCTTTTGCCTGGTTTCTCCTACCAGGTGACCAACATTGATGGCAAACAGAACAGTCATCCCATGGCAGAGGTATGTCTCAGCTGGGGAGGTGTCACTGGCCCTAAAAGGGTGGCAGTGTCCCCAACCTTGCCTGTAGACTGCTTACTGGGGAATGACTTAGAACTCTCAGCTTGGGCTGGAGTTGAACAAGACACCCATTCTAAAATGGTAGGCCTTTCACAAAAGGGTAGTGGGGTTGTGCCATTCACAACCCCTGTCCAAATAGATTTCCTCCCTGGAAAGGTTGGAAGGGCAGTGGTAGCCACAGCCCAGGCACAGACAGACTTCCCTGTAGAGACTGGCAGAGCTGTGACAGTCACAGCTCAAACACAAACTGAGTGCCCCCCTGAAAAGGTTGGCAAGGCTGTAATGGTCTCAGCCTATACTCAGACTGACATAGGTGTAGTGAAGCCTGAAACTATGGATCACTCCACACAAACAGAGAGTAGTGGGGAGGAAGAAAAGTCTCCCTCTCCCCAGACATTAGGAAAAAGTCAGCCTCCTCAGGGAGCTGACCTCACCCCTTGTGAAGGAACTGCCCCAGAGGTAGCCAGGCCTGGCCTGGCAGAGCCTCTGATGTCAGTGGCCCCTTCCAAGGTGGGACCCAGTCTGGTGCAGGTAGCCTGCCTCTCTCTACCCTGCCTCAGTCAGCCCAGGGCTGCAGAGGTCAGGGAGGCCAGTGGACCCCAAGAGGGCCCCTGTCCACAAGAACCACCCCATCAAAAGAATGAGGATTGCCTGGCTAGTAGCCCTAGTCAGGTGATGGGTAAAAACATTCCTGAGGGATCTCCTTTACAGGTAGTTAGGGACCTCCCCCAGAGGGATTCTGTTGGGTACAGGCAAACATGGGACCTTAGGGCCCCAAACCTGACCTGTCCCTCCAGTAAGCCCACAAAAGGGACCCAGCCTCCAGCTTTAGGTAGCCAGAGGCTGACCCTGAGAGCACAGTGCAACTCAGTTAAGGAAAGAAAGGCATCCATGGTGGAGGGGGATTGGAGGAAGCGGAGGCCTCACTTTGAGGACACTCACTTCAGTACTCCATCTCAACACCAGCCTTTTACTTTGCCAAGACACACCAAAGGTAGAGATTCCCTATGGTGGAGACCCTCTGATACCCTTAGGGTGAGGGATTGCTTAGTGGACCATGAGACAGGGGGTAACCATGCCAGTGCTGGTTCCTCCTTATATGGCCACTTGGGCAATATAGGCTTACCTGGTCAAGGTCAGCCTTATCTCCCTTCGTTTGGGGGGGGGTTGTGTAGGAAGGTGGATATCTGACTATGGTTACCCCCAAATTTTTGCCTAGTGTCTAGCTGGTTTTTCGACTTAGTTGGCCTGAGATCCTGCTATTCAGGATCTCAGCCTGGCTGTTCTCTCTTTAAAATGGACTCCATGTACCCTAGGTACATACCCAATTGGTTGGATCACCCTGTCAGCCCCTGTACCAGTGTGCACTAGGTACCCAGGGCATTGGTGTACCCAAGGCCTGCCAGGGGCTGAAGCATGTATTATGCCACCCCAGGCTTGGCCTAACAATTTGACACAACTGGCTGATCACTCAGCTGGGGTAAGTTGGTGTAATCACCTCTTACTAAGGTGTAGTATACCTATACCTAACCTTAAATGGGACACCTGGTAACCTATAAGTCACTCCTATGGCAGGCCTTAACAATCCTGAAGGCAGAGTGCTTGGTTCCATGTGAGATGGTGCTCTGGCATGAGCTGAGCCTGTCTGCAGTGGTCGGAACAACTTCCTTCTACTGTTTCCAGATATCGTCATACCATATACTCTTAAGTGCATTATGAACCTCGCGGTTAAATGCTATCTTTGGTTTGGCTTTATCAAAACATGTCGAGTAAGGTGTCATACGAATTGGAATACTAACCCCTCGCCAATTCTGGCGACGGGGTTAGCATTCCACCCTTCTAGAGGGACACGACATGTACAGTGCCTGAAACCCGGGTAAAATCAGACATAGCCTCAGCTCCACAAAATGGATGCTGCCACCACAGACACAAGTCTGCCCTCCTGCTGCTGGGAGTCCTTCCAGCTTGGGAGGTGTGGACAAAGGGTTTCCTGCCAGGGGAGGTGCGTGCACCACCCCAGACAGGATTTTGTGTATTGGTCAGGTAGGGCTTGAAAGAAACCAGACATGCCTGTGGCTCACAAGGAGCCTCGGTGCATATGCCAGTTCAAACCGGTCCTGGGGCACACCAGTCCCGGGCCTGGGGTGAGCTGGACAAAGGATTGGGGGTGTAACCACCCCCCTTCCTGGTCCCACCCATAGGGAGGGACCTAGCAGGTAGTCCGGCCCCTAGAATCCGTTTAAAGGTAGGAGCTGTGTCCTAAGACTTCAGACATCCTGGAATCAACTTGAAACTAAGAAGAAGACGGGAACTTCGACATTCTGCTGCACAGAAGACTGAAGAAAATCTCCCCTGTGGTCAGGGAGTGACCACCTTGCTAACGCAAGCACCATCCAGCGAATCACCGTCTGCTTTGCCGCCGCCTCCCGCCTCCCGCCGGAGCCCAGAGACTGACAAGACCTGGACCTCCAGACCTCTCACCGCCCGATCCACAGTCCCTGAAAAGAGGAGACCCGTGGAGGCACCGAGACACGTGGAGCCAGCCATCTTGGAACGACTACGACAAGCTGACAAGTGCAACAACCGAGGCTCCCTCCAAGTTGTGCTTTGGGATCTGAGAAGCCCAACACCCGAGCAGCATCTGCACCAAAGGTGAGCCCTCCAGCATCTCCACGATCTGCGTGGGGCCCTTCTGCATTTTGCCACTCGACGCGCCTAACCGGTTGCTGGCCCGCTGGCTAGTAGCCATCTTGGCGACGAACTTCAAGAAATACACCACTGGTCTGGTTGCTCCAGACTGGCCCTTGCTCCCCTCCAAAGGAGCAATCCCTCTGACCTTGCTGGTCAGAACCAACAGCTGATTTCCGAATCCTCCTACAATTGCTTTTGCCAAGGCTTGTTTGCTTCGATCAAGTCGCCGACACCGCCGACAGCGAGAGCCTGCGTGGGACAGCTCGTGAGCCGACTCCTGGACGTCGTCGACCTTCAGGGACCACGTGGCTGCGGAGACAAGCTACCCCTCATCACCTGTTTGCACCCGACATCGCCTGGTACCCACCTGGTGCCACACTGGTCACTGGCTAGTGACTGTGAACACTGTCCCCTCTGCTTACAGGTCTTCAACATCTCCGATCCACTCTTGGATCCACTGCATCTCTCCCGGACCGACCGCCTGCAGCATCTTTGTCTTCAAGCTCCACGGAACAGATAGAAGCAACCCGACGCACTTCGAGGCCTATGCACCCGCTTCCTGTGGGTGAGGTAAAGCTGGCACACCTGTGCCCAAGTGTAGTACTACATCTCTAGTGCCTGTGTTCCAAATCTTGAGTTCCTAGTCCATCCGGAAGATCCTCTTTGCAGTAACTTTGTACTTTTTACGCACCCATTGAAACCTATGGGAGCACGCGTGTGACTATTTGCTCTGCACACGCCACCCGTGGACCTCCTGGTCACTAACTGACGTTAGCTCCTTGTAGGCCCAGCGATTCTAGAGGCCCTAGGCCTTTTCCCTTTTCTGTTCGTGGTACTTATATCACTATTTTAGTATATGGTTTGAGTGGCCACCAGGGCCTATCCATATAACGTGCAACTTCTGTGTATTCTGTGCTAATCTTGTTTGACGATTTGTGCTCCTGTGCTCATAAAGAGACTAGGGGTTACTTTGAGAAATAAATACATATATATTTTGAATATATATCTGTGTGGTGTCCTTTCATTGGTATAAAAGGGGGTTACATTTGGTAAAACAGCTGGCTTAACACGCTTCACGAGTTTAGCCTCAAAGACTGCTTAGCCTACGCTACCACTAGGGCAGCTAGTCCGAAAAGGTTGACTTACAACCACACCATAAGGGTTGCTTGGCATGGTACAAGGTGATCACTTTAACTAGTGAGCATCATATACCAGGCCAACTTCTCACATGTAGGTAATAATTCGACCAGGGAGTTCTGCCACTAAAGGCTCAGGTTTTGCGTCACCAACTTGTCTAGCGTCTGCAGCAACGATATTAGCCCATGTGTCACCCAATTCTACAGCGTGATCTATGTTACGAATGGATCCCCATAAAGGCTGTGGGACCACATTCCCAAACAGCATATCTATGTCGGCCAAATTCATTACACAAGATTCTGCAGTTTGCGACAACTCCTTATAATATCCTGCAGGGTTTTTACGGGGATCAGGCAATGTCTGTTTAAGTGCTAACACCTCAGATCGCTTCCATGGAACATGTACCCAAACACGCTGAAAATGTGCTGGCATAGCAGCAATACCATGAGCGGCATCAGTCGCAACAGCTTCCTTCCATACCGGAGGGACTTCTCTCATAGGGTATTGTCGCGCTTTTCCCTTTCTCCCCACAGGGAAATCTTGTGTAAACAACGGCTGTTGACAATCATCATTCCTTAAGGATAATAAGATCGCAACTGCTTTATTGACATCGGGGCCCACAATCGTACCTTTTCCAAAATCGAATCTCACTCGACACAACTCCTGCGGGCTTGGATCTCTACCATGATCATCCAACTCCTCACAGAGGATTTCACACATTTTCTCGAACACATACCTCTGTTTCGGGGCATCCCATTGATGAAACACATCAACAACTGATTCCACATCATAGCATGAAGGGAAACCAATCCACCTACGCACCAGATGATCTAACACCTCTTTCTCGTCGGGACCAAGCAGCTGACTGCGCAATTGCTTACTCTGTAAGGCAGGAGTCGCACTAGATGACCCAAAGAGAGGCGACATTAGACTAGTAACTACATTAGCTAATCGTTGTCGTGCTGAAGGAGAAGTTGAGGCGAAAACAGGGGGATAGACAGAGGGAAGAAAAACAGATTCAGATACAGGTACCAGGGTAGTGCCAGAAGAAGCGCCAGAGGAGACCGCTGGCGTGCTAGGCAAAGTCGCAGAAAGCGCGGGGGTAACAGGTAGCAAAACTGGCGGTCCTTGAGAGGGCTGCACTGCAGGGATAGGAGCCAGCTGAGGAGGAGCTGGCAGCTGCAGGAAGGCTTGCGGCATATTTACTAGAGGCTGCGCATTTACAAGCTGTGGAGGTGCGGTGGCATTTTGCACATATGGGGGTGGCGAACTTAACAAATGGGACATTAGGGAATCCTTCTCATTCTCTTTTGTCTCATTTTGCACAAGGGGTGACAAAACAGGGTAACATTTATCAATCCCTAGTTTGCGCTGTCTATGTAACTGTTCCTTCATTTGTTCCTCCTCATTATCTTTAAATTGCACAGCTGCTTGCATCACTGACATACCTCTCTCTCTCTTATCTCTTTTCGCTAGCTTAATTTCCTTCTGTTTGGCTTCCTTTCGCCATAGGCGGAAAGAATCAAACATCGCCGGCCGGGCTTTCTTTTTAAACAATTTAACTTCCAAATTATCAAAGATATCTGTATCGAAACTACCATTTTGGGGCCATTTTAGAACACCGTCCTTTCTGGTGTATCGGATCCATATTTCATTATATGCAATGGGGCCCATGCCATGTTTTACATAAAGCTCATAAGTAGGAGTTCCAATTGCAGGAACCGGACATGAATCCTCTAACTGGAAATCCCTTCCACAACCCAAACAAAACAATCTACAAAATACACTAGAACCAGGCATCTTCGCTCACTAGTCTAGTTTCAAACGTCAAAGGATTATCGAATACGATAGTCTCGTGAATACACGAGTCCTCTGGCTTTGGGACTTGCAAGCACCAAATCGAAATGATCCCGAAGGATACCAAATTCAAACTGGGAGACGCTTCACTTATACTTAACTGAATATTGATGATCGATGGCGTCACCAGAAGACTCTCTCGATTGTTTCGCTCTACCAAAATCGTCAAGGGTCCAAACCAGGGCGATTAATCAGGGCAGCAGTCCTTCGTAGCCGTCGGGACGCGGAGAACCTCGCAGAAAAGACTTTCGGACCACGTCGACATGCAGGGGTCGATTAAGTGGCGGCCTTCCTCCAGAATTTCCACACAAAGCTCCTCACGAACCTCTGGCTTGGACCGGTACCGCTGAAATCGCCCCACATTGGGCGCCAACTGAAGTACTGGGTATTTTAAGCCCAGCGGTGCAGGGGAACACACCCTATGACTTCGGGGTTCTTCCTGTTTCAGACCTACAGAAACACAGAGTCTTCTGGGTGAAGTCAAAGATCAGTTTATTGGTGCAGACCAATTACAGGTATCCTAGAAGTACAACAGCGTGTATGTTCTCAGGAGACTGCTGAAAATCACAGAAACGGGCTTCTCCTTAAATACAGAATTTCCTGCCTCAGGCATACATTCTTTAGTTTATGATATGGCCATTACATGTATACATTTCAAACGAAAAGGCAGAGTCATGATGACCATCCCACATTCCAGTTAAACCAGCCCGCAATTATTTACACAGCAAAGCTCAGATCCCACATCAGATATCGATAGGCCCCAATAAACATGAGCATCTCCTGTTTTGGGAAACAAGCCATAAAGCAGGAACAGTCAGGTGAGAAAGAGATTAGCTGGAGGCTTGTGTAGGATGAAAAGACTTTATGGTGTGTCAAGCCCTGATGCTAATCACAGGTGGCCAGAAGACGGGGAACTCGTGAGACCAGTTTGACCTGGGGCAGCGGAGCCAAGCTGCCCAGGTCACAGAAAAGTCAAAGAAAGCCACATGTGCTCTGAAAGGCCCGTTTTCGCTTCATGCTATATAGCCTATGTGAGGGCAACCATAAGATGGCCACCGATACAAAATGGAACCCACGCAGTGATGTAAAATAGCGTATACACAGTGCATTCATAGCTAAAACGTTACAAAAAGCACTTGTACATACCGCATTAACCATTCGCGGTTCACTATTACCGAGATAGACAGGGGTAGGGCCCTGCCTCCTACGCGGTCCCAAATTCTAAAGTACGACACTTTGTTCACCCTAAGTTGGCAGGATATGCCCAGATGTGGGTCCCTTGCTCACTTTGCCACTGAATTCAAGCTAGCCTGGCTGACGATGGCCGATTAGCGAGAAACCGGTCCCAGGATGCTTGTTTCTGGTCCAGTGAAGACATGGCTTGGCAGTCCGGGCAGGATTGTTCCCATGAGGCACAGTGTCAGACTGATTTGCATATGGCTATTTCTGAACTGGGGTGGCGGAGTGAGCTAAGGAATGACGATGGATTAAACCCAGATCAGTTCTCTGGGGGTGAGGGGTTGCAAAGTTCAAAACTCCATCCATCATCCCCTTTGGTTTTGCCTTGCTCGCCCTAAGTTGTAAGGGTATGCCCAGACATGGGTCCCTTGCTCACTCAGCCACTGGATTCAAGCTAGCCAGGCTGATGAAGGCTGATTTGCCAGAAACCGGTCCCAGGATGCTCGTTTCCAGTCCAGTTCGGGCTGGACTGTTCCCATGAGGCACAGGGTCAGACTGATTTGCACATGGCCATGTCTGAACTGGGGAGGCAGAATGAGCTAAAGAATGATGATGGATTAAACCCAGAACAGTTGACTGGGTGTGAGTGCTTGCAATGTTCAACACTCTGTCCATCATCCCTTTTGGTTTTGCTTTGTTCGTCCTAAGTTGGCAGGCTATGCCCAGACGTGGGTCCCTTGCTCACTTTGCCACTGAATTCAAGCTAGCCTGGCTGATGACGGCTGATGAGCCAGAGACCGGTCCCAGGATGCTTGTTTCCGGTCCAGGGAAGACATGGCTTGGCATTTCAGGCTGAAGTGTTCCCATAAGGCACAGGGTCAGACTGATTTGCATATGGCCATGTCTGAACTGGGGTGGCAGAATGAGCTAAAGAATGATGATGGATTAAACCCAGAACAGTTGACTGGGGGTGAGTGCTTGCAATGTTCAACACTCCGTCCATCATCCCCTTTGGTTTTGCCTTGTTCGCCCTAAGTTGGCAGGGTATGCCCAGACATGGGTCCCTTGCTCACTTTGCCACTGGATTCAAGCTTGCCTGGATGATGATGGCTGATGAGCCAAAAACCAGTCCCAAGATGCTTGTTTCCGGTTCAGTGAAGACATGGGTTGGCAGTTCAGGCTGGAGTGTTCCTATGAGGCACAGGGTCAGACTGATTTGCATATGGCCATGTCTGAACTGGGGTGGCGTAATGAGCTAAAGAATGATGATGGATTAAACCCAGATCAGTTGACTGGGGGTGAGTGCTTGCAATGTTCAACACTCCTTCCATCATCCCCTTTGATTTTTCTTTACTCGCCCTAAATTGGCAGGGTATGCCCAGACGTGGGTCCCTTGCTCACTTTGCCACTGGATTCAAGCTAGCCTGGCTGATGAGGGCTGATTAGCCAGAAACCAGTCCAAGGATGCTTGTTTCCAGTCCAGGGAAGACATGGCTTGGCAGTTCGGGCTGGACTGTTCCCATGAGTCACAGGGTCAGACTGATTTGAATATGGCCATGTCTGAACTGGGGTGGCGGAGTGAGCTAAAACATGATGATGGATTAAACCCAGATCAGTTTACTGGGGGAGAGGGCTTGCAAAGTTCAAAACTCCGTCCATCATCCCCTTTGGTTTTGCTTTGTTCGCCCTAAGTTGGCAGGGTATGCCCAGACGTGGGTCCCTTGCTTACTTTGCCACTGAATTCAAGCTAGCCTGGCTGACGATGGCCGATTAGCCAGAAACCGGTCCCAGGATGCTTGTTTCTGGTCCAGTGAAGACATGGCTTGGCAGTCCGGGCTGGATTGTTCCCATGAGGCACAGTGTCAGACTGATTTGCATATGGCTATTCTGAACTGGGGTGGCGGAGTGAGCTAAAGAATGATGATGGATTAAACCCAGATCAGTTCTCTGGGGGTGAGGGGTTGCAAAGTTCAAAACTCCATCCATCATCCCCTTTGGTTTTGCCTTGCTCGCCCTAAGTTGTCAGGGTATGCCCAGACATGGGTCCCTTGCTCACTTTGCCACTGGATTCAAGCTAGCCTGGCTGATGAAGGCTGATTAGCCAGAAACCAGTCCCAGGATGCTTGTTTCCAGTCCAGGAAAGACATGGCTTGGCAGTTCGGGCTGGACTGTTCCCATGAGGCACAGGGTCAGACTGATTTGCACATGGCCATGTCTGAACTGGGGAGGCAGAATGAGCTAAAGAATGATGATGGATTAAACCCAGAACAGTTGACTAGGTGTGAGTACTTGCAATGTTCAACACTCTGTCCATCATCCCTTTTGGTTTTGCTTTGTTCGTCCTAAGTTGGCAGGCTATGCCTATACGTGGGTCCCTTGCTCACTTTGCCACTGAATTCAAGCTAGCCTGGCTGATGATGGCTGATGAGCCAGAAACCGGTCCCCGGATGCTTGTTTCCGGTCCAGGGAAGACATGGCTTGGCATTTCAGGCTGAAGTTTTCCCATAAGGCACAGGGTCAGACTGATTTGCATATGGCCATGTCTGAACTGGGGTGGCGGAGTGAGCTAAAGAATGATGATGGATTGAACCCAGATCAGTTGACTGGGGGTGAGTGCTTGCAATGTTTAACACTCCGTCCATCATCCCCTTTGGTTTTGCCTTGTTCGCCCTAAGTTGGCAGGGTATGCCCAGACATGGGTCCCTTGCTCACTTGCCACCGGATTCAAGCTTGCCTGGCTGATGATGGCTGATGAGCCAAAAACCAGTCCCAAGATGTTTGTTTCCGGTTCAGTGAAGACATGGGTTGGCAGTTCAGGCTGGAGTGTTCCCATGAGGCACAGGGTCAGACTGATTTGCATATGGCCATGTCTGAACTGGGGTGGCAGAATGAGATAAAGAATGATGATGGATTAAACCCAGAACAGTTGACTGGGGGTGAGTGCTTGCAATGTGTAACACTCCTTCCATCATCCCCTTTGGTTTTGCCTTGTTCGCCCTAAGTTGGCAGGGTATGCCCAGACATGGGTCCCTTGCTCACTTTGCCACTGGATTCAAGCTTGCCTGGCTGATGATGGCTGATGAGCCAAAAACCAGTCCCAAGATGCTTGTTTCTGGTTCAGTGAATACATGGGTTGGCAATTCAGGCTGGAGTGTTCCCATGAGGCACTGGGTCAGACTGATTTGCATATGGCCATGTCTGAACTGGGGTGGCAGAATGAGCTAAAGAATGATGAGGGATTAAACCCAGAACAGTTGACTGGGGGTGAGTGCTTGAAATGTTCAACACTGCTTCCATCATCCCCTTTGATTTTGCTTTGTTCGCCCTAAGTTTGCAGGGTGTGCCCAGACGTGGGTCCCTTGCTCACTTTGCCACTGCATTCAAGCTAGCCTGGCAGATGATGGCTGATTAGCCATAAACCGGTCCCAGGATGCTGTGTTTCCGGTCTAGGGAAGACATGGCTTGGCAGTTCGGGCTGGGCTGTTCCCATGAGGCACAGGGTCAGACTGATTTGCATATGGCCACAACTGAACTGGGGTGGCATAATGAGCTAAAGAATGATGATGGATTAAACCCAGATCAGTTGACTGGGGGTGAGTGCTTGCAATGTTCAACACTCCTTCTATCATCCCCTTTGATTTTGCTTTGTTCGCCCTAAGTTTGCAGGGTGTGCCCAGACGTGGGTCCCTTGCTCACTTTGCCACTGGATTCATGTTAACCTGGCTGATGACGGCTGATTAGCCAGAAAACGGTCCCAGGATGCTTGTTTCTGGTCCAGGGAAGACATGGCTTGGCAGTTCAGGCTGGAGTGTTTCTATGAGGCAAAGGGTCAGACTGATTTGCATATGGCCATGTCTGAACTGGGGTGGCGGAGTGAGCTAAAGCATGATGATGGATTAAACCCAGATCAGTTGACTGGGGGTGAGGGCTTGCAAAGTTCAAAACTCTGTCCATCATCCCCTTTGGTTTTGCCTTGTTCGCCCTAAGTTGTCAGGGCATGCCCAGACGTGGGTCCCTTGCTCACTTTGCCACTGGATTCAAGCTAGCCTGGCTGATGACGGCTGATTAGCCAGAAACTGGTCCCAGGATGCTTGTTTCCGGTCCCGGGAAGACATGGCTTGACAGTTCGGGCTGGACTGTTCCCATGAGGCACAGGGTCAGACTGATTTGCATATGGCCATATCTGAACTGGGGTGGCAGAGTGAGCTAAAGAATGATGATTCATTAAACCCAGATCAGTTGACTGGTGGTGAGTGCATGCAATGTTCAACACTTCATCCATCATCCACTTTGATTTTTCTTTCTTTGCCCTAAGTTGGCAGGGTATGCCCAGACCTGGGTCCCTTGCTAACTTTGCAACTGGATTCAAGCTAGCCTGGCTGATGACGGCCGATTAGCCTGAAACTGGTCCCAGGTTGCTTGTTTCCAGGCCAGGGAAGACATGGCTTGGCAGTTCGGGCTGGATTGTTCCCATGAGGTACAGGGTCAGACTGATTTGCATATGGCCATGTGTGAACTGGGCTGGCGGAGTGAGCTAAAGAATGATGATGGATTAAACCCAGATCAGTTGACTGGGGTGAGTGCTTGCAATATTCAACACTCCGTCCATCATCCCCTTTGGTTATGCTTTGCTCGCCCTAAGTTGGCAGGGTATGCCCAGACGTGGGTCCCTTGCTCACTTTGCCACTGGATTCAAGCTAGCTTGGCTGATTACGGCTGATGAGACAGAAACCAGGCCCAGAATGCTTGTTTCCAGTCCAGGGAAGACATGGCTTGGCATTTCAGGCTGAAGTGTTCCCATGAGGCACATGGTCAGACTGATTTGCATATGGCCATGTCTGAACTGGGTTGGCGGAGTGAGCTAAAGAATGATGATGGATTAAACTCAGATCAGTTGACTGGGGGTGAGTGCTTGCAATGTTCAACACTAGGTCCATCATCCCCTTTGGTTTTGCTTTGTTCGCGCTCTGTTGGCAGTGTATGCCCAGAAGTGGGTCCCTTGCTCACTCTGCCACTGGATTCAGGCTAGACTGGCTGATGATGGCTGATTAGCCAGAAACCGGTCCCAGGATGCTTGTTTCCGGTCCAGGGAAGACATGGCTTGGAAGTTCGGGCTGGAATGTTCCCATGAGGCACAGGGTAAGACTGATTTGCATATGGCCATGTCTGAACTGGGCGTGGCGGAGTGAGCTAAGCAATGATGATGGATTAAACCCACATCAGTTGCCTGGGGGTGAGGGCTTGCAAAGTTCAAAACTCCGTCCATCATCCCCTTTGGTTTTGCCTTGTTCGCCCTAAGTTGTCAGGGTATGCCCAGACGTAGGTACCTTGCTCACTTTGCCACTGGATTTAAGCTAGCCTGGCTGATGAGGGCTGTTTAGCCAGAAACCAGTCCCAGGATGCTTGTTTCCAGTCCAGGGAAGGCATGGCTTGGCAGTTCGGGCTGGACTGTTCCCATGAGGCACAGGGTCAGACTGATTTGCATATGGCCATGTCTGAACTGGGATGGCAGAGTGAGCTAAAGAATGATGATGGATTGAACACAGATCAGTTGACGGGGGGTGAGTGCTTACAATGTTTATCACTCTGTCCATCATCCCCTTTGGTTTTGCCTTGTTCGCCCTAAGTTGGCAGGGTATGCCCAGATGTGGGTCGCTTGCTCACTTTGACACTGGATTCAAGCTTGACTGGCTGATGACGGCTGATGAGCCAAAAACCAGTCCCAAGATGCTTGTTTCCGGTTCAGTGAAGACATGGCTTGGCAGTTCAGGCTGGAGTGTTTCCATGAGGCACAGGGTCAGACTGATTTGCATATGGCCATGTCTGAACTGGGGTGGCGGAGTGAGCTAAAGCATGATGATGGATTAAACCCAGATCAGTTGACTGGGGGTGAGGGCTTGCAAAGTTCAAAACTCTGTCCATCATCACCTTTGGTTTTGCCTTGTTCGCCCTAAGTTGTCAGGATATGCCCAGACGTGGGTCCCTTGCTCACTTTGCCACTGGATTCAAGCTAGCCTGGCTGATGAGGGCTGATTAGCCAGAAATCAGTCCAAGGATGCTTGTTTCCAGTCCAGGGAAGACATGGCTTGGCAGTTCAGGCTAGACTGTTCCCATGAGGCACAGAGTCAGACTGATTTGCATATGGCCATGTCTGAACTGGGGTGGCGGAGTGAGCTAAAACATGATGATGGATTAAACCCAGATCAGTTTACTGGGGGAGAGGGCTTGCAAAGTTCAAAACTCCGTCCATCATCCCCTTTGGTTTTGCCTTGCTCGCCCTAAGATGGCAGGCTATGCCCAGACGTGGGTCCCTTGCTCACTTTGCCACTGAATTTAAGCTAAACTGGCTGACAATGGCCAATTAGCCAGAAACCGGTCCCAGGATGCTTGTTTCTGGTCCAGTGAAGACATGGCTTGGCAGTCCAGGCTGGATTGTTCCCATGAGGCACAGTGTCAGACTGATTTGCATATGGCCATGTCTGAACTTTGGTGGCGGGGTGAGCTAAAGAATGATGATGGATTAAATCCAGATCAGTTGACTTGGTGTGAGTGCTTGCAATGTTCAACAATCCGTCCATCATCCCCTTTGGTTTTGCTTTGTTCGCCCTATGTTGGCAGTGTATGCTCAGAAGTGAGTCCCTTGCTCACTTTGCCACTGGATTCAGGCCTGCCTGGCTGATGACGGCTGATTAGCCAGAAACCAGTCCCAGGATGCTTGTTTCCGGTCCAGGGATGACATGGCTTGGAAGTTCGGGCTGGAATGTTCTCATGAAGCACAGGGTCAGACTGATTTGCATATGGCCATGTCTGAAATGGGCGTGGCGGAGTGAGCTAAGGAAGGATGATGGATTAAACCCAGATCAGTTCTCTGGGGGTGAGGGGTTGCAAAGTTCAAAACTCCATCCATCATCCCCTTTGGTTTTGCCTTGCTCGCCCTAAGTTGTCAGAGTATGCCCAGACATGGGTCCCTTGCTCACTTTGCCACTGGATTCAAGCTAGCCTGGCTGATCAGGGCTGATTAGCCAGAAACCAGTCCCAGGATGCTTGTTTCCAGTCCAGGAAAGACATGGCTTGGAATTTAGGGCTTGACTGTTCCCATGAGGCACAGGGTCAGACTAATTTGCATATGGCCATGTCTGAACTGGGGAGGCAGAATGAGCTAAAGAATGATCATGGATTAAACCCAGAACAGTTGACTGGGGGTGATAGCCTGCAATGTTCAACACTCTGTCCATCATCCCTTTGGTTTTGCTTTGTTCGTCCTAAGTTGGCAGGCTATGCCCAGACGTGGGTCCCTTGCTCACTTTGCCACTGAATTCAAGCTAGCCTGGCTGATGACGGCTGATGAGGCAGAAACCGGTCCCAGGATGCTTGTTTCCAGTCCAGGGAAGACATGGCTTGGCATTTCAGGCTGAAGTGTTCCCATAAGGCACAGGGTCAGACTGATTTGCATATGGCCATGTCGAACTGGGATGGCGGAGTGAGCTAAAGAATGATGATGGATTGAACACAGATCAGTTGACGGGGGGTGAGTGCTTGCAATGTTTAACACTCCGTCCATCATCCCCTTTGGTTTTGCCTTGTTCACCCTAAGTTGGCAGGGTATGCCCAGATGTGGGTCCCTTGCTCACTTTGCCACTGGATTCAAGCTTGCCTGGCTGATGACGGCTGATGAGCCAAAAACCAGTCCCAAGATGCTTGTTTCCGGTTCAGTGAAGACATGGCTTGGCAGTTCAGGCTGGAGTGTTCCCATGAGGTCCAGGGTCAGAATGATTTGCATATGGCCATGTCTGAACCAGGGTGGCGGAGTGAGTTAAGAATGATGATGGATTAAACTCATATCAGTTGACTGGGGGTGAGTGCTTGCAATGTTCAACACTCTGTCCATCATCCCCTTTGGTTTTGCTTTGTTCGTCCAAATTTGGCAGGCTATGCCCAGACATGGAACCCTTGCTCACTTTGCCACTGAATTCAAGCTAGCCTGGCTGATGACGGCTGATGAGCCAGAAACCGGTCCCAGGTTGCTTGTTTCCGGTCCAGGGAAGACATGGCTTGGCATTTCAGGCTGAAGTGTTCCCATAAGGCACAGGGTCAGACTGATTTGCATATGGCCATGTCTGAACTGGGGTGGCGGAGTGAGCTAAAGAATGATGATGGATTAAACCCAGATCAGTTGACTGGGGGTGAGGGCTTGCAATGTTCAAAACTCTGTCCATCATCCCCTTTGGTTTTGCCTTGTTCGCCCTAAGTTGTCAGGGTATGCCCAGACGTGGGTCCCTTGCTCACTTTGCCACTGGATTCAAGCTAGCCTGGCTGATGACGGCTGATTAGCCAGAAACCGGTCCCAGGATGCTTGTTTCTGGTCCCGGGAAGACATGGCTTGACAGTTCGGACTGGACTGTTCCCATGAGGCACAGGGTCAGACTGATTTGCATATGGCCATATCTGAACTGGGGTGGCAGAGTGAGCTAAAGAATGATGATTCATTAAACCAAGATCAGTTGACTGGTGGTGAGTGCATGCAATGTTCAACACTTCATCCATCATCCACTTTGATTTTTCTTTGCCCTAAGTTGGCAGGGTATGCCCAGACCTGGGTCCCTTGCTAACTTTGCAACTGGATTCAAGCTAGCCTGGCTGATGACGGCCGATTAGCCTGAAACTGGTCCCAGGTTGCTTGTTTCCAGGCCAGGGAAGACATGGCTTGGCAGTTCGGGCTGGATTGTTCCCATGAGGTACAGGGTCAGACTGATTTGCATATGGCCATGTGTGAACTGGGGTGGCGGAGTGAGCTAAAGAATGATGATGGATTAAACCCAGATCAGTTGACTGGGGTGAGCGCTTGCAATATTCAACACTCCGTCAATCATCCCCTTTGGTTATGCTTTGCTCGCCCTAAGTTGGCAGGGTATGCCCAGACGTGGGTCCCTTGCTCACTTTGTCACTGGATTCAAGCTAGCTTGGCTGATGACGGCTGATGAGACAGAAACCAGGCCCAGAATGCTTGTTTCCAGTCCAGGGAAGAC
Organism: Triturus cristatus; assembly: GCF_964204655.1. Lineage (NCBI taxonomy): Eukaryota > Metazoa > Chordata > Amphibia > Caudata > Salamandridae > Triturus > Triturus cristatus. The sequence goes on along the minus strand of NC_140579.1, from coordinate 1,031,993,251 downwards.
ATGGCTTGGCATTTCAGGCTGAAGTGTTCCCATGAGGCACATGGTCAGACTGATTTGCATATGGCCATGTCTGAACTGGGTTGGCGGAGTGAGCTAAAGAATGATGATGGATTAAACCCAGATCAGTTGACTGGGGGTGAGTGCTTGCAATGTTCAACACTAGGTCCATCATCCCCTTTGGTTTTGCTTTGTTCGCGCTCTGTTGGCAGTGTATGCCCAGAAGTGGGTCCCTTGCTCACTCTGCCACTGGATTCAGGCTAGACTGGCTGATGACGGCTGATTAGCCAGAAACCGGTCCCAGGATGCTTGTTTCCGGTCCAGGGAAGACATGGCTTGGAAGTTCGGGCTGGAATGTTCCCATGAGGCACAGGGTCAGACTGATTTGCATATGGCCATGTCTGAACTGGGCGTGGCGGAGTGAGCTAAGCAATGATGATGGATTAAACCCACATCAGTTGCCTGGGGGTGAGGGCTTGCAAAGTTCAAAACTCCGTCCATCATCCCCTTTGGTTTTGCCTTGTTCGCCCTAAGTTGTCAGGGTATACCCAGACGTAGGTACCTTGCTCACTTTGCCACTGGATTTAAGCTAGCCTGGCTGATGAGGGCTGTTTAGCCAGAAACCAGTCCCAGGATGCTTGTTTCCAGACCAGGGAAGACATGGCTTGGCAGTTCGGGCTGGACTGTTCCCATGAGGCACAGGGTCAGACTGATTTGCATATGGCCATGTCTGAACTGGGATGGCAGAGTGAGCTAAAGAATGATGATGGATTGAACACAGAACAGTTGACGGGAGGTGAGTGCTTACAATGTTTATCACTCTGTCTATCATCCCCTTTGGTTTTGCCTTGTTCGCGCTAAGTTGTCAGGGTATGCCCAGACGTAGGTACCTTGCTCACTTTGCCACTGGATTTAAGCTAGCCTGGCTGATGAGGGCTGTTTAGCCAGAAACCAGTCCCAGGATGCTTGTTTCCAGTCCAGGGAAGACATTGCTTGGCAGTTCGGGCTGGACTGTTCCCATGAGGCACAGGGTCAGACTGATTTGCATATGGCCATGTCTGAACTGGAATGGCAGAGTGAGCTAAAGAATGATCATGGATTGAACACAGATCAGTTGACGGGGGTGAGTGCTTACAATGTTTATCACTCTGTCCATCATCCCCTTTGGTTTTGCCTTGTTCGCCCTAAGTTGGCAGGGTATGCCCAGATGTGGGTCCCTTGCTCACTTTGCCACTGGATTCAAGCTTTCCTGGCTGATGACGGCTGATGAGCCAAAAACCAGTCCCAAGATGCTTGTTTCCGGTTCAGTGAAGACATGGCTTGGCAGTTCAGGCTGGAGTGTTTCCATGAGGCACAGGGTCAGACTGATTTGCATATGGCCATGTCTGAACTGGGGTGACGGAGTGAGCTAAAGCATGATGATGGATTAAACCCAGATCAGTTGACTGGGGGTGAGGGCTTGCAAAGTTCAAAACTCTGTCCATCATCACCTTTGGTTTTGCCTTGTTCGCCCTAAGTTGTCAGGATATGCCCAGACGTGGGTCCCTTGCTCACTTTGTCACTGGATTCAAGCTAGCCTGGCTGATGAGGGCTGATTAGCCAGAAACCAGTCCAAGGAAGCTTGTTTCCAGTCCAGGGAAGACATGGCTTGGCAGTTCAGGCTGGACTGTTCCCATGAGGCACAGGGGCAGACTGATTTGCATATGGCCATGTCTGAACTGGGGTGGCGGAGTGAGCTAAAACATGATGATGGATTAAACCCAGATCAGTTTACTGGGGGAGAGGGATTGCAAAGTTCAAAACTCTGTCCATCATCCCCTTTGGTTTTGCCTTGCTCGCCCTAAGTTGGCAGGGTATGCCCAGACGTGGGTCCCTTGCTCACTTTGCCACTGAATTTAAGCTAGCATGGCTGACGATGGCCGATTAGCCAGAAACCGGTCCCAGGATGCTTGTTTCTGGTCCAGTGAAGACATGGCTTGGCAGTCCAGGCTGGATTGTTCCCATGAGGCACAGTGTCAGACTGATTTGCATATGGCCATGTCTGAACTTTGGTGGCGGGGTGAGCTAAAGAATGATGATGGATTAAATCCAGATCAGTTGACTTGGTGTGAGTGCTTGCAATGTTCAACAATCCGTCCATCATCCCCTTTGGTTTTGCTTTGTTCGCCCTATGTTGGCAGTGTATGCCCAGAAGTGAGTCCCTTGCTCACTTTGCCACTGGATTCAGGCCTGCCTGGCTGATGACGGCTGATTAGCCAGAAACCGGTCCCAGGATGCTTGTTTCCGGTCCAGGGATGACATGGCTTGGAAGTTCGGGCTGGAATGTTCCCATGAAGCACAGGGTCAGACTGATTTGCATATGGCCATGTCTGAAATGGGCGTGGCGGAGTGAGCTAAGGAATGATGATGGATTAAACCCAGATCAGTTCTCTGGGGGTGAGGGGTTGCAAAGTTCAAAACTCCATCCATCATCCCCTTTGGTTTTGCCTTGCTCACCCTAAGTTGTCAGAGTATGCCCAGACATGGGTCCCTTGTTCACTTTGCCACTGGATTCAAGCTAGCCTGGCTGATCAGGGCTGATTAGCCAGAAACAAGTCCCAGGATGCTTGTTTCCAGTCCAGGGAAGACATGGCTTGGAAGTTCGGGCTTGACTGTTCCCATGAGGCACAGGGTCAGACTGATTTGCATATGGCCATGTCTGAACTGGGGAGGCAGAATGAGCTAAAGAATGATCATGGATTAAACCCAGAACAGTTGACTGGGGGTGATAGCCTGCAATGTTTAACACTCCGTCCATCATCCCCTTTGGTTTTGCCTTGTTCGCCCTAAGTTGGCAGGGTATGCACAGATGTGGGTCCCTTGCTCACTTTGCCACTGGATTCAAGCTTGCCTGGCTGATGACGGCTGATGAGCCAAAAACCAGTCCAAAGATGCTTGTTTCCGGTTCAGTGAAGACATGGCTTGGCAGTTCAGGCTGGAGTGTTCCCATGAGGTCCAGGGTCAGAATGATTTGCATATGGCCATGTCTGAACTGGGGTGGCAGAGTGAGTTAAGAATGATGATGGATTAAACTCATATCAGTTGACTGGGGGTGAGTGCTTGCAATGTTCAACACTCTGTCCATCATCCCCTTTGGTTTTGCTTTGTTCGTCCAAAGTTGGCAGGCTATGCCCAGACATGGGACCCTTGCTCACTTTGCCACTAAATTCAAGCTAGCCTGGCTGATGACGGCTGATGAGCCAGAAACCGGTCCCAGGTTGCTTGTTTCCGGTCCAGGGAAGACATGGCTTGGCATTTCAGGCTGAAGTGTTCCCATAAGGCACAGGGTCAGACTGATTTGCATATGGCCATGTCTGAACTGGGGTGGCGGAGTGAGCTAAAGAATGATGATGGATTAAACCCAGATCAGTTGACTGGGGGTGAGGGCTTGCAAAGTTCAAAACTCTGTCCATCATCCCCTTTGGTTTTGCCTTGTTCGCCCTAAGTTGTCAGGGTATGCCCAGACGTGGGTCCCTTGCTCACTTTGCCACTGGATTCAAGCTAGCCTGGCTGATGACGGCTGATTAGCCAGAAACCGGTCCCAGGATGCTTGTTTCTGGTCCCGGGAAGTCATGGCTTGACAGTTCGGACTGGACTGTTCCCATGAGGCACAGGGTCAGACTGATTTGCATATGGCCATATCTGAACTGGGGTGGCAGAGTGAGCTAAAGAATGATGATTCATTAAACCCAGATCAGTTGACTGGTGGTGAGTGCATGCAATGTTCAACACTTCATCCATCATCCACTTTGATTTTACTTTCTTTGCCCTAAGTTGGCAGGGTATGCCCAGACCTGGGTCCCTTGCTAACTTTGCAACTGGATTCAGCTAGCCTGGCTGATGACGGTCGATTAGCCAGAAACTGGTCCCAGGTTGCTTGTTTCCAGGCCAGGGAAGACATGGCTTGGCAGTTCGGGCTGGATTGTTCCCATGAGGTACAGGGTCAGACTGATTTGCATATGGCCATGTGTGAACTGGGGTGGCGGAGTGAGCTAAAGAATGATGATGGATTAAACCCAGATCAGTTGACTGGGGTGAGTGCTTGCAATATTCAACACTCTGTCCATCATCCCCTTTGGTTATGCTTTGCTCGCCCTAAGTTGGCAGGGTATGCCTAGACGTGGGTCCCTTGCTCACTTTGTCACTGGATTCAAGCTAACTTGGCTGATGGCGGCTGATGAGACAGAAACCAGGCCCAGAATGCTTGTTTCCAGTCCAGGTAAGACATGGCTTGGCATTTCAGGCTGAAGTGTTCCCATGAGGCACATGGTCAGACTGATTTGCATATGGCCATGTCTGAACTGGGTTGGCGGAGTGAGCTAAAGAATGATGATGGATTAAACCCAGATCAGTTGACTGGGGGTGAGTGCTTGCAATGTTCAACACTAGGTCCATCATCCCCTTTGGTTTTGCTTTGTTCGCGCTAATTTGGCAGTGTATGCCCAGAAATGTGTCCCTTGCTCACTCTGCCACTGGATTCAGGCTAGACTGGCTGATGACGGCTGATTAGCCAGAAACCGGTCCCAGGATGCTTGTTTCCGGTCCAGGGAAGACATGGCTTGGAAGTTCGGGCTGGAATGTTCCCATGAGGCACAGGGTCAGACTGATTTGCATATGGCCATGTCTGAACTGGGCGTGGCGGAGTGAGCTAAGCAATGATGATGGATTAAACCCACATCAGTTGCCTGGGGGTGAGGGCTTGCAAAGTTCAAAACTCCGTCCATCATCCCCTTTGGTTTTGCCTTGTTCGCCCTAAGTTGTCAGGGTATGCCCAGACGTAGGTACCTTGCTCACTTTGCCACTGGATTTAAGCTAGCCTGGCTGATGAGGGCTGTTTAGCCAGAAACCAGTCCCAGGATGCTTGTTTCCAGTCCAGGGAAGACATGGCTTGGCAGTTCGGGCTGGACTGTTCCCATGAGGCACAGGGTCAGACTGATTTGCATATGGCCATGTCTGAACTGGGATGGCAGAGTGAGCTAAAGAATGATGATGGATTGAACACAGATCAGTTGACGGGGGGTGAGTGCTTACAATGTGTATCACTCTGTCCATCATCCCCTTTGGTTTTGCCTTGTTCGCCCTAAGTTGGCAGGGTATGCCCAGATGTGGGTCCCTTGCTCTCTTTGCCACTGGATTCAAGCTTGCCTGGCTGATGTAGGCTGATGAGCCAAAAACCAGACCCAAGATGATTGTTTCCGGTTCAGTGAAGACATGGCTTGGCATTTCAGGCTGGAGTGTTTCCATGAGGCACAGGGTCAGACTGATTTGCATATGGCCATGTCTGAACTGGGGTGGCGGAGTGAGCTAAAGCATGATGATGGATTAAACCCAGATCAGTTGACTGGGAGTGAGGGCTTGCAAAGTTCAAAATTCTGTCCATCATCACCTTTGGTTTTGCCTTGTTCGCCCTAAGTTGTCAGGATATGCCCAGACGTGGGTCCCTTGCTCACTTTGCCACTGGATTCAAGCTAGCCTGGCTGATGAGGGCTGATTAGCCAGAAACCAGTCCAAGGATGCTTGTTTCCAGTCCAGGGAAGACATGGCTTGGCAGTTCGGGCTGGACTGTTCCCATGCGGCACAGGGTCAGACTGATTTGCATATGGCCATGTCTGAACTGGGGTGGCGGAGTGAGCTAAAACATGATGATGGATTAAACCCAGATCAGTTTACTGGGGGAGAGGGCTTGCAAAGTTACAAAACTCCGTCCATCATCCCCTTTGGTTTTGCCTTGTTCGCCCTAAGTTGGCAGGGTATGCCCAGACGTGGGTCCCTTGCTCACTTTGCCACTGAATTTAAGCTAGCCTGGCTGACGATGGCCGATTAGCCAGAAACCGGTCCCAGGATGCTTGTTTCTGGTCCAGTGAAGACATGGCTTGGCAGTCCAGGCTGGATTGTTCCCATGAGGCACAGTGTCAGACTGATTTGCATATGGCCATGTCTGAACTTTGGTGGCGGGGTGAGCTAAAGAATGATGATGGATTAAATCCAGATCAGTTGACTTGGTGTGAGTGCTTGCAATGTTCAACAATCCGTCCATCATCCCCTTTGGTTTTGCTTTGTTCGCCCTATGTTGGCAGTGTATGCCCAGAAGTGAGTCCCCAGAAGCAGACCTACCTGTGATTATTTTACGCCGACACTGCCAAGAGTCAAGGGGGCACCTGTGACCAGTATTGCTTTGCTTACCTGACCTCCATTCCAAGCCGACACCGCCTAGAGTCACGGGGGTCAATACCGAGTGCATACAACAGCGTCGCCGCCCCGGGACTACAATTCCCGGCTGTCCCAGCGGCGGCGCGGACCACAGACGTAGCACAAGCGCCAGGAGGCGCGCATAAGAGACGCTGAGGCCGGCGGAGCGGGGGGAAGCAGACCTACCTGTGATTATTTTACGCCGACACCGCCAAGAGTCAAGGGGGCATCTGTGACCAGTATTGCTTTGCTTACCTGACCTCCATTCCACGCCGACACCGCCAAGAGTCACGGGGGTCAATACCGAGTGCATACAACAGCGTTGCCACCCCGGGACTACAAGTCCCGGCTGTCCCAGCGGCGGCGCGGACCACGGACGTAGCGCAAGCGCCAGGAGGCACGCATAAGAGACGCTGAGGCCGGCGGAGCGGGGGGAAGCAGACCTACCTGTGATTATTTTACGCCGACACCGCCAAGAGTCAAGGGGGCACCTGTGACCAGTATTGCTTTGCTTACCTGACCTCCATTCCACGCCGACACCGCCAAGAGTCACGGGGGTCAATACCGAGTGCATACAACAGCGTCGCCGCCCCGGGACTACAATTCCCGGCTGTCCCAGCGGCGGCGCGGACCACGGACGTAGCGCAAGCGCCAGGAGGCGCGCATAAGAGACGCTGAGGCCTGCGGAGCGGGGGTAAGCAGACGTACCTGTGATTATATTACGCCGACACCGCCAAGAGTCAAGGGGGCACCTGTGACCAGTATTGCTTTGCTTACCTGACCTCCATTCCACGCCGACACCGCCAAGAGTCACGGGGGTCAATACCGAGTGCATACAACAGCGTTGTCGCCCCGGGACTACAATTCCCGGCTGTCCCAGCGGCGGCGCGGACCACGGACGTAGCACAAGCGCCAGGAGGCGCGCATAAGAGACGCTGAGGCCCGCCTCGCGGGACGCGCGCGGGACACGCCGGACGAAGCCCGGACAAAGGGCGGGCCGTCTGTGGCCGTCCGGGGCAGGAGGTGGCAGGGCAGGGCCACACCACTTGGTCGGACCTTTGAAATCGTGTGCCTAGCTGTGATTAGTAAGTGACTTTGAGGACTTGGTTTATTCTTATGTTACTGCCCCTGTCCTATTCGTAACGTTTCCTTTGCTGTCACAAAATATGGGCAAATCCAAACCTGCCCCTGTACATAATGTCCCGCAATCTAATAGTACTGTTCATACTTCCATTCCCAGTTTGACAGCTATCGACAGGATGCTGCAAAAGACTATTGGGGTGGTTTCCTCAGCCATTGAAAGCACCGAGAGGCGCTTGTCGCTCCCTGCTGGTACGCTTCCTCCTCTCTCCACTAATAGCGTCTCGTTGTTAACATCTAATTTACAGGAGTCGTTATTAATTCCTTCTTTTATTGGGCTCCCCGAAGTTCGCTCCTTGCAAATATCGGGGGACAATTCAAATTCTCTTCCGCTGGCACAACCAGAGCCCTTTCCCGCGGAATCCAGGTTATCTTTGTCCCCTGCTATTTTTCCTAGCGAACAATTTTCTGACCATTCTTTGGAGAACTCTATGGCTGATGTGGGAGTAGTACCACCTACAAGTCCTATTGTAATTTCTGGCTGTGAACAGACTACCAATAATGACTCGTCACGTATGACAACTAGGGGGTTAAAAGCGAAACGGAAGCAAAATCATTGTACCAAGGAAGGGAAATCTATAACTAACACAAAGGGGAAGGGTTCCCTTAAACCACGCAACACTACTAGTAAACCTATAGAAAAAGTGAAAAAGGTCACTAACAACACATTAGTTACCCCCCATATTACTAATACTAGTGACCCACTAATGGGGGAAGGTTTCTGGGTGAAAATGGAGAACTTGATAATGTCTTTTGTGGAACCCATTATGGTGAAATTGTCAAATATTGAGGGTAGGATTACCCATATAGAGGGATTAACTAAGGCAGAACTACCCCCGAACCGGCCAAATGATCTTGTATCTCTCGATCAGTTGCCCGTGGCGAAAGGTAACCCTCCTATTATCCCACAGCCGGACGAAATTTGTGTACAGCAGGCTCCTGTCAGATTGGAAGTCTCCAATACGACGGGACAACAGATATTGGGACCTTCTCCAGCTGTGCAAAACAATCTTCCATCTGTTTTAGGGGTAGATGTTGATGCTAGGGAGACCGTCTTTATTCCGACACCCAGGCTCCCAACCATAAATTTGCCACCAGAAGCTCTACCATATACTGTGGTGCTAGTTAATGTCCCTCCCCTTCCCCTTAATGTTCAAGAGCATTGGTCAAACCTGAGAAATAGAGCCCTATATTTCTTATCAGTTAAATTTGGGTCAAATGGTGCATTATTCTCCAATTTCAAGATGGCCAGAAGAGTTGGTTGGATTCGTTCATCTACCAAAACATTCAGAGGGGATTGTGTGATACTCTCATTCCGGTCACCCCCTCTGGTTAATGATATCTTGGGGAGATGTTATTCTGGCCAACTTCTTACTGACCACGTAAATATTGTCCCACTTGCTTATTTTTACTCTTCTCCATGGCAGGCAGGAAAGGATGTGAGGTTTTCGTCCTTTATTCCCTAACCAGGGGTACCTTGAGGAAGGGAGATTTGCTGTCCCAATTTCTAATCGATATGATATTCTCAGTGGTCTGGATAATAATGATTGACAGCAAACCAGTGTTCCACCTAGCATTTGGATATCTGCATCGACCACTATCCCGCTTCCTGACCCCCTGGTTTCTATTAATGGCGAAATTAGTATAGTTAGCTCATGCCCTGGAACTGATGGTATATTGAATGAGGAGGAAATGCCGGCTGATTGTACCGAAGATATGAGAGGGAATGGTTTATCTCCTCTGAGGACAGATCTTATTTTAGATCCTATTTTGGATCCTTCTATTTGTCCTGTGAGTAACTTTTTGGTTTGTAATATATGTTCTTGGAATATTGCTGGTATTAAATCTAAAATTGATAACCCTTTGTGGCAAAATTTTATATACCAGCAAGAACTTATTTGTTTCCAAGAAACATGGTCAGAGGACCCAGTTCATATCAACGGGTTCATAACACTCCATACTCCAGCAGTGAACTCTGCACATGGCTAAAGGAGGCTTGACAACCTATGTATCCAATAACCTGCTTTTATTAAAGATATTGGAGCCAGTTAAAGATCCCTATTTCCATCTTTTGATCTTGGTTTTCACCACAGCTTCCCCGATTGTTCTTATCAATTTCTATAATAATTTTGCCTTGGAGGACGCCTCAAATATACTCAATAAATTGGCCACATTGGTGGCTCAACAAGAAAAATCTCTTGGACACAATATGATGATCCTCTTATTGGGTGATTTTAACTGTACCCTGTGTCCTATGGCGATTGATAAGCGATGTATCGTGGGACGTGAAGATGGAGTGAATTCCTTACATTTCAATCATTCTCACTTAGGAGATCTTTATAGTGAACTCCTAGGTCATTTTGATCTGGGTTTCCTAAATGAAACTTCTACTAACCCTTTCCCTCTCCTACCAACTTTTAATGGCCGTGGTTGTTCCTCGACCATCGACTTTGCACTTTCCACCATTCGGCATGCTGAAAGGTTCACTAAATTTAGCGTCTCTGATATGGCGCTAAGTGATCACTTTCCCTTGTGCCTAACTATGTCCATCCCCAAGATGACGATTTTAAAAGATCGCGACAGGGACATATTGTGGGAGAATCTGACCATTGGTTGTATCAACGGTTATTCCCTTAAATGGGAGAATGTTGATCAACCTAAAGTATGAACTTCCGTTATAAATAAATGTGCTCCTGAGTTGTCGATTTGTCTATCGGAGGATGCTACCCCTGATAAAATTCTTACTTCTTTTTCCATAATTTGTGATCAAAATAAATCTTCCCTGACGAGGAAATGTAAAAGTAACAGAGCACCGAGGAATGGTTGGTTTAACTCTAGTTGTAGTAGAGCATATTCACATTTAAAGAAAACACTTGCTAACCGCCCCAGGTGTCTAGAGGATATACGCAGAGCAAGGTTAATATATAAATCAGCCCTAAAAGAGAGGAAAGATGAGCTAAGGAAAGAATCTTGGGAAGCGTTGCACCAGGCTTTGGTTGGCAATGACTGTGCAAGGTTCTGGAAAATTATTAGAAATCCCTTTCTTAGCGAAGAGGTCTGCCCCTCTATTGAGATAGCCATATCAGAGGACAAATTGATTGATCACTTTTCCAAAGTGTACGAGGGAGAGGCTATGTTCTATACCCCATGTAAACCTACGGACCACCCTCCCTTGGGCAATATGCAGTTCTCCTTAAAGGAGGTTGAAAAAGCCATATCTATGAGCAAGGGAGGTAAGGCTCCTGGTCCCGATGGCATACCTATAGATGTGTTTAAGACTTTACCGTCTTTGTGGGCTCTTCTTTTGGTCCAGGTGTTAAACGCCAGTTGTAGGACGGACTTACTACCCTCTTGGGTGGAGTCGATAATAGTCCCAATTTTTAAAAAGGGGGATAGACATGACCCGGGTTGTTACAGACCCATTTCCCTTCTAGACTCCTATACAAAAATAGTTGGACATGTAATCCTGGATCGCTTACTTTCATGGGTTGAAAATAATTCTGTCCTATCAGACTTACAATATGGATTTCGTTCTGGTTTAGGCACAGTGGAACAGGGTCTTAATTTATTGATGCTGATTGGGAAGTATACCAGAGCTAAGAGGGAGAATCTGTTTGTGGCTTTTGTTGACCTCTCAGCCGCCTTTGATTGTGTGGTTCACTCTAAATTATGGACACTTTTGGATCAAATTGGGGTTGAAGATAATATAATTTATTTTCTTAAATGTTTTTATAGCGAGGCATTTGCCCACGTTCGCTATGGGTGAAAGGGAGAACGCACGGGAAAAATTCTAATCAGGAGCGGTGTCAGGCAGGGTTGTGTATTGGCACCACTCCTTTTTAATTTATATATTAACGGATTAGAGAAGTCCCTGTGCAATTCAAGTTTTGACCCCCCGTACGTAGCGGGTCGACCAATACCGCTATTAATGTATGCGGATGACGCTGTTTTAATGTCTCGTACTCAAGTGGGTTTGCAGCGTGTGGTGGAGAGTTTCGCCCTCTTCATGAAAGATCTGGGCTTACGAGTTAACATATCCAAAACCTTCATCATGCGCTGTGGCAGACGCCCTAAAATTAAAAAGCCTATAACCATTGAGGGTCAGCAATTACTGTCCACGAAGCAATTTTCTTACCTGGGTATTTTATTTACTGAGAAGGATGTCTGGGGTGAGGCTATATTAGCCAAAAAATTGACAATGAATCATGTAATTGCCGCCCTTAGATCCTTCACGAGGAAATTAGGCACCAGACCCCCTACTGAATTAATCAAGATTTATAAAGCAAAATGCGTCTCCGGCGCATTGTACGGTTGTGGGATTTGGGGATTTGATGATACCTCACAGCTCCAGGTACTTGAAAATTTGTTCCTAAAATTTATACTTGCAGTTCCAAGGAGTTCCTCAAACCATATTTGTCATTCGGAATTGGGACTCCATTTTATATCCGATCTTATCAAGTTGGAACCGATATTACTCTGGCATAGGGTATGGACAAATGAAGAATCTAAACTCAACAGAGACATACTGGCTGACGTTCTTAAACTAGATGGATACTTAAGGATACCGTGGCTGAATTATGTACGTAAATTCCTAAGTGATATTGGCAAATTGGATTATTTTTTAAAACCCCAAACTATGCTTGCTATTTCCCAGAAAGAGTTTAAAAAAGAGGGTTTACTCTTTCTAGAATCCTTAAGAATTACTACAGAGATTTCAAAACCCACTGTTTTAAACCACCAAATAATTTTAACATCTTTTAATATTCAACCCTATCTGATCCATGTCCCGGGCAATTATGATAGATTTTTATTAACCCGTTTAAGGTTGGGACTGTTCCACAGACTGGTAAGCTTCCCATCAGTTAACAATTGGTCTCACGTATTATCGCCCTGTCCGTGTGATGGAAGCTCTCCCCAAAGCACAATACATGTTGTTTTATTCTGTAAATTTTACCATCAAATAAGGTCTGTGCACTTATTACCTTTTCTAAGAGAGCTCGGGCATCGGCCATGTACGATATCCAACGATATCCAACGTTTGGATAATCAACTCTGCGTTGCAATAATTACCCTGTACTTAAAGAAAGTGATCTCTATCAGGAAAAGCATAATTGTATAAATGGTAGTCTTCTCTATTTATTGCGATCAAAGTGTTTCTTAATGGTTATAACATTGTTTATGTACTTTTTAATGAATTGTAAATGTTTTGTTATTTATACACTTTTATGATTGATTTTATACTACAATCGAATAAAGTTCTTTGACTTGACTTGACTTGAGTCCCTTGCTCACTATGCCACTGGATTCAGGCCAGCCTGGCTGATGACGGCTGATTAGCCAGAAACCGGTCCCAGGATGCTTGTTTCCGGTCCAGGGAAGACATGGCTTGGAAGTTCGGGCTGGAATGTTCCCATGAAGCACAGGGTCAGACTGATTTGCATATGGCCATGTCTGAACTGGGCGTGGCGGAGTGAGCTAAGGAATGATGATGGATTAAACCCAGATCAGTTCTCCTGGGGTGAGGGGTTGCAAAGTTCAAAACTCCATCCATCATCCCCTTTGGTTTTGCCTTGATCGCCCTAAGTTGTCAGGGTATGACCAGACATAGGTCCCTTGCTCACTTTGCCACTGGATTCAAGCTAGCCTGGCTGATCAGGGATGATTAGCCAGAAACCAGTCCCAGGATGCTTGTTTCCAGTCCAGGGAAGACATGGCTTGGAAGTTCGGGCTTGACTGTTCCCATGAGGCACAGGGTCAGACTGATTTGCATATGGCCATGTCTGAACTGGGGAGGCAGAATGAGCTAAAGAATGATCATGGATTAAACCCAGACCAGTTGACTGGGGGTGATAGCCTGCAATGTTCAACACTCTGTCCATCATCCCTTTGGTTTTGCTTTGTTCGTCCTAAGTTGGCAGGCTATGCCCAGACGTGGGTCCCTTGCTCACTTTGCCACTGAATTCAAGCTAGCCTGGCTGATGACGGCTGATGAGGCAGAAACCGGTCCCAGGATGCTTGTTTCTGGTCCAGGGAAGACATGGCTTGGCATTTCAGGCTGAAGTGTTCCCATAAGGCATAGGGTCAGAATGATTTGCATATGGCCATGTCTGAACTGGGATGGCGGAGTGAGCTAAAGAATGATGATGGATTGAACACAGATCAGTTGACGGGGGGTGAGTGCTTGCAATGTTTAACACTCCGTCCATCATCCCCTTTGGTTTTGCCTTGTTCGCCCTAAGTTGGCAGGGTATGCCCAGATGTGGGTCCCTTGCTCACTTTGCCACTGGATTCAAGCTTGCCTGGCTGATGACGGCTGATTAGCCAAAAACCAGTCCCAAGATGCTTGTTTCCGGTTCAGTGAAGACATGGCTTGGCAGTTCAGGCTGGAGTGTTCCCATGAGGTCCAGGGTCAGAATGATTTGCATATGGCCATGTCTGAACTGGGGTGGCGGAGTGAGTTAAGAATGATGATGGATTAAACTCATATCAGTTGACTGGGGGTGAGTGCTTGCAATGTTCAACACTCTGTCCATCATCCCCTTTGGTTTTGCTTTGTTCGTCCAAAGTTGGCAGGCTATGCCCACACATGGGACCCTTGCTCACTTTGCCACTGAATTCAAGCTAGCCTGGCTGATGATGGCTGATGAGCCAGAAACCGGTCCCAGGTTGCTTGTTTCCGGTCCAGGGAAGACATGGCTTGGCATTTCAGGCTGAAGTGTTCCCATAAGGCACAGGGTCAGACTGATTTGCATATGGCCATGTCTGAACTGGGGTGGCGGAGTGAGCTAAAGAATGATGATGGATTAAACCCAGATCAGTTGACTGGGGGTGAGGGCTTGCAAAGTTCAAAACTCTGTCCATCATTCCCTTTGGTTTTGCCTTGTTCGCGCTCTGTTGGCAGTGTATGCCCAGAAGTGGGTCCCTTGCTCACTCTGCCACTGGATTCAGGTTAGACTGGCTGATGACGGCTGATTAGCCAGAAACTGGTCCCAGGATGCTTGTTTCCGGTCCAGGGAAGACATGGCTTGGAAGTTCGGGCTGGAATGTTCCCATGAGGCACAGGGTCAGACTGATTTGCATATGGCCATGTCTGAACTGGGCGTGGCGGAGTGAGCTAAGCAATGATGATGGATTAAACCCACATCAGTTGCCTGGTGGTGAGGACTTGCAAAGTTCAAAACTCCGCCCATCATCCCCATTGGTTTTGCCTTGTTCGCCCTAAGTTGTCAGGGTATGCCCAGACGTAGGTACCTTGCTCACTTTGCCACTGGATTTAAGCTAGCCTGGCTGATGAGGGCTGTTTAGCCAGAAACCAGTCCAAGGATGCTTGTTTCCAGTCCAGGGAAGACATGGCTTGTCAGTTCGGGCTGGACTGTTCCCATGAGGCACAGGGTCTGACTGATTTGCATATGGCCATGTCTGAACTGGGGTGGCGGAGTGAGCTAAAACATGATGATGGATTAAACCCAGATCATTTGACTGGGGGAGAGGGCTTGTAAAATTCAAAACTCCGTCCATCATCCCCTTTGGTTTTGCCTTGTTCGCCCTAAGTTGGCAGGGTATGCCCAGACGTGGGTCCCTTGCTCATTTTGCCACTGGATTCAAGGTAGCCTGGCTGATGACGGCTGATTAGCCATAAACTGGTCCCATGATGCTTGTTACCGGTCCAGAGAAGACATGGCTTGGCAGATAGGGCTGGACTGTTACCATGAAGCACAGGGTCAGACTGATTTGCATATGGCCATGTGTGAACTGGGGTGGCGGAGTGAGCTAAAGAATGATCATGGATTGAACCAAGAACAGTTGACTGGGGGTGAGTGCTTGCAATGTTCAACACTCCGTCCATCATCCCCTTTGGTTTTGCTTTGTTCGCCCAAACTTGGCAGGGTATGCCCAGACGTGGGTCCCTTGCTCACTTTGCCACTGAATTCAAGCTAGCCTGGCTGATGATGGCCGATTAGCCAGAAACCGGTCCCAGGATGCTTGTTTCTGGTCCAGTGAAGACATGGCTTGGCAGTCCGGGCTGGATTGTTCCAATGAGGCACAATGTCAGACTGATTTGCATATGGTTATTTCTGAACTGGGGTGGCGGAGTGAGCTAAAGAATGATGATGGATTAAACCCAGATCAGTTGACTTGGTGTGAGTGCTTGCAATGTTCAACAATCCGTCCATCATCCCCTTTGGTTTTGCTTTGTTCGCCCTATGTTGGCAGTGTTTGCCCAGAAGTTAGTCCCTTGCTCACTTTGCCACTGGATTCAGGCTAGCCTGGCTGATGACGGCTGATTAGCCAGAAACCGGTCCCAGGATGCGTGTTTCCGGTCCAGGGAAGACATGGCTTGGAAGTTCGGGCTGGAATGTTCCCATGAGGCACAGGGTCAGACTGATTTGCATATAGCCATTTCTGAACTGGGGTGGCAGAGTGAGCTAAAGAATGATGATGCATTAAACCCAGATCAGTTGACTGTTGGTGAGTGCATGCAATGTTCAACACTTCATCCATCATCCACTTTGAATTTTCTTTCTTTGCCCTAAGTTGGCAGGGTATGCCCAGACCTGGGTCCCTTGCTAACTTTGCAACTGGATTCAAGCTAGCCTGGCTGATGACGGCCGATTAGCCAGAAACTGGTCCCATGTTGCTTGTTTCCAGCCCAGGGAAGACATGGCTTGGCAGTTCGGGCTGGACTGTTCCCATGAGTTACAGGATCAGACTGATTTGCATATGGCCATGTGTGAACTGGGGTGGCGGAGTGAGCTAAAGAATGATGATGGATTAAACCCAGATCAGTTGACTGGGGTGAGTGCTTGCAATATTCAACACTCCGTCCATCATCCCCTTTGGTTATGCTTTGCTCGCCCTAAGTTGGCAGGGTATGCCCAGACGTGGGTCCCTTGCTCACTTTGCCACTGGATTCAAGCTAGCTTGGCTGATGACGGCTGATGAGACAGAAACCAGGCCCAGAATGCTTGTTTCCGGTCCAAGGAAGACATGGCTTGGCATTTCAGGCTGAAGTGTTCCCATGAGGCACATGGTCCGACTGATTTGCATATGGCCATGTCTGAACTGGGTTGGCGGAGTGACCTAAAGAATGATGATGGATTAAACCCAGATCAGTTGACTGGGGGTGAGTGCTTGCAATGTTCAACACTAGGTCCATCATCCCCTTTGGTTTTGCTTTGTTCGCGCTCTGTTGGCAGTGTATGCCCAGAAGTGGGTCCCTTGCTCACTCTGCCACTGGATTCAGGCTAGACTGGCTGATGACGGCTGATTAGCCAGAAACCGGTCCCAGGATGCTTGTTTCCGGTCCAGGGAAGACATGGCTTGGAAGTTCGGGCTGGAATGTTCCCATGAGGCACAGGGTCAGACTGATTTGCATATGGCCATGTCTGAACTGGGCGTGGCAGAGTGAGCTAAGCAATGATGATGGATTAAACCCACATCAGTTGCCTGGGGGTGAGGGCTTGCAAAGTTCAAAACTCCGTCCATCATCCCCTTTGGTTTTGCATTGTTCGCCCTAAGTTGTCAGGGTATGCCCAGACGTAGGTACCTTGCTCACTTTGCCACTGGATTTAAGCTAGCCTGGCTGATGAGGGCTGTTTAGCCAGAAACCAGTCCCACGATGCTTGTTTCCAGTCCAGCGAAGACATTGCTTGGCAGTTCGGGCTGGACTGTTCCCATGAGGCACAGGGTCAGACTGATTTGCATATGGCCATGTCTGAACTGGGGTGGCGGAGTGAGCTAAAACATGATGATGGATTAAACCCAGATCATTTGACTGGGGGAGAGGGCTTGTAAAATTCAAAACTCCATCCATCATCCCCTTTGGTTTTGCCTTGTTCGCCCTAAGTTGGCAGGGTATGCCCAGACGTGGGTCCCTTGCTCACTTTGCCACTGGATTCAAGCTAGCCTGTCTGATGACGGCTAATTAGCCATAAACCGGTCCCATGATGCTTGTTACCGGTCCAGAGAAGACATGGCTTGGCAGATAGGGCTGGATTGTTACCATGAGGCACAGGGTCAGACTGATTTGGATATGGCCATGTCTGAACTTTGGTTGCGGAGTGAGCTAAAGAATGATGATGGATTGAACCAAGAACAGTTGACTGGGGGTGAGTGCTTGCAATGTTCAACACTCCGTCCATCATCCCCTTTGGTTTTGCTTTGTTCGCCCTAACTTGGCAGGGTATGCCCAGACGTGGGTCCCTTGCTCAGTTTGCCACTGAATTCCAGCTAGCCTGGCTGACGATGGCCGATTAGCCAGAAACCGGTCCCAGGATGCTTGTTTCTGGTCCAGTGAAGACATGGCTTGGCAGTCCGGGCTGGATTGTTCCAATGAGGCACAGTGTCAGACTGATTTGCATATGGCTATTTCTGAACTGGGATGGCGGAGTGAGCTAAAGAATGCTGATGGATTAAACCCAGATCAGTTGACTTGGTGTGAGTGCTTGCAATGTTCAACTATCCGTCCATCATCCCCTTTGGTTTTGCTTTGTTCGCCCTATGTTGGCAGTGTATGCCCAGAAGTGAGTCCCTTGCTCACTTTTCCACTGGATTCAGGCTAGCCTGGCTGATGACGGCTGATTAGCCAGAAACCGGTCCCAGGATGCTTGTTTCCGGTCCAGGAAAGACATGGCTTGGCAGTTCGGGCTGGACTGTTCCCATGAGGCACAGGGTCAGACTGATTTGCATATGGCCATGTCTGAACTGGGGAGGCAGAATGAGCTAAAGAATGATGATGGATTAAACCCAGAACAGTTGACTGGGGGTGAGTGCTTGCAATGTTCAACACTCTGTCCATCATCCCCTTTGGTTTTGCTTTGTTCGTCCTAAGTTGGCAAGCTATGCCCAGACGTGGGTCCCTTGCTCACTTTGCCACTGAATTCATGCTAGCCTGGCTAATGACTGTTGATGAGCCAGAAACCGGTCCCAGGATGCTTGTTTCCGGTCCAGGGAAGACATTGCTTGGCATTTCAGGCTGAAGTGTTCCCATAAGGCACAGGGTCAGACTGATTTGCATATGGCCATGTCTGAACTGGGGTGGCGGAGTGAGCTAAAGAATGATGATGGATTAAACCCAGAACAGTTGACTGGGCGTGAGTGCTTGCAATGTTCAACACTCCGTCCATCATCCCCTTTGGTTTTGCCTTGTTCGCCCTAGGTTGGCAGGGTATGCCCAGACGTGGGTCCCTTGCTCACTTTGCCACTGGATTCAAGCTAGCCTGGCAGATGACAGCTGATTAGCCATAAACCGGTCCCAAGATGCTGTGTTTCTGGTCCAGGAAAGACATGGCAAGGCAGTTCGGACTGGACTGTTCCCATGAGGTACAGGGTCAGACTGATTTGCATATGGCCACGTCTGAACTGGGGTGGCGTAATGAGCTAAAGAATGATGATGGATTAAACCCAGATCAGTTGACTGGGGGTGAGTGCTTGCAATGTTCAACACTCCTCCCATCATCCCCTTTGGTTTTGCCTTGTTCGCCCTAAGTTGGCAGGGTATGCCCAGACATGGGTCCCTTGCTCATTGGCCACTGGATTCATGCTTGGCTGGCTGATGACGGCTGATGAGCCAGAAACCGGTCCCAAGATGCTTGTTTACGGTCCAGCGACGACATGGCTTGGCAGTTCGGGCTGGAGTGATCCCATGAGGCACAGGGTCAGACTGATTTGCATATGGCCATGTCTGAACTGGGGTGGCGGAGTGAGCTAAAGGATAATGATGGATTAAACCCAGATCAGTTGACTGGGGGTGAGGGCTTGCAAGGTTCAAAACTCCGTCCATTATCCCCTTTGGTTTTGCCTTGTTCGCCCTAAGTTGTCAGGGTATGCCCAGAAATGGATCCCTTGCTCACTTTGCCACTGGATTCAAGCTAGCCTGGCTGATAATGGCTGATTAGCCAGAGACAAGTCCCTGGATGCTTCGTTCCGGTCCAGGGAAGACATGGCTTGGCAGTTCAGGCTAGACTGTTTCCATGAGGCACAGGGTCAGACTGATTTGCATATGGCTATTTCTGAACTGGGGTGGCGGAGTGAGCTAAAGAATGATGATGGATTAAACCCTGATCAGTTGACTTGGCGTGAGTGCTTGCAATGTTCAACAATCCATCCATCATCCCCTTTGGTTTTGCTTTGTTCGCCCTAAGTTGGCATGGTATGCCCAGACGTGGGTCCCTTGCTCACTTTGCCACTGGATTCAAGCTAGCCTGGCTGAGCACGGCTGATTAGCCAGAAACCGGTCCCAGGATGCTTATTTCCGGTCCCGGGAAGACATGGCTTGACAGTTCGGGCTGGACTGTTCCCATGAGGAACAGGGTCAGACTGATTTGCATATGGCCATATCTGAACTGGGGTGGCAGAGTGAGCTAAAGAATGATGATGCATTAAACCCAGATCAGTTGACTGGGGGTGAGTGCTTGCAATGTTCAACACTTCATCCATCATCCAATTAGATTTTTCTTTATTCGCCCTAAGTTGGCAGGGTATGCCCAGATGTGGGTCCCTTGCAATCTTTGCAACTGGATTCAAGCTAGCCTGGCTGATGACGGCTGAGACAGAAACTGGTCCCAGAATGCTTGTTTCCGGTCCAGGGAAGACATGGCTTGGCATTTCATGTTGAAGTGTTCCCATGAGGCACAAGGTCAGACTGATTTTCATATGGCCATGTCTGAACTGCGGTGGCAGAGTGAGCTAAACAATGATGATGGATTAAACCCACATCAGTTGACTGAGGGTGAGTGCTTGCAATGTTCAACACTAGGTCCATCATCCCCTTTGGTTTTGCTTTGTTCGGTCTATGTTGGCTGTGTATGCCCAGATGTGGGTCCCTTGCACACTTTACCGCTGGATTCAGGCTAGCCTGGTTGATGACGGCTGATTAGCCAGAAACCGGTCCCAGGATGCTTGTTCCGGTCTAGGGAAGACATGGCTTGGAAGTTCGGGCTGGAATGTTTCCATGAGGCACAGGGTCAGACTGATTTGCATATGGCCATGTCTGAACTGGGCGTGGCGGAGTGAGCTAAGGAGTGATGATGGATTAAACCCAGATCAGTTGCCTGGGGGTGAGGGCTTACAAAGTTCAAAACTCCGTCCATCATCCCCTTTGGTTTTGCCTTGTTCGCCCTAAGTTGTCAGGGTATGCCCAGACGTGGGTCCCTTGCTCACTTTGCCACTAGATTCAAGCTAGCCTGGATGATGAGGCCTGAGTAGCCAGAAACCAGTCCCAGGATGCTTGTTTCCAGTCCAGGGAAGACATGGCTTGGCAGTTCGGGCTGGACTGTTCCCATGAGGCACAAGGTCAGACTGATTTGCATATTGCCATGTCTGAACTGGGGTGGCGGAGTGAGCTAAAGCATGATGATGGATTAAACCCAGATCGTTGCCTGGGGGTGAGGGCTTACAAAGTTCAAAACTCCGTCCATCATCCCCTTTGGTTTTGCCTTGTTCGCCCTAAGTTGTCAGGGTATGCCCATACATGGGTCCCTTGCTCACTTTGCCGCTGGATTCAAGCTAGCCTGGCTGATGACGGCTGATTAGCCAGAAACCGGTCCCAGGATGCTTGTTTCCGGTCCAAGGAAGACATGGTTTGGCAGTTCGGGCTGGACTGTTACCATGAGGCACAGGGTCAGGCTGATTTGCATATGGCCATGTCTCAACTAGGGTGGCGGAGTGATCTAAAGAATGATGATGGATTGAACCCAGATCAGTTGACTGAGGGTGAGTGCTTGCAATGTTTAACACTCCGTCCATCATCCCCTTTGGTTTTGCCTTGTTTTCCCTAACTTGGCAGGGTATGCCCAGACGTGGGTCCCTTGCTCACTTTGCCACTGGATTCAAGCTTGCCTGGCTGATGACGGATGATGAGCCAAAAACCAGTCCCAAGATGCTTGTTTCCGGTTCAGGGAAGACATGGCTTGGCAGTTCAGGCTGGAGTGTTCCCATGAGGCACAGGGACAGACTGATATGCATATGGCCATGTCTGAACTGGGGTGGCAGAATGAGCTAAAGAATGATGATGGATTAAACCCAGAACAGTTGACTGGGGGTGAGTGCTTGCAATGTTCAACACTCCGTCTATCATCCCCTTTGGTTTTGCTTTGTTTACCCTAAGTTGGCAGGGAATGCCCAGACGTGGGTCCCTTGCTCACTTTGCCACTGAATTCAAGCTAGCCTGGCTGATGATGGCCGATTAGCCAGAAACGGTCCCAGGTTGCTTGTTTCCGTTCCAGGGAAGACATGGCTTGGCATTTCGGGTTGGAGTGTTCCCATGAGGCACGGGGTCAGACTGATTTGAATGTGGCCATGTCTGAACTTGGGTGGAGGAGTGAGCTAAAGAATGATGATGATTAAACCCAGATCAGTTGACTGGGGGTGAGGGCTTGCAAAGTTCAACACTCTGTCCATCATCCCCTTTGGTTTTGCCTTGTTCGCCCTAAGTTGGCAGGGTATGCCCAGACGTGCGTCTCTTGCTCACTTTGCCACTGGATTCAAGCTAGCCTGGCTGGTGACGGCTATTAGCCAGAAACCGGTCCCAGGTTGCTTGTTTCCAGTCCATTGAAGACATGGCTTGGCATTTCGGGCTGGAGTGTTCCCATGCAGCACAGGGTCAGACTGATTTGCAGATGGCCATGTTTGAACTGGGGTGGCGGAGTGAGCTAAAGAATGAAGATGGATTAAACCCAGGTCAGTTGAATGGGGGTGAGTAATTGCATTGTTCAACACTCCGTCCATCATCCCCTTTGGTTTTGCCTTGTTCACCCCAAGTTAGCAGGGTATGCCCAGACGTGGGTCCCTTGCTCAGTTTGCCACTGGAATGAAGCTAGCCTGTCTGATGACGGCTGATGAGCCAGAAACCGGTCCCAGGATGCTTGTTTCCGGTCCAGGCAAGGCATGGCTTGGCATTTCAGGCTGAAGTGTTCCCATGAGGCACAGGGTCAGACTGATTTGCATATGGCCATGTCTGAACTGGGGAGGCAGAATGAGCTAAAGAATGATCATGGATTAAACCCAGAACAGTTGACTGGGGGTGATAGCCTGCAATGTTCAACACTCTGTCCATCATCCCCTTTGGTTTTGCCTTGTTCGCCCTAAGTTGGCAGGGTATGCCCAGATGTGGGTCCCTTGCTCACTTTGCCACTGGATTCAAGCTTGCCTGGCTGATGACGGCTGATGAGCCAAAAACCAGTCCCAAGATGCTTGTTTCTGGTTCAGTGAAGACATGGCTTGGCAGTTCAGGCTGGAGTGTTCTCATGAGGTCCAGGGTCAGAATGATTTGCATATGGCCATGTCTGAACTGGGGTGGCGGAGTGAGTTAAGAATGATGATGGATTAAACTCATATCAGTTGACTGGGGGTGAGTGCTTGCAATGTTCAACACTCTTTCCATCATCCCCTTTGGTTTTGCTTTGTTCGTCCAAAGTTTGCAGGCTATGCCCAGACATGGGACCCTTGCTCTCTTTGCCACTGAATTCAAGCTAGCCTGGCTGATGACGGCTGATGAGCCAGAAACCAGTCCCAGGTTGCTTGTTTCCGGTCCAGGGAAGACATGGCTTGGCATTTCAGGCTGAAGTGTTCCCATAAGGCACAGGGTCAGACTGATTTGCATATGGCCATGTCTGAACTGGGGTGGCGGAGTGAGTTAAGAATGATGATGGATTAAACCCAGATCAGTTGACTGGGGGTGAGGGCTTGCAAAGTTCAAAACTCTGTCCATCATCCACTTTGATTTTTCTTTCTTTGCCCTAAGTTGGCAGGGTATGTCCAGACCTGGGTCCCTTGCTAACTTTGCAACTGGATTCAAGCTAGCCTGGCTGATGACGGCCGATTAGCCAGAATCTGGTCCCAGGTAGCTTGGCTAATGACAGCTGATGAGACAGAAACCAGGCCCAGAATGCTTGTTTCCGGTCCAGGGAAGACATGGCTTGGCATTTCAGGCTGAAGTGTTCCCATGAGGCACATGGTCAGACTGATTTGCATATGACCATGTCTGAACTGGGGTGGCGGAGTGAGCTAAAACATGATGATGGATTAAACCCAGATCATTTGACTGGGGGAGAGGGCTTGTAAAATTCAAAACTCCGTCCATCATCCCCTTTGGTTTTGCCTTGTTTGCCCTAAGTTGGAAGGGTATGCCCAGACGTGGGTCCCTTGCTCATTTTGCCACTGGATTCAAGCTAGCCTGGCTGATGACGACTGATTAGCCATAAACCGGTCCCATGATGCTTGTTACCGGTCCAGAGAAGACATGGCTTGGCAGATAGGGCTGGACTGTTACCATGAGGCACAGGGTCAGACTGATTTGCATATGGCCATGTGTGAACTGGGGTGGCGGAGTGAGCTAAAGAATGATGATGGATTGAACCAAGAACAGTTGACTGGGGGTGAGTGCTTGCAATGTTCAACACTCCGTCCATCATCCCCTTTGGTTTTGCTTTGTTCGCCCTAACTTGGCAGGGTATGCCCAGACGTGGGTCCCTTGCTCACTTTGCCACTGAATTCAAGCTAGCCTGGCTGACGATGGCCGATTAACCAGAAACCGGTCCCAGGATGCTTGTTTCTGGTCCAGTGAAGACATGGCTTGGCAGTTCGGGCTGGAATGTTCCCATGAGGCACAGGGTCAGACTGATTTGCATATGGCTATTTCTGAACTGGGGTGGCTGAGTGAGCTAAAGAATGATGATAGATTAAACCCAGATCAGTTGACTTGGTGTGAGTGCTTGCAATGTTCAACAATCCGTCCATCATCCCCTTTGGTTTTGCTTTGTTCGCCCTATGTTGGCAGTGTATGCCCAGAAGTGAGTCCCTTGCTCACTTTGCCACTGGATTCAGGCTAGCCTGGCTGATGACGGCTGATTAGCCAGAAACCGGTCCCAGGATGCGTGTTTCCGGTCCAGGGAAGACATGGCTTGGAAGTTCGGGCTGGAATGTTCCCATGAGGTACAGGGTCAGACTGATTTGCATATAGCCATATCTGAACTGGGGTGGCAGAGTGAGCTAAAGAATGATGATGCATTAAATCCAGATCAGTTGACTGTTGGTGAGTGCATGCAATGTTCAACACTTCATCCATCATCCACTTTGATTTTTCTTTCTTTGCCCTAAGTTGGCAGGGTATGCCCAGACCTGGGTCCCTTGCTAACTTTGCAACTGGATTCAAGCTAGCCTGGCTGATGACGGCCGATTAGCCAGAAACTGGTCCCAGGTTGCTTGTTTCCAGGCCAGGGAAGACATGGCTTGGCAGTTCGGGCTGGACTGTTCCCATGAGGTACAGGGTCAGACTGATTTGCATATGGCCATGTGTGAACTGGGGTGGCGGAGTGAGCTAAAGAATGATGATGGATTAAACCCAGATCAGTTGACTGGGGTGAGTGCTTGCAATATTCAACACTCCGTCCATCATCCCCTTTGGTTATGCTTTGCTCGCCCTAAGTTGGCAGGGTATGCCCAGACCTGGGTCCCTTGCTCACTTTGCCACTGGATTCAAGCTAGCTTGGCTGATGACGGCTGATGAGACAGAAACCAGGCCCAGAATGCTTGTTTCCGGTCCAGGGAAGACATGGCTTTGCATTTCAGGCTGAAGTGTTCCCATGAGGCACATGGTCAGACTGATTTGCATATGGCCATGTCTGAACTGGGTTGGCGGAGTGAGCTAAAGAATGATGATGGATTAAACCCAGATCAGTTGACTGGGGGTGAGTGCTTGCAATGTTCAACACTAGGTCCATCATCCCCTTTGGTTTTGCTTTGTTCGCGCTCTGTTGGCAGTGTATGCCCAGAAGTGGGTCCCTTGCTCACTCTGCCACTGGATTCTGGCTAGACTGGCTGATGACGGCTGATTAGCCAGAAACCGGTCCCAGGATGCTTGTTTCTGGTCCAGGGAAGACATGGCTTAGAAGTTCGGGCTGGAATGTTCCCATGAGGCACAGGGTCAGACTGATTTGCATATGGCCATGTCTGAACTGGGCGTGGCAGAGTGAGCTAAGCAATGATGATGGATTAAACCCACATCAGTTGCCTGGGGGTGAGGGCTTGCAAAGTTCAAAACTCCGTCCATCATCCCCTTTGGTTTTGCCTTGTTCGCCCTAAGTTGTCAGGGTATACCCAGACGTAGGTACCTCGCTCACTTTGCCACTGGATTTAAGCTAGCCTGGCTGATGAGGGCTGCTTAGCCAGAAACCAGTCCCAGGATGCTTGTTTCCAGTCCAGGGAAGACATGGCTTGACAGTTCGGGCTGGACTGTTCCCATGAGGCACAGGGTCAGACTGATTTGCATATGGCCATGTCTGAACTGGGGTGGCGGAGTGAGCTAAAAGAATGATGATGGATTAAACCCAGATCAGTTGACTGGGGTGAGTGCTTGCAATGTTCAACACTCCGTCCATCATCCCCTTTAGTTTTGCTTTGCTCGCCCTAAGTTGGCAGGGTATGCCCAGACGTGGGTCCCTTGCTCACTTTGCCACTGGATTCAAGCTAGCCTGGCTGATGATGGCTGATGAGACTGAAACCAGGCCCAGGATGCTTGTTTCCAGTCCAGGGAAGACATGGCTTGGCATTTCAGGCTGAAGTGTTCCCATGAGGCAAAGGGTCAGACTGAGTTGCATAGGGCCATGTCTGAACTGGGATGGCGGAGTGAGCTAAAGAATGATGATGGATTAAACCCAGATCAGTTGACTGGGGGTGAGTGCTTGCAATGTTCAACACTAGATCCATCATCCCCTTTGGTTTTGCTTTGTTCGCGCTATGTTGGCATTGTATGCCCAGAAGTGGGTCCCTTGCTCACTTTGCCACTGGATTCAGGCTAGCCTGGCTGATGATGGCTGATTAGCCAGAAACCGGTCCCAGGATGCTTGTTTCCAGTCCAGGGAAGACATGGCTTGGAAGTTCGGGCTGGAATATTCCCATGTGGCACAGGGTCAGACTGATTTGCATATGGCCATGTCTGATCTGGGCGTGGCGGAGTGAGCTAAGGAATGATGATGGATTAAACCCAGATCAGTTGCCTGGGGGTGAGGGCTTGCAATGTTCAACAATCCTTCCATCATCCCCTTTGGTTTTGCTTTGTTCGCCCTATGTTGGCAGTGTATGCCCAGAAGTGAGTCCCTTGCTCACTTTGCCACTGGATTCAGGCTAGCCTGGCTGATGACGGCTGATTAGCCAGAAACCGGTCCCAGGATGCGTGTTTCCGGTCCAGGGAAGACATGGCTTGGAAGTTCGGGCTGGAATGTTCCCATGAGGCACAGGGTCAGACTGATTTGCATATAGCCATATCTGAACTGGGGTGGCAGAGTGAGCTAAAGAATGATGATGCATTAAATCCAGATCAGTTGACTGTTGGTGAGTGCATGCAATGTTCAACACTTCATCCATCATCCACTTTGATTTTTCTTTCTTTGCCCTAAGTTGGCAGGGTATGCCCAGACCTGGGTCCCTTGCTAACTTTGCAACTGGATTCAAGCTAGCCTGGCTGATGACGGCCGATTAGCCAGAAACTGGTCCCAGTTTGCTTGTTTCCAGGACAGGGAAGACATGGCTTGGCAGTTCGGGCTGGACTGTTCCCATGAGGTACAGGGTCAGACTGATTTGCATATGGCCATGTGTGAACTGGGGTGGCGGAGTGAGCTAAAGAATGATGATGGATTAAACCCAGATCAGTTGACTGGGGTGAGTGCTTGCAATATTCAACACTCCGTCCATCATCCCCTTTGGTTATGCTTTGCTCGCCCTAAGTTGGCAGGGTATGCCCAGACGTGGGTCCCTTGCTCACTTTGCCACTGGATTCAATCTAGCTTGGCTGATGACGGCTGATGAGACAGAAACCAGGCCCAGAAGGCTTGTTTCCGGTCCAGGGAAGACATGGCTTTGCATTTCAGGCTGAAGTATTCCCATGAGGCACATGGTCAGACTGATTTGCATATGGCCATGTCTGAACTGGGTTGGCGGAGTGAGCTAAAGAATGATGATGGATTAAACCCAGATCAGTTGACTGGGGGTGAGTGCTTGCAATGACCAACACTAGGTCCATCATCCCCTTTGGTTTTGCTTTGTTCGCGCTCTGTTGGCAGTGTATGCCCAGAAGTGGGTCCCTTGCTCACTCTGCCACTGGATTCAGGCTAGACTGGCTGATGACGGCTGGTTTGCCAGAAACCGGTCCCAGGATGCTTGTTTCTGGTCCAGGGAAGACATGGCTTGGAAGTTCGGGCTGGAATGTTCCCATGAGGCACAGGGTCAGACTGATTTGCATATGGCCATGTCTGAACTGGGCGTGGCAGAGTGAGCTAAGCAATGATGATGGATTAAACCCACATCAGTTGCCTGGGGGTGAGTGCTTGCAATATTCAACACTCCGTCCATCATCCCCTTTGGTTATGCTTTGCTCGCCCTAAGTTGGCAGGGTTTGCCCAGACGTGGGTCCCTTGCTCACTTTGCCACTGGATTCAAGCTAGCTTGGCTGATGACGGCTGATGAGACAGAAACCAGGCCCAGAATGCTTGTTTCCGGTCCAGGGAAGACATGGCTTTGCATTTCAGGCTGAAGTGTTCCCATGAGGCACATGGTCAGACTGATTTGCATATGGCCATGTCTGAACTGGGCGTGGCAGAGTGAGCTAAGCAATGATGATGGATTAAACCCACATCAGTTGCCTGGGGGTGAGGGCTTGCAAAGTTCAAAACTCCGTCCATCATCCCCTTTGGTTTTGCCTTGTTCGCCCTAAGTTGTCAGGGTATACCCAGACGTAGGTACCTTGCTCACTTTGCCACTGGATTTAAGCTAGCCTGGCTGATGAGGGCTGCTTAGCCAGAAACCAGTCCCAGGATGCTTGTTTCCAGTCCAGGGAAGACATGGCTTGGCAGTTCGGGCTGGACTGTTCCCATGAGGCACAGGGTCAGACTGATTTGCATATGGCCATGTCTGAACTGGGGTGGCGGAGTGAGCTAAAAGAATGATGATGGATTAAACCCAGATCAGTTGACTGGGGTGAGTGCTTGCAATGTTCAACACTCCGTCCATCATCCCCTTTGGTTTTGCTTTGCTCGCCCTAAGTTGGCAGGGTATGCCCAGACGTGGGTCCCCTGCTCACTTTGCCAC
The DNA here is from genome assembly GCF_964204655.1 of Triturus cristatus. NCBI lineage: Eukaryota > Metazoa > Chordata > Amphibia > Caudata > Salamandridae > Triturus > Triturus cristatus. The sequence continues at coordinate 1,031,964,805 of NC_140579.1, read as the reverse complement.
TGGATTCAAGCTAGCCTGGCTGATGACGGCTGATGAGACTGAAACCAGGCCCAGGATGCTTGTTTCCAGTCCAGGGAAGACATGGCTTGGCATTTCAGGCTGAAGTGTTCCCATGAGGCAAAGGGTCAGACTGAGTTGCATAGGGCCATGTCTGAACTGGGATGGCGGAGTGAGCTAAAGAATGATGATGGATTAAACCCAGATCAGTTGACTGGGGGTGAGTGCTTGCAATGTTCAACACTAGATCCATCATCCCCTTTGGTTTTGCTTTGTTCGCGCTATGTTGGCAGTGTATGCCCAGAAGTGGGTCCCTTGCTCACTTTGCCACTGGATTCAGGCTAGCCTGGCTGATGATGGCTGATTAGCCAGAAACCGGTCCCAGGATGCTTGTTTCCGGTCCAGGGAAGACATGGCTTGGAAGTTCGGGCTGGAATATTCCCGTGTGGCACAGGGTCAGACTGATTTGCATATGGCCATGTCTGAACTGGGCGTGGCGGAGTGAGCTAAGGAATGATGATGGATTAAACCCAGATCAGTTGCCTGGAGGGTGAGGGCTTGCAATGTTCAACAATCCGTCCATCATCCCCTTTGGTTTTGCTTTGTTCGCCCTATGTTGGCAGTGTATGCCCAGAAGTGAGTCCCTTGCTCACTTTGCCACTGGATTCAGGCTAGCCTGGCTGATGACGGCTGATTAGCCAGAAACCGGTCCCAGGATGCGTGTTTCCGGTCCAGGGAAGACATGGCTTGGAATTTCGGGCTGGAATATTCCCATGAGGCACAGGGTCAGACTGATTTGCATATAGCCATATCTGAACTGGGGTGGCAGAGTGAGCTAAAGAATGATGATGCATTAAATCCAGATCAGTTGACTGTTGGTGAGTGCATGCAATGTTCAACACTTCATCCATCATCCACTTTGATTTTTCTTTCTTTGCCCTAAGTTGGCAGGGTATGCCCAGACCTGGGTCCCTTGCTAACTTTGCAACTGGATTCAAGCTAGCCTGGCTGATGACGGCCGATTAGCCAGAAACTGGTTCCAGTTTGCTTGTTTCCAGGCCAGGGAAGACATGGCTTGGCAGTTCGGGCTGGACTGTTCCCATGAGGTACAGGGTCAGACTGATTTGCATATGGCCATGTGTGAACTGGGGTGGCGGAGTGAGCTAAAGAATGATGATGGATTAAACCAAGATCAGTTGACTGGGGTGAGTGCTTGCAATATTCAACACTCCGTCCATCATCCCCTTTGGTTATGCTTTGCTCGCCCTAAGTTGGCAGGGTATGCCCAGACGTGGGTCCCTTGCTCACTTTGCCACTGGATTCAAGCTAGCTTGGCTGATGACGGCTGATGAGACAGTAACCAGGCCCAGAAGGCTTGTTTCCAGTCCAGGGAAGACATGGCTTTGCATTTCAGGCTGAAGTGTTCCCATGAGGCACATGGTCAGACTGATTTGCATATGGCCATGTCTGAACTGGGTTGGACGGAGTGAGCTAAAGAATGATGATGGATTAAACCCAGATCAGTTGACTGGGGGTGAGTGTTGCAATGTTCAACACTAGATCCATCATCCCCTTTGGTTTTGCTTTGTTCGCGCTATGTTGGCAGTGTATGCCCAGAAGTGGGTCCCTTGCTCACTTTGCCACTGGATTCAGGCTAGCCTGGCTGATGATGGCTGATTAGCCAGAAACCGGTCCCAGGATGCTTGTTTCCGGTCCAGGGAAGACATGGCTTGGAAGTTCGGGCTGGAATATTCCCATGTGGCACAGGGTCAGACTGATTTGCATATGGCCATGTCTGAACTGGGCGCGGCGGAGTGAGCTAAGGAATGATGATGGATTAAACCCAGATCAGTTGCCTGGGGGTGAGGGCTTGCAAAGTTCAAAACTCCGTCCATCATCCCCTTTGGTTTTGCCTTGTTCACCCTAAGTTGTCAGGGTATGCCCAGACGTGGGTCTCTTGCTCACTTTGCCACTGGTTTTAAGCTAGCCTGGCTGATGAGGGCTGATTAGCCAGAATCCAGTCCCAGGATGCTTGTTTCCAGTCCAGCGAAGACATTGCTTGGCAGTTCGGGCTGGACTATTCCCATGAGGCACAGGGTCAGACTGATTTGCATATGGCCATGTCTGAACTGGGGTGGCGGAGTGAGCTAAAACATGATGATGGATTAAACCCAGATCATTTGACTGGGGGAGAGGGCTTGTAAAATTCAAAACTCCGTCCATCATCCCCTTTGGTTTTGCCTTGTTCGCCCTAAGTTGGCAGGGTATGCCCAGACGTGGGTCCCTTGCTCACTTTGCCACTGGATTCAAGCTAGCCTGGCTGATGACGGCTGATTAGCCATAAACCGGTCCCATGATGCTTGTTACCGGTCCAGAGAAGACATGGCTTGGCAGATGGGGCTGGACTGTTACCATGAGCACAGGGTCAGACTGATTTGCATATGGCCATGTCTGAACTTTGGTGGCGGAGTGAGCTAAAGAATGATGATGGATTGAACCAAGAACAGTTAACTGGGGGTGAGTGCTTGCAATGTTCATCACTCCGTCCATCATCCTCTTTGGTTTTGCTTTGTTCGCCCTAACTTGGCAGGGTATGCCCAGACGTGGGTCCCTTGCTCACTTTGCCACTGAATTCAAGCTAGCCTGGCTCACGATGGCCGATTAGCCAGAAACCGGTCCCAGGATGCTTGTTTCTGGTCCAGTGAAGACATGGCTTGGCAGTCCGGGCTGGATTGTTCCAATGAGGCACAGTGTCAGACTGATTTGCATATGGCTATTTCTGAACTGGGGTGGCGGAGTGAGCTAAAGAATGATGATGGATTAAACCCAGATCAGTTGACTTGGTGTGAGTGCTTGCAATGTTCAACTATTCGTCCATTATCCCCTTTGGTTTTGCTTTGTTCGCCCTATGTTGGCAGTGTATGCCCAGAAGTGAGTCCCTTGCTCACTTTGCCACTGGATTCAGGCTAGCCTGGCTGATGACGGCTGATTAGCCAGAAACCGGTCCCAGGATGCTTGTTTCCGGTCCAGGAAAGACATGGCTTGGCAGTTCGGGCTGGACTGTTCCCATGAGGCACAGGGTCAGACTGATTTGCATATGGCCATGTCTGAACTGGGAAAGCAGAATGAGCTAAAGAATGATGATGGATTAAACCCAGAACAGTTGACTGGGGGTTAGTGCTTGCAATGTTCAACTCTCTGTCCATCATCCCCTTTGGTTTTGCTTTGTTCGTCCTAAGTTGGCAAGCTATGCCCAGACGTGGGTCCCTTGCTCACTTTGCCACTGAATTCATGCTAGCCTGGCTAATGACGGTTGATGAGCCAGAAACCGGTCCCAGGATGCTTGTTTCCGGTCCAGGGAAGACATGGCTTGGCATTTCAGGCTGAAGTGTTGCCATAAGGCACAGGGTCAGACTGATTTGCATATGGCCATGTCTGAACTGGGGTGGCGGAATGAGCTAAAGAATGATGATGGATTAAACCCAGAACAGTTGACTGGGGGTGAGTGCTTGCAATGATCAACACTCCGTCCATCATCCCCTTTGGTTTTGCCTTGTTCGCCCTAGGTTGGCAGGGTATGCCCAGACGTGGGTCCCTTGCTCACTTTGCCACTGGATTCAACCTAGCCTGGCAGATGACGGCTGATTAGCCATAAACCGGTCCCAAGATGCTGTTTTTCCGGTCTAGGGAAGACATGGCTTGGCAGTTCGGACTGGACTGTTCCCATGAGGTACAGGGTCAGACTGATTTGCATATGGCCACGTCTGAACTGGGGTGGCGTAATGAGCTAAAGAATGATGATGGATTAAACCCAGATCAGTTGACTGGGGGTGAGGGTTTGCAAGGTTCAAAACTCCGTCCATCATCCCCTTTGGTTTTGCCTTGTTCGCCCTAAGTTGTCAGGGTATGCCCAGACATGGATCCTTTGCTCACTTTGCCACTGGATTCAAGCTAGCCTGGCTGATGACGGCTGATTAGCCAGAAACCGGTCCCAGGATGCTTGTTTCCGGTCCAGGGAAGACATGGTTTGGCAGTTCGGGCTGGACTGTTACCATGAGGCACAGGGTCAGACTGATTTGCATGTGGCCATGTCTCAACTGGGGTGGCGGAGTGAGCTAAAGAATGATGATGGATTGAACCCAGATCAGTTGACTGGGGTGAGTGCTTGCAATGTTTAACACTCCGTCCATAATCCCCTTTGGTTTTGCCTTGTTCGCCCTAATTTGGCAGGGTATGCCCAGACGTAGGTCCCTTGCTCACTTTGCCACTGGATTCAAGCTTGCCTGGCTGATGACGATTGATGAGCCAAAAACCAGTCCCAAGATGCTTGTTTCCGGTTCAGGGAAGACATGGCTTGGCAGTTCAGGCTGGAGTGTTCCCATTAGGCACAGGGTCAGACTGAAATGCATATGGCCATGCCTGAACTGTGGTGGCAGAATGAGCTAAAGAATGATGATGGATTAAACCCAGAACAGTTGACTGGGGGTGAGTGCTTGCAATGTTCAACACTCCGTCCATCATCCCCTTTGGTTTTGCTTTGTTTACCCTAAGATGGCAGGGTATGCCCGGACGTGGGTCCCTTGCTCACTTTGCCACTGAATTCAAGCTAGCCTGGCTGATGATGGCCGATTAGCCAGAAACGGTTCCAGGTTGCTTGTTTCCGTTCCAGGGAAGACATGGCTTGGCATTTCGGGCTGGAGTGTTCCCATGAGGCACGGGATCAGACTGATTTGAATATGGCCATGTCTGAACTTGGGTGGCGGAGTGAGCTGAAGAATGATGATGATTAAACCCAGATCAGTTCACTGGGGGTGAGGGCTTGCAAAGTTCAACACTCTGTCCATCATCCCCTTTGGTTTTGCCTTGTTCGCCCTAAGTTGGCAGAGTATGCCCAGACGCGCGTCTCTTGCTCACTTTGCCACTGGATTCAAGCTAGCCTGGCTGGTGACGGCTATTAGCCAGAAACCGGTCCCAGGATGCTTGTTTCCAGTCCAGTGAAGACATGGCTTGGCATTTCAGGCTGGAGTGTTCCCATGAGGCACACGGTCAGACTGATTTGCATATGGCCATGTCTGAACTTGGGTGGCGGAATGAGCTAAAGAATAATGATGGATTAAACCCAGATCATTTCACTGGGGGTGAGTGCTTGCAATGTTCAACACTAGGTCCATCATCCCCTTTGGTTTTGCTTTGTTCACCCTATGTTGGATGGGTATGCCCAGACGTGGGTCCCTTGCTCACTTTGCCACTGGATTCAGGCTAGCCTGGCTGATGATGGCTAATTAGCCAGAAACCGGTCCCAGGATGCTTGTTACCGGTCCAGGGAAGACATGGCTTGGAACTTTGGTCTGGACTTTAACCGTGAAGCACAGGGTCAGACTGATTTGCAGATGGCCATGTTTGAACTGGGGTGGCGGAGTGAGCTAAAGAATGAAGATGGATTAAACCCAGGTCAGTTGAATGGGGGTGAGTAATTGCATTGTTCAACACTCCGTCCATCATCCTCTTTGGTTTTGCCTTGTTCACCCTAAGTTGGCAGGGTATGCCCAGACGTGGGTCCCTTGCTCAGTTTGCCACTGGAATGAAGCTAGCCTGTCTGATGACGGCTGATGAGCCAGAAACCGGTCCCAGGATGCTTGTTTACGGTCCAGGCAAGGCATTGCTTGGCATTTCAGGCTGAAGTGTTCCCATGAGGCACAGGGTCAGACTGATTTGCATATGGCCATGTCTGAACTGGGGAGGCAGAATGAGCTAAAGAATGATCATGGATTAAACCCAGAACAGTTGACTGGGGGTGATAGCCTGCAATGTTCAACACTCTGTCCATCATCCCCTTGGTTTTGCCTTGTTCGCCCTAATTTGGCAGGGTATACCCAGATGTGGGTCCCTTGCTCACTTTGCCACTGGATTCAAGCTTGCCTGGCTGATGACGGCTGATGAGCTAAAAACCAGTCCCAAGATGCTTGTTTCTGGTTCAGTGAAGACATGGCTTGGCAGTTCAGGCTGGAGTGTTCCCATGAGGTCCAGGGTTAGAATGATTTGCATATGGCCATGTCTGAACTGGGGTGGCAGAGTGAGTTAAGAATGATGATGGATTAAACTCATATCAGTTGACTGGGGTGAGTGCTTGCAATGTTCAACACTCTGTCCATCATCCCCTTTGGTTTTGCCTTGTTCGCCCTAAGTTGTCAGGGTATGCCCAGACGTGGGTCCCTTGCTCACTTTGCCACTGGATTCAAGCTAGCCTGGCTGATGACGGCTGATTAGCCAGAAACCGGTCCCAGGATGGTTGTTTCCGGTCCCCGGAAGACATGGCTTGACAGTTCGGGCTGGACTGTTTTCATGAGGCACAGGGTCAGACTGATTTGCATATGGCCATATCTGAACTGGGGTTGCAGAGTGAGCTAAAGAATGATGATGCATTAAACCCAGATCAGTTGACTGGTGGTGAGTGCATGCAATATTCAACACTCCGTCCATCATCCCCTTTGGTTAGGTTATGCTTTGCTCGCCCTAAGTTGGCAGGGAATGCCCAGACGTGGGTCCCTTGCTCACTTTGCCACTGGATTCAAGCTAGCTTGGCTGATAACGGCTGATGAGACAGAAACCAGGCCCAGAATGCTTGTTTCCAGTCCAGGGAAGACATGGCTTGGCATTTCAGGCTGAAGTGTTCCCATGAGTCACATGGTCAGACTGATTTGCATATGGCCATGTCTGAACTTGGTTGGCGGAGTGAGCTAAAGAATGATGATGGATTAAACCCAGATCAGTTGACTGGGGGTGAGTGCTTGCAATGTTCAACACTAGGTCCATCATCCCCTTTGGTTTTGCTTTGTTCGCGCACTGTTGGCAGTGTATGCCCAGAAGTGGGTCCCTTGCTCACTCTGCCACTGGATTCAGGCTAGACTGGCTGATGACGGCTGATTAGCCAGAAACCGGTCCCAGGATGCTTGTTTCCGGTCCAGGGAAGACGTGGCTTGGAAGTTTGGGCTGGAATGTTCCCATGAGGCACAGGGTCAGACTGATTTGCATATGGCCATGTCTGAACTGGGCGTGGCGGAGTGAGCTAAGCAATGATGATGGATTAAACCCACATCAGTTGCCTGGGGGTGAGGGCTTGCAAAGTTCAAAACTCCGTCCATCATCCCCTTTGGGTTTGCCTTGTTCGCCCTAAGTTGTCATGTTATGTCCAGACGTAGGTACCTTGCTCACTTTGTCACTGGCTTTAAGCTAGCCTGGCTGATGAGGGCTGTTTAGCCAGAAACCAGTCCCAGGATGCTTGTTTCCAGTCCAGGGAAGACATGGCTTGGCAGTTCGGGCTGGACTGCTCCCATGAGGCACAGGGTCAGACTGATTTGCATATGGCCATGTCTGAACTTGGGTGGTGGAGTGAGCTAAAAGAATGATGATGGATTAAACCCAGATCAGTCGACTGGGGTGAGTGCTTGCAATGTTCAACACTCCGTCCATCATCCCCTTTGGTTTTGCTTGCTCGCCCTAAGTTGGCAGGGTATGCCCAGACGTGGGACACTTGCTCACTTTGCCACTGGATTCAAGCTAGCCTGGCTGATGACGGCTGATGAGACTGAAACCAGGCCCAGAATGCTTGTTTCCAGTCCAGGGAAGATATGGCTTGGCATTTCAGGCTGAAGTGTTCCCATGAGGCACAGGGTCAGACTGATTTGCATATGGCCATGTCTGAACTGGGGTGGCGGAGTGAGCTAAAGAATGATGATGGATTAAACCCAGATCAGTTGACTGGGGGTGAGTGCTTGCAATGTTCAACACTAGATCCATCATCCCCTTTGGTTTTGCTTTGTTCGCGCTATGTTGGCAGTGTATGCCCAGAAGTGGGTCCCTTGCTCACTTTGCCACTGGATTCAGGCTAGCCTGGCTGATGATGGCTGATTAGCCAGAAACCGGTCCCAGGATGCTTGTTTCCGGTCCAGGGAAGACATGGCTTGGAAGTTCGGGCTGGAATGTTCCCATGTGGCACAGGGTCAGACTGATTTGCATATGGCCATGTCTGAACTGGGCGTGGCGGAGTGAGCTAAGGAATGATGATGGATTAAACCCAGATCAGTTGCCTGGGGGTGAGGGCTTGCAAAGTTCAAAACTCCGTCCATCATCCCCTTTGGTTTTGCCTTGTTCACTCTAAGTTGTCAGGGTATGCCCAGACGTGGGTCCCTTGCTCACTTTGCCACTGGATTCAAGCTAGCCTGGCTGATGAGGGCTGATTAGCCAGAATCCAGTCCCAGGATGCTTGTGCCCAGTCCAGCGAAGCCATGGCTTTGCAGTTCGGGCTGGACTGTTCCCATGAGGCACAGGGTCAGACTGATTTGCATATGACCATGTCTGAACTGGGGTGGCGGAGTGAGGTAAAACATGATGATGGATTAAACCCAGATCATTTGACTGGGGGAGAGGGCTTTTGAAATTAAAAACTCCGTCCATCATCCCCTTTGGTTTTGCCTTGTTCGCCCTAAGTTGGCCAGGTATGCTTAGACGTGGGTCCCTTGCTCACTTTGCCACTGGATTCAAGCTAGCCTGGCTGATGACGGCTGATTAGCCATAAACCGGTCCCATGATGCTTGTTACCGGTCCAGAGAAGACATCGCTTGGCAGATAGGGCTGGACTGTTACCATGAGGCACATGGTCAGACTGATTTGCATATGGCCATGTCTGAACTTTGGTGGCGGAGTGAGCTAAAGAATGATGATGGATTGAACCAAGAACAGTTGACTGGGGGTGAGTGCTTGCAATGTTCAACACTCCGTCCATCATCCCCTTTGGTTTTGCTTTGTATGCCCTAACTTGGCATGGTATGCCCAGACGTGGGTCCCTTGCTCACTTTGCCACTGAATTCAAGCTAGCCTGGCTGACGATGGCCGATTAGCCAGAAACCGGTCCCAGGATGCTTGTTTCTGGTCCAGTGAAGACATGGCTTTGCAGTCCGGGATGGATTGTTCCAATGAGGCACAGTGTCAGACTGATTTGCATATGGCTATTTCTGAACTGGAGTGGCGGAGTGAGCTAAAGAATGATGATGGATTAAACCCAGATCAGTTGACTTGGTGTGAGTGCTTGCAATGTTCAACTATCCGTCCATCATCCCCTTCGGTTTTGCTTTGTTCGCCCTATGTTGGCAGTGTATGCCCAGAAGTGAGTCCCTTGCTCACTTTGCCACTGGATTCAGGCAAGCCTGGCTGATGACGGCTGATTAGCCAGAAACCGGTCCCAGGATGCTTGTTTCCGGTCCAGGAAAGACATGGCTTGGCAGTTCGGGCTGGACTGTTCCCATGAGGCACAGGGTCAGACTGATTTGCATCTGGCCATGTCTGAACTGGTGAGGCAGAATGAGCTAAAGAATGATGATGGATTAAACCCAGAACAGTTGACTGGGGGTGAGTGCTTGCAATGTTCAACACTCTGTCCATCATCCCCTTTGGTTTTGCTTTGTTCGTTCTAAGTTGGCAAGCTATGCCCAGACGTGGGTCCCTTGCTCACTTTGCCACTGAATTCATGCTAGCCTGGCTAATGACGGCTGATGAGCCAGAAACCGGTCCCAGGATGCTTGTTTCCGATCCAGGGAAGACATGGCTTGGCATTTCAGGCTGAAGTGTTCACATAAGGCACAGGGTCTGACTGATTTGCATATGGCCAAGTCTGAACTGGGGTGGCGGAGTGAGCTAAAGAATGATGATGGATTAAACCCAGAACAGTTGACTGGGGGTGAGTGCTTGCAATGTTCAACACTCCGCCATCATCCCCTTTTTGGTTTTGCCTTGTTCGCCCTAGGTTGGCAGGGTATGCCCAGACGTGGGTCCCTTGCTCACTTTGCGACTGGATTTATGTTAACCTGGCTGATGACGGCTGATTAGCCAGAAAATGGTCCCAGGATGCTTGTTTCCGGTCCAGGGAAGACATGGCTTGTCAGTTCGGGCTGGACTGTTCCCATGAGGCACAGGGTCAGACTAATTTGCATATGGCCATGTCTGAACTGGGGTGGCGGAGTGAGCTAAAGGATGATGATGGATTAAACCCAGATCAGTTGACTGGGGGTGAGGGCTTGCAAGGTTCAAAACTCCGTCCATCATCCCCTTTGGTTTTGCCTTGTTCGCCCTAAGTTGGCAGGGTATGCCCAGACGTGGGTCCCTTGCTCACTTTGCCACTGGATTCAAGCTAGCCTGGCTGATGACGGCTGATTAGCCATAAACCGGTCCCATGATGCTTGTTACCGGTCCAGAGAAGACATGGCTTGGCAGATAGGGCTGGACTGTTACCATGAGGCACAGGGTCAGACTGATTTGCATCTGGCCATGTCTGAACTTTGGTGGCGGAGTGAGCTAAAGAATAATGATGGATTGAACCAAGAACAGTTGACTGGGGGTGAGTGCTTGCAATGTTCAACACTCCGTCCATCATCCCCTTTGGTTTTGCTTTGTTCGCCCTAACTTGGCATGGTATGCCCAGACGTGGGTCCCTTGCTCACTTTGCCACTGAATTCAAGCTAGCCTGGCTGACGATGGCTGATTTGCCAGAAACCGGTCCCAGGATGCTTGTTTCTGGTCCAGTGAAGACATAGCTTGGCAGTCCGGGCTGGATTGTTCCCATGAGGCACAGTGTCAGACTGATTTGCATATGGCTATTTCTGAACTGGGGTGGCGGAGTGAGCTAAAACATGATGATGGATTAAACCCAGATCATTTGACTGGGGGAGAGGGCTTTTGAAATTAAAAACTCCGTCCATCATCCCCTTTGGTTTTGCCTTGTTCGCCCTAAGTTGGCCAGGTATGCTTAGACGTGGGTCCCTTGCTCACTTTGCCACTGGATTCAAGCTAGCCTGGCTGATGACGGCTGATTAGCCATAAACCGGTCCCATGATGCTTGTTACCGGTCCAGAGAAGACATGGCTTGGCAGATAGGGCTGGACTGTTACCATGAGGCACAGGGTCAGACTGATTTGCATATGGCCATGTCTGAACTTTGGTGGCGGAGTGAGCTAAAGAATGATGATGGATTGAACCAAGAACAGTTGACTGGGGGTGAGTGCTTGCAATGTTCAACACTCCGTCCATCATCCCCTTTGGTTTTGCTTTGTTCGCCCTAACTTGGCATGGTATGCCCAGACGTGGGTCCCTTGCTCACTTTGCCACTGAATTCAAGCTAGCCTGGCTGACGATGGCCGATTAGCCAGAAACCGGTCCCAGGATGCTTGTTTCTGGTCCAGTGAAGACATGGCTTTGCAGTCCGGGATGGATTGTTCCAATGAGGCACAGTGTCAGACTGATTTGCATATGGCTATTTCTGAACTGGAGTGGCGGAGTGAGCTAAAGAATGATGATGGATTAAACCCAGATCAGTTGACTTGGTGTGAGTGCTTGCAATGTTCAACTATCCGTCCATCATCCCCTTCGGTTTTGCTTTGTTCGCCCTATGTTGGCAGTGTATGCCCAGAAGTGAGTCCCTTGCTCACTTTGCCACTGGATTCAGGCAAGCCTGGCTGATGACGGCTGATTAGCCAGAAACCGGTCCCAGGATGCTTGTTTCCGGTCCAGGAAAGACATGGCTTGGCAGTTCGGGCTGGACTGTTCCCATGAGGCACAGGGTCAGACTGATCTGCATCTGGCCATGTCTGAACTGGTGAGGCAGAATGAGCTAAAGAATGATGATGGATTAAACCCAGAACAGTTGACTGGGGGTGAGTGCTTGCAATGTTCAACACTCTGTCCATCATCCCCTTTGGTTTTGCCTTGTTCACCCTAAGTTGGCAGGGTATGCCCAGACGTGGGTCCCTTGCTCAGTTTGCCACTGGAATGAAGCTAGCCTGTCTGATGACGGCTGATGAGCCAGAAACCGGTCCCAGGATGCTTGTTTCCGGTCCAGGCAAGGCATGGCTTGGCATTTCAGGCTGAAGTGTTCCCATGAGGCACAGGGTCAGACTGATTTGCATATAGCCATGTCTGAACTGGGGAGGCAGAATGAGCTAAAGAATGATCATGGATTAAACCCAGAACAGTTGACTGGGGGTGATAGCCTGCAATGTTCAACACTCTGTCCATCATCCCCTTGGTTTTGCCTTGTTCGCCCTAATTTGGCAGGGTATACCCAGATGTGGGTCCCTTGCTCACTTTGCCACTGGATTCAAGCTTGCCTGGCTGATGACGGCTGATGAGCCAAAAACCAGTCCCAAGATGCTTGTTACTGGTTCAGTGAAGACATGGCTTGGCAGTTCAGGCTGGAGTGTTCCCATGAGGTCCAGGGTCAGAATGATTTGCATATGGCCATGTCTGAACTGGGGTGGCAGAGTGAGTTAAGAATGATGATGGATTAAACTCATATCAGTTGACTGGGGTGAGTGCTTGCAATGTTCAACACTCTGTCCATCATCCCCTTTGGTTTTGTCTTGTTCGCCCTAAGTTTTCAGGGTATGCCCAGACGTGGGTCCCTTGCTCACTTTGCCACTGGATTCAAGCTAGCCTGGCTGATGACGGCTGATTAGCCAGAAACCGGTCCCAGGATGCTTGTTTCCGGTCCCCGGAAGACATGGCTTGACAGTTCGGGCTGGACTGTTTTCATGAGGCACAGGGTCAGACTGATTTGCATATGGCCATATCTGAACTGGGGTTGCAGAGTGAGCTAAAGAATGATGATGCATTAAACCCAGATCAGTTGACTGGTGGTGAGTGCATGCAATATTCAACACTCCGTCCATCATCCCCTTTGGTTATGCTTTGCTCGCCCTAAGTTGGCAGGGAATGCCCAGACGTGGGTCCCTTGCTCACTTTGCCACTGGATTCAAGCTAGCTTGGCTGATGACGGCTGATGAGACAGAAACCAGGCCCAGAATGCTTGTTTCCAGTCCAGGGAAGACATGGCTTGGCATTTCAGGCTGAAGTGTTCCCATGAGGCACATGGTCAGACTGATTTGCATATGGCCATGTCTGAACTGGGTTGGCGGAGTGAGCTAAAGAATGATGATGGATTAAACCCAGATCAGTTGACTGGGGGTGAGTGCTTGCAATGTTCAACACTAGGTCCATCATCCCCTTTGGTTTTGCTTTGTTCGCGCTCTGTTGGCAGTGTATGCCCAGAAGTGGGTCCCTTGCTCACTCTGCCACTGGATTCAGGCTAGACTGGCTGATGACGGCTGATTAGCCAGAAACCGGTCCCAGGATGCTTGTTTCCGGTCCAGGGAAGACGTGGCTTGGAAGTTCGGGCTGGAATGTTCCCATGAGGCACAGGGTCAGACTGATTTGCATATGGCCATGTCTGAACTGGGCGTGGCGGAGTGAGCTAAGCAATGATGATGGATTAAACCCACATCAGTTGCCTGGGGGTGAGGGCTTGCAAAGTTCAAAACTCCGTCCATCATCCCCTTTGGGTTTGCCTTGTTCGCCCTAAGTTGTCATGTTATGTCCAGACGTAGGTACCTTGCTCACTTTGTCACTGGCTTTAAGCTAGCCTGGCTGATGAGGGCTGTTTAGCCAGAAACCAGTCCCAGGATGCTTGTTTCCAGTCCAGGGAAGACATGGCTTGGCAGTTCGGGCTGGACTGTTCCCATGAGGCACAGGGTCAGACTGATTTGCATATGGCCATGTCTGAACTTGGGTGGTGGAGTGAGCTAAAAGAATGATGATGGATTAAACCCAGATCAGTCGACTGGGGTGAGTGCTTGCAATGTTCAACACTCCGTCCATCATCCCCTTTGGTTTTGCTTGCTCGCCCTAAGTTGGCAAGGTATGCCCAGACGTGGGACACTTGCTCACTTTGCCACTGGATTCAAGCTAGCCTGGCTGATGACGGCTGATGAGACTGAAACCAGGCCCAGAATGCTTGTTTCCAGTCCAGGGAAGATATGGCTTGGCATTTCAGGCTGAAGTGTTCCCATGAGGCACAGGGTCAGACTGATTTGCATATGGCCATGTCTGAACTGGGGTGGCGGAGTGAGCTAAAGAATGATGATGGATTAAACCCAGATCAGTTGACTGGGGGTGAGTGCTTGCAATGTTCAACACTAGATCCATCATCCCCTTTGGTTTTGCTTTGTTCGCGCTATGTTGGCAGTGTATGCCCAGAAGTGGGTCCCTTGCTCACTTTGCCACTGGATTCAGGCTAGCCTGGCTGATGATGGCTGATTAGCCAGAGACCGGTCCCAGGATGCTTGTTTCCGGTCCAGGGAAGACATGGCTTGGAAGTTCGGGCTGGAATGTTCCCATGTGGCACAGGGTCAGACTGATTTGCATATGGCCATGTCTGAGCTGGGCGTGGCGGAGTGAGCTAAGGAATGATGATGGATTAAACCCAGATCAGTTGCCTGGGGGTGAGGGCTTGCAAAGTTCAAAACTCCGTCCATCATCCCCTTTGGTTTTGCCTTGTTCACTCTAAGTTGTCAGGGTATGCCCAGACGTGGGTCCCTTGCTCACTTTGCCACTGGATTCAAGCTAGCCTGGCTGATGAGGGCTGATTAGCCAGAATCCAGTCCCAGGATGCTTGTTTCCAGTCCAGCGAAGCCATGGCTTTGCAGTTCGGGCTGGACTGTTCCCATGAGGCACAGGGTCAGACTGATTTGCATATGACCATGTCTGAACCGGGGTGGCGGAGTGAGGTAAAACATGATGATGGATTAAACCCAGATCATTTGACTGGGGAGAGGGCTTTTGAAATTAAAAACTCCGTCCATCATCCCCTTTGGTTTTGCCTTGTTTGCCCTAAGTTGGCCAGGTATGCTTAGACGTGGGTCCCTTGCTCACTTTGCCACTGGATTCAAGCTAGCCTGGCTGATGACGGCTGATTAGCCATAAACCGGTCCCATGATGCTTGTTACCGGTCCAGAGAAGACATGGCTTGGCAGATAGGGCTGGACTGTTACCATGAGGCACAGGGTCAGACTGATTTGCATATGGCCATGTCTGAACTTTGGTGGCGGAGTGAGCTAAAGAATGATGATGGATTGAACCAAGAACAGTTGACTGGGGGTGAGTGCTTGCAATGTTCAACACTCCGTCCATCATCCCCTTTGGTTTTGCTTTGTTCGCCCTAACTTGGCATGGTATGCCCGGACGTGGGTCCCTTGCTCACTTTGCCACTGAATTCAAGCTAGCCTGGCTGACGATGGCCGATTAGCCAGAAACCGGTCCCAGGATGCTTGTTTCTGGTCCAGTGAAGACATGGCTTTGCAGTCCGGGATGGATTGTTCCAATGAGGCACAGTGTCAGACTGATTTGCATATGGCTATTTCTGAACTGGAGTGGCGGAGTGAGCTAAAGAATGATGATGGATTAAACCCAGATCAGTTGACTTGGTGTGAGTGCTTGCAATGTTCAACTATCCGTCCATCATCCCCTTCGGTTTTGCTTTGTTCGCCCTATGTTGGCAGTGTATGCCCAGAAGTGAGTCCCTTGCTCACTTTGCCACTGGATTCAGGCAAGCCTGGCTGATGACGGCTGATTAGCCAGAAACCGGTCCCAGGATGCTTGTTTCCGGTCCAGGAAAGACATGGCTTGGCAGTTCGGGCTGGACTGTTCCCATGAGGCACAGGGTCAGACTGATTTGCATCTGGCCATGTCTGAACTGGTGAGGCAGAATGAGCTAAAGAATGATGATGGATTAAACCCAGAACAGTTGACTGGGGGTGAGTGCTTGCAATGTTCAACACTCTGTCCATCATCCCCTTTGGTTTTGCTTTGTTCGTCCTAAGTTGGCAAGCTATGCCCAGACGTGGGTCCCTTGCTCACTTTGCCACTGAATTCATGCTAGCCTGGCTAATGACGGCTGATGAGCCAGAAACCGGTCCCAGGATGCTTGTTTCCGATCCAGGGAAGACATGGCTTGGCATTTCAGGCTGAAGTGTTCACATAAGGCACAGGGTCTGACTGATTTGCATATGGCCATGTCTGAACTGGGGTGGCGGAGTGAGCTAAAGAATGATGATGGATTAAACCCAGAACAGTTGACTGGGGGTGAGTGCTTGCAATGTTCAACACTCCGCCATCATCCCCTTTTTGGTTTTGACTTGTTCGCCCTAGGTTGGCAGGGTATGCCCAGACGTGGGTCCCTTGCTCACTTTGCGACTGGATTTATGTTAACCTGGCTGATGACGGCTGATTAGCCAGAAAATGGTCCCAGGATGCTTGTTTCCGGTCCAGGGCAGACATGGCTTGTCAGTTCGGGCTGGACTGTTCCCATGAGGAACAGGGTCAGACTAATTTGCATATGGCCATGTCTGAACTGGGGTGGCGGAGTGAGCTAAAGGATGATGATGGATTAAACCCAGATCAGTTGACTGGGGGTGAGGGCTTGCAAGGTTCAAAACTCCGTCCATCATCCCCTTTGGTTTTGCCTTGTTCGCCCTAAGTTGGCAGGGTATGCCCAGACGTGGGTCCCTTGCTCACTTTGCCACTGGATTCAAGCTAGCCTGGCTGATGACGGCTGATTAGCCATAAACCGGTCCCATGATGCTTGTTACCGGTCCAGAGAAGACATGGCTTGGCAGATAGGGCTGGACTGTTACCATGAGTCACAGGGTCAGACTGATTTGCATCTGGCCATGTCTGAACTTTGGTGGCGGAGTGAGCTAAAGAATAATGATGGATTGAACCAAGAACAGTTGACTGGGGGTGAGTGCTTGCAATGTTCAACACTCCGTCCATCATCCCCTTTGGTTTTGCTTTGTTCGCCCTAACTTGGCATGGTATGCCCAGACGTGGGTCCCTTGCTCACTTTGCCACTGAATTCAAGCTAGCCTGGCTGACGATGGCTGATTTGCCAGAAACCGGTCCCAGGATGCTTGTTTCTGGTCCAGTGAAGACATGGCTTGGCAGTCCGGGCTGGATTGTTCCCATGAGGCACAGTGTCAGACTGATTTGCATATGGCTATTTCTGAACTGGGGTGGCGGAGTGAGCTAAAACATGATGATGGATTAAACCCAGATCATTTGACTGGGGGAGAGTGCTTTTGAAATTAAAAACTCCGTCCATCATCCCCTTTGGTTTTGCCTTGTTCGCCCTAAGTTGGCCAGGTATGCTTAGACGTGGGTCCCTTGCTCACTTTGCCACTGGATTCAAGCTAGCCTGGCTGATGACGGCTGATTAGCCATAAACCGGTCCCATGATGCTTGTTACCGGTCCAGAGAAGACATGGCTTGGCAGATAGGGCTGGACTGTTACCATGAGGCACAGGGTCAGACTGATTTGCATATGGCCATGTCTGAACTTTGGTGGCGGAGTGAGCTAAAGAATGATGATGGATTGAACCAAGAACAGTTGACTGGGGGTGAGTGCTTGCAATGTTCAACACTCCGTCCATCATCCCCTTTGGTTTTGCTTTGTTCGCCCTAACTTGGCATGGTATGCCCAGACGTGGGTCCCTTGCTCACTTTGCCACTGAATTCAAGCTAGCCTGGCTGACGATGGCCGATTAGCCAGAAACCGGTCCCAGGATGCTTGTTTCTGGTCCAGTGAAGACATGGCTTTGCAGTCCGGGATGGATTGTTCCAATGAGGCACAGTGTCAGACTGATTTGCATATGGCTATTTCTGAACTGGAGTGGCGGAGTGAGCTAAAGAATGATGATGGATTAAACCCAGATCAGTTGACTTGGTGTGAGTGCTTGCAATGTTCAACTATCCGTCCATCATCCCCTTCGGTTTTGCTTTGTTCGCCCTATGTTGGCAGTGTATGCCCAGAAGTGAGTCCCTTGCTCACTTTGCCACTGGATTCAGGCAAGCCTGGCTGATGATGGCTGATTAGCCAGAAACCGGTCCCAGGATGCTTGTTTCCGGTCCAGGAAAGACATGGCTTGGCAGTTCGGGCTGGACTGTTCCCATGAGGCACAGGGTCAGACTGATTTGCATCTGGCCATGTCTGAACTGGTGAGGCAGAATGAGCTAAAGAATGATGATGGATTAAACCCAGAACAGTTGACTGGGGGTGAGTGCTTGCAATGTTCAACACTCTGTCCATCATCCCCTTTGGTTTTGCTTTGTTCGTCCTAAGTTGGCAAGCTATGCCCAGACGTGGGTCCCTTGCTCACTTTGCCACTGAATTCATGCTAGCCTGGCTAATGACGGCTGATGAGCCAGAAACCGGTCCCAGGATGCTTGTTTCCGATCCAGGGAAGACATGGCTTGGCATTTCAGGCTGAAGTGTTCACATAAGGCACAGGGTCTGACTGATTTGCATATGGCCATGTCTGAACTGGGGTGGCGGAGTGAGCTAAAGAATGATGATGGATTAAACCCAGAACAGTTGACTGGGGGTGAGTGCTTGCAATGTTCAACACTCCGCCATCATCCCCTTTTTGGTTTTGCCTTGTTCGCCCTAGGTTGGCAGGGTATGCCCAGACGTGGGTCCCTTGCTCACTTTGCAACTGGATTTATGTTAACCTGGCTGATGACGGCTGATTAGCCAGAAAATGGTCCCAGGATGCTTGTTTCCGGTCCAGGGAAGACATGGCTTGTCAGTTCGGGCTGGACTGTTCCCATGAGGCACAGGGTCAGACTAATTTGCATATGGCCATGTCTGAACTGGGGTGGCGGAGTGAGCTAAAGGATGATGATGGATTAAACCCAGATCAGTTGACTGGGGGTGAGGGCTTGCAAGGTTCAAAACTCCGTCCATCATCCCCTTTGGTTTTGCCTTGTTCGCCCTAAGTTGGCAGGGTATGCCCAGACGTGGGTCCCTTGCTCACTTTGCCACTGGATTCAAGCTAGCCTGGCTGATGACGGCTCATTAGCCATAAACCGGTCCCATGATGCTTGTTACCGGTCCAGAGAAGACATGGCTTGGCAGATAGGGCTGGACTGTTACCATGAGGCACAGGGTCAGACTGATTTGCATCTGGCCATGTCTGAACTTTGGTGGCGGAGTGAGCTAAAGAATAATGATGGATTGAACCAAGAACAGTTGACTGGGGGTGAGTGCTTGCAATGTTCAACACTCCGTCCATCATCCCCTTTGGTTTTGCTTTGTTCGCCCTAACTTGGCATGGTATGCCCAGACGTGGGTCCCTTGCTCACTTTGCCACTGAATTCAAGCTAGCCTGGCTGACGATGGCCGATTAGCCAGAAACCGGTCCCAGGATGCTTGTTTCTGGTCCAGTGAAGACATGGCTTTGCAGTCCGGGATGGATTTTTCCAATGAGGCACAGTGTCAGACTGATTTGCATATGGCTATTTCTGAACTGGAGTGGCGGAGTGAGCTAAAGAATGATGATGGATTAAACCCAGATCAGTTGACTTGGTGTGAGTGCTTGCAATGTTCAACTATCCGTCCATCATCCCCTTTGGTTTTGCTTTGTTCGCCCTATGTTGACAGTGTATGCCCAGAAGTGAGTCCCTTGCTCACTTTGCCACTGGATTCAGGCAAGCCTGGCTGATGACGGCTGATTAGCCAGAAAATGGTCCCAGGATGCTTGTTTCCGGTCCAGGGAAGACATGGCTTGTCAGTTCGGGCTGGACTGTTCCCATGAGGCACAGGGTCAGACTAATTTGCATATGTCCATGTCTGAACTGGGGTGGCGGAGTGAGCTAAAGGATGATGATGGATTAAACCCAGATCAGTTGACTGGGGGTGAGGGCTTGCAAGGTTCAAAACTCCGTCCATCATCCCCTGTGGTTTTGCCTTGTTCGCCCTAAGTTGTCAGGGTATGCCCAGACATGGATCCCTTGCTCACTTTGCCACTGGATTCAAGCTAGCCTGGCTGATGATGGCTGATTAGCCAGAGACAAGTCCCAGGATGCTTCGTTCCGGTCCAGGAAAGACATGGCTTGGCAGTTCAGGCTAGACTGTTTTCATGAGGCACAGGGTCAGACTGATTTGCATATGGCCATGTCTGAAGTGGGGTGGCGGAGTGAGCTAAAGCATGATGATGGATTAAACCCAGATCAGTTGACTAGGGGTGAGTGCTTGCAATGTTCAACACTCCGTCCATCATCCCCTTTGGTTTTGCCTTGTTCGCCCTAAGTTGGCAGGGTATGCCCAGACGTGGGTCCCTTGCTCATTGGCCACTGCATTCATGCTTGCCTGGCTGATGACGGCTGATGAGCCAGAAACCGGTCCCAAGATGCTTGTTTCCGGTCCAGCGACGACATGGCTTGGCAGTTCGGGCTGGAGTGATCCCATGAGGCACAGGGTCAGACTGATTTGCATATGGCCATGTCTGAACTGGGGTGGCGGAATGAGCTAAAGAATGATGATGGATTAAACACAGATCAGTTGACTGGGGGTGAGTGCTTGCAATGTTCAACACTCCATCCATCATCCCCTTTGGTTCTGCTTCGTTCGCCCTAAGTTGGCAGGGTATGCCCAGACGTGGGTCCCTTGCTCACTTTGCCACTGAATTCAAGCTAGCCTGGCTGACGATGGCCGATTAGCCAAAAACCGGTCCCAGGATGCTTGTTTCTGGTCCAGGGAAGACATGGCTTGTCAGTCCGGGCTGGATTGTTCCCATGAGGCACAGGGTCAGACTGATTTGCATATGGCTATTTCTGAACTGGTGTGGCGGAGTGAGCTGAAGAATGATGATGGATTAAACCCAGATCAGTTGACTTGGCGTGAGTGCTTGCAATGTTCAACAATCCATCCATCATCCTCTTTGGTTTTGCTTTGTTCGCCCTAAGTTGGCATGGTATGCCCAGACGTGGGTCCCTTGCTCACTTTGCCACTGGATTCAAGCTAGCCTGGCTGAGGACGGCTGATTAGCCAGAAACCGGTCCCAGGATGCTTGTTTCCGGTCCTGGGAAGACATGGCTTGACAGTTCGGGCTGGACTGTTCCCATGAGGAACAGGGTCAGACTGATTTGCATATGGCCATATCTGAACTGGGGTGGCAGAGTGAGCTAAAGAATGATGATGCATTAAACCCAGATCAGTTGACTGGGGGTGAGTGCTTGCAATGTTCAACACTTCATCCATCATCCAATTTGATTTTTCTTTCTTCGCCCTAAGTTGGCAGGATATGCCCGATGTGGGTCCCTTGCAATCTTTGCAACTGGATTCAAGCTAGCCTGGCTGATGATGGCTGATAAGACAGAAACTGGTCCCAGAATGCTTGTTTCCGGTCCAGGGAAGACATGGCTTGGCATTTCATGTTGAAGTGTTCCCATGAGGCACAAGGTCAGACTGATTTTCATATGGCCATGTCTGAACTGCGGTGGCAGAGTGAGCTAAACAATGATGATGGATTAAACCCAGATCAGTTGACTGAGGGTGAGTGCTTGCAATGTTCAACACTAGGTCCATCATCCCCTTTCGTTTTGCTTTGTTCGCCCTATGTTGGCAGTGTATGCCCAGATGTGGGTCCCTTGCTCACTTTACCGCTGGATTCAGGCTAGCCTGGTTGATGACGGCTGATTAGCCAGAAACCAGTCCCAGGATGCTTGTTCCGGTCTAGGGAAGACATGGCTTGGAAGTTCGGGCTGGAATGTTTCCATGAGGCACAGGGTCAGACTGATTTGCATATGGCCATGTCTGAACTGGGCGTGGCGGAGTGAGCTAAGGAGTGATGATGGATTAAACCCAGATCAGTTGCCTGGGGGTGAGGGCTTACAAAGTTCAAAACTCCATCCATCGTCCCCTTTGGTTTTGCCTTGTTCGCCCTAAGTTGTCAGGGTATGCCCAGACATGGGTCCCTTGCTCACTTTGCCACTGGATTCAAGCTAGCCTGGCTGATGACGGCTGATTAGCCAGAAACCGGTCCCAGGATGCTTGTTTCCTGTCCAGGGAAGACATGGTTTGGCAGTTCGGGCTGGACTGTTACCATGAGGCACAGGGTCAGGCTGATTTGCATATGGCCATGTCTCAACTGGGGTGGCGGAGTGAGCTAAAGAATGATGATGGATTGAACCCAGATCAGTTGACTGGGGGTGAGTGCTTGCCATGTTTAACACTCCGTCCATCATCCCCTTTGGTTTTGCCTTGTTCGCCCTAAGTTGGCAGGGTATGCCCAGACGTGGGTCCCTTGCTCACTTTGCCACTGGATTCAAGCTTGCCTGGCTGATGACGGATGATGAGCCAAAAACCAGTCCCAAGATGCTTGTTTCCGGTTCAGGGAAGACATGGCTTGGCAGCTCAGGCTGGAGTGTTCCCATGAGGCACAGGGTCAGACTGATTTGCATATGGCCATGTCTGAACTGGGGTGGCAGAATAAGCTAAAGAATGATGATGGATTAAACCCAGAACAGTTGACTGGGGGTGAGTGCTTGCAATGTTCAACACTCCGTCCTTCATCCCCTTTGGTTTTGCTTTGTTCACCGTAAGTTGGCAGGGTATGCCCAGACGTGGGTCCCTTGCTCACTTTGCCACTGAATTCAAGCTAGCCTGGCTGATGATGGCCGATTAGCCAGAAACGGTCCCAGGTTGCTTGTTTCCGTTCCAGGAAAGACATGGCTTGGCATTTCGGGCTGGAGTGTTCCCATGAGGCACGGGGTCAGACTGATTTGACTATGGCCATGTCTGAACTTGGGTGGCGGAGTGAGCTAAAGAATGATGATGATTCAACCCAGATCAGTTGACTGGGGGTGAGGGCTTGCAAAGTTCAACACTCTGTCCATCATCCCCTTTGGTTTTGCCTTGTTGGCCCTAAGTTGGCAGGGTATGCCCAGACGTGCGTCTCTTGCTCACTTTGCCACTGGATTCAAGCTAGCCTGGCTGGTGACGGCTATTAGCCAGAAACCGGTCCCAGGTTGCTTGTTTCCAGTCCAGGGAAGACATGGCTTGGCAGTTTGGGCTGGACTGTTCCCATGAGGCACAGGGTCAGACTGATTTGCATATGGCCATGTCTGAACTGGGGTGGTGGAGTGAGCTAAAGAATGATGATGGATTAAACCCTGATCAGTTGACTGGGGTGAGTGCTTGCAATGTTCAACACTCCGTCCATCATCCCCTTTGGTTTTGCTTTGCTCACCCTAAGTTGGCAGGGTATGCCCAGACGTGAGTCCCTTGCTCACTTAGCCACTGGATTCAAGCTAGCCTGGCTGATGATGACTAATTAGCCAGAAACCAGTCCCAGGATGCTTGTTTCCAGTCCAGTGAAGACATGGCTTGGCATTTCAGGCTGGAGTGTTCCCATGAGGCACAGGGTCAGACTGATTTGCATATGGCCATGTCTGAACTTGGGTGGTGGAATGAGCTAAAGAATAATGATGGATTAAACCCAGATCATTTCACTGGGGGTGAGTGCTTGCAATGTTCAACACTAGGTCCATCATCCCCTTTGGTTTTGCTTTGTTAGCCCTATGTTGGATGGGTATGCCCAGACGTGGGTCCCTTGCTCACTTTGCCACTGGATTCAGGCTAGCCTGGCTGATGATGGCTAATTAGCTTGAAACCGGTCCCAGGATGCTTGTTTCCGGTCCAGGGAAGACATGGCTTGGAACTTCGGTCTGGACTTTTACCGTGAAGCACAGGGTCAGACTGATTTGCAGATGGCCATGTTTGAACTGGGGTGGCGGAGTGAGCTAAAGAATGAAGATGGATTAAACCCAGGTCAGTTAAATGGGGGTGAGTAATTGCATTGTTTAACACTCCGTCCATCATCCCCTTTGGTTTTGCCTTGTTCACCCTAAGTTGGCAGGGTATGCCCAGATGTGGGTCCCTTGCTCAGTTTGCCAATGGAATGAAGCTAGCCTGTCTGATGATGGCTGATGAGCCAGAAACCGGTCCCAGGATGCTTGTTTCCGGTCCAGGCAAGGCATGGCTTGGCATTTCAGGCTGAAGTGTTCCCATGAGGCACAGGGTCAGACTGATTTGCATATGGCCATGTCTGAAATGGGGTGGCGGAGTGAGCTAAAGAATGATGATGGATTAAACCCAGATCAGTTGACTGGGGTGAGTGCTTCCAATGATCAACACTAGGTCTATCATCCCCTTTGGTTTTGCCTTGTTCGCCCTAAGTTGGCAGGGTATGCCCAGACGTGGGTCCCTTGCTCACTTTGCCACTGGATTCAGGCTAGCCTGGCTGATGACCGGCTGATTAGCCAGAAACCGGTCCCAGGATGCTTGATTCCTGTCCAGGGAAGACATGGCTTGGAAGTTTGGGCTGGACTGTTACCATGAGGCAAAGGGTCAGGCTGATTTGCATATGGCCATGTCTGAACTGAGGTGGCGGAGTGAGCTAAAGAATGATGATGGATTAAACCCAGATCAGTTGACTGGGGTGAGTGCTTCCAATGATCAACACTAGGTCTATCATCCCCTTTGGTTTTGCCTTGTTCGCCCTAAGTTGGCAGGGTATGCCCAGACGTGGGTCCCTTGCTCACTTTGCCACTGGATTCAGGCTAGCCTGGCTGATGATGGCTGATTAGCCAGAAACCGGTCCCAGGATGCTTGTTTCCTGTCCAGGGAAGACATGGCTTGGAAGTTTGGGCTGGAATGTTCCCATGAGCCACAGGGTCAGACTGATTTGCATATGGCCATGTCTAAACTGGGCGTGGTGGAGTGAGCTAAAAAATGATGATGGAATAAACCCAGATCAGTTGACTGGGGGTGAGTGCTTGCACTGTTTAACACTTCGTCCATCATCCCCTTTGGTTTTGCTTTGTTCGCGCTAATTTGGCAGGGTATGCCCAGACGTGGGTCCCTTGCTCACTTTGCCACTGGATTCAGGCTAGCCTGGCTGATGGCGGCCCATTAGCCAGAAACGGGTCCCAGGATGCTTGATTCCAGTCCAGGGAAGACATGGCTTGTCAGTTCGGGCTGGACTGTTCCCATGAGGCTGAGGGTAAGACTGATTTGCATATGGCCATGTCTGAACTGGGGTGGCAGAGTGAGTTAAGGAATGATGATGGATTAAACCCAGATCAGTTGACTGGGGGTGAGGGCTTGCAAAGTTCAAAACTCCGTCCATCATCCCCTTTAGTTTTGCCTTGTTCGCCCTAAGTTGGCAGGGTATGCCCAGACGTGGGTCCCTTGCTCACTTTGCCACTGGATTCAGGCTAGCCTGGCTGATGACGGCTGATTAGCCAGAAACCGGTCCCAGGATGCTTGTTTCCGGTTCAGGGAAGACATGGCTTGGAAGTTCAGGCTGGAATGTTCCCATGAGGCACAAGGTCAGACTGATTTGCATATGGCCATGTCCGAACTGGGCGTGGCGGAGAGAGCTAAAAAATGATGATGGAATAAACCCAGATCAGTTGACTGGGGGTGAGTGCTTGCACTGTTTAACACTTCGTCCATCATCCCCTTTGATTTTGCTTTGTTCGCGCTAATTTGGCAGGGTATGCCCAGACGTGGGTCCCTTGCTCACTTTGCCACTGGATTCAGACTAGCCTGGCTGATGGCGGCCGATTAGCCAGAAACCGGTCCCAGGATGCTTGTTTCCAGTCCAGGAAAGACGTGGCTTGGAAGTTCGGGCTGGACTGTTCCCATGAGGCACAGGGTCAGACTGATTTGCATATGGCCATGTCTGAACTGGGGTAACGGAGTGAGTTAAAGCATGATGATGGATTAAACCCAGATCAGATGACTGGGGGAGAGAGCTTGCACAGTTCAAAACTCCGTCCATCATCCCCTTTGGTTTTGCCTTGTTCGACCTAAGTTGGCAGGGTATGCCCAGACGTGGGTCCCTTGCTCACTTTGCCACTGGATTCAAGCTAGCCTGGCTGATGACGGCTGATTAGCCAGAAACCGGACCCAGGATGCTTGTTGGCGGTCCAGGGAAGACATAGTTTGGCAGTTCGGGCTGGACTGTTACCATGAGGCAAAGGGTCAGGCTGATTTGCATATGGCCATGTCTGAACTGGGGTGGCGGAGTGAGCTAAAGAATGATGATGGATTGAACCCAGATCAGTTGACTGGGGGTGAGTGCTTGCAATGTTTAAAACTCCGTCCATCATCCCCTTTGGTTTTGCCTTGTTCGTCCTAAGTTTTCAGGGTATGCCCAGACGTGGGTCCCTTGCTCACTTTGCCGCTGGATTCAAGCTTGCCTGGCTGATGATGGCTGATGAGCCAAAAACCGGTCCCAAGATGCTTGTTTCCAGTTCAGGGAAGACATGGCTTGGCAGTTCAGGTTGGAGTGTTCCCATGAGGCACAGGGTCAGACTGATTTGCATATGGCCATGTCTGAACTGGGGTGGCTGAATGAGCTAAAGAATGATGATGGATTAAACCCAGAACAGTTGACTGGGGGTGAGTGCTTGCAATGTTCAACACTCCGTCCATCAACCCCTTTGGTTTTGCTTTGTTCACCATAAGTTGGCAGGGTATGCCCAGACGTGGGTCCCTTGCTCACTTTGCCACTGAATTCAAGCTTGCCTTGCTGATGATGACCGATTAGCCAGAAACCGGTCCCAGGTTGCTTGTTTCCGGTCCAGGGAAGACATGGCTTGGCAGTTTGGGCTGGACTGTTCCCATGAGGCACAGGGTCAGACTGATTTGCATATGGCCATGTCTGAACTGGGCATGGCGGAGTGAGCTAAGCAATGATGATGGATTAAACCCACATCAGTTGCCTGGGGGTGAGGGCTTGCAAAGTTCAAAACTCCGTCCATCATCCCCTTTGGGTTTGCCTTATTCGCCCTAAGTTGTCAGGTTATGCCCAGACGTAGGTACCTTGCTCACTTTGTCACTGGATTTAAGCTAGCCTGGCTGATGAGGGCTGTTTAGCCAGAAACCAGTCCCAGGATGCTTGTTTCCAGTCCAGGGAAGACATGGCTTGGCAGTTCGGGCTGGACTGTTCCCATGAGGCACAGGGTCAGACTGATTTGCATATGGCCATGTCTGAACTGGGGTGGTGGAGTGAGCTAAAAGAATGATGATGGATTAAACCCAGATCAGTTGACTGGGGTGAGTGCTTGCAATGTTCAACACTCCGTCCATCATCCCCTTTGGTTTTGCTTGCTCGCCCTAAGTTGGCAGGGTATGCCCAGACGTGGGACACTTGCTCACTTTGCCACTGCATTCAAGCTAGCCTGGCTGATGACGGCTGATGAGACTGAAACCAGGCCCAGAATGCTTGTTTCCAGTCCAGGGAAGACATGGCTTGGCATTTCAGGCTGAAGTGTTCCCATGAGGCACAGGGTCAGACTGATTTGCATATGGCCATGTCTGAACTGGGGTGGCGGAGTGAGCTAAAGAATGATGATGGATTAAACCCAGAACAGTTGACTGGGGGTGAGTGCTTGCAATGTTCAACACTCCGTCCTTCATCCCCTTTGGTTTTGCTTTGTTCACCGTAAGTTGGCAGGGTATGCCCAGACGTGGGTCCCTTGCTCACTTTGCCACTGAATTCAAGCTAGCCTGGCTGATGATGGCCGATTAGCCAGAAACGGTCCCAGGTTGCTTGTTTCCGTTCCAGGGAAGACATGGCTTGGCATTTCGGGCTGGAGTGTTCCCATGAGGCACGGGGTCAGACTGATTTGCATATGGCCATGTCTGAACTGGGCGTGGCGGAGTGAGCTAAGGAATGATGATGGATTAAACCCAGATCAGTTGCCTGGGGGTGAGGGCTTGCAAAGTTCAAAACTCCGTCCATCATCCCCTTTGGTTTTGCCTTGTTCACTCTAAGTTGTCAGGGTATGCCCAGACGTGGGTCCCTTGCTCACTTTGCCACTGGATTCAAGCTAGCCTGGCTGATGAGGGCTGATTAGCCAGAATCCAGTCCCAGGATGCTTGTTTCCAGTCTAGCGAAGCCATGGCCTGGCAGTTCGGGCTGGACTGTTCCCATGAGGCACAGGGTCAGACTGATTTGCATATGACCATGTCTGAACTGGGGTGGCGGAGTGAGCTAAAACATGATGATGGATTAAACCCAGATCATTTGACTGGGGGAGAGGGCTTTTAAAATTCAAAACTCCGTCCATCATCCCCTTTGGTTTTGCCTTGTTCGCCCTAAGTTGGCAGTGTATGCCCAGAAGTGAGTCCCTTGCTCACTTTGCCACTGGATTCAAGCTAGCCTGGCTGATGACGGCTGATTAGCCAGAAACCGGTCCCAGGATGCTTGTTTCCGGTCCAGGGAAGACATGGTTTGGCAGTTCGCGCTGGACTGTTACCATGAGGCACGGGGTCAGACTAATTTGACTATGGCCATGTCTGAACTTGGGTGGCGGAGTGAGCTAAAGAATGATGATGATTCAACCCAGATCAGTTGACTGGGGGTGAGGGCTTGCAAAGTTCAACACTCCGTCCATCATCCCCTTTGGTTTTGCTTTGCTCGCCCTAAGTTGGCAGGGTATGCCCAGACGTGGGTCCCTTGCTCACTTAGCCACTGGATTCAAGCTAGTCTGGCTGATGACGACTAATTAGCCAGAAACCAGTCCCAGGATGCTTGTTTCCAGTCCAGTGAAGACATGGCTTGGCATTTCAGGCTGGAGTGTTCCCATGAGGCACAGGGTCAGACTGATTTGCATATGGCCATGTCTGAACTTGGGTGGCGGAATGAGCTAAAGAATAATGATGGATTAAACCCAGATCATTTCACTGGGGGTGAGTGCTTGCAATGTTCAACACTAGGTCCATCATCCCCTTTGGTTTTGCTTTGTTAGCCCTATGTTGGATGGGTATGCCCAGACGTGGGTCCCTTGCTCACTTTTGCCACTGGATTCAGGCTAGCCTGGCTGATGATGGCTAATTAGCCAGAAACCGGTCCCAGGATGCTTGTTTCCGGTCCAGGGAAGACATGGCTTGGAACTTCGGTCTGGACTTTTACCGTGAAGCACAGGGTCAGACTGATTTGCAGATGGCCATGTTTGAACTGGGGTGGCGGAGTGAGCTAAAGAATGAAGATGGATTAAACCCAGGTCAGTTAAATGGGGGTGAGTAATTGCATTGTTCAACACTCCGTCCATCATCCCCTTTGGTTTTGCCTTGTTCACCCTAAGTTGGCAGGGTATGCCCAGATGTGGGTCCCTTGCTCAGTTTGCCACTGGAATGAAGCTAGCCTGTCTGATGATGGCTGATAAGCCAGAAACCGGTCCTAGGATGCTTGTTTCCGGTCCAGGCAAGGCATGGCTTGGCATTTCAGGCTGAAGTGTTCCCATGAGGCACAGGGTCAGACTGATTTGCATATGGCCATGTCTGAAATGGGGTGGCGGAGTGAGCTAAAGAATGATGATTAAACCCAGATCAGTTCACTGGGGTGAGTGCTTGCAATGTTCAACACTAGGTCCATCATCCCCTTTGGTATTGCTTTGCTCGCCCTATGTTGGCAGTTTATGCCCAGAAGTGGGTCCCTTGCTCACTTTGCCACTGGATTCAGGCTAGCCTGGCTGATGAGGGCTGATTAGCCAGAAACCGGTCCCAGGATGCTTGTTTCCGGTCCAGGGAAGACATGGCTTGGAAGTTCGGGCTGGAATGTTCCCATGAGGCACACGGTCAGACTGATTTGCATATGGCCATGTCTGAAATGGGCGTGGCAGAGTGAGCTAAAAAATGATGATGGAATAAAGCCAGATCAGTTGACTGGGGGTGAGTGCTTGCAATGTTTAACACTCCGTCCATCATCCCCTTTGGTTTTGCTTTGTTCGCCCTAAGTTGGCTGGGTATGCCCAGACGTGGGTCCCTTGCTCACTTTGCCACTGGATTCAGGCTAGCCTGGCTGATGGCGGCCGATTAGCCAGAAACCGGTCCCAGGATGCTTGTTTCCAGTCCAGGGAAGACTTGGCTTGCCAGTTCGGGCTGGACTGTTCCCATGAGGCTGAGGGTAAGACTGATTTGCATATGGCCATGTCTGAACTGGGGTGGCAGAGTGAGCTAAGGAATGATGATGGATTAAACCCAGATCAGTTGACTGGGGGTGAGGGCTTGCAAAGTTCAAAACTCCGTCCATCATCCCCTTTGGTTTTGCCTTGTTCGCCCTAAGTTGGCAGGGTATTCCCAGACGTGGGTCCCTTGCTCACTTTGCCACTGGATTCAGGCTAGCCTGGCTAATGACGGCTGATTAGCCAGAAACCGGTCCCAGGATGCTTGTTTCCGGTCCAGGGAAGACATGGCTTGGAAGTTCTGGCTGGAATGTTCCCATGAGGCACAAGGTCAGACTGATTTGCATATGGCCATGTCCGAACTGGGCGTGGCGGAGAGAGCTAAAAAATGATGATGGAATAAACCCAGATCAGTTGACTGGGGGTGAGTGCTTGCACTGTTTAACACTTCGTCCATCATCCCCTTTGGTTTTGTTTTGTTTGCGCTAATTTGGCAGGGTATGCCCAGACGTGGGTCCCTTGCTCACTTTGCCACTGGATTCAGACTAGCCTGGCTGATGGCGGACGATTAGCCAGAAACCGGTCCCAGGATGCTTGTTTCCAGTCCAGGAAAGACATGGCTTGGCAGTTCGGGCTGGACTGTTCCCATGAGGCACAGTGTCAGACTGATTTGCATATGGCCATGTCTGAACTGGGGTGGCTGAGTGAGCTAAAGCATGATGATGGATTAAACCCAGATCAGATGACTGGGGGAGAGAGCTTGCAAAGTTCAAAACTCCGTCCATCATCCCCTTTGGTTTTGCCTTGTTCGACCTAAGTTGGCAGGGTATGCCCAGACGTGGGTCCCTTGCTCACTTTGCCACTGGATTCAAGCTAGCCTGGCTGATGACGGCTGATTAGCCAGAAACCGGACCCAGGATGCTTGTTGGCGGTCCAGGGAAGACATAGTTTGGCAGTTCGGGCTGGACTGTTACCATGAGGCAAAGGGTCAGGCTGATTTGCATATGGCCATGTCTGAACTGGGGTGGCGGAGTGAGCTAAAGAATGATGATGGCTTGAACCCAGATCAGTTGACTGGGGGTGAGTGCTTGCATTGTTTAAAACTCCGTCCATCATCCCCTTTGGTTTTGCCTTGTTCGTCCTAAGTTTTCAGGGTATGCCCAGACGTGGGTCCCTTGCTCACTTTGCCACTGGATTCAAGCTTGCCTGGCTGATGATGGCTGATGAGCCAAAAACCGGTCCCAAGATGCTTGTTTCCGGTTCAGGGAAGACATGGCTTGGCAGTTCAGGTTGGAGTGTTCCCATGAGGCACAGGGTCAGACTGATTTGCATATGGCCATGTCTGAACTGGGGTGGCTGAATGAGCTAAAGAATGATGATGGATTAAACCCAGAACAGTTGACTGGGGGTGAGTGCTTGCAATGTTCAACACTCCGTCCATCAACCCCTTTGGTTTTGCTTTGTTCACCATAATTTGGCAGGGTATGCCCAGACGTGGGTCCCTTGCTCACTTTGCCACTGAATTCAAGCTTGCCTGGCTGATGATGACCGATTAGCCAGAAACCGGTCCCAGGTTGCTTGTTTCCGGTCCAGGGAAGACATGGCTTGGCAGTTCGGGCTTGACTGTTCCCATGAGGCACAGGGTCAGAATGATTTGCACATGGCCATGTCTGAACTGGGGTGGTGGAGTGAGCTAAAGAATGATGATGGATTAAACCCAGAACAGTTGACTGGGGGTGAGTGCTTGCAATGTTCAACACTCCGTCCATCAACCCCTTTGGTTTTGCTCTGTTCACCCTAAGTTGGCAGGATATGCCCAGACGTGGGTCCCTTGCTCACTTTGCCACTGAATTCAAGCTAGCCTGGCTGATGACGGCTGATGAGCCAGAAACCGGTCCCAGGATGCTTGTTTCAGGTCCAGGGAAGACATGGCTTGGCAGTTCAGGCTGGAGTGTTCCCATGAGGCACAGGGTCAGGCTGATTTGCATATGTACATGTCTGAACTGGGGTGGTGGAGTGAGATAAAGAATGATGATGATTAAACCCAGATCAGTAGACTGGGGGTGAGGGCTTGCAAAGTTCAACACTCTGTTCATCATCCCCTTTGGTTTTGCTTGCTCTCCCTAAGTTGGCACTGTATGCCCAGACGTGGGTCCCTTGCTCACTTTGCCACTGGATTCAGGCTAGCCTGGCTGATGACAGATGATTAGCCAGAAACCGGTCCCAGGATGTTTGTTTCCGGTCCAGGGAAGACATGGCTTGGAAGTTCGGGCTGGAATGTTCCCATGAGGCACAGGGTCAGACTGATTTGCATATGGCCATGTCTGAACTGGGCCTGGCGGAGTGAGCTAAAAAATGATGATGGAATAAACCCAGATCAGTTGACTGGGGGTGAGTGCTTGTACTGTTTAACACTTCGTCCATCATCCCCTTTGGTTTTGCTTTGTTCGCGCTAATTTGGCAGGGTATGCCCAGACGTGGGTCCCTTGCTCACTTTGCCACTGGATTCAGGCTAGCCTGGCTGATGGCGGCCCATTAGCCAGAAACGGGTCCCAGGATGCTTGATTCCAGTCCAGGGAAGACATGGCTTGTCAGTTCGGGCTGGACTGTTCCCATGAGGCTCAGGGTCAGGCTGATTTGCATATGGCCATGTCTGAACTGGGGTGGCGGAGTGAGCTAAAGAATGATGATGGATTGAACCCAGATCAGTTGACTGGGGGTGAGTGCTTGCAATGTTTAAAACTCCGTCCATCATCCCCTTTGGTTTTGCTTTGTTCGCGCTAATTTGGCAGGGTATGCCCAGACGCGGGTCCCTTGCTCACTTTGCCACTGGATTCATACTAGCCTGGCTGATGGCGGCCGATTAGCCAGAAACCGTTCCCAGGATGCTTTTTTCCAGTCCAGGGAAGACATGACTTGCCAGTTCGGGCTGGACTGTTCCCATGAGACTCAGGGTCAGACTGATTTGCATATGGCCATGTCTGAACTGGGGTGGCGGAGTGAGCTAAAGCATGATGATGGATTAAACCCAGATCAGATGACTGGGGGAGAGGGCTTGCAAAGTTCAACACTCCGTCCATCATCCCCTTTGGTTTTGCCTTGTTCGCCCTAAGTTGGCAGGGTATGCCCAGACGTGGGTCCCTTGCTCATTGGCCACTGCATTCATGCTTGCCTGGCTGATGACGGCTGATGAGCCAGAAACCGGTCCCAAGATGTTTGTTTCCGGTCCAGCGACGACATGGCTTGGCAGTTCGGGCTGGAGTGATCCCATGAGGCACAGGGTCAGACTGATTTGCATATGGCCATGTCTGAACTGGGGTGGCGGAATGAGCTAAAGAATGATGATGGATTAAACACAGATCAGTTGACTGGGGGTGAGTGCTTGCAATGTTCAACACTCCGTCCATCATCCCCTTTGGTTCTGCTTTGTTCGCCCTAAGTTGGCAGGGTATGCCCAGACGTGGGTCCCTTGCTCACTTTGCCACTGAATTCAAGCTAGCCTGGCTGACGATGGCCGATTAGCCAAAAAACGGTCCCAGGATGCTTGTTTCTGGTCCAGGAAAGACATGGCTTGGCAGTCCGGGCTGGATTGTTCCCATGAGGCACAGGGTCAGACTGATTTGCATATGGCTATTTCTGAACTGGTGTGGCGGAGTGAGCTGAAGAATGATGATGGATTAAACCCAGATCAGTTGACTTGGCGTGAGTGCTTGCAATATTCAACAAACCATCCATCATCCACTTTGGTTTTGCTTTGTTCGCCCTAAGTTGGCATGGTATGCCCAGACGTGGGTCCCTTGCTCACTTTGCCATTGGATTCAAGCTAGCCTGGCTGAGGACGGCTGATTAGCCAGAAACCGGTCCCAGGATGCTTGTTTCCGGTCCTGGGAAGACATGGCTTGACAGTTCGGGCAGGACTGTCCCCATGAGGAACAGGGTCAGACTGATTTGCATATGGCCATATCTGAACTGGGGTGGCAGAGTGAGCTAAAGAATGATGATGCATTAAACCCAGATCAGTTGACTGGGGGTGAGTGCTTGCAATGTTCAACACTTCATCCATCATCCAATTTGATTTTTCTTTCTTCGCCCTAAGTTGGCAGGATATGCCCGATGTGGGTCCCTTGCAATCTTTGCAACTGGATTCAAGCTAGCCTGGCTGATGACGGCTGATGAGACAGAAACTGGTCCCAGAATGCTTGTTTCCGGTCCAGGGAAGACATGGCTTGGCATTTCATGTTGAAGTGTTCCCATGAGGCACAAGGTCAGACTGATTTTCATATGGCCATGTCTGAACTGCGGTGGCAGAGTGAGCTAAAGAATGATGATGGATTAAACCCAGATCAGTTGCCTGGGGGTGAGGGCTTACAAAGTTCAAAACTCCATCCATCATCCCATTTGGTTTTGCCTTGTTCGCCCTAAGTTGTCAGGGTATGCCCAGACGTGGGTCCCTTGCTCACTTTGCCACTAGATTCAAGCTAGCCTGGCTGATGAGGCCTGAGTAGCCAGAAACCAGTCCCAGGATGCTTGTTTCCAGTCCAGGTAGGACATGGCTTGGCAGTTCGGGCTGGACTGTTCCCATGAGGCACAGGGTCAGACTGATTTGCATATTGCCATGTCTGAACTGGGGTGGCGGAGTGAGCTAAAGCATGATGATGGATTAAACCCAGATCAGTTGACTGGGGGAAAGGGCTTGCAAAGTTCAAAACTCCGTCCATCATCCCCTTTGGTTTTGCCTTGTTCGCCCTAAGTTGGCAGGGTATGCCCAGACATGGGTCCCTTGCCCACTTTGCCACTGGATGCAAGCTAGGCTGGCTGATGACGGCTGATTAGCCAGAAACCGGTCCCAGGATGCTTGTTTCCGGTCCAGGGAAGACATGGTTTGGCAGTTCGGGCTGGACTGTTACCATGAGGCACAGGGTCAGGCTGATTTGCATATGGCCATGTCTCAACTGGGGTTGCGGAGTGAGCTAAAGAATGATGATGGATTGAACCCAGATCAGTTGACTGGGGGTGAGTGCTTGCAATGTTTAACACTCCGTCCATCATCCACTTTGGTTTTGCCTTGTTCGCCCTAAGTTGGCAGGGTATGCCCAGACGTGGGTCCCTTGCTCACTTTGCCACTGGATTCAAGCTTGCCTGGCTGATGACGGATGATGAGCCAAAAACCAGTCCCAAGATGCTTGTTTCCGGTTCAGGGAAGACATGGCTTGGCAGTTCAGGCTGGACTGTTACCATGAGGCACAGGGTCAGACTGATTTGCATATGGCCATGTCTGAACTGGGGTGGCAGAATGAGCTAAAGAATGATGATGGATTAAACCCAGAACAGTTGACTGGGGGTGAGTGCTTGCAATGTTCAACACTCCGTCCATCATCCCCTTTGGTTTTGCTTCGTTCACCCTAAGTTGGCAGGGTATGCCCAGACGTGGGTCCCTTGCTCACTTTGCCACTGAATTCAAGCTAGCCTGGCTGATGATGGCTGATTAGCCAGAAACGGTCCCAGGTTGCTTGTTTCCGTTCCAGGGAAGACATGGCTTGGCATTTCGGGCTGGAGTGTTCCCATGAGGCACGGGGTCAGACTGATTTGAATATGGCCATGTCTGAACTGGGGTGGCAGAGTGAGCTAAGGAATGATGATGGATTAAACCCAGATCAGTTGACTGGGGGTGAGGGCTTGCAAATTTCAAAACTCCGTCCATCATCCCCTTTGGTTTTGCCTTGTTCGCCCTAAGTTGTCAGGGTATGCCCAGACGTGGGTCCCTTGCTCACTTTGCCACTAGATTCAAGCTAGCCTGGCTGATGAGGCCTGAGTAGCCAGAAACCAGTCCCAGGATGCTTGTTTCCAGTCCAGGGAAGACATGGCTTGGCAGTTCGGGCTGGACTGTTCCCATGAGGCACAGGGTCAGACTGATTTGCATATTGCCATGTCTGAACTGGGGTGGCGGAGTGAGCTAAAGCATGATGATGGATTAAACCCAGATCAGTTGACTGGGGGAAAGGGCTTGCAAAGTTCAAAACTCCGTCCATCATCCCCTTTGGTTTTGCCTTGTTTGCCCTAAGTTGGCAGGGTATGCCCAGACATGGGTCCCTTGCTCACTTTGCCACTGGATTCAAGCTAGCCTGGCTGATGACGGCTGATTAGCCAGAAACCGGTCCCAGGATGCTTGTTTCCTGTCCAGGGAAGACATGGTTTGGCAGTTCGGGCTGGACTGTTACCATGAGGCACAGGGTCAGGCTGATTTGCATATGGCCATGTCTCAACTGGGGTGGCGGAGTGAGCTAAAGAATGATGATGGATTGAACCCAGATCAGTTGACTGGGGGTGAGTGCTTGCCATGTTTAACACTCCGTCCATCATCCCCTTTGGTTTTGCCTTGTTCGCCCTAAGTTGGCAGGGTATGCCCAGACGTGGGTCCCTTGCTCACTTTGCCACTGGATTCAAGCTTGCCTGGCTGATGACGGATGATGAGCCAAAAACCAGTCCCAAGATGCTTGTTTCCGGTTCAGGGAAGACATGGCTTGGCAGCTCAGGCTGGAGTGTTCCCATGAGGCACAGGGTCAGACTGATTTGCATATGGCCATGTCTGAACTGGGGTGGCAGAATAAGCTAAAGAATGATGATGGATTAAACCCAGAACAGTTGACTGGGGGTGAGTGCTTGCAATGTTCAACACTCCGTCCTTCATCCCCTTTGGTTTTGCTTTGTTCACCGTAAGTTGGCAGGGTATGCCCATACCTGTGTCCCTTGCTCACTTTGCCACTGGATTCAAGCTAGCCTGGCTGATGATGGCGGATTACCCAGAAACCAGTCCCAGGATGCTTGTTTCCAGTCCAGGAAAGACATGGCTGGCAGTTCGGGATGGACTGTTCCCAGGAGGCACAGGGTCAGACTTATTTGCATATGGCCATGTCTGAACTGGGGTGGCGGAGTGAGCTAAAGCATGATGATGGATTAAACCCGGATCAGATGACTGGGAGAGAGGGCTTGCAAAGTTCAAAACTCCGTCCATCATCCCCTTTGGTTTTGCCTTGTTCGCCCTAAGTTGGCAGGGTATGCCCAGACATGGGTCCGTTGCTCACTTTGCCACTGGATTCAGGCTAGCTTGGCTGATGACGGCTGATTAGCTAGAAACCGGTCCCAGGATGCTTGTTTCCGGTCCAGGGAAGACATGGCTTGGAAGTTCTGGCTGGAATGTTCCCATGAGGCACAAGGTCAGACTGATTTGCATATGGCCATGTCCGAACTGGGCGTGGCTGAGAGAACTAAAAAATGATGATGGAATAAACCCAGATCAGTTGACTGGGGGTGAGTGCTTGCACTGTTTAACACTTCGTCCATCATCCCCTTTGGTTTTGCTTTGTTCGCGCTAATTTGGCAGGGTATGCCCAGACGTTGGTCCCTTGCTCACTTTGCCACTGGATTCAGACTAGCCTGGCTGATGGCAGCCGATTAGCAAGAAACCGGTCCCAGGATGCTTGTTTCCAGTCCAGGGAAGACATCGCTTGTCAGTTCGGGCTGGACTGTTCCCATGAGGCACAGGGTCAGACTGATTTGCATATGGCCATGTCTGAACTGGGGTGGTGGAGTGAGCTAAAGAATGATGATGGATTAAACCCTGATCAGTTGACTGGGGTGAGTGCTTGCAATGTTCAACACTCCGTCCATCATCCCCTTTGGTTTTGCTTTGCTCGCCCTAAGTTGGCAGGGTATGCCCAGAAGTGGGTCCCTTGCTCACTTTGCCACTGGATTCAGGCTAGCCTGGCTGATGACGACTGATTAGCCAGAAACCAGTCCCAGGATGCTTGTTTCCAGTCCAGTGAAGACATGGCTTGGCAGTTCGGGCTGGAATGTTCCCATGAGGCACACGGTAGACTGATTTGCATATGGCCATGTCTGAAATGGGCGTGGCAGAGTGAGCTAAAAAATGATGATGGAAAAAAGCCAAATCAGTTGACTGGGGATGAGTGCTTGCAATGTTTAACACTCCGTCCATCATCTCCTTTGGTTTTGCTTTGTTCGCCCTAAGTTGGCTGGGTATGCCCAGACGTGGGTCCCTTGCTCACTTTGCCACTGGATTCAAGCTAGCCTGGCTGATGACGACTGATTAGCCAGAAACCAGTCCCAGGATGCTTGTTTCCAGTCCAGTGAAGACATGGCTTGGCATTTCAGGCTGGAGTGTTCCCATGAGGCACAGGGTCAGACTGATTTGCATATGGCCATGTCTGAACTTGGGTGGCGGAATGAGCTAAAGAATAATGATGGATTAAACCCAGATCATTTCACTGGGGGTGAGTGCTTGCAATGTTCAACACTAGGTCCACCATCCCCTTTGGTTTTGCTTTGTTATCCCTATGTTGGATGGGTATGCCCAGACGTGGGTCCCTTGCTCACTTTGCCACTGGATTCAGGCTAGCCTGGCTGATGATGGCTAATTAGCCAGAAACCGGTCCCAGGATGCTTGTTTCCGGTCCAGGGAAGACATGGCTTGGAACTTCGGTCTGGACTTTTACCGTGAAGCACAGGGTCAGACTGATTTGCAGATGGCCATGTTTGAACTGGGGTGGCGGAGTGAGCTAAAGAATGAAGATGGATTAAACCCAGGTCAGTTAAATGGGGGTGAGTAATTGCATTGTTCAACACTCCGTCCATCATCCCCTTTGGTTTTGCCTTGTTCACCCTAAGTTGGCAGGGTATGCCCAGATGTGGGTCCCTTGCTCAGTTTGCCACTGGAATGAAGCTAGCCTGTCTGATGATGGCTGATGAGCCAGAAACCGGTCCCAGGATGCTTGTGTCCGGTCCAGGCAAGGCATGGCTTGGCATTTCAGGCTGAAGTGTTCCCATGAGGCACAGGGTCAGACTGATTTGCATATGGCCATGTCTGAAATGGGGTGGCGGAGTGAGCTAAAGAATGATGATGGATTAAACCCAGATCAGTTGACTGGGGTGAGTGCTTGCAATGTTCAACACTAGGTCCATCATCCCCTTTGGTATTGCTTTGCTCGCCCTATGTTGCCAGTTTATGCCCAGAAGTGGGTCCCTTGCTCACTTTGCCACTGGATTCAGGCTAGCCTGGCTGATGACCGGCTGATTAGCCAGAAACCGGTCCCAGGATGCTTGTTTCCGGTCCAGGGAAGACATGGCTTGAAAGTTCGGGCTGGAATGTTCCCATGAGGCACACGGTCAGACTGATTTGCATATGGCCATGTCTGAACTGGGGTGGCGGAGTGAGCTAAAGCATGATGATGGATTAAACCCAGATCAGATGACTGGGGGAGAGAGCTTGCAAAGTTCAAAACTCCGTCCATCATCCCCTTTGGTTTTGCCTTGTTCGACCTAAGTTGGCAGGGTATGCCCAGACGTGGGTCCCTTGCTCACTTTGCCACTGGATTCAAGCTAGCCTGGCTGATGACGGCTGATTAGCCAGAAACCGGACCCAGGATGCTTGTTTGCGGTCCAGGGAAGACATGGTTTGGCAGTTCGGGCTGGACTGTTCCCATGAGGCTGAGGGTAAGACTGATTTGCATATGGCCATGTCTGGACTGGGGTGGCAGAGTGAGCTAAGGAATGATGATGGATTAAACCCAGATCAGTTGACTGGGGGTGAGGGCTTGCAAAGTTCAAAACTCAGTCCATCATCCCCTTTGGTTTTGCCTTGTTCGCCCTAAGTTGTCAGGGTATGCCCATACGTGGGTCCCTTGCTCACTTTGCCACTGGATTCAAGCTAGCCTGGCTGATGACGGCGGATTAGCCAGAAACCAGTCCCAGGATGCTTGTTTCCAGTCCAGGAAAGACATGGCTTGGCAGTTCGGGCTGGACTGTTCCCATGAGGCACAGGTTCAGACTGATTTGCATATGGCCATGTCTGAACTGGGGTGGCGGAGTGAGCTAAAGCATGATGATGGATTAAACCCAGATCAGATGACTGGGGGAGAGGGCTTGCAAAGTTCAAAACTCCGTCCATCATCCCCTTTGGTTTTGCTTTGTTCGCCCTAAGTTGGCAGGGTATGCCCAGACGTGGGTCCCTTGCTCACTTTGCCACTGGATTCAAGCTAGCCTGGCTGATGACGGCTGATTAGCCAGAAACCGGACCCAGGATGCTTGTTGGCGGTCTAGGGAAGTCTTGGTTTGGCAGTTCGGGCTGGACTGTTACCATGAGGCAAAGGGTCAGGCTGATTTGCATATGGCCATGTCTGAACTGGGGTGGCGGAGTGAGCTAAAGAATGATGATGGC
Source organism: Triturus cristatus (assembly GCF_964204655.1). Lineage (NCBI taxonomy): Eukaryota > Metazoa > Chordata > Amphibia > Caudata > Salamandridae > Triturus > Triturus cristatus. The sequence goes on along the minus strand of NC_140579.1, from coordinate 1,031,924,937 downwards.
TTGAACCCAGATCAGTTGACTGGGGGTGAGTGCTTGCAATGTTTAAAACTCCGTCCATCATCCCCTTTGGTTTTTCCTTGTTCGTCCTAAGTTTTCAGGGTATGCCCAGACGTGGGTCCCTTGCTCACTTTGCCACTGGATTCAAGCTTGCCTGGCTGATGATGGCTGATGAGCCAAAAACCGGTCCCAAGATGCTTGTTTCCGGTTCAGGGAAGACATGGCTTGGCAGTTCAGGTTGGAGTGTTCCCATGAGGCACAGGGTCAGACTGATTTGCATATGGCCATGTCTGAACTGGGGTGGCTGAATGAGCTAAAGAATGATGATGGATTAAACCCAGAACAGTTGACTGGGGGTGAGTGCTTGCAATGTTCAACACTCCGTCCATCAACCCCTTTGGTTTTGCTTTGTTCACCATAAGTTGGCAGGGTATGCCCAGACGTTGGTCCCTTGCTCTCTTTGCCACTGAATTCAAGCTTGCCTGGCTGATGATGACCGATTAGCCAGAAACCGGTCCCAGGTTGCTTGTTTCCGGTCCAGGGAAGACATGGCTTGGCAGTTCGGGCTTGACTGTTCCCATGAGGCACAGGGTCAGAATGATTTTCACATGGCCATGTCTGAACTGGGGTGGTGGAGTGAGATAAAGAATGATGATGGATTAAACCCAGAACAGTTGACTGGGGGTGAGTGCTTGCAATGTTCAACACTCCGTCCATCAACCCCTTTGGTTTTGCTCTGTTCACCCTAAGTTGGCAGGCTATGCCCAGACGTGGGTCCCTTGCTCACTTTGCCACTGAATTCAAGCTAGCCTGGCTGATGACGGCTGATGAGCCAGAAACCGGTCCCAGGATGCTTGAATCAGGTCCAGGGAAGACATGGCTTGGCAGTTCAGGCTGGAGTGTTCCTATGAGGCACAGGGTCAGGCTGATTTGCATATGGACATGTCTGAACTGGGGTGGCGGAGTGAGCTAAAGAATGATGATGATTAAACCCAGATCAGTAGACTGGGGGTGAGGGCTTGCAAAGTTCAACACTCTGTTCATCATCCCCTTTGGTTTTGCTTGCTCTCCCTAAGTTGGCACGGTATGCCCAGACGTGGGTCCCTTGCTCACTTTGCCACTGGATTCAGGCTAGCCTGGCTGATGACAGATGATTAGCCAGAAACCGGTCCCAGGATGTTTGTTTCCAGTCCAGGGAAGACATGGCTTGGAAGTTCGGGCTGGAATGTTCCCATGAGGCACAGGGTCAGACTGATTCGCATATGGCCATGTCTGAACTGGGCGTGGTAGAGTGAGCTAAAAAATGATGATGGAATAAACCCAGATCAGTTGACTGGGGGTGAGTGCTTGCACTGTTTAACACTTCGTCCATCATCCCCTTTGGTTTTGCTTTGTTCGCGCTAATTTGGCAGGGTATGCCCAGACGCGGGTCCCTTGCTCACTTTGCCACTGGATTCAGATTAGCCTGGCTGATGGCGGCCGATTAGCCAGAAACCGTTCCCAGGATGCTTTTTTCCAGTCCAGGGAAGACATGGCTTGTCAGTTTGGGCTGGACTGTTCCCATGAGGCTCAGGGTCAGACTGATTTGCATATGGCCATGTCTGAACTGGGGTGGCAGAGTGAGCTAAGGAATGATGATGGATTAAACCCAGATCAGTTGACTGGGGGTGAGGGCTTGCAAATTTCAAAACTCCGTCCATCATCCCCATTGGTTTTGCCTTGTTCGCCCTAAGTTGTCAGGGTATGCCCATACCTGGGTCCCTTGCTCACTTTGCCACTGGATTCAAGCTAGCCTGGCTGATGATGGCGGATTACCCAGAAACCAGTCCAAGGATGCTTGTTTCCAGTCCAGGAAAGACATGGCTTGGCAGTTCGGGATGGACTGTTCCCATGAGGCACAGGGTCAGACTGATTTGCATATGGCCATGTCTGAACTGGGGTGGCGGAGTGAGCTAAAGCATGATGATGGATTAAACCCAGATCAGATGACTGGGGGAGAGGGCTTGCAAAGTTCAAAACTCCGTCCATCATCCCCTTTGGTTTTGCCTTGTTCACCCTAAGTTGGCAGGGTATGCGCAGACGTGGTTCCCTTGCTCACTTTGCCACTGGATTCAGGCTAGCCTGGCTGATGACGGCTGATTAGCCAGAAACCGGTCCCAGGATGCTTGTTTCCGGTCCAGGGAAGACATGGCTTGGAAGTTCTGGCTGGAATGTTCCCATGAGGCACAAGGTCAGACTGATTTGCATATGGCCATGTCCGAACTGGGCGTGGCGGAGAGAGCTAAAAAATGATGATGGAATAAACCCAGATCAGTTGACTGGGGGTGAGTGCTTGCACTGTTTAACACTTCGTCCATCATCCCCTTTGGTTTTGCTTTGTTCGCGCTAATTTGGCAGGGTATGCCCAGACGTGGGTCCCTTGCTCACTTTGCCACTGGATTCAGACTAGCCTGGCTGATGGCGGCCGATTAGCCAGAAACCGGTCCCAGGATGCTTGTTTCCAGTCCAGGGAAGACATCTCTTGTCAGTTCGGGCTGAACTGTTCCCATGAGGCTCAGGGTCAGACTGATTTGCATATAGCCATGTCTGAACTGGGGTGGCAGAGTGAGCTAAGGAATGATGATGGATTAAACCCAGATCAGTTGACTGGGGATGAGGGCTTGCAAAGTTAAAAACTCCGTCCATCATCCCCTTTGGTTTTGCCTTGTTCGCCCTAAGTTGTCAGGGTATGCCCATACCTGGGTCCCTTGCTCACTTTGCCACTTGATTCAAGCTAGCCTGGCTGATGATGGCGGATTAGCCAAAAACTGGTCCCAGGATGCTTGTTTGCGGTCCAGAGAAGACAAGGTTTGGCAGTTCGGGCTGGACTGTTACCATGAGGCAAAGGGTCAGGCTGATTTGCATCTGGCTATGTCTGAACTGGGGTGGCGAAATGAGCTAAAGAATGATGATGGATTAAACACAGATCAGTTGACTGGGGTGAGTGCTTACAATGTTCAACACTCCGTCCATCATCCCCTTTGGTTCTGCTTTGTTCGCCCTAAGTTGGCAGGGTATGCCCAGACGTGGGTCCCTTGCTCACTTTGCCACTGAATTCAAGCTAGCCTGGCTGACGATGGCCGATTAGCCAAAAACCGGTCCCAGGATGCTTGTTTCTGGTCCAGGGAAGACATGGCTTGGCAGTCCGGGCTGGATTGTTCCCATGAGGCACAGGGTCAGACTGATTTGCATATGGCTATTTCTGAACTGGGGTGGCGGAGTGAGCTAAAGAATGATGATGGATTAAACCCAGATCAGTTGACTTGGCGTGAGTGCTTGCAATGTTCAACAATCCATCCATCATGCCCTTTGGTTTTGCTTTGTTCGCCCTAAGTTGGCATGGTATGCCCAGACGTGGGTCCCTTGCTCACTTTGCCACTGGATTCAAGCTAGCCTGGCTGAGGACGGCTGATTAGCCAGAAACCTGTTCCAGGATGCTTGTTTCCGGTCCCGGGAAGACATGGCTTGACAGTTGGGGCTGGACTGTTCCCATGAGGAACAGGGTCAGACTGATTTGCATATGGCCATATCTGAACTGGGGTGGCAGAGTGAGCTAAAGAATAATGATGATTAAACCCAGATCAGTTGACTGGGGGTGAGGGCTTGCAAAGTTCAACACTCTGTCCATCATCCCCTTTGGTTTTGCCTTGTTGGCCCTAAGTTGGCAGGGTATGCCCAGACGTGCGTCTCTTGCTCACTTTGCCACTGGATTCAAGCTAGCCTGGCTGGTGACGGCTATTAGCCAGAAACCGGCCCCAGGTTGCTTGTTTCCAGTCCAGGGAAGACATGGCTTGGCAGTTTGGGCTGGACTGTTCCCATGAGGCACAGGGTCAGACTGATTTGCATATGGCCATGTCTGAACTGGGGTGGTGGAGTGAGCTAAAGAATGATGATGGATTAAACCCTGATCAGTTGACTGGGGTGAGTGCTTGCAATGTTCAACACTCCGTCCATCATCCCCTTTGGTTTTGCTTTGCTCGCCCTAAGTTGGCAGGGTATGCCCAGACGTGGGTCCCTTGCTCACTTAGACACTGGATTCAAGCAAGCCTGGCTGATGACGACTAATTAGCCAGAAACCAGTCCCAGGATGTTTGTTTCCAGTCCAGAGAAGACATGGCTTGGCATTTCAGGCTGGAGTGTTCCCATGAGGCACAGGGTCAGACTGATTTGCATATGGCCATGTCTGAACTTGGGTGGCGGAATGAGCTAAAGAATAATGATGGATTAAACCCAGATCATTTCACTGGGGGTGAGTGCTTGCAATGTTGAACACTAGGTCCATCATCCCCTTTGGTATTGCTTTGCTCGCCCTATGTTGGCAGTTTATGCCCAGAAGTGGGTCCCTTGCTCACTTTGCCACTGGATTCAGGCTAGCCTTGCTGATGATGGCTGATGAGCCAGAAACCGGTCCCAGGATGCTTGTTTCCGGTCCAGGGAAGATATGGCTTGGAAGTTCGGGCTGGAATGTTCCCATGAGGCACACGGTCAGACTGATTTGCATATGGCCATGTCTGAAATGGGCGTGGCAGAGTGAGCTAAAAAATGATGATGGAATAAAGCCAGATCAGTTGACTGGGGGTGAGTGCTTGCAATGTTTAACACTCCGTCCATCATCCCCTTTGGTTTTGCTTTGTTCGCCCTAAGTTGGCTGGGTATGCCCAGACGTGGGTCCCTTGCTCACTTTGCCACTGGATTCAGGCTAGTCTGGCTGATGGCGGCCGATTAGCCAGAAACCGGTCCCAGGATGCTTGTTTCCAGTCCAGGGAAGACTTGGCTTGCCAGTTCGGGCTGGACTGTTCCCATGAGGCTGAGGGTAAGACTGATTTGCATATGGCCATGTCTGAACTGGGGTGGCAGAGCGAGCTAAGGAATGATGATGGATTAAACCCAGATCAGTTGACTGGGGGTGAGGGCTTGCAAAGTTCAAAACTCCGTCCATCATCCCCTTTGGTTTTGCCTTGTTCGCCCTAAGTTGGCAGGGTATTCCCAGACGTGGGTCCCTTGCTCACTTTGCCACTGGATTCAGGCTAGCCTGGCTGATGACGGCTGATCAGCCAGAAACCGGTCCCAGGATGCTTGTTTCCGGTCCAGGGAAGACATGGCTTGGAAGTTCTGGCTGGAATGTTCCCATGAGGCACAAGGTCAGACTGATTTGCATATGGCCATGTCCAAACTGGGCGTGGCGGAGAGAGCTAAAAAATGATGATGGAATAAACCCAGATCAGTTGACTGGGGGTGAGTGCTTGCACTGTTTAACACTTCGTCCATCATCCCCTTTGGTTTTGTTTTGTTTGCGCTAATTTGGCAGGGTATGCCCAGACGTGGGTCCCTTGCTCACTTTGCCACTGGATTCAGACTAGCCTGGCTGATGGCGGACGATTAGCCAGAAACCGGTCCCAGGATGCTTGTTTCCAGTCCAGGAAAGACATGGCTTGGCAGTTCGGGCTGGACTGTTCCCATGAGGCACAGTGCCAGACTGATTTGCATATGGCCATGTCTGAACTGGGGTGGCGGAGTGAGCTAAAGCATGATGATGGATTAAACCCAGATCAGATGACTGGGGGAGAGAGCTTGCAAAGCTCAAAACTCCGTCCATCATCCCCTTTGGTTTTGCCTTGTTCGACCTAAGTTGGCAGGGTATGCCCAGACGTGGGTCCCTTGCTCACTTTGCCACTGGATTCAAGCTAGCCTGGCTGATGACGGCTGATTAGCCAGAAACCGGACCCAGGATGCTTGTTGGCGGTCCAGGGAAGACATAGTTTGGCAGTTCGGGCTGGACTGTTACCATGAGGCAAAGGGTCAGGCTGATTTGCATATGGCCATGTCTGAACTGGGGTGGCGGAGTGAGCTAAAGAATGATGATGGATTGAACCCAGATCAGTTGACTGGGGGTGAGTGCTTGCATTGTTTAAAACTCCGTCCATCATCCCCTTTGGTTTTGCCTTGTTCGTCCTAAGTTTTCAGGGTATGCCCAGACGTGGGTCCCTTGCTCACTTTGCCACTGGATTCAAGCTTGCCTGGCTGATGATGGCTGATGAGCCAAAAACCGGTCCCAAGATGCTTGTTTCCGGTTCAGGGAAGACATGGCTTGGCAGTTCAGGTTGGAGTGTTCCCATGAGGCACAGGGTCAGACTGATTTGCATATGGCCATGTCTGAACTGGGGTGGCTGAATGAGCTAAAGAAAATGATGGATTAAACCCAGAACAGTTGACTGGGGTGAGTGCTTGCAATGTTCAACACTCCGTCCATCAACCCCTTTGGTTTTGCTTTGTTCACCATAATTTGGCAGGGTATGCCCAGACGTGGGTCCCTTGCTCACTTTGCCACTGAATTCAAGCTTGCCTGGCTGATGATGACCGATTAGCCAGAAACCGGTCCCAGGTTGCTTGTTTCCGGTCCAGGGAAGACATGGCTTGGCAGTTCGGGCTTGACTGTTCCCATGAGGCACAGGGTCAGAATGATTTGCACATGGCCATGTCTGAACTGGGGTGGTGGAGTGAGCTAAAGAATGATGATGGATTAAACCCAGAACAGTTGACTGGGGGTGAGTGCTTGCAATGTTCAACACTCCGTCCATCAACCCCTTTGGTTTTGCTCTGTTCACCCTAAGTTGGCAGGCTATGCCCAGACGTGGGTCCCTTGCTCACTTTGCCACTGAATTCAAGCTAGCCTGGCTGATGACGGCTGATGAGCCAGAAACCGGTCCCAGGATGCTTGAATCAGGTCCAGGGAAGACATGGCTTGGCAGTTCAGGCTGGAGTGTTCCTATGAGGCACAGGGTCAGGCTGATTTGCATATGGACATGTCTGAACTGGGGTGGCGGAGTGAGCTAAAGAATGATGATGATTAAACCCAGATCAGTAGACTGGGGGTGAGGGCTTGCAAAGTTCAACACTCTGTTCATCATCCCCTTTGGTTTTGCTTGCTCTCCCTAAGTTGGCACGGTATGCCCAGACGTGGGTCCCTTGCTCACTTTGCCACTGGATTCAGGCTAGCCTGGCTGATGACAGATGATTAGCCAGAAACCGGTCCCAGGATGTTTGTTTCCGGTCCAGGGAAGACATGGCTTGGAAGTTCAGGCTGGAATGTTCCCATGAGGCACAGGGTCAGACTGATTCGCATATGGCCATGTCTGAACTGGGCGTGGCAGAGTGAGCTAAAAAATGATGATGGAATAAACCCAGATCAGTTGACTGGGGGTGAGTGCTTGCACTGTTTAACACTTCGTCCATCATCCCCTTTGGTTTTGCTTTGTTCGCGCTAATTTGGCAGGGTATGCCCAGACGCGGGTCCCTTGCTCACTTTGCCACTGGATTCAGATTAGCCTGGCTGATGGCGGCCGATTAGCCAGAAACCGTTCCCAGGATGCTTTTTTCCAGTCCAGGGAAGACATGGCTTGTCAGTTTGGGCTGGACTGTTCCCATGAGGCTCAGGGTCAGACTGATTTGCATATGGCCATGTCTGAACTGGGGTGGCAGAGTGAGCTAAGGAATGATGATGGATTAAACCCAGATCAGTTGACTGGGGGTGAGGGCTTGCAAATTTCAAAACTCCGTCCATCATCCCCTTTGGTTTTGCCTTGTTCGCCCTAAGTTGTCAGGGTATGCCCATACCTGGGTCCCTTGCTCACTTTGCCACTGGATTCAAGCTAGCCTGGCTGATGATGGCGGATTACCCAGAAACCAGTCCAAGGATGCTTGTTTCCAGTCCAGGAAAGACATGGCTTGGCAGTTCGGGATGGACTGTTCCCATGAGGCACAGGGTCAGACTGATTTGCATATGGCCATGTCTGAACTGGGGTGGCGGAGTGAGCTAAAGCATGATGATGGATTAAACCCAGATCAGATGACTGGGGGAGAGGGCTTGCAAAGTTCAAAACTCCGTCCATCATCCCCTTTGGTTTTGCCTTGTTCGCCCTAAGTTGGCAGGGTATGCGCAGACGTGGTTCCCTTGCTCACTTTGCCACTGGATTCAGGCTAGCCTGGCTGATGACGGCTGATTAGCCAGAAACCGGTCCCAGGATGCTTGTTTCCGGTCCAGGGAAGACATGGCTTGGAAGTTCTGGCTGGAATGTTCCCATGAGGCACAAGGTCAGACTGATTTGCATATGGCCATGTCCGAACTGGGCGTGGCGGAGAGAGCTAAAAAATGATGATGGAATAAACCCAGATCAGTTGACTGGGGGTGAGTGCTTGCACTGTTTAACACTTCGTCCATCATCCCCTTTGGTTTTGCTTTGTTCGCGCTAATTTGGCAGGGTATGCCCAGACGTGGGTCCCTTGCTCACTTTGCCACTGGATTCAGACTAGCCTGGCTGATGGCGGCCGATTAGCCAGAAACCGGTCCCAGGATGCTTGTTTCCAGTCCAGGGAAGACATCGCTTGTCAGTTCGGGCTGAACTGTTCCCATGAGGCTCAGGGTCAGACTGATTTGCATATAGCCATGTCTGAACTGGGGTGGCAGAGTCAGCTAAGGAATGATGATGGATTAAACCCAGATCAGTTGACTGGGGATGAGGGCTTGCAAAGTTAAAAACTCCGTCCATCATCCCCTTTGGTTTTGCCTTGTTTGCCCTAAGTTGTCAGGGTATGCCCATACCTGGGTCCCTTGCTCACTTTGCCACTTGATTCAAGCTAGCCTGGCTGATGATGGCGGATTAGCCAAAAACTGGTCCCAGGATGCTTGTTTGCGGTCCAGGGAAGACAAGGTTTGGCAGTTCGGGCTGGACTGTTACCATGAGGCAAAGGGTCAGGCTGATTTGCATCTGGCTATGTCTGAACTGGGGTGGCGAAATGAGCTAAAGAATGATGTGGATTAAACACAGATCAGTTGACTGGGGTGAGTGCTTACAATGTTCAACACTCCGTCCATCATCCCCTTTGGTTCTGCTTTGTTCGCCCTAAGTTGGCAGGGTATGCCCAGACGTGGGTCCCTTGCTCACTTTGCCACTGAATTCAAGCTAGCCTGGCTGACGATGGCCGATTAGCCAAAAACCGGTCCCAGGATGCTTGTTTCTGGTCCAGGGAAGACATGGCTTGGCAGTCCGGGCTGGATTGTTCCCATGAGGCACAGGGTCAGACTGATTTGCATATGGCTATTTCTGAACTGGGGTGGCGGAGTGAGCTAAAGAATGATGATGGATTAAACCCAGATCAGTTGACTTGGCGTGAGTGCTTGCAATGTTCAACAATCCATCCATCATGCCCTTTGGTTTTGCTTTGTTCGCCCTAAGTTGGCATGGTATGCCCAGACGTGGGTCCCTTGCTCACTTTGCCACTGGATTCAAGCTAGCCTGGCTGAGGACGGCTGATTAGCCAGAAACCTGTTCCAGGATGCTTGTTTCCGGTCCCGGGAAGACATGGCTTGACAGTTGGGGCTGGACTGTTCCCATGAGGAACAGGGTCAGACTGATTTGCATATGGCCATATCTGAACTGGGGTGGCAGAGTGAGCTAAAGAATAATGATGATTAAACCCAGATCAGTTGACTGGGGGTGAGGGCTTGCAAAGTTCAACACTCTGTCCATCATCCCCTTTGGTTTTGCCTTGTTGGCCCTAAGTTGGCAGGGTATGCCCAGACGTGCGTCTCTTGCTCACTTTGCCACTGGATTCAAGCTAGCCTGGCTGGTGACGGCTATTAGCCAGAAACAGGCCCCAGATTGCTTGTTTCCAGTCCAGGGAAGACATGGCTTGGCAGTTTGGGCTGGACTGTTCCCATGAGGCACAGGGTCAGACTGATTTGCATATGGCCATGTCTGAACTGGGGTGGTGGAGTGAGCTAAAGAATGATGATGGATTAAACCCTGATCAGTTGACTGGGGTGAGTGCTTGCAATGTTCAACACTCCGTCCATCATCCCCTTTGGTTTTGCTTTGCTCGCCCTAAGTTGGCAGGGTATGCCCAGACGTGGGTCCCTTGCTCACTTAGACACTGGATTCAAGCAAGCCTGGCTGATGACGACTAATTAGCCAGAAACCAGTCCCAGGATGTTTGTTTCCAGTCCAGTGAAGACATGGCTTGGCATTTCAGGCTGGAGTGTTCCCATGAGGCACAGGGTCAGACTGATTTGCATATGGCCATGTCTGAACTTGGGTGGCGGAATGAGCTAAAGAATAATGATGGATTAAACCCAGATCATTTCACTGGGGGTGAGTGCTTGCAATGTTGTACACTAGGTCCATCATCCCCTTTGGTATTGCTTTGCTCGCCCTATGTTGGCAGTTTATGCCCAGAAGTGGGTCCCTTGCTCACTTTGCCACTGGATTCAGGCTAGCCTTGCTGATGATGGCTGATGAGCCAGAAACCGGTCCCAGGATGCTTGTTTCCGGTCCAGGGAAGATATGGCTTGGAAGTTCGGGCTGGAATGTTCCCATGAGGCACACGGTCAGACTGATTTGCATATGGCCATGTCTGAAATGGGCGTGGCAGAGTGAGCTAAAAAATGATGATGGAATAAAGCCAGATCAGTTGACTGGGGGTGAGTGCTTGCAATGTTTAACACTCCGTCCATCATCCCCTTTGGTTTTGCTTTGTTCGCCCTAAGTTGGCTGGGTATGCCCAGACGTGGGTCCCTTGCTCACTTTGCCACTGGATTCAGGCTAGCCTGGCTGATGGCGGCCGATTAGCCAGAAACCGGTCCCAGAATGCTTGTTTCCAGTCCAGGGAAGACTTGGCTTGCCAGTTCGGGCTGGACTGTTCCCATGAGGCTGAGGGTAAGACTGATTTGCATATGGCCATGTCTGAACTGGGGTGGCAGAGTGAGCTAAGGAATGATGATGGATTAAACCCAGATCAGTTGACTGGGGGTGAGGGCTTGCAAAGTTCAAAACTCCGTCCATCATCCCCTTTGGTTTTGCCTTGTTCGCCCTAAGTTGGCAGGGTATTCCCAGACGTGGGTCCCTTGCTCACTTTGCCACTGGATTCAGGCTAGCCTGGCTGATGACGGCTGATCAGCCAGAAACCGGTCCCAGGATGCTTGTTTCCGGTCCAGGGAAGACATGGCTTGGAAGTTCTGGCTGGAATGTTCCCATGAGGCACAAGGTCAGACTGATTTGCATATGGCCATGTCCGAACTGGGCGTGGCGGAGAGAGCTAAAAAATGATGATGGAATAAACCCAGATCAGTTGACTGGGGGTGAGTGATTGCACTGTTTAACACTTCGTCCATCATCCCCTTTGGTTTTGTTTTGTTTGCGCTAATTTGGCAGGGTATGCCCAGACGTGGGTCCCTTGCTCACTTTGCCACTGGATTCAGACTAGCCTGGCTGATGGCGGACGATTAGCCAGAAACCGGTCCCAGGATGCTTGTTTCCAGTCCAGGAAAGACATGGCTTGGCAGTTCGGGCTGGACTGTTCCCATGAGGCACAGTGTCAGACTGATTTGCATATGGCCATGTCTGAACTGGGGTGGCGGAGTGAGCTAAAGCATGATGATGGATTAAACCCAGATCAGATGACTGGGGGAGAGAGCTTGCAAAGTTCAAAACTCCGTCCATCATCCCCTTTGGTTTTGCCTTGTTCGACCTAAGTTGGCAGGGTATGCCCAGACGTGGGTCCCTTGCTCACTTTGCCACTGGATTCAAGCTAGCCTGGCTGATGACGGCTGATTAGCCAGAAACCGGACCCAGGATGCTTGTTGGCGGTCCAGGGAAGACATAGTTTGGCAGTTCGGGCTGGACTGTTACCATGAGGCAAAGGGTCAGGCTGATTTGCATATGGCCATGTCTGAAATGGGCGTGGCAGAGTGAGCTAAAAAATGATGATGGAATAAAGCCAGATCAGTTGACTGGGGGTGAGTGCTTGCAATGTTTAACACTCCGTCCATCATCCCCTTTGGTTTTGCTTTGTTCGCCCTAAGTTGGCTGGGTATGCCCAGACGTGGGTCCCTTGCTCACTTTGCCACTGGATTCAGGCTAGTCTGGCTGATGGCGGCCGATTAGCCAGAAACCGGTCCCAGGATGCTTGTTTCCAGTCCAGGGAAGACTTGGCTTGCCAGTTCGGGCTGGACTGTTCCCATGAGGCTGAGGGTAAGACTGATTTGCATATGGCCATGTCTGAACTGGGGTGGCAGAGCGAGCTAAGGAATGATGATGGATTAAACCCAGATCAGTTGACTGGGGGTGAGGGCTTGCAAAGTTCAAAACTCCGTCCATCATCCCCTTTGGTTTTGCCTTGTTCGCCCTAAGTTGGCAGGGTATTCCCAGACGTGGGTCCCTTGCTCACTTTGCCACTGGATTCAGGCTAGCCTGGCTGATGACGGCTGATCAGCCAGAAACCGGTCCCAGGATGCTTGTTTCCGGTCCAGGGAAGACATGGCTTGGAAGTTCTGGCTGGAATGTTCCCATGAGGCACAAGGTCAGACTGATTTGCATATGGCCATGTCCAAACTGGGCGTGGCGGAGAGAGCTAAAAAATGATGATGGAATAAACCCAGATCAGTTGACTGGGGGTGAGTGCTTGCACTGTTTAACACTTCGTCCATCATCCCCTTTGGTTTTGTTTTGTTTGCGCTAATTTGGCAGGGTATGCCCAGACGTGGGTCCCTTGCTCACTTTGCCACTGGATTCAGACTAGCCTGGCTGATGGCGGACGATTAGCCAGAAACCGGTCCCAGGATGCTTGTTTCCAGTCCAGGAAAGACATGGCTTGGCAGTTCGGGCTGGACTGTTCCCATGAGGCACAGTGCCAGACTGATTTGCATATGGCCATGTCTGAACTGGGGTGGCGGAGTGAGCTAAAGCATGATGATGGATTAAACCCAGATCAGATGACTGGGGGAGAGAGCTTGCAAAGCTCAAAACTCCGTCCATCATCCCCTTTGGTTTTGCCTTGTTCGACCTAAGTTGGCAGGGTATGCCCAGACGTGGGTCCCTTGCTCACTTTGCCACTGGATTCAAGCTAGCCTGGCTGATGACGGCTGATTAGCCAGAAACCGGACCCAGGATGCTTGTTGGCGGTCCAGGGAAGACATAGTTTGGCAGTTCGGGCTGGACTGTTACCATGAGGCAAAGGGTCAGGCTGATTTGCATATGGCCATGTCTGAACTGGGGTGGCGGAGTGAGCTAAAGAATGATGATGGATTGAACCCAGATCAGTTGACTGGGGGTGAGTGCTTGCATTGTTTAAAACTCCGTCCATCATCCCCTTTGGTTTTGCCTTGTTCGTCCTAAGTTTTCAGGGTATGCCCAGACGTGGGTCCCTTGCTCACTTTGCCACTGGATTCAAGCTTGCCTGGCTGATGATGGCTGATGAGCCAAAAACCGGTCCCAAGATGCTTGTTTCCGGTTCAGGGAAGACATGGCTTGGCAGTTCAGGTTGGAGTGTTCCCATGAGGCACAGGGTCAGACTGATTTGCATATGGCCATGTCTGAACTGGGGTGGCTGAATGAGCTAAAGAAAATGATGGATTAAACCCAGAACAGTTGACTGGGGTGAGTGCTTGCAATGTTCAACACTCCGTCCATCAACCCCTTTGGTTTTGCTTTGTTCACCATAATTTGGCAGGGTATGCCCAGACGTGGGTCCCTTGCTCACTTTGCCACTGAATTCAAGCTTGCCTGGCTGATGATGACCGATTAGCCAGAAACCGGTCCCAGGTTGCTTGTTTCCGGTCCAGGGAAGACATGGCTTGGCAGTTCGGGCTTGACTGTTCCCATGAGGCACAGGGTCAGAATGATTTGCACATGGCCATGTCTGAACTGGGGTGGTGGAGTGAGCTAAAGAATGATGATGGATTAAACCCAGAACAGTTGACTGGGGGTGAGTGCTTGCAATGTTCAACACTCCGTCCATCAACCCCTTTGGTTTTGCTCTGTTCACCCTAAGTTGGCAGGCTATGCCCAGACGTGGGTCCCTTGCTCACTTTGCCACTGAATTCAAGCTAGCCTGGCTGATGACGGCTGATGAGCCAGAAACCGGTCCCAGGATGCTTGAATCAGGTCCAGGGAAGACATGGCTTGGCAGTTCAGGCTGGAGTGTTCCTATGAGGCACAGGGTCAGGCTGATTTGCATATGGACATGTCTGAACTGGGGTGGCGGAGTGAGCTAAAGAATGATGATGATTAAACCCAGATCAGTAGACTGGGGGTGAGGGCTTGCAAAGTTCAACACTCTGTTCATCATCCCCTTTGGTTTTGCTTGCTCTCCCTAAGTTGGCACGGTATGCCCAGACGTGGGTCCCTTGCTCACTTTGCCACTGGATTCAGGCTAGCCTGGCTGATGACAGATGATTAGCCAGAAACCGGTCCCAGGATGTTTGTTTCCGGTCCAGGGAAGACATGGCTTGGAAGTTCAGGCTGGAATGTTCCCATGAGGCACAGGGTCAGACTGATTCGCATATGGCCATGTCTGAACTGGGCGTGGCAGAGTGAGCTAAAAAATGATGATGGAATAAACCCAGATCAGTTGACTGGGGGTGAGTGCTTGCACTGTTTAACACTTCGTCCATCATCCCCTTTGGTTTTGCTTTGTTCGCGCTAATTTGGCAGGGTATGCCCAGACGCGGGTCCCTTGCTCACTTTGCCACTGGATTCAGATTAGCCTGGCTGATGGCGGCCGATTAGCCAGAAACCGTTCCCAGGATGCTTTTTTCCAGTCCAGGGAAGACATGGCTTGTCAGTTTGGGCTGGACTGTTCCCATGAGGCTCAGGGTCAGACTGATTTGCATATGGCCATGTCTGAACTGGGGTGGCAGAGTGAGCTAAGGAATGATGATGGATTAAACCCAGATCAGTTGACTGGGGGTGAGGGCTTGCAAATTTCAAAACTCCGTCCATCATCCCCTTTGGTTTTGCCTTGTTCGCCCTAAGTTGTCAGGGTATGCCCATACCTGGGTCCCTTGCTCACTTTGCCACTGGATTCAAGCTAGCCTGGCTGATGATGGCGGATTACCCAGAAACCAGTCCAAGGATGCTTGTTTCCAGTCCAGGAAAGACATGGCTTGGCAGTTCGGGATGGACTGTTCCCATGAGGCACAGGGTCAGACTGATTTGCATATGGCCATGTCTGAACTGGGGTGGCGGAGTGAGCTAAAGCATGATGATGGATTAAACCCAGATCAGATGACTGGGGGAGAGGGCTTGCAAAGTTCAAAACTCCGTCCATCATCCCCTTTGGTTTTGCCTTGTTCGCCCTAAGTTGGCAGGGTATGCGCAGACGTGGTTCCCTTGCTCACTTTGCCACTGGATTCAGGCTAGCCTGGCTGATGACGGCTGATTAGCCAGAAACCGGTCCCAGGATGCTTGTTTCCGGTCCAGGGAAGACATGGCTTGGAAGTTCTGGCTGGAATGTTCCCATGAGGCACAAGGTCAGACTGATTTGCATATGGCCATGTCCGAACTGGGCGTGGCGGAGAGAGCTAAAAAATGATGATGGAATAAACCCAGATCAGTTGACTGGGGGTGAGTGCTTGCACTGTTTAACACTTCGTCCATCATCCCCTTTGGTTTTGCTTTGTTCGCGCTAATTTGGCAGGGTATGCCCAGACGTGGGTCCCTTGCTCACTTTGCCACTGGATTCAGACTAGCCTGGCTGATGGCGGCCGATTAGCCAGAAACCGGTCCCAGGATGCTTGTTTCCAGTCCAGGGAAGACATCGCTTGTCAGTTCGGGCTGAACTGTTCCCATGAGGCTCAGGGTCAGACTGATTTGCATATAGCCATGTCTGAACTGGGGTGGCAGAGTCAGCTAAGGAATGATGATGGATTAAACCCAGATCAGTTGACTGGGGATGAGGGCTTGCAAAGTTAAAAACTCCGTCCATCATCCCCTTTGGTTTTGCCTTGTTTGCCCTAAGTTGTCAGGGTATGCCCATACCTGGGTCCCTTGCTCACTTTGCCACTTGATTCAAGCTAGCCTGGCTGATGATGGCGGATTAGCCAAAAACTGGTCCCAGGATGCTTGTTTGCGGTCCAGGGAAGACAAGGTTTGGCAGTTCGGGCTGGACTGTTACCATGAGGCAAAGGGTCAGGCTGATTTGCATCTGGCTATGTCTGAACTGGGGTGGCGAAATGAGCTAAAGAATGATGTGGATTAAACACAGATCAGTTGACTGGGGTGAGTGCTTACAATGTTCAACACTCCGTCCATCATCCCCTTTGGTTCTGCTTTGTTCGCCCTAAGTTGGCAGGGTATGCCCAGACGTGGGTCCCTTGCTCACTTTGCCACTGAATTCAAGCTAGCCTGGCTGACGATGGCCGATTAGCCAAAAACCGGTCCCAGGATGCTTGTTTCTGGTCCAGGGAAGACATGGCTTGGCAGTCCGGGCTGGATTGTTCCCATGAGGCACAGGGTCAGACTGATTTGCATATGGCTATTTCTGAACTGGGGTGGCGGAGTGAGCTAAAGAATGATGATGGATTAAACCCAGATCAGTTGACTTGGCGTGAGTGCTTGCAATGTTCAACAATCCATCCATCATGCCCTTTGGTTTTGCTTTGTTCGCCCTAAGTTGGCATGGTATGCCCAGACGTGGGTCCCTTGCTCACTTTGCCACTGGATTCAAGCTAGCCTGGCTGAGGACGGCTGATTAGCCAGAAACCTGTTCCAGGATGCTTGTTTCCGGTCCCGGGAAGACATGGCTTGACAGTTGGGGCTGGACTGTTCCCATGAGGAACAGGGTCAGACTGATTTGCATATGGCCATATCTGAACTGGGGTGGCAGAGTGAGCTAAAGAATAATGATGATTAAACCCAGATCAGTTGACTGGGGGTGAGGGCTTGCAAAGTTCAACACTCTGTCCATCATCCCCTTTGGTTTTGCCTTGTTGGCCCTAAGTTGGCAGGGTATGCCCAGACGTGCGTCTCTTGCTCACTTTGCCACTGGATTCAAGCTAGCCTGGCTGGTGACGGCTATTAGCCAGAAACAGGCCCCAGATTGCTTGTTTCCAGTCCAGGGAAGACATGGCTTGGCAGTTTGGGCTGGACTGTTCCCATGAGGCACAGGGTCAGACTGATTTGCATATGGCCATGTCTGAACTGGGGTGGTGGAGTGAGCTAAAGAATGATGATGGATTAAACCCTGATCAGTTGACTGGGGTGAGTGCTTGCAATGTTCAACACTCCGTCCATCATCCCCTTTGGTTTTGCTTTGCTCGCCCTAAGTTGGCAGGGTATGCCCAGACGTGGGTCCCTTGCTCACTTAGACACTGGATTCAAGCAAGCCTGGCTGATGACGACTAATTAGCCAGAAACCAGTCCCAGGATGTTTGTTTCCAGTCCAGTGAAGACATGGCTTGGCATTTCAGGCTGGAGTGTTCCCATGAGGCACAGGGTCAGACTGATTTGCATATGGCCATGTCTGAACTTGGGTGGCGGAATGAGCTAAAGAATAATGATGGATTAAACCCAGATCATTTCACTGGGGGTGAGTGCTTGCAATGTTGTACACTAGGTCCATCATCCCCTTTGGTATTGCTTTGCTCGCCCTATGTTGGCAGTTTATGCCCAGAAGTGGGTCCCTTGCTCACTTTGCCACTGGATTCAGGCTAGCCTTGCTGATGATGGCTGATGAGCCAGAAACCGGTCCCAGGATGCTTGTTTCCGGTCCAGGGAAGATATGGCTTGGAAGTTCGGGCTGGAATGTTCCCATGAGGCACACGGTCAGACTGATTTGCATATGGCCATGTCTGAAATGGGCGTGGCAGAGTGAGCTAAAAAATGATGATGGAATAAAGCCAGATCAGTTGACTGGGGGTGAGTGCTTGCAATGTTTAACACTCCGTCCATCATCCCCTTTGGTTTTGCTTTGTTCGCCCTAAGTTGGCTGGGTATGCCCAGACGTGGGTCCCTTGCTCACTTTGCCACTGGATTCAGGCTAGCCTGGCTGATGGCGGCCGATTAGCCAGAAACCGGTCCCAGAATGCTTGTTTCCAGTCCAGGGAAGACTTGGCTTGCCAGTTCGGGCTGGACTGTTCCCATGAGGCTGAGGGTAAGACTGATTTGCATATGGCCATGTCTGAACTGGGGTGGCAGAGTGAGCTAAGGAATGATGATGGATTAAACCCAGATCAGTTGACTGGGGGTGAGGGCTTGCAAAGTTCAAAACTCCGTCCATCATCCCCTTTGGTTTTGCCTTGTTCGCCCTAAGTTGGCAGGGTATTCCCAGACGTGGGTCCCTTGCTCACTTTGCCACTGGATTCAGGCTAGCCTGGCTGATGACGGCTGATCAGCCAGAAACCGGTCCCAGGATGCTTGTTTCCGGTCCAGGGAAGACATGGCTTGGAAGTTCTGGCTGGAATGTTCCCATGAGGCACAAGGTCAGACTGATTTGCATATGGCCATGTCCGAACTGGGCGTGGCGGAGAGAGCTAAAAAATGATGATGGAATAAACCCAGATCAGTTGACTGGGGGTGAGTGATTGCACTGTTTAACACTTCGTCCATCATCCCCTTTGGTTTTGTTTTGTTTGCGCTAATTTGGCAGGGTATGCCCAGACGTGGGTCCCTTGCTCACTTTGCCACTGGATTCAGACTAGCCTGGCTGATGGCGGACGATTAGCCAGAAACCGGTCCCAGGATGCTTGTTTCCAGTCCAGGAAAGACATGGCTTGGCAGTTCGGGCTGGACTGTTCCCATGAGGCACAGTGTCAGACTGATTTGCATATGGCCATGTCTGAACTGGGGTGGCGGAGTGAGCTAAAGCATGATGATGGATTAAACCCAGATCAGATGACTGGGGGAGAGAGCTTGCAAAGTTCAAAACTCCGTCCATCATCCCCTTTGGTTTTGCCTTGTTCGACCTAAGTTGGCAGGGTATGCCCAGACGTGGGTCCCTTGCTCACTTTGCCACTGGATTCAAGCTAGCCTGGCTGATGACGGCTGATTAGCCAGAAACCGGACCCAGGATGCTTGTTGGCGGTCCAGGGAAGACATAGTTTGGCAGTTCGGGCTGGACTGTTACCATGAGGCAAAGGGTCAGGCTGATTTGCATATGGCCATGTCTGAACTGGGGTGGCGGAGTGAGCTAAAGAATGATGATGGATTGAACCCAGATCAGTTGACTGGGGGTGAGTGCTTGCATTGTTTAAAACTCCGTCCATCATCCCCTTTGGTTTTGCCTTGTTCGTCCTAAGTTTTCAGGGTATGCCCAGACGTGGGTCCCTTGCTCACTTTGCCACTGGATTCAAGCTTGCCTGGCTGATGATGGCTGATGAGCCAAAAACCGTTCCCAAGATGCTTGTTTCCGGTTCAGGGAAGACATGGCTTGGCAGTTCAGGTTGGAGTGTTCCCATGAGGCACAGGGTCAGACTGATTTGCATATGGCCATGTCTGAACTGGGGTGGCTGAATGAGCTAAAGAATGATGATGGATTAAACCCAGAACAGTTGACTGGGGGTGAGTGCTTGCAATGTTCAACACTCCGTCCATCAACCCCTTTGGTTTTGCTTTGTCCACCATAATTTGGCAGGGTATGCCCAGACGTGGGTCCCTTGCTCACTTTGCCACTGAATTCAAGCTTGCCTGGCTGATGATGACCGATTAGCCAGAAACCGGTCCCAGGTTGCTTGTTTCCGGTCCAGGGAAGACATGGCTTGGCAGTTCGGGCTTGACTGTTCCCATGAGGCACAGGGTCAGAATGATTTGCACATGGCCATGTCTGAACTGGGGTGGTGGAGTGAGCTAAAGAATGATGATGGATTAAACCCAGAACAGTTGACTGGGGGTGAGTGCTTGCAATGTTCAACACTCCGTCCATCAACCCCTTTGGTTTTGCTCTGTTCACCCTAAGTTGGCAGGATATGCCCAGACGTGGGTCCCTTGCTCACTTTGCCACTGAATTCAAGCTAGCCTGGCTGATGACGGCTGATGAGCCAGAAACCGGTCCCAGGATGCTTGTTTCAGGTCCAGGGAAGACATGGCTTGGCAGTTCAGGCTGGAGTGTTCCCATGAGGCACAGGGTCAGGCTGATTTGCATATGTACATGTCTGAACTGGGGTGGTGGAGTGAGATAAAGAATGATGATGATTAAACCCAGATCAGTAGACTGGGGGTGAGGGCTTGCAAAGTTCAACACTCTGTTCATCATCCCCTTTGGTTTTGCTTGCTCTCCCTAAGTTGGCACTGTATGCCCAGACGTGGGTCCCTTGCTCACTTTGCCACTGGATTCAGGCTAGCCTGGCTGATGACAGATGATTATCCAGAAACCGGTCCCAGGATGTTTGTTTCCGGTCCAGGGAAGACATGGCTTGGAAGTTCGGGCTGGAATGTTCCCATGAGGCACAGGGTCAGACTGATTTGCATATGGCCATGTCTGAACTGGGCCTGGCGGAGTGAGCTAAAAAATGATGATGGAATAAACCCAGATCAGTTGACTGGGGGTGAGTGCTTGTACTGTTTAACACTTCGTCCATCATCCCCTTTGGTTTTGCTTTGTTCGCGCTAATTTGGCAGGGTATGCCCAGACGCGGGTCCCTTGCTCACTTTGCCACTGGATTCAGACTAGCCTGGCTGATGGCGGCCGATTAGCCAGAAACCGTTCCCAGGATGCTTTTTTCCAGTCCAGGGAAGACATGACTTGTCAGTTCGGGTTGGACTGTTCCCATGAGACTCAGGGTCAGACTGATTTGCATATGGCCATGTCTGAACTGGGGTGGCGGAGTGAGCTAAAGCATGATGATGGATTAAACCCAGATCAGATGACTGGGGGAGAGGGCTTGCAAAGTTCAACACTCCGTCCATCATCCCCTTTGGTTTTGCCTTGTTCGCCCTAAGTTGGCAGGGTATGCCCAGACGTGGGTCCCTTGCTCATTGGCCACTGCATTCATGCTTGCCTGGCTGATGACGGCTGATGAGGCAGAAACCGGTCCCAAGATGTTTGTTTCCGGTCCAGCGACGACATGGCTTGGCAGTTCGGGCTGGAGTGATCCCATGAGGCACAGGGTCAGACTGATTTGCATATGGCCATGTCTGAACTGGGGTGGCGGAATGAGCTAAAGAATGATGATGGATTAAACACAGATCAGTTGACTGGGGGTGAGTGCTTGCAATGTTCAACACTCCATCCATCATCCCCTTTGGTTCTGCTTTGTTCGCCCTAAGTTGGCAGGGTATGCCCAGACGTGGGTCCCTTGCTCACTTTGCCACTGAATTCAAGCTAGCCTGGCTGACGATGGCCGATTAGCCAAAAACCGGTCCCAGGATGCTTGTTTCTGGTCCAGGAAAGACATGGCTTGGCAGTCCGGGCTGGATTGTTCCCATGAGGCACAGGGTCAGACTGATTTGCATATGGCTATTTCTGAACTGGTGTGGCGGAGTGAGCTGAAGAATGATGATGGATTAAACCCAGATCAGTTGACTTGGCGTGAGTGCTTGCAATATTCAACAAACCATCCATCATCCACTTTGGTTTTGCTTTGTTCGCCCTAAGTTGGCATGGTATGCCCAGACGTGGGTCCCTTGCTCACTTTGCCATTGGATTCAAGCTAGCCTGGCTGAGGACGGCTGATTAGCCATAAACCGGTCCCAGGATGCTTGTTTCCGGTCCTGGGAAGACATGGCTTGACAGTTCGGGCAGGACTGTCCCCATGAGGAACAGGGTCAGACTGATTTGCATATGGCCATATCTGAACTGGGGTGGCAGAGTGAGCTAAAGAATGATGATGCATTAAACCCAGATCAGTTGACTGGGGGTGAGTGCTTGCAATGTTCAACACTTCATCCATCATCCAATTTGATTTTTCTTTCTTCGCCCTAAGTTGGCAGGATATGCCCGATGTGGGTCCCTTGCAATCTTTGCAACTGGATTCAAGCTAGCCTGGCTGATGACGGCTGATAAGACAGAAACTGGTCCCAGAATGCTTGTTTCCGGTCCAGGGAAGACATGGCTTGGCATTTCATGTTGAAGTGTTCCCATGAGGCACAAGGTCAGACTGATTTTCATATGGCCATGTCTGAACTGCGGTGGCAGAGTGAGCTAAAGAATGATGATGGATTAAACCCAGACCAGTTGCCTGGGGGTGTGGGCTTACAAAGTTCAAAACTCCATCCATCATCCCATTTGGTTTTGCCTTGTTCGCCCTAAGTTGTCAGGGTATGCCCAGACGTGGGTCCCTTGCTCACTTTGCCACTAGATTCAAGCTAGCCTGGCTGATGAGGCCTGAGTAGCCAGAAACCAGTCCCAGGATGCTTGTTTCCAGTCCAGGTAGGACATGGCTTGGCAGTTCGGGCTGGACTGTTCCCATGAGGCACAGGGTCAGACTGATTTGCATATTGCCATGTCTGAACTGGGGTGGCGGAGTGAGCTAAAGCATGATGATGGATTAAACCCAGATCAGTTGACTGGGGGAAAGGGCTTGCAAAGTTCAAAACTCCGTCCATCATCCCCTTTGGTTTTGCCTTGTTCGCCCTAAGTTGGCAGGGTATGCCCAGACATGGGTCCCTTGCCCACTTTGCCACTGGATTCAAGCTAGGCTGGCTGATGACGGCTGATTAGCCAGAAACCGGTCCCAGGATGCTTGTTTCCGGTCCAGGGAAGACATGGTTTGGCAGTTCGGGCTGGACTGTTACCATGAGGCACAGGGTCAGGCTGATTTGCATATGGCCATGTCTCAACTGGGGTGGCGGAGTGAGCTAAAGAATGATGATGGATTGAACCCAGATCAGTTGACTGGGGGTGAGTGCTTGCAATGTTTAACACTCCGTCCATCATCCCCTTTGGTTTTGCCTTGTTCGCCCTAAGTTGGCAGGGTATGCCCAGACGTGGGTCCCTTGCTCACTTTGCCACTGGATTCAAGCTTGCCTGGCTGATGACGGATGATGAGCCAAAAACCAGTCCCAAGATGCTTGTTTCCGGTTCAGGGAAGACATGGCTTGGCAGTTCAGGCTGGAGTGTTCCCATGAGGCACAGGGTCAGACTGATTTGCATATGGCCATGTCTGAACTGGGGTGGCAGAATGAGCTAAAGAATGATGATGGATTAAACCCAGAACAGTTGACTGGGGGTGAGTGCTTGCAATGTTCAACACTCCGTCCATCATCCCCTTTGGTTTTGCTTTGTTCACCCTAAGTTGGCAGGGTATACCCAGACGTGGGTCCCTTGCTCACTTTGCCACTGAATTCAAGCTAGCCTGGCTGATGATGGCTGATTAGCCAGAAACGGTCCCAGGTTGCTTGTTTCCGTTCCAGGGAAGACATGGCTTGGCATTTCGGGCTGGAGTGTTCCCATGAGGCACGGGGTCAGACTGATTTGAATATGGCCATGTCTGAACTGGGGTGGCAGAGTGAGCTAAGGAATGATGATGGATTAAACCCAGATCAGTTGACTGGGGGTGAGGGCTTGCAAATTTCAAAACTCCGTCCATCATCCCCTTTGGTTTTGCCTTGTTCGCCCTAAGTTGTCAGGGTATGCCCATACCTGTGTCCCTTGCTCACTTTGCCACTGGATTCAAGCTAGCCTGGCTGATGATGGCGGATTACCCAGAAACCAGTCCCAGGATGCTTGTTTCCAGTCCAGGAAAGACATGGCTTGGCAGTTCGGGATGGACTGTTCCCAGGAGGCACAGGGTCAGACTGATTTGCATATGGCCATGTCTGAACTGGGGTGGCGGAGTGAGCTAAAGCATGATGATGGATTAAACCCGGATCAGATGACTGGGGGAGAGGGCTTGCAAAGTTCAAAACTCCGTCCATCATCCCCTTTGGTTTTGCCTTGTTCGCCCTAAGTTGGCAGGGTATGCCCAGACATGGGTCCGTTGCTCACTTTGCCACTGGATTCAGGCTAGCTTGGCTGATGACGGCTGATTAGCTAGAAACCGGTCCCAGGATGCTTGTTTCCGGTCCAGGGAAGACATGGCTTGGAAGTTCTGGCTGGAATGTTCCCATGAGGCACAAGGTCAGACTGATTTGCATATGGCCATGTCCGAACTGGGCGTGGCTGAGAGAACTAAAAAATGATGATGGAATAAACCCAGATCAGTTGACTGGGGGTGAGTGCTTGCACTGTTTAACACTTCGTCCATCATCCCCTTTGGTTTTGCTTTGTTCGCGCTAATTTGGCAGGGTATGCCCAGACGTTGGTCCCTTGCTCACTTTGCCACTGGATTCAGACTAGCCTGGCTGATGGCAGCCGATTAGCCAGAAACCGGTCCCAGGATGCTTGTTTCCAGTCCAGGGAAGACATCGCTTGTCAGTTCGGGCTGGACTGTTCCCATGAGGCACAGGGTCAGACTGATTTGCATATGGCCATGTCTGAACTGGGGTGGTGGAGTGAGCTAAAGACTGATGATGGATTAAACCCTGATCAGTTGACTGGGGTGAGTGCTTGCAATGTTCAACACTCCGTCCATCATCCCCTTTGGTTTTGCTTTGCTCGCCCTAAGTTGGCAGGGTATGCCCAGAAGTGGGTCCCTTGCTCACTTTGCCACTGGATTCAGGCTAGCCTGGCTGATGATCGGCTGATTAGCCAGAAACCGGTCCCAGGATGCTTGTTTCCGGTCCAGGGAAGACATGGCTTGCAAGTTCGGGCTGGAATGTTCCCATGAGGCACATGGTAGACTGATTTGCATATGGCCATGTCTGAAATGGGCGTGGCAGAGTGAGCTAAAAAATGATGATGGAAAAAAGCCAAATCAGTTGACTGGGGATGAGTGCTTGCAATGTTTAACACTCCGTCCATCATCTCCTTTGGTTTTGCTTTGTTCGCCCTAAGTTGGCTGGGTATGCCCAGACGTGGGTCCCTTGCTCACTTTGCCACTGGATTCAAGCTAGCCTGGCTGATGATGACTGATTAGCCAGAAACCAGTCCCAGGATGCTTGTTTCCAGTCCAGTGAAGACATGGCTTGGCATTTCAGGCTGGAGTGTTCCCATGAGGCACAGGGTCAGACTGATTTGCATATGGCCATGTCTGAACTTGGGTGGCGGAATGAGCTAAAGAATAATGATGGATTAAACCCAGATCATTTCACTGGGGGTGAGTGCTTGCAATGTTCAACACTAGGTCCACCATCCCCTTTGGTTTTGCTTTGTTATCCCTATGTTGGATGGGTATGCCCAGACGTGGGTCCCTTGCTCACTTTGCCACTGGATTCAGGCTAGCCTGGCTGATGATGGCTAATTAGCCAGAAACCGGTCCCAGGATGCTTGTTTCCGGTCCAGGGAAGACATGGCTTGGAACTTCGGTCTGGACTTTTACCGTGAAGCACAGGGTCAGACTGATTTGCAGATGGCCATGTTTGAACTGGGGTGGCGGAGTGAGCTAAAGAATGAAGATGGATTAAACCCAGGTCAGTTAAATGGGGGTGAGTAATTGCATTGTTCAACACTCCGTCCATCATCCCCTTTGGTTTTGCCTTGTTCACCCTAAGTTGGCAGGGTATGCCCAGATGTGGGTCCCTTGCTCAGTTTGCCACTGGAATGAAGCTAGCCTGTCTGATGATGGCTGATGAGCCAGAAACCGGTCCCAGGATGCTTGTTTCCGGTCCAGGCAAGGCATGGCTTGGCATTTCAGGCTGAAGTGTTCCCATGAGGCACAGGGTCAGACTGATTTGCATATGGCCATGTCTGAAATGGGGTGGCGGAGTGAGCTAAAGAATGATGATGGATTAAACCCAGAACAGTTGACTGGGGTGAGTGCTTGCAATGTTCAACACTAGGTCCATCATCCCCTTTGGTATTGCTTTGCTCGCCCTATGTTGCCAGTTTATGCCCAGAAGTGGGTCCCTTGCTCACTTTGCCACTGGATTCAGGCTAGCCTGGCTGATGACCGGCTGATTAGCCAGAAACCGGTCCCAGGATGCTTGTTTCCGGTCCAGGGAAGACATGGCTTGGAAGTTCGGGCTGGAATGTTCCCATGAGGCACACGGTCAGACTGATTTGCATATGGCCATGTCTGAAATGGGCGTGGCAGAGTGAGCTAAAAAATGGTGATGGAATAAAGCCAGATCAGTTGACTGGGGGTGAGTGCTTGCAATGTTTAACACTCCGTCCATCATCTCCTTTGGTTTTGCTTTGTTCGCCCTAAGTTGGCTGGGTATGCCCAGACGTGGGTCCCTTGCTCACTTTGCCACTGGATTCAGGCTAGCCTGGCTGATGGTGGCCGATTAGCCAGACACCGGTCCCAGGATGCTTGTTTGCGGTCCAGGGAAGACATGGTTTGGCAGTTCGGGCTGGACTGTTCCCATGAGGCTGAGGGTAAGACTGATTTGCACATGGCCATGTCTGGACTGGGGTGGCAGAGTGAGCTAAGGAATGATGATGGATTAAACCCAGATCAGTTGACTGGGGGTGAGGGCTTGCAAAGTTCAAAACTCCGTCCATCATCCCCTTTGGTTTTGCCTTGTTCGCCCTAAGTTGTCAGGGTATGCCCATACGTGGGTCCCTTGCTCACTTTGCCACTGGATTCAAGCTAGCCTGGCTGATGACGGCGGATTAGCCAGAAACCAGTCCCAGGATGCTTGTTTCCAGTCCAGGAAAGACATGGCTTGGCAGTTCGGGCTGGACTGTTCCCATGAGGCACAGGTTCAGACTGATTTGCATATGGCCATGTCTGAACTGGGGTGGCGGAGTGAGCTAAAGCATGATGATGGATTAAACCCAGATCAGATGACTGGGGGAGAGGGCTTGCAAAGTTCAAAACTCCGTCCATCATCCCCTTTGGTTTTGCTTTGTTCGCCCTAAGTTGGCAGGGTATGCCCAGACGTGGGTCCCTTGCTCACTTTGCCACTGGATTCAAGCTAGCCTGGCTGATGACGGCTGATTAGCCAGAAACCGGACCCAGGATGCTTGTTGGCGGTCTAGGGAAGACATGGTTTGGCAGTTCGGGCTGGACTGTTACCATGAGGCAAAGGGTCAGGCTGATTTGCATATGGCCATGTCTGAACTGGGGTGGCGGAGTGAGCTAAAGAATGATGATGGCTTGAACCCAGATCAGTTGACTGGGGGTGAGTGCTTGCAATGTTTAAAACTCCGTCCATCATCCCCTTTGGTTTTTCCTTGTTCGTCCTAAGTTTTCAGGGTATGCCCAGACGTGGGTCCCTTGCTCACTTTGCCACTGGATTCAAGCTTGCCTGGCTGATGATGGCTGATGAGCCAAAAACCGGTCCCAAGATGCTTGTTTCCGGTTCAGGGAAGACATGGCTTGGCAGTTCAGGTTGGAGTGTTCCCATGAGGCACAGGGTCAGACTGATTTGCATATGGCCATGTCTGAACTGGGGTGGCTGAATGAGCTAAAGAATGATGATGGATTAAACCCAGAACAGTTGACTGGGGGTGAGTGCTTGCAATGTTCAACACTCCGTCCATCAACCCCTTTGGTTTTGCTTTGTTCACCATAAGTTGGCAGGGTATGCCCAGACGTTGGTCCCTTGCTCACTTTGCCACTGAATTCAAGCTTGCCTGGCTGATGATGACCGATTAGCCAGAAACCGGTCCCAGGTTGCTTGTTTCCGGTCCAGGGAAGACATGGCTTGGCAGTTCGGGCTTGACTGCTCCCATGAGGCACAGGGTCAGAATGATTTTCACATGGCCATGTCTGAACTGGGGTGGTGGAGTGAGCTAAAGAATGATGATGGATTAAACCCAGAACAGTTGACTGGGGGTGAGTGCTTGCAATGTTCAACACTCCGTCCATCAACCCCTTTGGTTTTGCTCTGTTCACCCTAAGTTGGCAGGCTATGCCCAGACGTGGGTCCCTTGCTCACTTTGCCACTGAATTCAAGCTAGCCTGGCTGATGACGGCTGATGAGCCAGAAACCGGTCCCAGGATGCTTGAATCAGGTCCAGGGAAGACATGGCTTGGCAGTTCAGGCTGGAGTGTTCCTATGAGGCACAGGGTCAGGCTGATTTGCATATGGACATGTCTGAACTGGGGTGGCGGAGTGAGCTAAAGAATGATGATGATTAAACCCAGATCAGTAGACTGGGGGTGAGGGCTTGCAAAGTTCAACACTCTGTTCATCATCCCCTTTGGTTTTGCTTGCTCTCCCTAAGTTGGCACGGTATGCCCAGACGTGGGTCCCTTGCTCACTTTGCCACTGGATTCAGGCTAGCCTGGCTGATGACAGATGATTAGCCAGAAACTGGTCCCAGGATGTTTGTTTCCGGTCCAGGGAAGACATGGCTTGGAAGTTCGGGCTGGAATGTTCCCATGAGGCACAGGGTCAGACTGATTCGCATATGGCCATGTCTGAACTGGGCGTGGCAGAGTGAGCTAAAAAATGATGATGGAATAAACCCAGATCAGTTGACTGGGGGTGAGTGCTTGCACTGTTTAACACTTCGTCCATCATCCCCTTTGGTTTTGCTTTGTTCGCGCTAATTTGGCAGGGTATGCCCAGACGCGGGTCCCTTGCTCACTTTGCCACTGGATTCAGATTAGCCTGGCTGATGGCGGCCGATTAGCCAGAAACCGTTCCCAGGATGCTTTTTTCCAGTCCAGGGAAGACATGGCTTGTCAGTTTGGGCTGGACTGTTCCCATGAGGCTCAGGGTCAGACTGATTTGCATATGGCCATGTCTGAACTGGGGTGGCAGAGTGAGCTAAGGAATGATGATGGATTAAACCCAGATCAGTTGACTGGGGGTGAGGGCTTGCAAATTTCAAAACTCCGTCCATCATCCCCTTTGGTTTTGCCTTGTTCGCCCTAAGTTGTCAGGGTATGCCCATACCTGGGTCCCTTGCACACTTTGCCACTGGATTCAAGCTAGCCTGGCTGATGATGGCGGATTACCCAGAAACCAGTCCAAGGATGCTTGTTTCCAGTCCAGGAAAGACATGGCTTGGCAGTTCGGGATGGACTGTTCCCATGAGGCACAGGGTCAGACTGATTTGCATATGGCCATGTCTGAACTGGGGTGGCGGAGTGAGCTAAAGCATGATGATGGATTAAACCCAGATCAGATGACTGGGGGAGAGGGCTTGCAAAGTTCAAAACTCCGTCCATCATCCCCTTTGGTTTTGCCTTGTTCGCCCTAAGTTGGCAGGGTATGCGCAGACGTGGTTCCCTTGCTCACTTTGCCACTGGATTCAGGCTAGCCTGGCTGATGACGGCTGATTAGCCAGAAACCGGTCCCAGGATGCTTGTTTCCGGTCCAGGGAAGACATGGCTTGGAAGTTCTGGCTGGAATGTTCCCATGAGGCACAAGGTCAGACTGATTTGCATATGGCCATGTGCGAACTGGGCGTGGCGGAGAGAGCTAAAAAATGATGATGGAATAAACCCAGATCAGTTGACTGGGGGTGAGTGCTTGCACTGTTTAACACTTCGTCCATCATCCCCTTTGGTTTTGCTTTGTTCGCGCTAATTTGGCAGGGTATGCCCAGACGTGGGTCCCTTGCTCACTTTGCCACTGGATTCAGACTAGCCTGGCTGATGGCGGCCGATTAGCCAGAAACCGGTCCCAGGATGCTTGTTTCCAGTCCAGGGAAGACATCGCTTGTCAGTTCGGGCTGAACTGTTCCCATGAGGCTCAGGGTCAGACTGATTTGCATATAGCCATGTCTGAACTGGGGTGGCAGAGTGAGCTAAGGAATGATGATGGATTAAACCCAGATCAGTTGACTGGGGATGAGGGCTTGCAAAGTTAAAAACTCCGTCCATCATCCCCTTTGGTTTTGCCTTGTTCGCCCTAAGTTGTCAGGGTATGCCCATACCTGGGTCCCTTGCTCACTTTGCCACTTGATTCAAGCTAGCCTGGCTGATGATGGCGGATTAGCCAAAAACTGGTCCCAGGATGCTTGTTTGCGGTCCAGGGAAGACATGGTTTGGCAGTTCTGGCTGGACTGTTACCATGAGGCAAAGGGTCAGGCTGATTTGCATCTGGCTATGTCTGAACTGGTGTGGCGAAATGAGCTAAAGAATGATGATGGATTAAACACAGATCAGTTGACTGGGGTGAGTGCTTACAATGTTCAACACTCCGTCCATCATCCCCTTTGGTTCTGCTTTGTTCGCCCTAAGTTGGCAGGGTATGCCCAGACGTGGGTCCCTTGCTCACTTTGCCACTGAATTCAAGCTAGCCTGGCTGACGATGGCCGATTAGCCAAAAACCGGTCCCAGGATGCTTGTTTCTGGTCCAGGGAAGACATGGCTTGGCAGTCCGGGCTGGATTGTTCCCATGAGGCACAGGGTCAGACTGATTTGCATATGGCTATTTCTGAACTGGGGTGGCGGAGTGAGCTAAAGAATGATGATGGATTAAACCCAGATCAGTTGACTTGGCGTGAGTGCTTGCAATGTTCAACAATCCATCCATCATGCCCTTTGGTTTTGCTTTGTTCGCCCTAAGTTGGCATGGTATGCCCAGACGTGGGTCCCTTGCTCACTTTGCCACTGGATTCAAGCTAGCCTGGCTGAGGACGGCTGATTAGCCAGAAACCTGTTCCAGGATGCTTGTTTCCGGTCCCGGGAAGACATGGCTTGACAGTTGGGGCTGGACTGTTCCCATGAGGAACAGGGTCAGACTGATTTGCATATGGCCATATCTGAACTGGGGTGGCAGAGTGAGCTAAAGAATAATGATGATTAAACCCAGATCAGTTGACTGGGGGTGAGGGCTAGCAAAGTTCAACACTCTGTCCATCATCCCCTTTGGTTTTGCCTTGTTGGCCCTAAGTTGGCAGGGTATGCCCAGACGTGCGTCTCTTGCTCACTTTGCCACTGGATTCAAGCTAGCCTGGCTGGTGACGGCTATTAGCCAGAAACCGGCCCCAGGTTGCTTGTTTCCAGTCCAGGGAAGACATGGCTTGGCAGTTTGGGCTGGACTGTTCCCATGAGGCACAGGGTCAGACTGATTTGCATATGGCCATGTCTGAACTGGGGTGGTGGAGTGAGCTAAAGAATGATGATGGATTAAACCCTGATCAGTTGACTGGGGTGAGTGCTTGCAATGTTCAACACTCCGTCCATCATCCCCTTTGGTTTTGCTTTGCTCGCCCTAAGTTGGCAGGGTATGGCCAGACGTGGGTCCCTTGCTCACTTAGCCACTGGATTCAAGCAAGCCTGGCTGATGACGACTAATTAGCCAGAAACCAGTCCCAGGATGCTTGTTTCCAGTCCAGTGAAGACATGGCTTGGCATTTCAGGCTGGAGTGTTCCCATGAGGCACAGGGTCAGACTGATTTGCATATGGCCATGTCTGAACTTGGGTGGCGGAATGAGCTAAAGAATAATGATGGATTAAACCCAGATCATTTCACTGGGGGTGAGTGCTTGCAATGTTGAACACTAGGTCCATCATCCCCTTTGGTATTGCTTTGCTCGCCCTATGTTGGCAGTTTATGCCCAGAAGTGGGTCCCTTGCTCACTTTGCCACTGGATTCAGGCTAGCCTTGCTGATGATGGCTGATGAGCCAGAAACCGGTCCCAGGATGCTTGTTTCCGGTCCAGAGAAGATATGGCTTGGAAGTTCGGGCTGGAATGTTCCCATGAGGCACACGGTCAGACTGATTTGCATATGGCCATGTCTGAAATGGGCGTGGCAGAGTGAGCTAAAAAATGATGATGGAATAAAGCCAGATCAGTTGACTGGGGGTGAGTGCTTGCAATGTTTAACACTCCGTCCATCATCCCCTTTGGTTTTGCTTTGTTCGCCCTAAGTTGGCTGGGTATGCCCAGACGTGGGTCCCTTGCTCACTTTGCCACTGGATTCAGGCTAGCCTGGCTGATGGCGGCTGATTAGCCAGAAACCGGTCCCAGGATGCTTGTTTCCAGTCCAGGGAAGACTTGGCTTGTCAGTTCGGGCTGGACTGTTCCCATGAGGCACAGGGTCAGACTGATTTGCATATGGCCATGTCTGAACTGGGGTGGCGGAGTTAGCTAAAGCATGATGATGGATTAAACCCAGATCAGATGACTGGGGGAGAGGGCTTGCAAAGTTCAAAACTCCGTCCATCATCCCCTTTTGTTTTGCCTTGTTCACCCTAAGTTGGCAGGGTATGCCCAGACGTGGGTCCCTTGCTCACTTTGCCACTGGATTCAAGCTAGCCTGGCTGATGATGGCGGATTAGCCAGAAACCAGTCCCAGGATGCTTGTTTCCAGTCCAGGAAAGACATGGCTTGGCAGTTCGGGCTGGACTGTTCCCATGAGGCACAGGGTCAGACTGATTTGCATATGGCCATGTCTGAACTGGGGTGGCGGAGTGAGCTAAAGCATGATGATGGATTAAAACCAGATCAGATGACTGGGGGAGAGGGCTTGCAAAGTTCAAAACTCCGTCCATCATCCCCTTTGTTTTTGCCTTGTTCGCCCTAAGTTGGCAGGGTATGCCCAGACGTGGGTCCCTTGCTCACTTTGCCACTGGATTCAAGCTAGCCTGGCTGATGTCGGCTGATTAGCCAGAAACCGGACCCAGGATGCTTGTTGGCGGTCTAGGGAAGACATGGTTTGGCAGTTCGGGCTGGACTGTTACCATGAGGCAAAGGGTCAGGCTGATTTGCATATGGCCATGTCTGAACTGGGGTGGCGGAGTGAGCTAAAGAATGATGATGGATTGAACCCAGATCAGTTGACTGGGGGTGAGTGCTTGCAATGTTTAAAACTCTGTCCATCATCCCCTTTGGTTTTGCCTTGTTCGTCCTAAGTTTTCAGGGTATGCCCAGACGTGGGTTCCTTTGCTCACTTTGCCACTGGATTCAAGCTTGCCTGGCTGATGATGGCTGATGAGCCAAAAACCGGTCCCAAGATGCTTGTTTCCGGTTCAGGGAAGACATGGCTTGGCAGTTCAGGTTGGAGTGTTCCCATGAGGCACAGGGTCAGACTGATTTGCATATGGCCATGTCTGAACTGGGGTGGCTGAATGAGCTAAAGAATGATGATGGATTAAACCCAGAACAGTTGACTGGGGGTGAGTGCTTGCAATGTTCAACACTCCGTCCATCAACCCCTTTGGTTTTGCTTTGTTCACCATAAGTTGGCAGGGTATGCCCAGACATGGGTCCCTTGCTCACTTTGCCACTGAATTCAAGCTTGCCTGGCTGATGATGACCGATTAGCCAGAAACCGGTCCCAGGTTGCTTGTTTCCGGTCCAGGGAAGACATGGCTTGGCAGTTCGGGCTTGACTGTTCCCATGAGGCACAGGGTCAGAATGATTTGCACATGGCCATGTCTGAACTGGGGTGGTGGAGTGAGCTAAAGAATGATGATGGATTAAACCCAGAACAGTTGACTGGGGGTGAGTGCTTGCAATGTTCAACACTCCGTCCATCAACCCCTTTGGTTTTGCTCTGTTCACCCTAAGTTGGCAGGCTATGCCCAGACGTGGGTCCCTTCCTCACTTTGCCACTGAATTCAAGCTAGCCTGGCTGATGACGGCTGATGAGCCAGAAACCGGTCCCAGGATGCTTGAATCAGGTCCAGGGAAGACATGGCTTGGCAGTTCAGGCTGGAGTGTTCCTATGAGGCACAGGGTCAGGCTGATTTGCATATGGACATGTCTGAACTGGGGTGGCGGAGTGAGCTAAAGAATGATGATGATTAAACCCAGATCAGTAGACTGGAGGTGAGGGCTTGCAAAGTTCAACACTCTGTTCATCATCCCCTTTGATTTTGCTTCCTCTCCCTAAGTTGGCACGGTATGACCAGACGT
The DNA here is from genome assembly GCF_964204655.1 of Triturus cristatus. Classification (NCBI taxonomy): domain Eukaryota; kingdom Metazoa; phylum Chordata; class Amphibia; order Caudata; family Salamandridae; genus Triturus; species Triturus cristatus. The sequence continues at coordinate 1,031,891,384 of NC_140579.1, read as the reverse complement.
GGGTCCCTTGCTCACTTTGCCACTGGATTCAGGCTAGCCTGGCTGATGACAGATGATTAGCCAGAAACCGGTCCCAGGATGTTTGTTTCCGGTCCAGGGAAGACATGGCTTGGAAGTTCGGGCTGGAATGTTCCCATGAGGCACAGGGTCAGACTGATTTGCATATGGCCATGTCTGAACTGGGCGTGGCAGAGTGAGCTAAAAAATGATGATGGAATAAACCCAGATCAGTTGACTGGTGGTGAGTGCTTGCACTGTTTAACACTTCGTCCATCATCCCCTTTGGGTTTGCTTTGTTCGCGCTAATTTGGCAGGGTATGCCCAGACGCGGGTCCCTTGCTCACTTTGCCACTGGATTCAGATTAGCCTGGCTGATGGCGGCCGATTAGCCAGAAACCATTCCCAGGATGCTTTTTTCCAGTCCAGGGAAGACTTGGCTTGTCAGTTCGGGCTGGACTGTTCCCATGAGGCACAGGGTCAGACTGATTTGCATATGGCCATGTCTGAACTGGGGTGGCGGAGTTAGCTAAAGCATAATGATGGATTAAACCCAGATCAGATGACTGGGGGAGAGGGCTTGCAAAGTTCAAAACTCCGTCCATCATCCCCTTTTGTTTTGCCTTGTTCGCCCTAAGTTGGCAGGGTATGCCCAGACGTGGGTCCCTTGCTCACTTTGCCACTGGATTCAAGCTAGCCTGGCTGATGACGGCGGATTAGCCAGAAACCAGTCCCAGGATGCTTGTTTCCAGTCCAGGAAAGACATGGCTTGGCAGTTCGGGCTGGACTGTTCCCATGAGGCACAGGGTCAGACTGATTTGCATATGGCCATGTCTGAACTGGGGTGGCGGAGTGAGCTAAAGCATGATGATGGATTAAACCCAGATCAGATGACTGGGGGAGAGGGCTTGCAAAGTTCAAAACTCCGTCCATCATCCCCTTTGTTTTTGCCTTGTTCGCCCTAAGTTGGCAGGGTATGCCCAGACGTGGGTCCCTTGCTCACTTTGCCACTGGATTCAAGCTAGCCTGGCTGATGACGGCTGATTAGCCAGAAACCGGACCCAGGATGCTTGTTGGCGGTCTAGGGAAGCGATGGTTTGGCAGTTCAGGCTGGACTGTTACCATGAGGCAAAGGGTCAGGCTGATTTGCATATGGCCATGTCTGAACTGGGGTGGCGGAGTGAGCTAAAAAATGATGATGGATTGAACCCAGATCAGTTGACTGGGGGTGAGTGCTTGCAATGTTTAAAACTCCGTCCATCATCCCCTTTGGTTTTGCCTTGTTCGTCCTAAGTTTTCAGGGTATGCCCAGACGTGGGTCCCTTGCTCACTTTGCCACCGGATTCAAGCTTGCCTGGCTGATGATGGCTGATGAGCCAAAAACCGGTCCCAAGATGCTTGTTTCCGGTTCAGGGAAGACATGGCTTGGCAGTTCAGGTTGGAGTGTTCCCATGAGGCACAGGGTCAGACTGATTTGCATATGGCCATGTCTGAACTGGGGTGGCTGAATGAGCTAAAGAAAATGATGGATTAAACCCAGAACAGTTGACTGGGGGTGAGTGCTTGCAATGTTCAGCACTCCATCCATCAACCCCTTTGGTTTTGCTTTGTTCACCATAAGTTGGCAGGGTATGCCCAGACATGGGTCCCTTGCTCACTTTGCCACTGAATTCAAGCTTGCCTGGCTGATGATGACCGATTAGCCAGAAACCGGTCCCAGGTTGCTTGTTTCCGGTCCAGGGAAGACATGGCTTGGCAGTTCGGGCTTGACTGTTCCCATGAGGCACAGGGTCAGAATGATTTGCACATGGCCATGTCTGAACTGGGGTGGTGGAGTGAGCTAAAGAATGATGATGGGTTAAACCCAGAACAGTTGACTGGGGGTGAGTGCTTGCAATGTTCAACACTCCGTCCATCAACCCCTTTGGTTTTGCTCTGTTCACCCTAAGTTGGCAGGCTATGCCCAGACGTGGGTCCCTTGCTCACTTTGCCACTGAATTCAAGCTAGCCTCGCTGATGACGGCTGATGAGCCAGAAACCGGTCCCAGGATGCTTGAATCAGGTCCAGGGAAGACATGGCTTGGCAGTTCAGGCTGGAGTGTTCCTATGAGGCACAGGGTCAGGCTGATTTGCATATGGACATGTCTGAACTGGGGTGGCGGAGTGAGCTAAAGCATGATGATGGATTAAACCCAGATCAGATGACTGGGGGAGAGGGCTTGCAAAGTTCAAAACTCCGTCCATCATCCCCTTTGTTTTTGCCTTGTTCGCCCTAAGTTGGCAGGGTATGCCCAGACGTGGGTCCCTTGCTCACTTTGCCACTGGATTCAAGCTAGCCTGGCTGATGACGGCTGATTAGCCAGAAACCGGACCCAGGATGCTTGTTGGCGGTCTAGGGAAGCGATGGTTTGGCAGTTCGGGCTGGACTGTTACCATGAGGCAAAGGGTCAGGCTGATTTGCATATGGCCATGTCTGAACTGGGGTGGCGGAGTGAGCTAAAAACTGATGATGGATTGAACCCAGATCAGTTGACTGGGGGTGAGTGCTTGCAATGTTTAAAACTCCGTCCATCATCCCCTTTGGTTTTGCCTTGTTCGTCCTAAGTTTTCAGCGTATGCCCAGACGTGGGTCCCTTGCTCACTTTGCCACTGGATTCAAGCTTGCCTGGCTGATGATGGCTGATGAGCCAAAAACCGGTCCCAAGATGCTTGTTTCCGGTTCAGGGAAGACATGGCTTGGCAGTTCAGGTTGGAGTGTTCCCATGAGGCACAGGGTCAGACTGATTTGCATATGGCCATGTCTGAACTGGGGTGGCTGAATGAGCTAAAGAATGATGATGGATTAAACCCAGAACAGTTGACTGGGGGTGAGTGCTTGCAATGTTCAACAGCCCATCCATCATCCCCTTTGGTTTTGCTTTGTTCGCCCTAAGTTGGCAGGGTATGCCCAGACATGGGTCCCTTGCTCACTTTGCCACTGAATTCAAGCTTGCCTGGCTGATGATGACCGATTAGCCAGAAACCGGTCCCAGGTTGCTTGTTTCCGGTCCAGGGAAGACATGGCTTGGCAGTTCGGGCTTGACTGTTCCCATGAGGCACAGGGTCAGAATGATTTGCACATGGCCATGTCTGAACTGGGGTGGTGGAGTGAGCTAAAGAATGATGATGGATTAAACCCAGAACAGTTGACTGGGGGTGAGTGCTTGCAATGTTCAACACTCCGTCCATCAACCCCTTTGGTTTTGCTCTGTTCACCCTAAGTTGGCAGGCTATGCCCAGACATGGGTCCCTTGCTCACTTTGCCACTGAATTCAAGCTAGCCTGGCTGATGACGGCTGATGAGCCAGAAACCGGTCCCAGGATGCTTGAATCAGGTCCAGGGAAGACATGGCTTGGCAGTTCAGGCTGGAGTGTTCCTATGAGGCACAGGGTCACGCTGATTTGCATATGGACATGTCTGAACTGGGGTGGCGGAGTGAGCTAAAGAATGATGATGATTAAACCCAGATCAGTAGACTGGGGGTGAGGGCTTGCAAAGTTCAACACTCTGTTCATCATCCCCTTTGGTTTTGCTTGCTCTCCCTAAGTTGGCACGGTATGCCCAGACGTGGGTCCGTTGCTCACTTTGCCACTGGATTCAGGCTAGCCTGGCTGATGACAGATGATTAGCCAGAAACCGGTCCCAGGATGTTTGTTTCCGGTCCAGGGAAGACATGGCTTGGAAGTTCGGGCTGGAATGTTCCCATGAGGCACAGGGTCAGACTGATTTGCATATGGCCATGTCTGAACTGGGCGTGGCAGAGTGAGCTAAAAAATGATGATGGAATAAACCCAGATCAGTTGACTGGGGGTGAGTGCTTGCACTGTTTAACACTTCGTCCATCATCCCCTTTGGTTTTGCTTTGTTCACGCTAATTTGGCAGGGTATGCCCAGACGCGGGTCCCTTGCTCACTTTGCCACTGGATATAGATTAGCCTGGCTGATGGCGGCCGATTAGCCAGAAACCTGTCCCAGGATGCTTTTTTCCAGTCCAGGGAAGACATGGCTTGTCAGTTCGGGCTGGACTGTTCCCATGAGGCTCAGGGTCAGACTGATTTGCATATGGCCATGTCTGAACTGGGGTGGCAGAGTGAGCTAAGGAATGATGATGGATTAAACCCAGATCAGTTGACTGGGGGTGAGGACTTGCAAATTTCAAAACTCCGTCCATCATCCCCTTTGGTTTTGCCTTGTTCGCCCTAAGTTGTCAGGGTATGCCCATACCTGGGTCCCTTGCTCACTTTGCCACTGGATTCAAGCTAGCCTGGCTGATGATGGCGGATTACCCAGAAACCAGTCCCAGGATGCTTGTTTCCAGTCCAGGAAAGACATGGCTTGGCAGTTCGGGATGGACTGTTCCCATGAGGCACAGGGTCAGACTGATTTGCATATGGCCATGTCTGAACTGGGGTGGCGGAGTGAGCTAAAGCATGATGATGGATTAAACCCAGATCAAATGACTGGGGGAGAGGGCTTGCAAAGTTCAAAACTCCGTCCATCATCCCCTTTGGTTTTGCCTTGTTCGCCCTAAGTTGGCAGGGTATGCCCAGACGTGGGTCCCTTGCTCACTTTGCCACTGGATTCAGACTAGCCTGGCTGATGACGGCTGATTAGCCAGAAACCGGTCCCAGGATGCTTGTTTCCGGTCCAGGGAAGACATGGCTTGGAAGTTCTGGCTGGAATGTTCCCATGAGGCACAAGGTCAGACTGATTTGCATATGGCCATGTCCGAACTGGGCGTGGCGGAGAGAGCTAAAAAATGATGATGGAATAAACCCAGATCAGTTGACTGGGGGTGAGTGCTTGCACTGTTTAACACTTCGTCCATCATCCCCTTTGGTTTTGCTTTGTTCGCGCTAATTTGGCAGGGTATGCCCAGACGTGGGTCCCTTGTTCACTTTGCCACTGGATTCAGACTAGCCTGGCTGATGGCAGCCGATTAGCCAGAAACCGGTCCCAGGTTGGTTGTTTCCAGTCCAGGGAAGACATCGCTTGTCAGTTTGGGCTGGACTGTTCCCATGAGGCTCAGGGTCAGACTGATTTGCATATGGCCATGTGTGAACTGGGGTGGCAGAGTGAGCTAAGGAATGATGATGGATTAAACCCAGATCAGTTGACTGGGGGTGAGGGCTCGCAAAGTTAAAAACTCCGTCCATCCTCCCCTTTGGTTTTGCCTTGTTTGCCCTAAGTTGTCAGGGTATGCCCATACCTGGGTCCCTTGCTCACTTTGCCACTGGATTCAAGCTAGCCTGGCTGATGATGGCGGATTAGCCAAAACTGGTCCCAGGATGCTTGTTTGCGGTCCAGGGAAGACATGGTTTGGCAGTTCGGGCTGGACTGTTACCATGAGGCAAAGGGTCAGGCTGATTTGCATCTGACCATGTCTGAACTGGGGTGTCGAAATGAGCTAAAGAATGATGATGGATTAAACACAGATCAGTTGACTGGGGTGAGTGCTTGCAATGTTCAACACTCCGTCCATCATCCCCTTTGGTTCTGCTTTGTTCGCCCTAAGTTGGCGGGGTATGCCCAGACGTGGGTCCCTTGCTCACTTTGAAACTGAATTCAAGCTAGCATGGCTGACGATGGCCGATTAGCAAAAACCGGTCCCAGGATGCTTGTTTCTGGTCCAGGGAAGACATGGCTTGGCAGTCCGGGCTGGATTGGTCCCATGAGGCACAGGGTCAGACTGATTTGCATATGGCTATTTCTGAACTGGGGTGGCGGAGTGAGCTAAAGAATGATGATGGATTAAACCCAGATCAGTTGACTTGGCGTGAGTGCTTGCAATGTTCAACAATCCATCCATCATCCCCTTTGGTTTTTCTTTGTTCGCCCTAAGTTGGCATGGTATGCCCAGACGTGGGTCCCTTGCTCACTTTGCCACTGGATTGAAGCTAGCCTGGCTGAGGACGGCTGATTAGCCAGAAACCGGTCCCAGGATGCTTGTTTCCGGTCCCGGGAAGACATGGCTTGACAGTTCGGGCTGGACTGTTCCCATGAGGCACAGGGTCAGACTGATTTGCATATGGCCATGTCTGAACTGGGGTGGCGGAGTTAGCTAAAGCATGATGATGGATTAAACCCAGATCAGATGACTGGGGGAGAGGGCTTGCAAAGTTCAAAACTCCGTCCATCATCCCCTTTTGTTTTGCCTTGTTCGCCCTAAGTTGGCAGGGTATGCCCAGACGTGGGTCCCTTGTTCACTTTGCCACTGGATTCAAGCTAGCCTGGCTGATGACGGCGGATTAGCCAGAAACCAGTCCCAGGATGCTTGTTTCCAGTCCAGGAAAGACATGGCTTGGCAGTTTGGGCTGGACTGTTCCTATGAGGCACAGGGTCAGACTGATTTGCATATGGCCATGTCTGAACTGGGGTGGCGGAGTGAGCTAAAGCATGATGATGGATTAAACCCAGATCAGATGACTGGGGGAGAGGGCTTGCAAAGTTCAAAACTCCGTCCATCATTCCCTTTGTTTTTGCCATGTTCGCCCTAAGTTGGCAGGGTATGCCCAGACGTGGGTCCCTGGCTCACTTTGCCACTGGATTCAAGCTAGCCTGGCTGATGACGGCTGATTAGCCAGAAACCGGACCCAGGATGCTTGTTGGCGGTCTAGGGAAGACATGGTTTGGCAGTTCGGGCTGGACTGTTACCATGAGGCAAAGGGTCAGGCTGATTTGCATATGGCCATGTCTGAACTGGGGTGGCGGAGTGAGCTAAAGAATGATGATGAATTGAACCCAGATCAGTTGACTGGGGGTGAGTGCTTGCAATGTTTAAAACTCCGTCCATCATCCCCTTTGGTTTTGCCTTGTTCGTCCTAAGTTTTCAGGGTATGCCCAGACGTGGGTCCCTTGCTCACTTTGCCACTGGATTCAAGCTTGCCTGGCTGATGATGGCTGATGAGCCAAAAACCGGTCCCAAGATGCTTGTTTCCGGTTCAGGGAAGACATGGCTTGGCAGTTCAGGTTGGAGTGTTCCCATGAGGCACAGGGTCAGACTGATTTGCATATGGCCATGTCTGAACTGGGGTGGCTGAATGAGCTAAAGAATGATGATGGATTAAACCCAGAACAGTTGACTGGCGGTGAGTGCTTGCAATGTTCAACACTCCGTCCATCAACCCCTTTGGTTTTGCTCTGTTCACCCTAAGTTGGCAGGCTATGCCCAGACGTGGGTCCCTTGCTCACTTTGCCACTGAATTCAAGCTAGCCTGGCTGATGACGGCTGATGAGCCAGAAACCGGTCCCAGGATGCGTGAATCAGGTCCAGGGAAGACATGGCTTGGCAGTTCAGGCTGGAGTGTTCCTATGAGGCACAGGGTCAGGCTGATTTGCATATGGACATGTCTGAACTGGGGTGGCGGAGTGAGCTAAAGAATGATGATGATTAAACCCAGATCAGTAGACTGGGGGTGAGGGCTTGCAAAGTTCAACACTCTGTTCATCATCCCCTTTAGTTTTGCTTGCTCTCCCTAAGTTGGCACGGTATGCCCAGACGTGGGTCCCTTGCTCACTTTGCCACTGGATTCAGGCTAGCCTGGCTGATGACAGATGATTAGCCAGAAACCGGTCCCAGGATGTTTGTTTCCGGTCCAGGGAAGACATGGCTTGGAAGTTCGGGCTGGAATGTTCCCATGAGGCACAGGGTCAGACTGATTTGCATATGGCCATGTCTGAACTGGGCGTGGCAGAGTGAGCTAAAAAATGATGATGGAATAAACCCAGATCAGTTGACTGGGGGTGAGTGCTTGCACTGTTTAACACTTCGTCCATCATCCCCTTTGGTTTTGCTTTGTTCACGCTAATTTGGCAGGGTATGCCCAGACGCGGGTTCCTTGCTCACTTTGCCACTGGATTCAGATTAGCCTGGCTGATGGCGGCCGATTAGCCCGAAACCGTTCCCAGGATGCTTTTTTCCAGTCCAGGGAAGACATGGCTTGTCAGTTTGGGCTGGACTGTTCCCATGAGGCTCAGGGTCAGACTGATTTGCATATGGCCATGTCTGAACTGGGGTGGCAGAGTGAGCTAAGGAATGATGATGGATTAAACCCAGATCAGTTGACTGGGGGTGAGGGCTTGCAAATTTCAAAACTCCGTCCATCATCCCCTTTGGTTTTGCCTTGTTCGCCCTAAGTTGTCAGGGTATGCCCATACCTGGGTCCCTTGCTCACTTTGCCACTGGATTCAAGCTAGCCTGGCTGATGATGGCGGATTACCCAGAAACCAGTCCCAGGATGCTTGTTTCCAGTCCAGGAAAGACATGGCTTGGCAGTTCGGGATGGACTGTTCCCATGAGGCACAGGGTCAGACTGATTTGCATATGGCCATGTCTGAACTGGGGTGGCGGAGTGAGCTAAAGCATGATGATGGATTAAACCAAGATCAGATGACTGGGGGAGAGGGCTTGCAAAGTTCAAAACTCCGTCCATCATCCCCTTTGGTTTTGCCTTGTTCGCCCTAAGTTGTCAGGGTATGCCCATACCTGGGTCCCTTGCTCACTTTGCCACTGGATTCAAGCTAGCCTGGCTGATGATGGCGGATTAGCCAAAAACTGGTCCCAGGATGCTTGTTTGCGGTCCAGGGAAGACATGGTTTGGCAGTTCGGGCTGGACTGTTACCATGAGGCAAAGGGTCAGGCTGATTTGCATCTGGCCATGTCTGAACTGGGGTGGCGAAATGAGCTAAAAAATGATGATGGATTAAACACAGATCAGTTGACTGGGGTGAGTGCTTGCAATGTTCAACACTCCGTCCATCATCCCCTTTGGTTCTGCTTTGTTCGCCCTAAGTTGGCAGGGTATGCCCAGACGTGGGTCCCTTGCTCACTTTGCCACTGAATTCAAGCTAGCCTGGCTGACGATGGCCGATTAGCCAAAAACCGGTCCCAGGATGCTTGTTTCTGGTCCAGGGAAGACATGGCTTGGCAGTCCGGGCTGGATTGTTCCCATGAGGCACAGGGTCAGACTGATTTGCATATGGCTATTTCTGAACTGGGGTGGCGGAGTGAGCTAAAGAATGATGATGGATTAAACCCAGATCAGTTGACTTGGCGTGAGTGCTTGCAATGTTCAACAATCCATCCATCATCCCCTTTGGTTTTGCTTTGTTCGCCCTAAGTTGGCATGGTATGCCCAGACGTGGGTCCCTTGCTCACTTTGCCACTGGATTCAAGCTAGCCTGGCTGAGGACGGCTGATTAGCCAGAAACCGGTCCCAGGATGCTTGTTTCCGGTCCCGGGAAGACATGGCTTGACAGTTCGGGCTGGATTGTTCCCATGAGGCACAGGGTCAGACTCATTTCCATATGGCTATTTCTGAACTGGGGGGGCGGAGTGAGCTAAAGAATGATGATGGATTAAACCCAGATCAGTTGACTTGGCGTGAGTGCTTGCAATGTTCAACAATCCATCCATCATCCCCTTTGTTTTTGCCTTGTTGGCCCTAAGTTGGCAGGGTATGCCCAGACGTGCGTCTCTTGCTCACTTTGCCACTGGTTTCAAGCTAGCCTGGCTGGTGACGGCTATTAGCCAGAAACCGGTCCCAGGTTGCTTGTTTCCAGTCCAGGGAAGACATGGCTTGGCAGTTTGGGCTGGACTGTTCCCATGAGGCACAAGGTCAGACTGATTTGCATATGGCCATGTCTGAACTGGGGTGGTGGAGTGAGCTAAAGAATGATGATGGATTAAACCCTGATCAGTTGACTGGGATGAGTGCTTGCAATTTTCAACACTCCGTCCATCATCCCCTTTGGTTTTGCTTTGCTCGCCCTAAGTTGGCAGGGTATGCCCAGACGTGGGTCCCTTGCTCACTTAGCCACTGGATTCAAGCTAGCCTGGCTGATGACGACTAATTAGCCAGAAACCAGTCCCAGGATGCTTGTTTCCAGTCCAGTGAAGACATGGCTTGGCATTTCAGGCTGGAGTGTTCCCATGAGGCACAGGGTCAGACTGATTTGCATATGGCCATGTCTGAACTTGGGTGGCGGAATGAGCTAAAGAATAATGATGGATTAAACCCAGATCATTTCACTGGGGGTGAGTGCTTGCAATGTTGAACACTAGGTCCATCATCCCCTTTGGTTTTGCTTTGTTAGCCCTATCTTGGATGGGTATGCCCAGACGTGGGTCCCTTGCTCACTTTGCCACTGGATTCAGGCTAGCCTGGCTGATGATGGCTAATTAGCCAGAAACCGGTCCCAGGATGCTTGTTTCCGGTCCAGGGAAGACATGGCTTGGAACTTCGGTCTGGACTTTTACTGTGAAGCACAGGGTCAGACTGATTTGCAGATGGCCATGTTTGAACTGGGGTGGCGGAGTGAGCTAAAGAATGAAGATGGATTAAACCCAGGTCAGTTAAATGGGGGTGAGTAATTGCATTGTTCAACACTCCGTCCATCATCCCCTTTGGTTTTGCCTTGTTCAACCTAACTTGGCAGGGTATGCCCAGATGTGGGTCCCTTGCTCAGTTTGCCACTGGAATGAAGCTAGCCTGTCTGATGATGGCTGATGAGCCAGAAACCGGTCCCAGGATGCTTGTTTCCGGTCCAGGCAAGGCATGGCTTGGCATTTCAGGCTGAAGTGTTCCCATGAGGCACAGGGTCAGACTGATTTGCATATGGCCATGTCAGAAATGGGGTGGCGGAGTGAGCTAAAGAATGATGATGGATTAAACCCAGATCAGTTGACAGGGGTGAGTGCTTGCAATGTTCAACACTAGGTCCATCATCCCCTTTGGTATTGCTTTGCTCGCCCTATGTTGGCAGTTTATGCCCAGAAGTGGGTCCCTTGCTCACTTTGCCACTGGATTCAGGCTAGCCTGGCTGATGATGGCTGATGAGCCAGAAACCGGTCCCAGGATGCTTGTTTCCGGTCCAGGGAAGATATGGCTTGGAAGTTCGGGCTGGAATGTTCCCATGAGGCACACGGTCAGACTGATTTGCATATGGCCATGTCTGAAATGGGCGTGGCAGAGTGAGCTAAAAAATGATGATGGAATAAAGCCAGATCAGTTGACTGGGGGTGAGTGCTTGCAATGTTTAACACTCCGTCCATCATCCCCTTTGGTTTTGCTTTGTTCGCCCTAAATTGGCTGGGTATGCCCAGACGTGGGTCCCTTGCTCACTTTGCCACTGGATTCAGGCTAGCCTGGCTGATGGCGGCCGATTAGCCAGAAACCGGTCCCAGGATGCTTGTTTCCAGTCCAGGGAAGACTTGGCTTGTCAGTTCGGGCTGGACTGTTCCCATGAGGCACAGGGTCAGACTGATTTGCATATGGCCATGTCTGAACTGGGGTGGCGGAGTTAGCTAAAGCATGATGATGGATTAAACCCAGATCAGATGACTGGGGGAGAGGGCTTGCAAAGTTCAAAACTCCGTCCATCATCCCCTTTTGTTTTGCCTTGTTCGCCCTAAGTTGGCAGGGTATGCCCAGACGTGGGTCCCTTGCTCACTTTGCTACTGGATTCAGGCTAGCCTGGCTGATGATGGCTGATTAGCCAGAAACCGGTCCCAGGATACTTGTTTCCTGTCCAGGGAAGACATGGCTTGGAAGTTTGGGCTGGAATGTTCCCATGAGGCACAGGGTCAGACTGATTTGCATATGGCCATGTCTAAGCTGGGCGTGGCGGAGTGAGCTAAAAAATGATGATGGATTAAACCCAGATCAGTTGACTGGGGGTGAGGGCTTGCAAAGTTCAAAACTCCGTCCATCATCCCCTTTGGTTTTGCCTTGTTCGCCCTAAGTTGGCAGGGTATGCCCAGACGTGGGTCCCTTGCTCACTTTGCCACTGGATTCAGACTAGCCTGGCTGATGGCGGCCGATTAGCCAGAAACCGGTCCCAGGATGCTTGTTTCCAGTCCAGGAAAGACATGGCTTGGCAGTTCGGGCTGGACTGTTCCCATGAGGCACAGGGACAAACTGATTTGCATATGGCCATGTCTGAACTGGGGTGGCGGAGTGAGCTAAAGCATGATGATGGATTAAACCCAGATCAGATGACTGGGGGAGAGAGCTTGCAAAGTTCAAAACTCCGTCCATCATCCCCTTTGGTTTTGCCTTGTTCGACCTAAGTTGGCAGGGTATGCCCAGACGTGGGTCCCTTGCTCACTTTGCCACTGGATTCAAGCTAGCCTGGCTGATGATGGCTGATTAGCCAGAAACCGGACCCAGGATGCTTGTTGGCGGTCCAGGGAAGACATAGTTTGGCAGTTCGGGCTGGACTGTTACCATGCGGCAAAGGGTCAGGCTGATTTGCATATGGCCATGTCTGAACTGGGGTGGCGGAGTGAGCTAAAGAATGATGATGGATTGAACCCAGATCAGTTGACTGGGGGTGAGTGCTTGCAATGTTTAAAACTCCGTCCATCATCCCCTTTGGTTTTGCCTTGTTCGTCCTAAGTTTTCAGGGTATGCCCAGACGTGGGTCCCTCGCTCACTTTGCCACTGGATTCAAGCTTGCCTGGCTGATGATGGCTGATGAGCCAAAAACCGGTCCCAAGATGCTTGTTTCCGGTTCAGGGAAGACATGGCTTGGCAGTTCAGGTTGGAGTGTTCCCATGAGGCACAGGGTCAGACTGATTTGCATATGGCCATGTCTGAACTGGGGTGGCTGAATGAGCTAAAGAATGATGATGGATTAAACCCAGAACATTTGACTGGGGGTGAGTGCTTGCAATGTTCAACACTCCGTCCATCAACCCCTTTGTTTTTGCCTTGTTCACCATAAGTTGGCAGGGTATGCCCAGACGTGGGTCCCTTGCTCACTTTGCCACTGAATTCAAGCTTGCCTGGCTGATGATGACTGATTAGCCAGAAACCGGTCCCAGGTTGCTTGTTTCCGGTCCAGGGAAGACATGGCTTGGCAGTTTGGGCTGGACTGTTCCCATGAGGCACACGGTCAGACTGATTTGCATATGGCCATGTCTGAAATGGGCGTGGCAGAGTGAGCTAAAAAATGATGATGGAATAAAGCCAGATCAGTTGACTGGGGGTGAGTGCTTGCAATGTTTAACACTCCGTCCATCATCCCCTTTGGTTTTGCTTTGTTCGCCCTAAGTTGGCTGGGTATGCCCAGACGTGGGTCCCTTGCTCACTTTGCCACTGGATTCAGGCTAGCCTGGCTGATGGCGGCCGATTAGCCAGAAACCGGTCCTAGGATGCTTGTTTCCAGTCCAGGGAAGACTTGGCTTGTCAGTTCGGGCTGGACTGTTCCCATGAGGCACAGGGTCAGACTGATTTGTATATGGCCATGTCTGAACTGGGGTGGCGGAGTTAGCTAAAGCATGATGATGGATTAAACCCAGATCAGATGACTGGGGGAGAGGGCTTGCAAAGTTCAAAACTCCGTCCATCATCCCCTTTTGTTTTGCATTGTTCGCCCTAAGTTGGCAGGGTATGCCCAGACGTGGGTCCCTTGCTCACTTTGCCACTGGATTCAAGCTAGCCAGGCTGATGAGGGCTGATTAGCCAGAAACTGGTCCCAGGATGCTTGTTTGCGGTCCAGAGAAGACATGGTTTGGCAGTTCGGGCTGGACTGTTACCATGAGGCAAAGGGTCAGGCTGATTTGCATATGGCCATGTCTGAACTGAGGTGGCGGAGTGAGCTAAAGAATGATGATGGATTAAACCCAGATCAGTTGACTGGGGTGAGTGCTTCCAATGATCAACACTAGGTCCATCATCCCCTTTGATTTTGCCTTGTTCGCCCTAAGTTGGCAGGGTATGCCCAGACGTGGGTCCCTTGCTCACTTTGCTACTGGATTCAGGCTAGCCTGGCTGATGATGGCTGATTAGCCAGAAACCGGTCCCAGGATACTTGTTTCCTGTCCAGGGAAGACATGGCTTGGAAGTTTGGGCTGGAATGTTCCCATGAGGCACAGGGTCAGACTGATTTGCATATGGCCATGTCTAAACTGGGAGTGGCGGAGTGAGCTAAAAAATGATGATGGATTAAACCCAGATCAGTTGACTGGGGGTGAGTGCTTGCACTGTTTAACACTTCGTCCATCATCCCCTTTAGTTTTGCTTTGTTCGCGCTAATTTGGCAGGGTATGCCCAGACGTGGGTCCCTTGCTCACTTTGCCACTGGATTCAGACTAGCCTGGCTGATGGCGGCTGATTAGCCAGAAACCGGTCCCAGGATGCTTGTTTCCAGTCCAGGAAAGACATGGCTTGGCAGTTCGGGCTGGACTGTTCCCATGAGGCACAGGGACAGACTGATTTGCATATGGCCATGTCTGAACTGGGGTGGCGGAGTGAGCTAAAGCATGATGATGGATTAAACCCAGATCAGATGACTGGGGGAGAGAGCTTGCAAAGTTCAAAACTCCGTCCATCATCCCCTTTGGTTTTGCCTTGTTCGACCTAAGTTGGCAGGGTATGCCCAGACGTGGGTCCCTTGCTCACTTTGCCACTGGATTCAAGCTAGCCTGGCTGATGATGGCTGATTAGCCAGAAACCGGACCCAGGATGCTTGTTGGCGGTCCAGGGAAGACATAGTTTGGCAGTTCGGGCTGGACTGTTACCATGCGGCAAAGGGTCAGGCTGATTTGCATATGGCCATGTCTGAACTGGGGTGGCGGAGTGAGCTAAAGAATGATGATGGATTGAACCCAGATCAGTTGACTGGGGGTGAGTGCTTGCAATGTTTAAAACTCCGTCCATCATCCCCTTTGGTTTTGCCTTGTTCGTCCTAAGTTTTCAGGGTATGCCCAGACGTGGGTCCCTTGCTCACTTTGCCACTGGATTCAAGCTTGCCTGGCTGATGGCTGATGGGCCAAAAACCGGTCCCAAGATGCTTGTTTCCGGTTCAGGGAAGACATGGCTTGGCAGTTCAGGTTGGAGTGTTCCCATGAGGCACAGGGTCAGACTGATTTGCATATGGCCATGTCTGAACTGGGGTGGCTGAATGAGCTAAAGAATGATGATGGATTAAACCCAGAACAGTTGACTGGGGGTGAGTGCTTGCAATGTTCAACACTCCGTCCATCAACCCCTTTGTTTTTGCCTTGTTCACCATAAGTTGGCAGGGTATGCCCAGACGTGGGTCCCTTGCTCACTTTGCCACTGAATTCAAGCTTGCCTGGCTGATGATGACTGATTAGCCAGAAACCGGTCCCAGGTTGCTTGTTTCCGGTCCAGGGAAGACATGGCTTGGCAGTTTGGGCTGGACTGTTCCCATGAGGCACAGGGTCAGAATGATTTGCACATGGCCATGTCTGAACTGGGGTGGTGGAGTGAGCTAAAGAATGATGATGGATTAAACCCAGAACAGTTGACTGGGGGTGAGTGCTTGCAATGTTCAACACTCCGTCCATCAACCCCTTTGGTTTTGCTCTGTTCACCCTAAGTTGGCAGGCTATGCCCAGACGTGGGTCCCTTGCTCACTTTGCCACTGAATTCAAGCTAGCCTGGCTGATGACGGCTGATGAGCCAGAAACCGGTCCCAGGATGCTTGTTTCAGGTCCAGGGAAGACATGGCTTGGCAGTTCAGGCTGGAGTGTTCCCATGAGGCACAGGGTCAGGCTGATTTGCATATGGACATGTCTGAACTGGGGTGGCGGAGTGAGATAAAGAATGATGATGATTAAACCCAGATCAGTAGACTGGGGGTGAGGGCTTGCAAAGTTCAACACTCTGTTCATCATCCCCTTTGGTTTTGCTTGCTCTCCCTAAGTTGGCACGGTATGCCCAGACGTGGGTCCCTTGCTCACTTTGCCACTGGATTCAGGCTAGCCTGGCTGATGACAGATGATTAGCCAGAAACCGGTCCCAGGATGTTTGTTTCCGGTCCAGGGAAGACATGGCTTGGAAGTTCGGGCTGGAATGTTCCCATGAGGCACAGGGTCAGACTGATTTGCATATGGCCATGTCTGAACTGGGCGTGGCGGAGTGAGCTAAAAAATGATGATGGAATAAACCCAGATCAGTTGACTGGGGGTGAGTGCTTGTACTGTTTAACACTTCGTCCATCATCCCCTTTGGTTTTGCTTTGTTCGCGCTAATTTGGCAGGGTATGCCCAGACGTGGGTCCCTTGCTCACTTTGCCACTGTATTCAAGCTAGCCTGGCTGATGATGGCTGATTAGCCAGAAACCGGACCCAGGATGCTTGTTGGCGGTCCAGGGAAGACATAGTTTGGCAGTTCGGGCTGGACTGTTACCATGCGGCAAAGGGTCAGGCTGATTTGCATATGGCCTTGTCTGAACTGGGGTGGCGGAGTGAGCTAAAGAATGATGATGGATTGAACCCAGATCAGTTGACTGGGGGTGAGTGATTGCAATGTTTAAAACTCCGTCCATCATCCCCTTTGGTTTTGCCTTGTTCGTCCTAAGTTTTCAGGGTATGCCCAGACGTGGGTCCCTTGCTCACTTTGCCACTGGATTCAAGCTTGCCTGGCTGATGATGGCTGATGAGCCAAATACCGGTCCCAAGATGCTTGTTTCTGGTTCAGGGAAGACATGGCTTGGCAGTTCAGGTTGGAGTGTTCCCATGAGGCACAGGGTCAGACTGATTTGCATATGGCCATGTCTGAACTGGGGTGGCTGAATGAGCTAAAGAATGATGATGGATTAAACCCAGAACAGTTGACTGGGGGTGAGTGCTTGCAATGTTCAACACTCCGTCCATCAGCCCCTTTGTTTTTGCCTTGTTCACCATAAGTTGGCAGGGTATGCCCAGACGTGGGTCCCTTGCTCACTTTGCCACTGAATTCAAGCTTGCCTGGCTGATGATGACTGATTAGCCAGAAACCGGTCCCAGGTTGCTTGTTTCCGGTCCAGGGAAGACATGGCTTGGCAGTTTGGGCTGGACTGTTCCCATGAGGCACAGGGTCAGAATGATTTGCACATGGCCATGTCTGAACTGGGGTGGTGGAGTGAGCTAAAGAATGATGATGGATTAAACCCAGAACAGTTGACTGGGGGTGAGTGCTTGCAATGTTCAACACTCCGTCCATCAACCCCTTTGGTTTTGCTCTGTTCACCCTAAGTTGGCAGGCTATGCCCAGACGTGGGTCTCTTGCTCACTTTGCCACTGAATTCAAGCTAGCCTGGCTGATGACGGCTGATGAGCCAGAAACCGGTCCCAGGATGCTTGTTTCAGGTCCAGGGAAGACATGGCTTGGCAGTTCAGGCTGGAGTGTTCCCATGAGGCACAGGGTCAGGCTGATTTGCATATGGACATGTCTGAACTGGGTTGGCGGAGTGAGATAAAGAATGATGATGATTAAACCCAGATCAGTAGACTGGGGGTGAGGGCTTGCAAAGTTCAACACTCTGTTCATCATCCCCTTTGGTTTTGCTTGCTCTCCCTAAGTTGGCACGGTATGCCCAGACGGGGGTCCCTTGCTCACTTTGCCACTGGATTCAGGCTAGCCTGGCTGATGACAGATGATTAGCCAGAAACCGGTCCCAGGATGTTTGTTTCCGGTCCAGGGAAGACATGGCTTGGAAGTTCGGGCTGGAATGTTCCCATGAGGCACAGGGTCAGACTGATTTGCATATGGCCATGTCTGAACTGGGCGTGGCGGAGTGAGCTAAAAAAGGATGATGGAATAAACCCAGATCAGTTGACTGGGGGTGAGTGCTTGTACTGTTTAACACTTCGTCCATCATCCCCTTTGGTTTTGCTTTGTTCGCGCTAATTTGGCAGGGTATGCCCAGACGCGGGTCCCTTGCTCACTTTGCCGCTGGATTCAGACTAGCCTGGCTGATGGCGGCCGATTAGCCAGAAACCGTTCCCAGGATGCTTTTTTCCAGTCCAGGGAAGACATGGCTTGTCAGTTCGGGCTGGACTGTTCCCATGAGGCTCAGGGTCAGACTGATTTGCATATGGCCATGTCTGAACTGGGGTGGCGGAGTGAGCTAAAGCATGATGATGGATTAAACCCAGAACAGTTGACTGGGGGTGAGTGCTTGCAATGTTCAACACTCCGTCCATCAACCCCTTTGGTTTTGCTTTGTTCACCATAAGTTGGCAGGGTATGCCCAGACGTGGGTCCCTTGCTCACTTTGCCACTGGATTCAGGCTAGCCTGACTGATGACGGCTGATTAGCCAGAAACCGGTCCCAGGATGCTTGTTTCCGGTCCAGGGAAGACATGGCTTGGAAGTTCTGGCTGGAATGTTCCCATGAGGCACAAGGTCAGACTGATTTGCATATGGCCATGTCCGAACTGGGCGTGGCGGAGAGAGCTAAAAAATTATGATGGAATAAACCCAGATCAGTTGACTGGGGGTGAGTGCTTGCACTGTTTAACACTTCGTCCATCATCCCCTTTGGTTTTGCTTTGTTCGCGCTAATTTGGCAGGGTATGCCCAGTCCCAAGATGCTTGTTTCCGGTTCAGGGAAGACATGGCTTGGCAGTTCAGGTTGGAGTGTTCCCATGAGGCACAGGTTCAGACTGATTTGCATATGGCCATGTATGAACTGGGGTGGCTGAATGAGCTAAAGAATGATGATGGATTAAACCCAGAACAGTTGACTGGGGGTGAGTGCTTGCAATGTTCAACAACCCCTTTGGTTTTGCTTTGTTCACCATAAGTTGGCAGGGTATGCCCAGACGTGGGTCCCTTGCTCACTTTGCCACTGAATTCAAGCTTGCCTGGCTGATGATGACCGATTAGCCAGAAACCGGTCCCAGGTTGCTTGTTTCCGGTCCAGGGAAGACATGGCTTGGCAGTTCGGGCTGGACTGTTCCCATGAGGCACAGGGTCAGAATGATTTGCACATGGCTATGTCTGAACTGGGGTGGTGGAGTGAGCTAAAGAATGATGATGGATTAAACCTAGAACAGTTGACTGGGGGTGAGTGCTTGCAATGTTCAACACTCCGTCCATCAACCCCTTTGGTTTTGCTCTGTTCACCCTAAGTTGGCAGGCTATGCCCAGACGTGGGTCCCTTGCTCACTTTGCCACTGAATTCAAGCTAGCCTGGCTGATGACGGCTGATGAGCCAGAAACCGGTCCCAGGATGCTTGTTTCAGGTCCAGGGAAGACATGGCTTGGCAGTTTAGGCTGGAGTGTTCCCATGAGGCACAGGGTCAGGCTGATTTGCATATGGACATGTCTGAACTGGGGTGGCGCAGTGAGCTAAAGAATGATGATGATTAAACCCAGATCAGTAGACTGGGGGTGAGGGCTTGCAAAGTTCAACACTCTGTTCATCATCCCCTTTGGTTTTGCTTGCTCTCCCTAAGTTGGCACGGTATGCCCAGACGTGGGTCCCTTGCTCACTTTGCCACTGGATTCAGGCTAGCCTGGCTGATGACAGATGATTAGCCAGAAACCGGTCCCAGGATGTTTGTTTCCGGTCCAGGGAAGACATGGCTTGGAAGTTCGGGCTGGAATGTTCCCATGAGGCACAGGGTCAGACTGATTTGCATATGGCCATGTCTGAACTGGGCGTGGCGGAGTGAGCTAAAAAATGATGATGGAATAAACCCAGATGAGTTGACTGGGGGTGAGTGCTTGCACTGTTTAACACTTCGTCCATCATCCCCTTTGGTTTTGCTTTGTTTGCGCTAATTTGGCAGGGTATGCCCAGACGCGGGTCCCTTGCTCACTTTGCCACTGGATTCAGACTAGCCTGGCTGATGGCAGCCGATTAGCCAGAAACCGTTCCCAGGATGCTTTTTTCCAGTCCAGGGAAGACATGGCTTGACAGTTCGGGCTGGACTGTTCCCATGAGGAACAGGGTCAGACTGATTTGCATATGGCCATATCTGAACTGGGGTGGCAGAGTGAGCTAAAGAATGATGACGATTAAACCCAGATCAGTTGACTGGGGGTGAGGGCTTGCAAAGTTCAACACTCTGTCCATCATCCCCTTTGGTTTTGCCTTGTTGGCCCTAAGTTGGCAGGGTATGCTCAGACGTGCGTCTCTTGCTCACTTTGCCACTGGATTCAAGCTAGCCTGGCTGGTGACGGCTATTAGCCAGAAACCGGTCCCAGGTTTCTTGTTTCCAGTCCAGGGAAGACATGGCTTGGCAGTTTGGGCTGGACTGTTCCCATGAGGCACAGGGTCAGACTGATTTGCATATGGCCATGTCTGAACTGGGGTGGTGGAGTGAGCTAAAGAATGATGATGGATTAAACCCTGATCAGTTGACTGGGGTGAGTGCTTGCAATGTTCAACACTCCGTCCATCATCCCCTTTGGTTTTGCTTTGCTCGCCCTAAGTTGGCAGGGTATGCCCAGACGTGGATCCCTTGCTAACTTTGCCACTGGATTCAAGCTTGCCTGGCTGATGATGGCTGATGAGCCAAAAACCGGTCCCAAGATGCTTGTTTCCGGTTCAGGGAAGACATGGCTTGGCAGTTCAGGTTGGATTGTTCCCATGAGGCACAGGGTCAGGCTGATTTGCATATGGCCATGTCTGAACTGGGGTGGCTGAATGAGCTAAAGAATGATGATGGATTAAACCCAGAACAGTTGACTGGGGGTGAGTGCTTGCAATGTTCAACACTCCGTCCATCAACCCCTTTGGTTTTGCTTTGTTCACCATAAGTTGGCAGGGTATGCCCAGACGTGGGTCCCTTGCTCACTTTGCCACTGGATTCAGGCTAGCCTGGCTGATGACGGCTGATTAGCCAGAAACCGGTCCCAGGATGCTTGTTTCCGGTCCAGGGAAGACATGGCTTGGAAGTTCTGGCTGGAATGTTCCCATGAGGCACAAGGTCAGACTGATTTGCATATGGCCATGTCCGAACTGGGCGTGGCGTAGAGAGCTAAAAAATGTTGATGGAATAAACCCAGATCAGTTGACTGGGGGTGAGTGCTTGCACTGTTTAACACTTCTTCCATCATCCCCTTTGGCTTTGCTTTGTTCGCGCTAATTTGGCAGGGTATGCCCAGTCCCAAGATGCTTGTTTCCGGTTCAGGGAAGACATGGCTTGGCAGTTCAGGTTGGAGTGTTCCCATGAGGCACAGGGTCAGACTGATTTGCATATGGCCATGTCTGAACTGGGGTGGCTGAATGAGCTAAAGAATGATGATGGATTAAACCCAGAACAGTTGACGGGGTGAGTGCTTGCAATGTTCAACAACCCCTTTGGTTTTGCTTTGTTCACCATAAGTTGGCAGGGTATGCCCAGACGTGGGTCCCTTGCTCACTTTGCCACTGAATTCAAGCTTGCCTGGCTGATGATGACCGATTAGCCAGAAACCGGTCCCAGGTTGCTTGTTTCCGGTCCAGGGAAGACATGGCTTGGCAGTTCGGGCTGGACTGTTCCCATGAGGCACAGGGTCAGAATGATTTGTGCATGGCCATGTCTGAACTGGGGTGGTGGAGTGAGCTAAAGAATGATGATGGATTAAACCCAGAACAGTTGACTGGGGGTGAGTGCTTGCAATGTTCAACACTCCGTCCATCAACCCCTTTGGTTTTGCTCTGTTCACCCTAAGTTCGCAGGCTATGCCCAGACGTGGGTCCCTTGCTCACTTTGCCACTGAATTCAAGCTAGCCTGGCTGATGACGGCTGATGAGCCAGAAACCGGTCCCAGGATGCTTGTTTCAGGTCCAGGGAAGACATGGCTTGGCAGTTCAGGCTGGAGTGTTCCCATGAGGCACAGGGTCAGGCTGATTTGCATATGGACATGTCTGAACTGGGGTGGCGGAGTGAGCTAAATAATGATGATGATTAAACCCAGATCAGTAGACTGGGGGTGAGGGCTTGCAAAGTTCAACACTCTGTTCATCATCCCCTTTGGTTTTGCTTGCTCTCCCTAAGTTGGCACGGTATGCCCAGACATGGGTCCCTTTCTCACTTTGCCACTGGATTCAGGCTAGCCTGGCTGATGACAGATGATTAGCCAGACACCGGTCCCAGGATGTTTGTTTCCGGTCCAGGGAAGACATGGCTTGGAAGTTCGGGCTGGAATGTTCCCATGAGGCACAGGGTCAGACTGATTTGCATATGGCCATTTCTGAACTGGGCGTGGCGGAGTGAGCTAAAAAATGATCATGGAATAAACCCAGATCAGTTGACTGGGGGTGAGTGCTTGCACGGTTTAACACTTCGTCCATCATCCCCTTTGGTTTTGCTTTGTTCGCGCTAATTTTGCAGGGTATGCCCTGACGCGGGTCCCTTGCTCACTTTGCCACTGGATTCAGACTAGCCTGGCTGATGGCGGCTGATTAGCCAGAAACTGTTTCCAGGATGCTTTTTTCCAGTCCAGGGAACACATGGCTTGTCAGTTCGGGCTGGACTGTTCCCATTAGGCTCAGGGTCAGACTGATTTGCATATGGCCATGTCTGAACTGGGGTGGCAGAGTGAGCTAAGGAATGATGATGGATTAAACCCAGATCAGTTGACTGGGGGTGAGGGCTTGCAAATTCCAAAACTCCGTCCATCATCCCCTTTGGTTTTGCCTAGTTCACCCTAAGTTGTCAGGGTATGCCCATACCTGGGTCCCGTGCTCACTTTGCCACTGGATTCAAGCTAGCCTGGCTGATGATGGCGGATTACCCAGAAACCAGTCCCAGGATGCTTGTTTCCAGTCCAGGAAAGACATGGCTTGGCAGTTCGGGATGGACTGTTCCCATGAGGCACTGGGTCAGACTGATTTGCATATGGCCATGTCTGAACTGGGGTGGCGGAGTGAGCTAAAGCATGATGATGGATTAAACCCGGATCAGATGACTGGGGGAGAGGGCTTGCAAAGTTCAAAACTCCGTCCATCATCCCCTTTGGTTTTGCCTTGTTCGCCCTAAGTTGGCAGGGTATGCCCAGACATGGGTCCCTTGCTCACTTTGCCACTGGATTCAGGCTAGCCTGGCTGATGACGGCTGATTAGCCAGAAACCGGTCCCAGGATGCTTGTTTCCGGTCCAGGGAAGACATGGCTTGGAAGTTCTGGCTGGAATGTTCCCATGAGGCACAAGGTCTGACTGATTTGCATATGGCCATGTCCGAACTGGGCGTGGCGGAGAGAGCTAAAAAATGATGATGGAATAAACCCAGATCAGTTGACTGGGGGCGAGTGCTTGCACTGTTTAACACTTCGTTCATCATCCCCTTTGGTTTTGCTTTGTTCGCGCTAATTTGGCAGGGTATGCCCAGACGTGGGTCACTTGCTCACTTTGCCACTGGATTCAGACTAGCCTGGCTGATGGCGGCCGATTAGCCAGAAACCGGTCCCAGGATGCTTGTTTCCAGTCCAGTGAAGACATCGCTTGTCAGTTCGGGCTGGACTGTTCCCATGAGGCACAGGGTCAGACTGATTTGCATATGGCCATGTCCGAACTGGGGTGGCGGAGTGAGATAAAGAATGATGATGATTAAACCCAGATCAGTAGACTGGGGGTGAGGGCTTGCAAAGTTCAACACTCTGTTCATCATCCCCTTTGGTTTTGCTTGCTCTCCCTAAGTTGGTACGGTATGCCCAGACGTGGGTCCCTTGCTCACTTAGCCACTGGATTCAAGCTAGCCTGGCTGATGACGACTGATTAGCCAGAAACCAGTCCCAGGATGCTTGTTTCCAGTCCAGTGAAGACATGGCTTGGCATTTCAGGCTGGAGTGTTCCCATGAGGCACAGGGTCAGACTGATTTGCATATGGCCATGTCTGAACTTGGGTGGCGGAATGAGCTAAAGAATAATGATGGATTAAACCCAGATCATTTCACTGGGGGTGAGTGCTTGCAATGTTCAACACTAGGTCCATCATCCCCTTTGGTTTTGCTTTGTTAGCCCTATGTTGGATGGGTATGCCCAGACGTGGGTCCCTTGCTCACTTTGCCACTGGATTCAGGCTAGCCTGGCTGATGATGGCTAATTAGCCAGAAACAGGTCCCAGGATGCTTGTTTCCGGTCCAGGGAAGACATGGCTTGGAACTTCGTTCTGGACTTTTACCGTGAAGCACAGGGTCAGAGTGATTTGCAGATGGCCACGTTTGAACTGGGGTGGCGGAGTGAGCTAAAGAATGAAGATGGATTAAACCCAGGTCAGTTAAATGGGGGTGAGTAATTGCATTGTTCAACACTCCGTCCATCATCCCCTTTGGTTTTGCCTTGTTCACCCTAAGTTGGCAGGGTATGCCCAGATGTGGGTCCCTTGCTCAGTTTGCCACTGGAATGAAGCTAGCCTGTCTGATGATGGCTGATGAGCCAGACACCGGTCCCAGGATGCTTGTTTCCGGTCCAGGCAAGGCATGGCTTGGCATTTCAGGCTGGAGTGTTCCCATGAGGCACAGGGTCAGACTGATTTGTATATGGCCATGTCTGAAATGGGGTGGCGGAGTGAGCTAAAGAATGATGAAGATTCAACCCAGATCAGTTGACTGGGGTGAGTGCTTGCAATGTTCAACACTAGGTCCATAATCCCCTTTTGTATTGCTTTGCTCGCCCTATGTTGCCAGTTTATGCCCAGAAGTGGGTCCCTTGCTCACTTTGCCACTGGATTCAGGCTAGCCTGGCTGATGACCGGCTGATTAGCCAGAAACCGGTCCCAGGATGCTTGTTTCCGGTCCAGGGAAGACATGGCTTGGAAGTTCGGGCTGGAATGTTCCCATGAGGCACACGGTCAGACTGATTTGCATATGGCCATGTCTGAAATGGGCGTGGCAGAGTGAGCTAAAAAATGATGATGGAATAAAGCCAAATCAGTTGACTGGGGGTGAGTGCTTGCAATGTTTAACACTCCGTCCATCATCTCCTTTGGTTTTGCTTTGTTCGCCCTAAGTTGGCTGGGTATGCCCAGACGTGGGTCCCTTGCTCACTTTGCCACTGGATTCAAGCTAGCCTGGCTGATGACGACTGATTAGCCAGAAACCAGTCCCAGGATGCTTGTTTCCAGTCCAGTGAAGACATGGCTTGGAATTTCAGGCTGGAGTGTTCCCATGAGGCACAGGGTCAGATTGATTTGCATATGGCCATGTCTGAACTTGGGTGGCGGAATGAGCTAAAGAATAATGATGGATTAAACCCAGATCATTTCACTGGGGGTGAGTGCTTGCAATGTTCAACACTAGGTCCATCATCCCCTTTGGTTTTGCTTTGTTAGCACTATGTTGGATGGGTATGCCCAGACGTGGGTCCCTTGCTCACTTTGCCACTGGATTCAGGCTAGCCTGGCTGATGATGGCTAATTAGCCAGAAACCGGTCCCGGGATGCTTGTTTCCGGTCCAGGGAAGACATGGCTTGGAACTTCGGTCTGGACTTTTACCGTGAAGCACAGGGTCAGACTGATTTGCAGATGGCCATGTTTGAACTGGGGTGACGGAGTGAGCTAAAGAATGAAGATGGATTAAACCCAGGTCAGTTAAATGGGGGTGAGTAATTGCATTGTTCAACACTCCATCCATCATCCCCTTTGGTTTTGCCTTGTTCACCCTAAGTTGGCAGGGTATGCCCAGATGTGGGTCCCTTGCTCAGTTTGCCACTGGAATGAAGCTAGCCTGTCTGATGATGGCTGATGAGCCAGAAACCGGTCCCAGGATGCTTGTTTCCGGTCCAGGCAAGGCATGGCTTGGCATTTCAGGCTGAAGTGTTCCCATGAGGCACAGAGTCAGACTGATTTGCATATGGCCATGTCTGAAATGGGGTGGCGGAGTGAGCTAAAGAATGATGATGGATAAAACCCAGATCAGTTGACTGGGGTGAGTGCTTGCAATGTTCAACACTAGGTCCATCATCCCCTTTGGTATTGCTTTGCTCGCCCTATGTTTCTAGTTTATGCCCAGAAGTGGGTCCCTTGCTCACTTTGCCACTGGATTCAGGCTAGCCTGGCTGATGACCGGCTGATTAGCCAGAAACCGGTCCCAGGATGCTTGTTTCCGGTCCAGGGAAGACATGGCTTGGAAGTTCGGGCTGGAATGTTCCCATGAGGCACACGGTCAGACTGATTTGCATATGGCCATGTCTGAAATGGGCGTGGCAGAGTGAGCTAAAAAATGATGATGGAATAAAGCCAGATCAGTTGACTGGGGGTGAGTGCTTGCAATGTTTAACACTCCGTCCATCATCTCCTTTGGTTTTGCTTTGTTCGCCCTAAGTTGGCTGGGTATGCCCAGACGTGGGTCCCTTGCTCACTTTGCCACTGGATTCAGGCTAGCCTGGCTGATGGCGGCCGATTAGCCAGAAACCGGTCCCAGGATGCGTGTTTCCAGTCCAGGGAAGACATGGCTTGTCAGTTCGGGCTGGACTGTTCCCATGAGGCACAGGGTCAGACTGATTTGCATATGGCCATGTCTGAACTGGGGTGGCGGAGTTCGCTAAAGCATGATGATGGATTAAACCCAGATCAGATGACTGGGGGAGAGGGCTTGCAAAGTTCAAAACTCCGTCCATCATCCCCTTTTGTTTTGCCTTGTTCGCCCTAAGTTGGCAGGGTATGCCCAGACGTGGGTCCCTTGCTCACTTTGCCACTGGATTCAAGCTAGCCAGGATGATGACGGCTGATTAGCCAGAAACTGGTCCCAGGATGCTTGTTTGCGGTCCAGGGAAGACATGGTTTGGCAGTTCGGGCTGGACTGTTACCATGAGGCAAAGGGTCAGGCTGATTTGCATATGGCCATGTCTGAACTGAGGTGGCGGAGTGAGCTAAAGAATGATGATGGATTAAACCCAGATCAGTTGACTGGGGTGAGTGCTTCCAATGTTCAACACTAGGTCCATCATCCCCTTTGGTTTTGCCTTGTTCGCCCTAAGTTGGCAGGGTATGCCCAGACGTGGGTCCCTTGCTCACTTTGCCACTGGATTCAGGCTAGCCTGGCTGATGACGGCTGATTAGCCAGAAACCGGTCCCAGGATGCTTTTTTCCGGTCCAGGGAAGACATGGCTTGGAAGTTCGGGCTGGAATGTTCCCATGAGGCACAGGGTCAGACTGATTTGCATATGGCCATGTCTAAACTGGGCGTGGCGGACTGAGCTAAAAAATGATGATGGAATAAACCCAGATCAGTTGACTGGGGGTGAGTGCTTGCACTGTTTAACACTTCGTCCATCATCCCCTTTGGTTTTGCTTTGTTCGCGCTAATTTGGCAGGGTATGCCCAGACGTGGGTCCCTTGCTCATTTTGCCACTGGATTCAGGCTAGCCTGGCTGATGGCGGCCGATTAGCCAGAAACCGGTCCCAGGATGCTTGTTTCCAGTCCAGGGAAGACATGGCTTGTCAGTTCGGGCTGGACTGTTCCCATGAGGCTAAGGGTAAGACTGATTTGCATATGGCCATGTCTGAACTGGGGTGGCAGAGTGAGCTAAGGAATGATGATGGATTAAACCCAGATCAGTTGACTGGGGGTGAGGGCTTGCAAAGTTCAAAACTCCGTCCATCATCCCCTTTGGTTTTGCCTTGTTCGCCCTAAGTTGTCAGGGTATGCCCATACGTGGGTCCCTTGCTCACTTTGCCACTGGATTCAAGCTAGCCTGGCTGATGACGGCGGATTAGCCAGAAACCAGTCCCAGGATGCTTGTTTCTAGTCCAGGAAAGACATGGCTTGGCAGTTTGGGCTGGACTGCTCCCATGAGGCACAGGGTCAGACTGATTTGCATAAGGCCATGTCTGAACTGGGGTGGCGGAGTGAGCTAAAGCATGATGATGGATTAAACCCAGATCAGATGACTGGGGGAGAGGGCTTGCAAAGTTCAAAACTCCGTCCATCATCCCCTTTGGTTTTGCCTTGTTCGCCCTAAGTTGGCAGGGTATGCCCAGACGTGGGTCCCTTGCTCATTTTGCCACTGGATTCAAGCTAGCCTGGCTGATGACGGCTGATTAGCCAGAAACCGGACCCAGGATGCTTGTTGGCGGTCCAGGGAAGACATGGTTTGGCAGTTCGGGCTGGACTGTTACCATGAGGCAAAGGGTCAGGCTGATTTGCATATGGCCATGTCTGAACTGGGGTGGCGGAGTGAGCTAAAGAATGATGATGGATTGAACCCAGATCAGTTGACTGGGGGTGAGTGCTTGCAATGTTTAAAACTCCGTCCATCATCCCCTTTGGTTTTGCCTTGTTCGTCCTAAGTTTTCAGGGTATGCCCAGACGTGGGTCCCTTGCTCACTTTGCCACTGGATTCAAGCTTGCCTGGCTGATGATGGCTGATGGGCCAAAAACCGGTCCCAAGATGCTTGTTTCCGGTTCAGGGAAGACATGGCTTGGCAGTTCAGGTTGGAGTGTTCCCATGAGGCACAGGGTCAGACTGATTTGCATATGGCCATGTCTGAACTGGGGTGGCTGAATGAGCTAAAGAATGATGATGGATTAAACCCAGAACAGTTGACTGGGGGTGAGTGCTTGCAATGTTCAACACTCCGTCCATCAACCCCTTTGGTTTTTCTTTCTTCGCCCTAAGTTGGCAGGGTATGCCCGATCTTTGCAACAGGATTCAAGCTAGCCTGGCTGATGACGGCTGATGAGACAGAAACTGGTCCCGGAATGCTTGTTTCCGGTCCAGGGAAGACATGGCTTGGCATTTCATGTTGAAGTGTTCCCATGAGGCACAAGGTCAGACTGATTTTCTTATGGCCATGTCTGAACTGCGGTGGCAGAGTGAGCTAAACAATGATGATGGATTCAACCCAGATCAGTTGACTGAGGGTGAGTGCTTGCAATGTTCAACACTAGGTCCATCATCCCCTTTGGTTTTGATTTGTTCGCCCTATGTTGGCAGTGTATGCCCAGATGTGGGTCCCTTGCTCACTTTACCGCTGGATTCAGGCTAGCCTGGTTGATGACGGCTGATTAGCCAGAAACCGGTCCCAGGATGCTTGTTCCGGTCTAGGGAAGATATGGATTGGGAGTTCGGGCTGGAATGTTTCCATGAGGCACAGGGTCAGACTGATTTGCATATGGTCATGTCTGAACTGGGCGTGGCGGAGTGAGCTAAGGAGTGATGATGGATTAAACCCAGATCAGTTGCCTGGGGGTGAGGGCTTACAAAGTTCAAAACTCCATCCATCATCCCCTTTGGTTTTGCCTTGTTCGCCCTAAGTTGTCAGGGTATGCCTAGACGTGGGTCCCTTGCTCACTTTGCCACTAGATTCAAGCTAGCCTGGCTGATGAGGCCTGAGTAGCCAGAAACCAGTCCCAGGATGCTTGTTTACAGTCCAGGGAAGACATGGCTTGGCAGTTCGGGCTGGACTGTTCCAATGAGGCACAGGGTCAGACTGATTTGCATATTGCCATGTCTGAACTGGGGTGGCGGAGTGAGCTAAAGCATGATGATGGATTAAACCCAGATCAGTTGACTGGGGGAAAGGGCTTGCAAAGTTCAAAACTCCGTCCATCATCCCCTTTGGTTTTGCCTTGTTCGCCCTAAGTTGGCAGGGTATGCCCAGACATGGGTCCCTTGCTCACTTTGCCACTGGATTCAAGCTAGCCTGGCTGATGACGGCTGATTAGCCAGAAACCGGTCCCAGGATGCTTGTTTCCGGTCCAGGGAAGACATGGTTTGGCAGTTCGGGCTGGACTGTTACCATGAGGCACAGGGTCAGGCTGATTTGCATATGGCCATGTCTCAACTGGGGTGGCGGAGTGAGCTAAAGAATGATGATGGATTGAACCCAGATCAGTTGACTGGGGGTGAGTGCTTGCAATGTTTAACACTCCGTCCATCATCCCCTTTGGTTTTGCCTTGTTCGACCTAAGTTGGCAGGGTATGCCCAGACGTGGGTCCCTTGCTCACTTTGCCACTGGATTCAAGCTTGCCTGGCTGATGACGGATGATGAGCCAAAAACCAGTCCCAAGATGCTTGTTTCCGGTTCAGGGAAGACATGGCTTGGCAGTTCAGGCTGGAGTGTTCCCATGAGGCACAGGGTCAGACTGATTTGCATATGGCCATGTCTGAACTGGGGTGGCAGAATGAGCTGAAGAATGATGATGGATTAAACCCAGAACAGTTGACTGGGGGTGAGTGCTTGCAATGTTCAACTCTCCGTCCATCATCCCCTTTGGTTTTGCTTTGTTCACCCTAAGTTGGCAGGGTATGCCCAGACGTGGGTCCCTTGCTCACTTTGCCACTGAATTCAAGCTAGCCTGGCTGATGATGGCCGATTAGCCAGAAACGGTCCCAGGTTGCTTGTTTCCGTTCCAGGGAAGACATGGCTTGGCATTTCGGGCTGGAGTGTTCCCATGAGGCACGGGGTCAGACTGATTTGAATATGGCCATGTCTGAACTTGCGTGGTGGAGTGAGCTAAAGAATGATGATGATTCAACCCAGATCAGTTGACTGATGGTGAGGGCTTGCAAAGTTCAACACTCTGTCCATCATCCCCTTTGGTTTTGCCTTGTTGGCCCTAAGTTGGCAGGGTATGCCCAGATGTGCGTCTCTTGCTCACTTTGCCACTGGATTCAAGCTAGCCTGGCTGGTGACGGCTATTAGCCAGAAACCGGTCCCAGGTTGCTTGTTTCCAGTCCAGGGAAGACATGGCTTGGCAGTTTGGGCTGGACTGTTCCCAGGAGGCACAGGGTCAGACTGATTTGCATATGGCCATGTCTGAACTGGGGTGGTGGAGTGAGCTAAAGAATGATGATGGATTAAACCCTGATCAGTTGACTGGGGTGAGTGCTTGCAATGTTCAACACTCCGTCCATCATCCCCTTTGGGTTTGCTTTGCTCGCCCTAAGTTGGCAGGGTATGCCCAGACGTGGGTCCCTTGCTCACTTAGCCACTGGATTCAAGCTAGCCTGGCTGATGACGACTGATTAGCCAGAAACCAGTCCCAGGATGCTTGTTTCCAGTCCAGTGAAGACATGGCTTGGCATTTCAGGCTGGAGTGTAACCATGAGGCACAGGGTCAGACTGATTTGCATATGGCCATGTTTGAACTTGGGTGGCGGAATGAGCTAAAGAATAATGATGGATTAAACCCAGATCATTTCACTGGGGGTGAGTGCTTGCAATGTTCAACACTAGGTCCATCATCCCCTTTGGTTTTGCTTTGTTAGCCCTATGTTGGATGGGTATGCCCAGACATGGGTCCCTTGCTCACTTTGCCACTGGATTCAGGCTAGCCTGGCTGATGATGGCTAATTAGCCAGAAACCGGTCCCAGGATGCTTATTTCCGGTCCAGGGAATACATGGCTTGGAACTTCGGTCTGGACTTTTACCGTGAAGCACAGGGTCAGACTGATTTGCAGATGGCCATGTTTGAACTGGGGTGGCGGAGTGAGCTAAAGAATGAAGATGGATTAAACCCAGGTCAGTTAAATGGGGGTGAGTAATTGCATTGTTCAACACTCCGTCCATCATCCCCTTTGGTTTTGCCTTGTTCACCCTAAGTTGGCAGGGTATGCCCAGATGTGGGTCCCTTGCTCAGTTTGCCACTGGAATGAAGCTAGCCTGTCTGATGATGGCTGATGAGCCAGAAACCGGTCCCAGGATGCTTGTTTCCGGTCCAGGCAAGGCATGGTTTGGCATTTCAGGCTGAAGTGTTCCCATGAGGCACAGGGTCAGACTGATTTGCATATGGCCATGTCTGAAATGGGGTGGCGGAGTGAGCTAAAGAATGATGATGGATTAAACCCAGATCAGTTGACTGGGGTGAGTGCTTGCAATGTTCAACACTAGGTCCATCATCCCCTTTGGTATTGCTTTGCTCGCCCTATGTTGGCAGTTTATGCCCAGAAGTGGGTCCCTTGCTCACTTTGCCACTGGATTCAGGCTAGCCTGGCTGATGACCGGCTGACTAGCCAGAAACCGGTCCCAGGATGCTTGTTTCCGGTCCAGGGAAGACATGGCTTGGAAGTTCGGGCTGGAATGTTCCCATGAGGCACACGGTCAGACTGATTTGTATATGGCCATGTCTGAAATGTGCGTGGCATAGTGAGCTAAAAAATGATGATGGAATAAAGCCAGATCAGTTGACTGGGGGTGAGTGCTTGCAATGTTTAACACTCCGTCCATCATCCCCTTTGGTTTTGCTTTGTTCGCCCTAAGTTGGCTGGGTATGCCCAGACGTGGGTCCCTTGCTCACTTTGCCACTGGATTCAGGCTAGCCTGGCTGATGGCGGCCGATTAGCCAGAAGCCGGTCCCAGGATGCTTGTTTCCAGTCCAGGGAAGACATGGCTTGTCAGTTCGGGCTGGACTGTTCCCATGAGGCACAGGGTCAGACTGATTTGCATATGGCCATGTCTGAACTGGGGTGGCGGAGTTAGCTAAAGCATGATGATGGATTAAACCCAGATCAGATGACTGGGGGAGAGGGCTTGCAAAGTTCAAAACTCCATCCATCATCCCCTTTTGTTTTGCCTTGTTCGCCCTAAGTTGGCAGGGTATGCCCAGACGTGGGTCCCTTGCTCACTTTGCCACTGGATTCAAGCTAGCCAGGCTGATGACGGCTGATTAGCCAGAAACTGGTCCCAGGATGCTTGTTTGCGGTCCAGGGAAGACATGGTTTGGCAGTTCAGGCTGGACTATTACCATGAGGCAAAGGGTCAGGCTGATTTGCATATGGCCATGTCTGAACTGAGGTGGCGGAGTGAGCTAAAGAATGATGATGGAGTAAACCCAGATCAGTTGACTGGGGTGAGTGCTTCCAATGTTCTACACTAGGTCCATCATCCCCTTTGGTTTTGCCTTGTTCGCCCTAAGTTGGCAGGGTATGGCCAGACGTGGTCCCTTGCTCACTTTGCCACTGGATTCAGGCTAGCCTGGCTGATGACGGCTGATTAGCCAGAAACCGGTCCCAGGATGCTTGTTTCCGGTCCAGGGAAGACATGGCTTGGAAGTTCGGGCTGGAATGTTCCCATGAGGCACAGGGTCAGACTGATTTGCATATGGCCATGTCTAAACTGGGCGTGGCGGAGTGAGCTAAAAAATGATGATGGAATAAACCCAGATCAGTTGACTGGGGGTGAGTGCTTGCACTGTTTAACACTTCGTCCATCATCCCCTTTGGTTTTGCTTTGTTCGCGCTAATTTGGCAGGGAATGCCCAGACGTGGGTCCCTTGCTCACTTTGCCACTGGATTCAGGCTAGCCTGGCTGATGGCGGCCGATTAGCCAGAAACCGGTCCCAGAAAGCTTGTTTCCAGTCCAGGGAAGACATGGCTTGTCAGTTCGGGCTGGACTGTTCCCATGAGGCTGAGGGTAAGACTAATTTGCATATGGCCATGTCTGAACTGGGGTGGCAGAGTGAGCTAAGGAATGATGATGGATTAAACCCAGATCAGTTGACTGGGGGTGAGGGCTTGCAAAGTTCAAAACTCCGTCCATCATCCCCTTTGG